>NC_141940.1:9486853-10107777 GCF_057802395.1 Ceratotherium simum simum | reverse complement strand
GACCTGTCGCGTTAGGAATGTGGTCTTAAGCATACCACTTAACCCTGCAGTGATCACCATTTATAGGCCCATAATAACGTAAATTGATTTTTATTACTTTTTTCCATTTTAGAGTTTTGGACAAATCACAGAAATCTTAATTATGGTTACAGAACAGACTAAAACCAATATCAACTTTGAGAAGGTAAAGATAAAATTATAACAGATAGAAACTGGAAGGTGGACAAGATAGAACAGAGAATGGAAGCACCAATATCCTCATCTTGAAAAGGGGAAAGTCAAGAGAAATGAACCAGTTTATTTAATGTTGCTTTAAGTTGCAGATGATGTGATATAACTATATTGGGGTGAGGGAGATAGAAAAGGTGAATTAGATAATGTACGTGAGCTAAATTCCCAATATTTAAAAGCAGGAAAACAACAACATCACTAACAATAATAATATGTTAAGACTGTAGTAGGCACTCTTTAAAGGATTTCATGCATATTAAATGATTTAATTCTCATAGCAATCCTCTAAGGAAGGTACTATTTTTATTCCTACTTTACAGATGAAGAAACAGGCATAGAGAGATAAAGGAACTCACCCAAGGTCACTCAAGTGGAGGGTAGTGATGCCATATTCAAACTCAGACAAGCTGGCTCCAGGGTTCTTGTTTTCAACCTGTATGCAAATTGCTTCTTACAACAATTTTAGACAATACCTAAAGTTGATAAATAAAAGAAAGGAATTATTAATTTTCATTATATTATACTCTTTGATATTTAGTCCTATTCATGGATTACTTTGGTAATTAACATTAATATGAGAAGTTTGTACGACAAGGCAATTTGTTACTTTATAAAAGAATGAAAAATATCTTTAACCTGGATATGTAATGTTAGATATATCATACAACAATTAAAGCAATAACTTAAATGTCATGTAAAACTCCAAAATGGAGAAATAGCTGAAGGAGGAGAATAGATGTACCCTATTAGATGGATAACCGTAGAGATCAAGAGTTGATGGGGAGATGCACACATGCTTGGGAAATTCAGTTAGATAACCTGGGTGAGCAGTTGGTTGTCCATCATCCTTGATCACTCTTGCCTTTCTTTTCTGCCTGAAAAATTCCAGATCACCCTTCAAGGCTAAGCTCAAGCATCACTATTCCCCCCAATCTTATCCTGTCTTATGAATAATGACTGTGGTGGAGTCACATGCTACACAGAGATTAAGTTCCAAAAGGCAGCCTATAAGGCTAAAATTATCAATAGTCAAAGTTAAACTTGACATTCTCATAGGAAAATGCTGTAAGAGAAACCACTATACTGTCTCTCAGTAGATCCAGCATAGTCATTTTTCCTCTAAATTTGGAACAGATTGCTGTTTCTTTGGGTGAACTGCACAAAAAATATTTGGCTTGTGTTCTAAGGCCTTGTAGTATGAATAATACCTGTTCTTATACTTTGCAATCTCATTAAAAATGACTTTGGGAATAGCAGCTATCTCATGTTCCATTTATGGACTACATTCATTAAATGTAGTGATAGGCACTACTTAAGTTGTTATTTTTCTCTTCTTTTTATTTGCTGAGTTCATATAATTGAATTCATATAAAATAAATGGAAGAAAGATGTAAATTATCTATAATCCTTCCTTTGGGCCTTTCACTGAAAACTGTATATACCTGTCATTCTATATTGAAATGCTACATAATATAATTTAGGTAGGAAGGCATGATGGAGAATGATGGATTAATGAGTGACAGAGGAGATGAAAGAGACATTGATACAAGGATGAATAGATGAAAAGATCTTCTGATATATTAATAAAATGTTAGCTGCTTAGATACAGATAAGGAGGTTTAGGGATAGAGATGGATAGATGACTAGTTGGGATGATGAGTGGAGAGCTTGACAGACAGCCTGTTTGAATGATAAGAGATAATATATAGGATAAGAGAGAACCTGATGAAGTGATGGTGGAAAGGACATAGAAGTAGATGAGGATACAAATACATGCAGACATTTATGCCTGCATTCAACAAATATTAATTGGGTGACTAATAAATGCCAGTCACTGTACTAGGCATTGGAGACACAATAGTGAGCAAAAAGAGACTTATAGTCCTTCTCCTCATTGACAACAGAGTTAGACATATTATTTTGAGGGCATTAGGTATACAAAGAAGTATTTAAAAAAAGATCAAGGGGTCAGAGAGGGATAGGGATGCAAGTTTAGGAAGAGTGGTCGGTAAAACCAGAAAAAGAGATGGCTGAAGAGGAGAACTTGATATGATACTATATGGATAACTACAGAGATCAAAAGTTGATGGAGATGGGCATATGCAGAGCAGTAGAGCTAGGTAAATAAATAAATACAAAGAACAAAAAAAGAATAGTTGATGGAGAGATAGAAAAATGACAGTAAAGATAGGCAATTAATGTTAAATGAATGAACGCAAAAATGAAGAAATACAGAGGTGAATAGATCCATGCTGTAGTAGCAATATATAAAGCTAAAAATCTGAAGTAATTGACAGTTCATTCAGAAGCAAGTTTCAAGCCCATGCTCTATATTTGTACGCTTTCACATATTATTACGTCTTTCATTCATGGAAATAAGTGCACATGAAGACAGTGTCTACACATCAAATACAATTAATATTTTTAAACAGAACTCATAAAAATTAATCAATGCAAACAAAGCTTTAATTTGAGGACCAGCTTTTGATGGTCAATCTACAAATGATTGTAGATTCACACACAATGTATTTTTAATCCATTTCAAAAGCAGAATCTGATAGATTATCTACCAGAGTTATTGGCTTGTAAAAGCTCCATAAGCTTCCAGCGTCCCATAACATGATGGCTGCTCCCTATTTTTAGCCATCAGCAATGGTTGCTTAGCAGCCTTGGAAACTCCTTTGTCAGAAAGCACTATCACATTGTGGATGGCATTGGAAAAATATGCTGCCTGCAAACTGTCACCCAGCATGGAAGCCACTCAACTAGAGCTGCCAAGAGAGAACTTTCACAAGCCACCCAAAGAAAGAAATCTGCTCTGTCAAGGAGGGAGGTAAGTGTTACATGAAACAAGGAAAGACTTGGAACTTCTCTATTTTAGCTCAAACATCCTCTAACTACACGATGATGGAAAATAGGGTTGACATTTAGGTGTACATTAGGTGAGAGTTGACAAATTTTTTAAATAAACTGAAAAATGCCTTGAGTCTGTAGGGTGCCTGGTTTTACCTTCCCCATCTAACTTCCCATTCAGTCATTCATTCAATACTTACTAAGAATATACTACAGCAGAAACCTTATTATCTGATGCACTTGTGACCAATACTTAGTTGATTAATTGAAAACATTGGTTGAAACTGGAAATTTTAAAATGACATATACATACCTTAGACAATTTACCTAATATTAAATCATATAAATGGACAATCTTTTCTTTCTCTATGTAGGATCAAGGCCTTTTCATTGATCTTCTGATTTAAATTTCTCATAGTCATTATTACATAAAGCACATGATATGGCATCATCTCTGGCATCAAGTTCCACTTTCTTTGAAATGTAGATTTTATTTGTAATGTACATTTCTTTGAAATGTAGCAGAAATCTGAGGACACATATGAAGGAATTAAGGTGCAGAATGCTTTTAGATTTTTGTTTTATTTTTTCCAATCTCTCCCTCACACCTAATTCTAAAACAATTTTTTATTAACAACTTGCCTCTCTCAAGTCTTCCCCAATATTTTAATTTAGATTTCATAGAAAGAACAGCTCTCTTTTTAAATTCATATTAATTAGTTTATATAATATTCAATTAAATGAAATTATTACAATAATAAGTACACTTGGCATAAAGAGGTTTGGAAACATAATGGCTGTCGGTAAGCATCAAACTCAACAGGTGGAACCAGATGTGTACGAGTGGGTAGGCTATTAGCTATGAGTCTGCCTTTGTGTATGAATTGGTGTGTTTTACAGAAGAAATAAACAACATTATTACTCTAGTAAGAAGACAGGTAAGAGAGTTTCAACTATCTGTGCCAGCCATTGTGCCAAGCCTTGTGTACATGAACTTGAAAACCTCTGTCCTCAGGGAACCAACTGCATTAATACCAAATTTCAGTAATGCTTTCTTTATACAGCTGAGGTAAATTTGAGTCCTTGATCCTTCTTTAACTCACACTGTGGCATTTGTCAATAATTTTCCCTCACAGGACTCAATTTTCTCCATCTATATAATGAAACTCTAGGACAGATACCTTTAAAGTTCTTTGCTGCTTTCTGATTCTAAGAATTGGTTTTTGGAGTTTTAGACTTGGTACTTTTTTTGCTTAAGAGATACAAAGACAATGATTAAATCATTGATCTTTACATTTTGTTATTTCTGATTAAGACTCAATAGTGCTTTTAGAATTATATATTTCCGTCCAAAAATATACAAAATATATTACTTACATATGACTGGTGGCAGTCTGATATAATGGAAGGAGCCTTGAACTGGGAGTCAAAAGACTAGGGTTTGAATTTCAGCTCTGACAATTTATAGCTTTATGTTCATGGGATAAGTCCATTGACCTCTTGGGATTTCAGTTTATCCTCTGTAAGATAGGATAACCCAATGTGTATCAGCAATCTTTTGATGTGTAACAAATCATCTATATCGTAGAATCGTAAACAGTTACTTCAGTTTCTGTGGGGCAGGAATCCAGGAATGGCTTAGCTGGGTGGTTCTGACTCAGGGTCTCTCTTAGCTTACAAGTCATGTTTTAAGCTGGGGCTGCAGTCATCTGAAGGCTTTACTGAGACTGAAGCCCATGCATGTGGCCTCAGTTACTCAGTCGACACTGGCCAGATGGGAAGGGAAGAGAGAGAGACAGAAAGAGAACCAAGAAAGAAGCTACAATCGTTTTGTAACCATTGGAGGTGACATCCCATCAACTTTTGTGATGTTCTCTTCACTGGAAGCAAGTTACTAAGTTCAGCCCATACTCAAAGTGACATCAGCTTCCCCTCTAGAAGAGAACAAAGAATTCGTGAATATAATTTAAAACCACCAAATATCTAACACTGATATTAACTCTCCTCCACCTTCTAAAGCGACTTCCATCTAGTATATTTGAGGGAAACAGCAGCAGCAACAGTAACAATAACAACAACAAAAATGTATCTATAAGTGAAATATTTTTATGTGGCAGCTGGTTGTTTGCACGTCCCCTGAATCCACTGTCTGAGACTTCTGGACTAGTACTGTCTCCTTCCTGACAATTCAGTTATCTCTAGATACATGTAGAGATGTTGTGGAGAGGTGACTATAGAGCGATACACAATTCCTTTTACTGCCCTGTCATAGCAATCCCCATAACGTGGCCACACAGGCTATTGAGATGCATTATATTTTAATGGTAGTTGGAGGGACAGAGAAAGTCTCCCACTGCAATATCACGAACATAGAATCAAATATTGGGCATATCTGTTCTTAAAAGTCTCACTGGACTTTTCTTACTCAACACTCTACTCTAAAATGCACTTTCTGTCATGTTGGCTAACCTCTCTCTCTTTATTATTCTTTGTTTTCTCTAAACTTCAAATATTCTTGTTCATCTCTTATGCAGAGCAATTTAACTGTCTGTTGTTCCCTTGCATCCTTCTGACTCATACTTTCAGGATGTCACTTTCCACCCTCAAGTGGCATGTGGAACCATTTTCTTAAACACAGTTCTCTCCCTTATAGTACCCACTATTAGGATTGTATTTTATCAAAAATATTACCTGCCTATTCATTTATTCATTCATTCATTTATTCATCCATTCATCCGTTCTTTTTTGACCCACCTATGATATGTTAAGGCACTATGCAACATGCTGGGAATGTAAAACCAATGAAGACACTGTCTATGCTTCTCAAAACACCATAGTCTAAAGGGAGAGATGAGCAAATACATTAGGAAATAAATGCAGAGAGCTTTCTTAGAGAGTAAAAAGTAAGATCTAAGCTGAGTCTTGAAAGTTTCTTAGAAATTAGCCAGACAAAAAGATGAGGAGCTGAAAAGAAGAGAAATCCTCAAACCAGCAGTGTTCAAACTTAATTGTGCATCAGAATCACCTGCAGGGCTTCTTAAGCACAGATGCTGGGACCCACTGCCACAGTTTCTGATTTAGTTGGTTGAGGATTGAGCCTGATAACTTGCATTTCTAACAAGTTCCCAAGTGGTACAGATACTTCATGCTTCTTGTCCAGAGATCACATTTTAAGAAGCACTGCTCTAGGCCAAGAGAGATGAACACGGTGCACTTGAAATATTGCACATGTTAAGAAGGGCTGGCACATCCAAGAAGAGCAGTGATGAGAGATGAATCTAGAAAACCAAGACTAGATCATGACACAGTTTGAAAGTCAGGTTAAGAAGTTTGAACTTTATCCTGGGGGCAGTGGGGACATTGACTGTTATTACCAAGAGAGTATATATGATCATATTTAAGCTTTAGCAATACCAAACTGACAGCAATGTTGAGCACTGACTAAGGTTGAAGGCAACTGCTTAGCAAGAACACTTAGGAAATTGTTGTATTAGGTGAAAGGTGAATTAAAGTAATGGAAACTGGGATAATGATAATTATCATTAAAAATATAATATCAGTAATAGGGATGAGAGCCAACAATTTTAAACACTCACTATGGGGCATGCATGGGTCTAAGAGCCTTACACGGATTATTACATTTAATTCTCACAGCAATCCTATGGCATGCATTTGATTATTAGCCCCATTTAATACAAGCAGACTAAGGCTTAGAGAAATGAAGTAATTTGTTTAAGGTCACACAGATAAGAAAAGATGGAGTCAGAATCCAAATACAGATAGTCTGGTTTTAGAACCTCTGCTCTTAACCCCATTCTTTGAGGTAAAAGGAGGTTAATGGTCATGGGCAAGATTATATTTTGTGCAACCAGGTGACTGATGGTTCCATTAAGTCTAAACCCGCATTCCATTGCTGTACACTGTCATAGAACAGCATCTTTTCCTTCAGACCACTCGTTGCAGTTGATAATTCTGTCTTTCCAAGTGGTATTACGTGATAAAGTCAGCCTTCCCTATGCATTTGAACATCCAAGTAAATGGAGACCATATTTGCTTTTGTTCACCATTTGCATCCCCATGCCCTCATACAGGGCCTTAGCAAGCATTTAATTAATAGTTCTTGAAAGAATGAGGAACAAACGAGTATGAGGAGGAGAAAGTTCTTGGTGGAAGAAAAATTCATTTGGAAACATCTAGTAGATTACAGCATAGAGCATATAGAAATTTGTTTTTATTAATTTAAATATAACAATAATAAATCAATTACATTTTAGCCTAAATTACATTTTTATGAAAAAAAAACTGTTTTCAAAACATAAAATATGTAGTGAGAAGGGTGACATTATTTCATATTTTTGAAAATATATTTAATATGTGGCTTAGAAGAAACATCTGGATTTTCATATGAACATCATCATTCAATCTGGCGTGAAATGTTTTGGTTGAAGTCTATCGATAAAATCCAGCCACACACAGAAATCAAATAGGAAAAGAGAGGAGTGTTTTAATAGCCTTTTTGGATAATCATCGATAGTCCTCTTTGATACTATACCAAAACTAAACAGATGATGGTTTCTTAAAGATTGCTTGCAATATGGAATGTAAAACTAAATCCATGAATTTTTATATTTATTTGCATTAAATTCCATTGGTTTATTTTACACTGCAGATCCTTTACTGACACTTGATTCGCGACATCATGCATTGGTCATTTGGAAAACAGTAGTTCATTGAGCTATGCAGATCTTCCAAATGTTGACACTTTTTATTTCTGTAATATAAAAAGGCATAATTGTTACTAGCACCGCTGATCTCATCAGAAGGTCTTTAAGTATTGGGAAGTTGTCAGGCTTGCAAGGTAGATACAAATTTTCCAAAATTCCAATTTTCACTTGAATTTTCAAATATTATCATTGACAACAAATGCTGTTGCTTGCTTTCCTTGAAGTGGTAGACTGCATTCATTTCTATGAAAATGTTGCCAAAAGTCCAAGTCTGAACAACAATAATTTGTCTGTCAGTCGGTCTGTCAAGCAAAATGTCAGTCCATGAATGAAAGGAGCTACTTTAATTTGTAATTCAAGGAATCACAGAAATGCCTTTCCTCAAGACAACATTATTATTTTGGTATGTAGCAGAAATACTTTATGTGTACTTCTCATTTTGTCACCAATATTTTAAAAAGACCTGGCCTCTGGTTGAAGATTTAATGAAAATTACCATATTTTACTGCTTCATTACAGATACTGTTAGGTAAGACTTGCTTGTTTTTTCTTCTCTTTCTTCAGTGTGAGTGTGTGATCATGAGGAATACAACATCTTCTAGAATGTTTTGATACCACTGTGTTGATTGACGCTAATGCACCACCACTGATTTTACTCTATCAGTCCAAAAGCCAATACTGTGAAAAGGCAAATAATATCTTAATAATATTACAAAAATAACTTTGTCCTTGCTGACCTCTAAAAGAATCTCAGAGACCCCCCTGAAAGGTCTCAGGATCACACTTTGAGAACCACAGTTCTAGATATGTAACCTAGAGTAAAATTTCTGGCTCCAAGAGTATGCATACATTCAACTTGACTACACACCGTGAAATTGCTCCAAACTGGGTTATATCAATTAAAGTTCCCACTGACAGTACATTAAATTTCCCATTTCTAGCTTTTGGTATTTTCTGACTTTTTAATTTTTGCACAATTCCCTTCCTAAGGGGCAAATCATTTTTTTCTTTTCTGCTGCATCTTTATTAGAGTAGCCTATGAATATAGTCTAGCCTATGAAGATAGTCTACTCTAATAAAGATGCTATATATATGTATTCAAAGATATTCAAATACATATATATTTAAAGCATAGCATACTGTACACAGTATCCTGAGACTTGCTTATTTCCATTACGAATATTTCTTAGATATATTTCCTTATCAGAAAATATAGAACTGTTTTATTATTTAACAGCTGCAGTGTTTTCCATTTTATGGATGTACCATGATCTAACCATTATTTTCCCTTTTTTATTGGTAGTTCTTTACAAATTCTTTATGTTAAGCCTTTTTCAGAAATATGTGTTGCAAATAAAATTTCCCAAGCTGTCACTTGTCTTTCCACTTTGTTTATGGGACCTTCACCAAAGCTTTTTATTATAAAGTAAGCCAGATTTAGAATTGATTTCTTTATATATTTTCTTTTTTCTGTCTTTCGTAATGTATGCTTTCCTATCCTGTAGTCATTGAGCCAGTCGTCTTTATTGTATTCTAAAAGTGCAGCAATTTTGATTTGCACATTCAGTTCTTAAATCCACCTGGATTTATTTTTGTGCCTGGTGTGATGCATAATCTAATTTTACTTTTTTTCCATATGGATGACCAATTTTCCAGCATAATCTATTCTATCCCCCACAGCTTTGAATTGCCATCTCATTCATATATTAAGTTTCCATATGTAAATTGGTCTGTTTCTAGGCTTTCTCTTCTGTTCCACTTGTCTATTTGTAATCTCTCCACCAATACCGCTCTGTCTTAATTACAATGTTTTTAAAATAATTGTTGACATGTAATAGGACAAATTCCCACACTTTATTTTCTTCAAAATTGTCTCAGTGATTTTTGTATATCAATGGCAGATAAATGACATTGTGAATGTTGATCTGTAATTGCCCTTTCTTTAAACATACTGATTGTACAATCTTTTTTTTATATTGCTTCACAAAATTGATTTCACTTATAATAAATACATGTTCTTAATACTTTTTTTTTTGGTCTGTCTCTTTTAGCATATTTCTTACTCTGTTTTAGAATTTTGGCGTGCAGGCTTATTTTTAATGGGAGTGTTTTCCTTTCTCGTTCCCTCTCTCTCTTACACTCATACTCACACACACACACACACACACACATACACACACATACACTTTCTGTCTGATAACCTCTCTTGGTGTCATATTTGCATAGTTACATCCACCTCATTCCCCAGGTTCTGCCCAGACCCTAATCTTACTTATGATGCCAATCTTTAGCCAGAGCTCAGAGAATCACAGAGCCGCCAATGGGATAATGTCAGTTTCTGTTCATAGTTTCTATCTTTATATTTTTGAATCTGTAGGTCCTGAGCTACCTCTAAGTCTCATAATCCCAAACATTTTCCCAATTAAAGAAGATGAGGAATGCTGACTCAGGGTCTGGTTTCCAGAAATAAATTTTCCTCTGGTACCCTATCTTTAAAGAAGGACTTTTAGTTACTAATACCATAGAGGAGCATAACTCCTGGTTACGTCTGCCTGCTTAAAAACAGAGAGCCTAGCAGAGCTACAGCATGATAAGTCCATCTTAACATCCTGTTTTTCTGTTCTTTTGGTTTGAACAGATATTATATTGCTTTCGAATTGGCTTTTTTTTGGTTTTGGTTTTCCTTTCTTATATTTTATCCGTTATTGCCGTTTCTTGGAGTGTAGAAGGTGGGATAAAGTGTGCACTTGTTGTGCCATCTTGACCAAATCTGGTATGCCTTTGTAATGGTTTCAGATAGTACCTTCCATATTGACTTTCGCTAGTTTTGTTTTTCTTGAAATGTGAAAATGGCCATAATTTTAAAGAATATTGGAAGAAGCTAGTAAGTGGATTTTTCAATTTCTCTAATTCACTTGGTTTATCTTTTATGGACTTGCTGATATTTAAATTTAAATTTTCTGAGCCCTCTATTAAATGACTGACTCAAACAGCACAATCAAGCAAACAGCTTATCCTTAATCCGTTTTGTGAAAGTTCATCCTGAGCTATTTCTCTCTCTCTCTCTCTTTTCTGTAGCAAAGAAAGTCAGACAATTCTGGGCTGTTACCATCCCCATCGAGAGACAGGCCATCACATTAGATCACTTATCTGGTCAATTTCAGGGTCACCTACCATAGATGGCCATCTTGGATTTCAGAGAAATGTGTGGGTAATTCACAATGCAAGCTAACAATTTCAGGTAGAGCATAGCATTTTCTTTCAACCCCAAGTCTGCAGTAGTTGTAAAAGACTTCTCTGTATGACCAAGTGGTGCTAGAGACACCATGTGACCCTGATAGTATTCACACTGAGGCTTTAAGTTAAATTAAAGGCTTGCAGACAATAAGACACTTCAGAGCAGCTTACTACTTTAAATGTTAATACCTGGAATTTTCATCTCAAATTATCTCTAAAAAGAAGCTGAAATACTTCAAGAATACAATGGGAAGGTAATACCTTGGTGTCAGGATTTTCACAGTTTTTGCAAAACACATTAAAAAAAAATCTTTCTTTGCCCTTAGTGGAGTTATAAATTAAGCTCACTTGTATCATTAATAGTAGTAAATTGGAGTCCTTCAAGATTTCATTTTTTTTATAAAGGAGGAAGAAGTCTCAATCAGTCACACAGGCTCCATTTTTGCCCACACACTCACTACTAATTGACATAACATTAAATAGTTTCCATGGCTTCATTGGAAAGGATTCTAAATATATTAGTCTCTGAATACAGAATTAAAAAATTAAACTAGATGTGAAATTGTTTCAGTTAAGAAAGATCTTGAAATACATTTTCATCATCCTCTAAGATCTTGAAATACATTTTCATCATCCTCTAAGCGCGCACACACACACACACACACACACACACAATTTGAAAAGCTCAATTGTTCATGTGCAGTATTAAAAAGTTTAAAGTCTTAGAGCATGCACTTTGGGGACAGTTGCAGACACATTTTAAAAAGACAGATGATGATCATGCTGATGATATATAACAAATTAACGGGAGAATGTATGAGTTAAAAGCATATGATTTTATTTCTCCTAGAGAAATATACAGCATATTTAACTCATCTAGTATATAACAATATCTGCTTCTTTCTGACTGGAAAAATAATACCTGCTTACTACTGCAAGTTAAAAATGAAGAGTTTTATTAAAAAAAGGAAATAAGAGAGGAAGTCAAGATGGTGGCATAAGCAGACTCTGAACTCACCTCCTCCCGCAGACACAGCCAATGTACAACTAATCGTGTAAAAATTACCACTGAGACAGAACTGAAAATTGGAAAAGAGGAACTCATGCAACAAACGACAATCCTAATTGAGGTGGAAGAGGCAGAAATTCCCTTCTAGAGAGGAAAAACGCCGCCTTCACAAGCTGCAGCACCTCACGCCGGCCGGGGAGCAGCCCACAGGTATGCAGCCCCCCCTGGAGGAGCAGGGCCCTGAGCCGGGGTGCACCCCCGCTGTGGGCATTTTGTGGACCCAGCGCAATCGAGATGAGTGGCATACTATCTGACTTTGCCTGCTACTAAAACATTGAGGAGTACCCCCAGAAAAGCTGGTTCACAAAGAAATTAAAACCGGCTCTTAAAGGGCCCACGTGCAAACTCGTTTCAGAAAGCAATCGAAAATCACCAGAAGGAAAGGTGCACAGTGCTGTGGTGAAAAGAGACTCACCTGATAGGTCCTGAGTGCATCTCGGTGAGAGGTGAGACATCTCCAGGGACTGGGACATTGGTGGCGGCCATTGTTGTGGCCTGGTGTGGGTGTGGAGTTCTCCCTGGGACCTGCTAGGCCAGGTCTGCCCCACCCACTAGAGCACTGATTTAATCCAGCTTAGCCAGGGCAGGCAGCCCACCCTAGAGACTGGCCCCACCCAACAACAAGCCCTCAGGAAACTTGTGGGCCTGCATAGATTGGTGACTGGATTCTCAGCAGCCTGGCAACTGAGCCCACTTCAGTGGGGCAGGGCGTGCACAAGGAGCAGGTGGAGAGTGTGGGGCGGGGGTGGAGTGTGTGGGGCTCCCACCATGGAGAGACTGGGTCCACTTCAGGAGGTCGGGGCACGCACCTGGGCCAGGAATGTGTTGACTGTGTGTGTGAACCTGTGGGTGGCGGGGTTTGTCAGCTGCAGTAGACTTGTGCTTCTCAAAGACCCACATAGAGGGTTTGCCCCACCTTCCAAAGCCTGAAACAATTGGGTGCTCCCGTGCCTGAGGCCAGCCCCACCCAGCTGCAATCCTCAGAGAGCTGACAAGAGATCTAAAGGCTGGAGGCTTATAGCAATTGTAAGACCTTGAGCCTATCAACCTGCCACACTGGGGGCCTACTCACTTCAAAGAAATACTGCAACACAAATGTGGTATTAGAACTTGCAGCCAACTGTGCTGGGGCTCCCCATACCAGATAAAGAGACTGAAGGGCCCACAACAACTACAAGCAGCTGAGCATTACAACAGCTGACCAGAAGCATAACTTGGCCTACCTGGGCGCCTACAGTCAGAGCAAACAGGCCACAACAGAAGGACACACGTAGTCCAC
The DNA here is from genome assembly GCF_057802395.1 of Ceratotherium simum simum. Classification (NCBI taxonomy): domain Eukaryota; kingdom Metazoa; phylum Chordata; class Mammalia; order Perissodactyla; family Rhinocerotidae; genus Ceratotherium; species Ceratotherium simum. The sequence continues at coordinate 10,094,384 of NC_141940.1, read as the reverse complement.
ATAGGGGTCACCCCTGGAATATTGAGAACTGAGGGAAGCACACTGCAGACCTCCTAAGGCATCACTGATATAAGGTCACCTATCCAAGAGCAGGAGACATAGCTGACCTACCTAATACGTAGACACAAGCACAGGGAAAGAGGCAAAATGAGGAGGCAAAGGAATACATTCTAAGGAAGGGAACAGGACCAAACCCCAGAAAAGGAACTAAGTGAAACAGAAATGAGCAACCTACCTGACAGAAAGTTCAAACAAAGAGTGTTAAGGATGCTCACTGATTTGGGGAGAAGAATAGATGAACTCAGTGAGAATGTCAACAAAGAAATGGAAGATATAAAAAAGAACCAATCAGAAATGAAGAATACAATACTGGAAATGAAAAATTCACTAGAGGGACTCAAAAGCAGAGTAGAGGATACAGAAGAACGGATCTGGGAGCTGGACGAAAAACTAGAATAAATTGCCCAAGCTGAACAGGTAAAAAAGAAAAGAATTAAAAAGAGTGAGGACAGTCTAAGGGACCTCTGGGACAACATCAAGCACACTAACATCCGTGTTATAGGTGTCCCGGAAGGAGAAAAGTGAGACAAAGGGGCAGAGAATCTATTTCAAGAAATAATAAATGAAAACTTCCCTAACCTAAGGAAGGAAACAGACATCCATGTACAGGAAGCACAGAGAGCCCCAAACAAAATAAACCCAAAGAGGCCCACAACAAGACACATCATAATTAAAATTTCCAGAATTAAAGATAAAGAGAGAATCCTACTACTTAATGAAGGAAATCATACGGTATTTGAGCTTCTCCCTCTGACTTAAGTAGTAGATAATAACAACAATAAACAAACACATAGGGACAGAGATTGGATCGGTGGTTACCAGAGGGGAAGGAGGGAGGGAGGAGGGTGAAAGGGATAATTCGGTACATGTGTGTGGTGATGGGTTGTAATTAGTATTTTGGTGGTGAACATGATGTAGTCCATGCAGAAATAGAAGTACAATGATGTACACCTGAAATTTTTACAATGATGTTATAAACCAATGTTACTGCAATAAACAAAAAATTTAAAAAATAAATAAATAAATAAATAAATAAAAAAGAAAAAAAAAAAAAAAAGAGAGAATCCTAAAAGCTGCAAGAGAAAGTCAAGTTACATACAAAGGAAACCCCATAAGGCTATCAGCTGACTTCTCAGCAGTAACCTTACAGGCTAGAAGAGAGTGGCACGATATATTTAAAGTGCTAAAAAGAATAAACTTACACCAAGAATACTCTACCCAGCAAGGTTATCATTCAAAATGGAAGGAGAGATCAAAAATATCCCAGACAAGCAAAAATTAAAGGAGTTTGTCAACAAGAAACCAGTGCTACAAGAAATGTTAAAGGGACTGATTTAAGGTGAAAAGAGAAGACCACAAATAGGAAAAAATTATCTATTTCCATGATAAGAGGGTAATGGATACAAATGCACAAAAAAGAGGTTAGATATGATACCAAAAACATAAAATGAGGGAGGAGGGGAGTTAAAGAGTAGAGTTTTCAAACAGAGGTCAAACTAAAGAGACCATCAATTCTGTATAGAAGGAGAAAGGAACAGAGAAGGACTACTAAAACACTGAGAAAAGAAAAAGTTAAAAAATGGCAGTAAGTCCATATTTATCAATAGCTACTTTAAACGTCAATGGAATAAATGCTCCAATTAAAGGGCATAGAGTGGCTGACTGGATAAAACAACAAGACCCGTATATATGCGGCATACAAGAGACACACTTCAGACCTAAAGACACTCACAAACTGAAAGTGAAGGGATGGAAAAAGATATTCCACACTGATGGCAACAAAAAGAAAGCTGGCATAGCAGTACTCATATCAGACAAAATAGACTTTAAAACAAAAACTGTAAAAAGAGACAAAGAAGGGCATTACATAATGATCAAGGGAACAATCCAACAAGAGGATAAAACACTTGTAAACATCTATGCACCCAATGTAGGTGCATCTAAATATATAAAGCAATTATTAACACACATAAAATGACAAATAGACAGTAATACAATAGTAGGGGACTTTAACACTCCACTTACACCAATGGATAGATCATCCAAACAGAAGAACAATAAGGAAACATTGGCCTTAAATGATACACTAGAACAGATGGACCTAGTAGATATATACAGAGCATTCCATCCAAAAACTGAAGAATGCGTGTTCTTTTCAAATGCACATGGAACATTCTCCAGGACTGATCACATTTAGGCCACAAAACAAGTCTCCATATATTTAAGAAGATTGAAATAATACCAAGCATTATTTCTGACCACAACGGTATGAAACTAGAAATCAACTATAGGAAGGAAATCAGAAAAGACACAAATACATGGAGATTAAACAAAATGCTACTGAACAATGACTGGGTCAATGAAGAAATTAAAGAAGAAATCAAAAAATACCTGGAGACAAATGAAAATGCAAATACGACATGCCAGAATTTATGGGATACAGCAAAGCGGTTCTAAGAGGTAAGTCCATAGCAATACAGGCCTATCTCAACAAACAAGAAAAATCTCAAATAAACAACCTAACAATGCACATAAAGGAACTGGAAAAATAAGAACAAACAAAGGCAAAAGCAGTAGAAGAAGGGAAATAATAAAAATCAGAGCAGAAATAAATGAAATAGAGAATAGAAAAAAATAGAAAAATTAATAAAAGCAAGAGCTGGTTCTTTGAAAAGATAAACAAAATTGACAAACCTGTAGCTAGACTCACCAGAAAAAAAGAGAGCAGGCACACATAAGTTAAATCAGAAATGAACGAGGAGAAATTACAACAGACACCTCAGAAATACAAAAGATTATAAGAGAATACTATGAAAACCTATATGCCAACCAATTCGACAACCTGGAAGAAATTGATAAATTCTTAGAATCATACAACCTTCCAAAACTGGATCAAGAAGAAGTAGAGAATTTGAATAGACCAATCACCAGTAAGGAGATCGAAACAGTAATCAAAAACCTCCCCCAAAATAAAAGTCTAGGACCAGACGGCTTCCCTGGTGAATTCTACCAAACATTCAAAGAAGACTTAATACCTATCCTTCTCAAACTCTTCCAAAATATTGAGGAGGGGGGAAGCTCGCTAACTCATTCTACGAAGCCGACATTACCCTGATACCAAAACCAGACAAGGACAACACAAAAAAAGAAAATTGCAGGCCAATATCACTGATGAACATCGATGCAAAAATCATCAACAAAATGCTAGCAAATGGCATACAACAATATGTTAACAAGATTATACACTATGATCAAGTGGGATTTATTCCAAGTATGCAGGGATGCTTCAACATTCGCAAATCAATCAACGTAATACATCACATTAATAAAATGAAGAATAAAAATCACATGATCATCTCAATAGATGCAGAGAAAGCATTTGACAAGATACAGCATCCATGTATGATAAAAACTCTGAATAAAATGGGTATAGAAGGAAAGTACCTCAACATAATAAAGGCCATATATGACAAACCCACAGGTAATATCATCCTCAATGGTGAAAGACTGAAAGCTATCCCTCTAAGAACAGGAACCAGACAAGGTTGCCCACTCTCACCACTCCTATTTAACATAGTACTGGAAGTTCTAGCCAGAGCAATCAGGCAAGAAAAAGAAATAAAAGGGATCCAAATTGGAAAGGAAGAAGTGAAACTGTCACTATTTGCAGATGACATGTTTTATATATAGAAAACCCTAAAGAATCCACCAGAAAACTTTTAGAAGTAATGAATATGGTAAAGTTGCAGGATACAAAATCAACATACAAAAATCAGTTGCATTTCTATACACTAACAACAAAGTAGCAGAAAGACAAATTAAGAATACAATCCCATTTACAATTGCAATAAAAAGAATAAAATACCAAGGAATAAACTTAACCAAAGAGGTGAAAGATCTGTACACCGAAAACTGTAAAACATTGCTGAAAGAAATTGAAGAAGACACAAAGAATTGGAAAGATATTCTGTGACCTTGGATTGGAATAATTAACGTAGTTAAGATGTTACTTCCTAAAGCATACTTCCTAAAGCAATCTTTAGATTCAATGCAATCCCTATCAAAGTTCCAACAACATTTTTCACAGAAATAGAGCAAAGAATCCTAAAATTTATATGGAACAACAAAAGACCCCGAATAGCTAAAGGAATCCTGAGAAAAAAGAACAAAGCTGGAGGTATCACACTCCCTGATTTCAAAATATAGTACAAAGCTATAGCAACCAAAACAGCATGGTACTGGCACAAAACCAGACACACAGATCAATGGAATAGAATCGAAAGCCCAGAAATAAACCCACACATCTATGGAAAGCTAATCTTTGACAAAGAAGCCAAGAACATACAATGGAGAAAAGAAAGTCTCTTCAGTAAATGGTGTTGGGAAAACTGGATAGCCACATATGAAAAAATGAAAGTAGACCCTTACCTTACACCATACACAAAAATTAACTCCAAACAGATTAAAGACTTGAATGTAACAACTGAAACTATGAAACTTCTAGAAGAAAACATAGGCAGTACGCTCTTCAACATCGGTCTTAGCAACATCTTTTCAAGCACCATGTCTGACCGGGCAAGAGAAACAATAGAAAAAATAAACAAATGGGACTACATCAAACTAAAAAGCTTCTGCACAGCAAAGGAAACCATCAACAAAACGAAAAGACAACCTAACAATTGGGAGAAGATATTTGCAAACCATACATCTGATAAGGCGTTAATCTCCAAAGTATATAAAGAACTCATGCATCCCAACAACAAAAAAACTACCAACCCAATTAAAAAATGGGCAAAAGACTTGAACAGACATTTCTCCAAAGAAGATACACAGATGGCCAACAGACACATGAAAAGATGTTCAAAATCATTAACTATCAGGGAAATGCAAATCAAAACTACAATGAGATATCACCTCACACCCGTCAGGATGGCTATAATTAACAAGACAGGAAACAAGAAGTTTTGGAGAGGATGTTCAGAGAAGGGAACTCTCATACACTGCTGGTGGGAGTGCAAACTGGTTCAGCCACTATGGAAAACAGTATGGAGATTCCTCAAAGAGTCAAGGATAGAACTACCATATGATCCAGCTATTCCACTGCTGGGTATTTATCCAAAGAACTTGAAAACACCAGTGCATAAAGATACATGCACCCCCGTGTTCATTGCAGTGTTATTCACAATAGCCAAGACTTGGAAGCAACCTAAGTGCCCATCAAGGGACGAATGGACAAAGAAGATGTGGTATATATACACAATGGAATACTACTCAGCCATAAGAAACGACGAAACCCAGCCATTTGTGACAACATGGATGGACATTGAGGGTATTATGCAAAGTGAAATAAGTCAGAGGGAGAAGGTCAAATACCATATGATTTCCTTCATCAAGTAGTAGATAACAACAACAATAAACAAACACATGGAGACAGAGATTGGATTGATGGTTACTAGAGGGGAAGGGGGGAGGGAGGAGGGCGAAATGGATAATTCGGCACATGTGTGTGGTGATGGGTTGTAATTAGTATTTGGGCGGTGAACATGACGTAATCTATGCAGAAATAGAAGTATAATGATGTACACCTGAAATTTATACAATGTTATAAACCAATGTTACTGCAATAAACAAAAAATTTAAAAAGAAATTTAATTTTAAGTAATATATTAATTATGACACATAAATGTAGTATTTTTAGCTTTTTTAACCTAGATATTTTCTCTGGCAAATATCTAGAATGAAGAGGCAGAAAAATTCCATGTGTTTTCAATCTTATTACCCACAGGCAGCACAAAAGGTCAACCTTTACTTTTATGTTCAAAGGTAAATTTTTAACTTTAAGATATGATCAGTGTATTCAGAAGTTCCATGCAAGAAATCTTACCATAAAACCTAAGTGAAGCCTAAGTTTCGTGGTTAAGAGCTCACACTTTGAAAATAAGACACACCTGGATTCAGCGCTGGGTTCAAATCCAAATTGCCCAAATCACCAATCATGCGTCCCTAAGAGTCCTTTCCCTTCTCTGTGACAAGGGGGAAATGTTGTATCTTACAAGATTGTTGTGAAGTTTGGTGAGACTGTGAAGCACTTACCACAGCCAGAAAAGCAGTAAAGGGTATGAAAGTCCAAACCGGTTTAAAAATAATTGAGTTTATATTTATATGAAACATATTTATTAATAATCTTACTCTGTGGGTTTGAGGAAGATTTCCTAAATAGGACACAAAAAGCAAAAACTTCATATAAAAGAAAAAAATCAGTAAACTATTAGAAAAACTTTTGCTTTTCAAAAGACACTTAAAAAAATTAGAAGACAATCACAGACTGGGAAGAGACATTTGCAAGATATGTATCTGACAAGGGACCATATCTGGAATATACAAAGCACTATTACAACTTAATACTATAAGAAACAAACCAAAAAAGATGGGCACAAAATCTAAATATCTTGCTGAAGAAGATACATGGATTGCAAATAAGCACATATAATGATACTCAACTTCATGAGTCATTAGGGAAATGCAAATTAAAATCACAATGAGATAGCACCACATACCCTCAAAATGGCTAAAATTGAAAAAAAAAAATTTACCATACCAAGTGTTGGTGAGGATGTGGAGAAAATGGAGCCCTTAAACACTGTCGGTGGGAATTTAAAATGGTACAACCTCTTTGAAAAACAGTTCAGCCATTTCTCAAAAGATTAAATATACACGTACTAAACAACCCAGGAATTCCACCCAAGAGCAAAGAAAGCATATAGCTATACAGGCATTTGTACATGAATGTTCATAGCAGCTTTATCAGTAACAGCCAAAAATTAGAAACAACTCCAATGTCAACCAACAAGTGACTGGCTAAACAAGTTGTAGTATATCCATAAAATGGAATACCGTAACTCAGTGATAAAATGGAACGAACTACTGATACATGCAGCAACATGGAAATCTCGAAATACTTATGCTGAGTTAAAGAAACCAAAAGAAAACAAAGAGCACATTATTGTGTGATTTTATTATAAAATTCTAAAAAACACAAACTAATCTAGAGTGAGAAAAAGCAGATCAAAGATTACCTCGGGATGCAGGGGAGAGACGGAAGGACTACAAATGGGCATGCAGAAACTTTGGGGATGATGAATATACTCATTTTCTTGATTGTGGCAACAGTATCACTGTGTATACTTGTCAAAATTGATCAATTTAAACACTAAAATTGTGCGCTTTATTGAGATTTAACCTCAATAAAGATGTTTCTAAAAAAAAAAGGAAAGAAAATTAAAATCACTAGTAATCTCACTATCCAGAATAACCAACTACTCAGCATTTCTTTCCAATGTTTGTGTGTGTTTGAATAACAAAATAGGAATCATAGTTCATATGCATTCCATACTGCATTGCACTTTATGTTTTTCACTTAAGACTAATTTTTGACCAATTTTATTTTTATCATTGATATTATTGTTAAATGTTTTAAAATGCTTCATAATAATCCCCCCAAATCCTGTGGAAATATTCAAGCTTTTCATTATTTATTTTGGGACATCTAGGCTCGTTTCTTTATGGGCTATTCCAAATAAAGCCAAGTTTAACATCTCTATGCATAAGTCTAAACCTCTTCAAGGAAAATCTTTAATTGTCACAAAATCATTTAGTAAGAATTTTTCCTGTGCACACTGATGTATACCATATTTAGTCCTGTTCTAATATACTAAGTATTTGCATCTTAAAAAATTATCCTGTGATTCCACTTCTCCCTTCAGCTATTGCTCTATTGACCTTCAAAGCCATTTTTTTTGCCTGAGGAAGATTCTCCCTGAGCTAACATCTGTTGCCAATCTTCCTCTTTTTGCTTGATGAACATTAGCCCTGAGCTAACACCTGTGCCAATCTTCCTCTATTTTGTATGTGGGTCGCTGCCACAGCATGGCTGACAGGTCGTGTAGGTCCATGCCATGGATCTGAACCTGTGAACCTGGGCTGCTGAAGCAGAGTGCACTGAACCCAACCACTATGCCACGGGGCCGGCCCCCAAAGCCAATTTTTAAAATTTTGTTGACTCTCTCCAGTGCCTCACCTCCCACATACTAGCAAGGCATTCCCATCTGATTTTGTCCTCACCACTATACTGACACCTGTCCAACTAAGATTACTAATCAACTCAGTGTCAGTAATGTAATCTAAACTTTCAGAAATACTATTTCTTAACCTCTCAGTGATGGTCAGTCTGACATCTACCACCTTGAAACACTCTTTGCCTTTAGTTTGCATCACACTGTCCCTTTGCCCTTTCTTTCTCATTTCCTTTGCCAATGTATCCAATCCACCTTACCCTTAAATGTTGGAATTATTCAAGGATCCAGTCCTTACTAGCAGTTCTTGAAGGCAATCCTAAACTGCCTTCTCTTCTCAGTCTGTACATTCTCTTGATTTCATTTTGCATGTATCTACTCATTCTTCAAGGCAAATTTAAATTTTAAGCCATTCGATGTGACTGTACTGGATTTTTCTGACTCTAGCAGATCTTTCACATTCAATTAACATATTGAGTCCTTGCCAGCTGAGGTCTTGATGCTCAGAACCCACCTCTAGTTTAGCACTTATTAATTAAAATTGTATTTTAACAATATCTTGTGGTTTTTTTTTCTCCACTATTGATTTTCCTACTGGTTGGAACCACATTTTGCCCATCTTTGTATTTTCCACAGTATTTCCAACAGTCCAGGCTCTTAGTAAATTTTCATTAAATGCTTATTGAATGAATGAGTATATCATAGCTGCTCTCTTAGAGCAAACATGGTTGCATGGAAGAGGAATCCAATCAAAATAGTTCAACTAAATATAAGACGTATTGTAAGAATACCTGAGAATATCACAGAACATAATAATAGGAAATATAACGAAGACTCATAGGAATTTGGAATCCAGACAATCTTCTTCTATGTGTATCGGGGTGTGTGTGTGTGTGTGTGTGTGTGTGTGTGTGTGTGTGTGTATTGCTTCATTCTCCTGCTTCTCTCTCAGATATGCCTTTTCTGCTTAATTCTGAACAAACACACATGGTTGATCAGAGATACTCCAGAACTGAAGCCTCAACCCATGAATCCACATGACTCTTAAACTTGATCCCCCACTAATGACTAACTTAGTCACTGAGTCTCAATTACAGCTTCCAATAAGGAGAATTTGAGTGGTCTGATGAGAATCTGATAGTCAGGTGTCCATCCCTACTCCATTAATCTCTGGCCCAAGGTTGATATCATTATGTAGTACACGTGTAAAGCTGCCCTTCTAGGCTGTGGATTGGGAATAGAGTATTTTCTAAGGTTGTAGTATGGGTTGGATGGTCACAATGGTCATCTCTAAGACAAATAGTGCCATGATCGCCTTTTACGCTTTTAATGCCAAGAGAATTTTCACTTCTTCATGACTCTGTCCAATGCAGTTCTGGACTCTGTACTTCCCATTCCTGTTATGATACTTTGTGATTTCAATATTCCCATAGAAAATTCTCCCAACACTCTGACCTCTCAGTTCCTCACCCTCCTTTCCTCCAGTGTCTTCCATCCCACTTAAGCAACTTATTCCCATGGTCATACTCATACTTGGCAACTACCAATAACTGAAAACCCTCCATAATCTCAATATCAAGCATTCTACTCTATGACTACCATTTCCTCTCTTTCCAGCTCCTTACCTCTAGAAATATGATTTCAACATCCTTCCAAGACCACAGATCTTACCATCTTTTCATATCCCTCATTTCTTTAATATATTTTCTTCCCTCCTTATCCATATTAAATTTGATTTTGAATTTATAATGATCACTCTTTGCACACGTCCTCAATACCCTTGACACCTATCACTTCATCATATATTTTTGGTGAAATTAAAACTTGTATTAAATTCAACTCTCCCTATTCAACATATAAACCAGTAATCCTTGATACCTCCTCCTTCTTAAAATCTTTCACAAAGTCCTGTCAATTTTATCTCTTCAAAGTTCATTTTCTCTTTTCCTATTGATACTAGTTACTTCAGTCCTCCATCAACTCTTGCCAGTATTACTTCAACAGCCTCCTCACTCTATATTCTTCTTTATGTGTGTCCTCCTCTAATCCAATCTCTACAAAAATGCCAGGGTTATCTGCAATTGAAATCTACCCACATCACTGCATTGCCTAAGACAATTTAGTAGTTCCCAATTGCCTGTTGAAAAAAATCTAAACTCTTTAAAATGGACTACAACTTTTCCAATTCTCATTTCTTAAAACTTTTTGACTCATACTTTATACTGCTGCAGCATTGAAATGCCTCGAGCTATAGCATATGGTTGTGTGCAACCATACTTGCTGGCCTGGCAATGTGTTGAGATACCAACACACTCTCTACTATTTCATGATCTCGTTCTTTTTTTTATTTTCCCTTTTATTATTATTTTTCCTCTGCATGGAATACCCTCTTTGTCTGTGTTTATCTGGAGATACCAAGTCTTCCAACACACTCTCATCACCACTTGAGTGAGAATGTGCCTTTTCTGATACTAATTCTGGTTTAAAAACTGTGTACACATGCCCTGAAATGATATAGGATAGATTTCTTTTGTCAGTTCCTCTGCAATGGGATTACAAGCTGTGGGTATAAAAGGGCAGTGGGAAAAGAAGTCTAGAACTCCATGAATCAGGCAAAATGCAAGTTTGTCCAGAAAGTATAATTGACAACGGCATGGAGCCAAGAAAAACTACATCAACATATGCTACATAGGTTCCTACCTTGCATGGCCATTTCACTTCAACTAAAAATTTGTATTCTGGGGCAAGCCCCATGGCCTAGTGGTTAAGTGCAGCACGCTCTGCTTTCGAGGCCCAGGTTTGGTTACTGGGTGTGGAACTACACCACTTGTTGGCAGCCATGCTGTGGTGGTGACCCACATACAAAATAGAGGCAGGTTGGCACAGATGTTAGCTCAGGGCAAACCTTCCTCAAGCAAAAAGAGGAAGATTGGCAACAGATGTTAGCTCAGGGTGAATCTTCTACAGCAAAAAAAAAAAAAGAAAGAAAGAAAAAAAAAACTTGTGTTCTTGGCAAATGAAATTGAGAACTTTATCAAATCTTACACTTGGGATATGTGTGTTAATTTTTCTGGCATTTAAATATATTTTTAATGAGATATAAGTTTCTAAGTATGAGGTTTGTAATTATTAAGCATATGTTAGAAGTGAAAATTGCTCAATATTCAGGGTGACCTCTTTTAGAAATATAGATCAATATTTTAAATTGCAGTATTCTTTGGTTCAACAGTTCCAAGTCTAGAAATGTAACATAGTGAAATAATATGACAATTTGGTAAGGGTACACACACACACACAAATCATTTAGTTGAACAATTGTTTAAATAATGACAAATTGGAAACAGATGGTTAATAAACTATTATAGTAAATCCATTAAATGGTGTACTTTGAAGTCATTGATGATAATGAAGAATATTTATATTAATTGACAAGAAAAAGGCACCACAACATATTGTTATTGTGGAATGAGAATAGCAGAATGCATAGAGTGTATGGAGCACTACACACACACATGCACACACACACTCCGACAGTATACATATGACTAAGGATATATCTGAAAAGACATTTTTCAAGATAATGTAAGTTTTTTCCTATTATTTTGATCTCTTTTTACTTCCTTCATTATGCTTTTCTGTATTGTTTGAATTTTTCAAAATGATCATATATCAATTTTTATAATATGATGAAAAGCTATTAAATTTTAATTTAAATGTTAAACCACTGAAGTACAAGAACACGTTAGCAAATCGTTTCATAATATCTGGATGGATCTAGAAGGCCTTTTGAAGCCTAATAACTACGCCAAATTTAATACAGAAAGAGATACATAGTTTTGATTACATAATGATTAAGAATTTCAGCAAGGCAAATCTAAAAACAAGTGAATAAACACTAACAACCAAAAGCAAAGATTACAACTACATGGGAATTGAGGAAAGTATTCATAACATGTTTGAAAGAGAGTGGGTGAATATTCCTAAAATATAAGGAGCACTTACACATAAATAAGCATATATGACTTGACTAGTTCACATTAAATGACATTATTCACTTATTACAAATTTAATACAATGTGAACTTAATAATCATTTCTCTATAGCTAATAGAAATGTCAGAATATTACTTTTCCTTATATCATTCATTGGGATAGACAAGTCCTTCCTGAAAAGTCACATGCAAAATCAGTGAAAATACTCAGGACCCGGCTATATGTGTTTTTATAGGAATGACTCTTTTAAACTCTAGGCAATTCTCCATTTTCTTTCCAGAGACAGACTTATTTTTTCTTTAAAAAATGTTGTGAAACTTTAAACTATAATTCTTGACACTCCAAGTAGTACAAAACATGCAAAGAATATCTATGGGTGTTTACAAACCATCACTGAATGGGTTTGAATATAAAAATGTAAGCACACTTCTAAATTGTTCTGTGTTCCTTTTCCTTTAACCTAAGAAGCTGGGCATAGCAGGTGCATCTCCTAGCTCTTTCTCTCTTTTACTTCAATGGGGCAGCTACAACCTGGTGACAAGCACATGGACTTGAGAGTCAAGAATGTATTTTGAATACCACTTCTGCTATGTACTAGTTTGTTGATTCTTTCTCAATGACAAATGCTATAAGATTCAACATTTAGAATTACTGAATCAAAAAATAGGAGGTTAATAACATGTCCTCACAAGGCCACTTGGAGAATGTAAATAAAGCACCTAGCATAATGGCTGGTACATAGTATGGGTTCAATAAAAATAACTATAATAATAATGATAGTCAATAATAGTAGAGAAGTGGGGGTGGGAGTTGTACTTTCCTTCCATCAGGAGGAATTATAAATTTCTTATCATTTTGTCTCTTCTGGTGTTTAAAGATAATCCACACAGAGGTTTTGTTTCTCAATACATACAGTGTGAGGAGCTTTGAACCTTGAAATTTTGCCCTTCTGAGATGGGCACTGGCATATTTCTCTGTATGTGAACAGGTCATTCAGCTCATGCATGAAGGGCTAATTTTGTGGAATCCTGCTCTGAGCTAATTATATTTTTAAATTGTCCTCATTTTAAATTCGTGAATGTCAATAAAAATTATTTAAACAAAATGAAACAGCAAAGTTACGAGAGTCTTATTTGTTAGACTATTGGACTGGGAATTGCTAACCACTGTTTTAATTGCAGTTCTTTCTCACTATGGAGAGACGGGTAAGATTTTTATTTTTTTTTAAGAATTTAGTTCGTGCATTGGGAAATTTGAATTGTATATTTTTCAAAAGAATATAAGGAACAGGAATTTCTCTGTGCCTGGCATTAACTTGAAAAACTAAAACTGGATAAAATAAGCACAAAAATGGTGCAAGAGCAGGAAAGAGAAGGCCAGGCCAGGCCGGGTCACTGAAGAGCTCAGTGTCGTGGCCAATTCTCAGGCTCTGGAGGCTGACAGAGTATGGATCCCTACTCTACAGGCTCCTTTAACAAATTAATATATCAATGTTTAACTTTTAAGATTTTAAGGATTAAAGGAAATAATATAATAGTTAACATAGTCCCTGATTTAAACAAGGTGCTACCCATGAATGTCATTCCTTTAGTGTCTTTCCTATTTATGATAGTCATTTTGATGAAACTTATAAGCTGCTAGACCAAATTTACCTGTTAAGATCTAGATACATTATCAGGTGACTGTTCGAGAAGAGGTAAATTATTGGAAGTACTATACAGTGACTTAAGGCAGACATAGTAGTTAGTTGCAAAACTGGGCTTCTTAGCTACTAAGAAATTTATTACTGGCATTCAATAGTTTTTTATGAGGGAACAACCACAGCTAAGTTAAAAATGAATGTCAAAAGCAATTTTATCATATGAAAGAAATGATAAAGGATATATGAAAATCATTTCTGGGTAGCTGGTTGCAGCAGCCAACTCTCTAGAGCTGACAAAAGGAACCGCTGAGATTCCTCAATGCCTACAGCATACTCTGCAGCGGGAACAAGAGGGCCCATCCCATGAGGTGAGGAGGAGACCAAAAGCTCCAACTGAGACTGTCTGTGGAAAGGAAAGCCCCAAGTCCATCTGACCCCACTCCTAAATGCCCAGTTTAAGGTACTGTCTGAAAGTGGCTTCTGGGAAGATCTTTCTTGACTTTTTCCACATCAGAGCTTGCTTGACGAATTTGATGGAGCTAAATTATATCTTACTGAAATGATGCAAGGGCAAATCACAAGCATTTAACAGAAAAGAAAAAAAAGGAATCTTTGCAGTGCACATGAATGGAAACACATCACAAGCTCCAGGCTTGAATTGTTAGAAACAGTGTGCTGAAGAAGTTGGGCCAGTTGCTGTCATTCACTAATGAGCTCTCTATCTGAATTGCCTGTAAATGTCCTGATTGCTTGCTGAGGACCAAGTTATTCTGAACAGCAACTCGGATATGACAATAGAAATCTAAATAGAGAGTGTTCTCTCTTCTATTCCAAACATCTACAGTTAAACTTTTGTAAGCCAAGAAGTATCTAGAATAGTACTATGTACTGAGTAACTAATCTGTGCTGCAGTCTGCATGGTGGATGCTTTGAAAGAATCAGCTATCTCAGTCATAATCACAGCAACCTTATTCTAGAGAGAATATCAATTATCACATTAGAGATGTTGCCTTCTGAAGGCAAGTGTGAGTCGTCAATCAGCTCCTCAATTAGCTGACTGGCTAATAACACTTTCTCTTTACCTTGTAACTCGTACTGTGCATAAAGTGCTCTTACATATATTTCACTCTACCCTCACAAGGACATAAGGAAACTAGGGGTTTAGTGAATTCCCCAAATTGGCATAGCTACCAAGTGGCAGGATGTTCTGATTCCAAAATTTCTGTTTGTTCCAATGTACCATGCAGTGAATATTTGTTCCCTGAACAATGGCTTGAGAATACTGCATTAAAAACACCGTGTTTCGAGATATACAACTATTATAGTATAAAATATGATAGGAGGTTTTTAACAAGCATTCCCTTAGATTTTTGTACTTTGGCCCTCAAATGGTTTTTAAATGAAGGGTTCAAAAATTATCCATGCATTCACTTGTGCTTGAATTGCAACTATGAGTGAAGTCTCACAAAGCCTTTCAGGAAAGAGAAAGCATTGCTCTAGAAGAATTATCAGGGTTCTAATTTCTTTTTTTTGTCTCCCCATGAATGCTCTCAAATTTTCAGAGAAATTTTAATTTTAAGAAAATACAATGTTCCTCATCTTTCACTCTCCCCACCCCCACCACCCGGTCACCCATGAATAATATTCTTAAACTTTTGGATAAAAGAATTAACAGCAAGATTGTGAATAGTAAGATTGTAACTGAATCTTGTGAGGACACAAAACAGCTTGTCATGTTTAACAGTGATTACACATCACTCGAGTGAGTGCAACTCACAGACTGTTTCAAAGCTTAAGAAGGTTTTCTTCTTTACCGGTATGAAGCAGAACACTAGCAATCATCCTTTGCAGAAATTTATTTTAAGCCTTAACAACTTCCTACATCTTTAGCTTGAAATCTATGAACCCTAGTGAAACTTTATTATAATTCATGGGATAAAGCTTGAATTAAGAGACATAACATTAAACAGGCAGGAATAGAGAGGTTGGTGGGGGTGAAGAAAGAGAAAGAAAAGCAAAGGCACCCATTATCTGTTCATTCTATTCCTGATTCCCAAAGATGAACTTAGGGTTAGTGTTGATTCCACACTATCCCTCACAGATGCACCCTGCAATCTTATTTTCCTTTCTGCATGCACCTTTTGCACCCACTGACTCTTAGAGTTGAAGGGCACTTTGAGATCATCTCTTACTGGGACCTGTCTGGGGAAAACAGACTTTTGCAAGTTCACGGAATTGGTTCACGGTAAAGTCAGGATTACAATCTAAGTCTTGAAATTCCCCGCCTCTAAACTTAAAAACATTTCAAAGCTAATAAAATAGCACAATCGATTGTAGATGAGAGCTTTCTTAAAGTTCTAAACAAGAAACAATTACCACAGAAGGATTTTTGTGTATGTGTGTGTGTGAGGAAGATCAGCCCTGAGCTAACATCCATGCTAATCCTCCTCTTTTTGCTGAGGAAGACCGGCTCCGAGCTAATATCTATTGCCAATCCTCCTCCTTTTTTTTTTCCCCAAAGCCCCAGTAGATAGTTGTATGTCACAGGTGCACATCCTTCTAGTTGCTGTATGTGGGACGCAGCCTCAGCATGGCTGGAGAAGCGGTGCATCGGTGCGCGCCCGGGGTTCCAAACCCGGGCTGCCAGTACTGGAGCGTGTGCACTTAACCGCTATGCCACGGGGCCAGCCCAGAAGGATTTAACCAGAACTAAAAATGGAAAAGATTTCTCCATGCATGAAATTGTTGCCTACAACTGCAGATCTTAAGTTTTTCTCAAATTATGAGTTTGAATATGACCTTATTAAATACTTTATCTTAATACTGATATTACACTTATCAGGTAGATATATTTAGTCATTAGAGCAACTTTCTGCTGGTGAACTTTATAATGTCTTAATAGCCATACCTATCAACGTACTATTTCCTCACTTACAAAGGAAGTGGGGCGGCAGGCTGGGCTACATACAGCACCTTGACCACCCAGTGGTTCCTGTGTCATTTAGCCACGAGTGGAAACATGGGATTACAATAAAGTACTAAAGGAATATCTAGAAACGCCTCCGGACCTCCCCTTCTTGTCTCTTGCTCTGATGTCAAGAGTTCCTGACTCTCTCAACTTTACATCTGGATTCTCCTTGTCATTTTGCTCCATTTTGATGTGGCAGCCTAACTCAGGCGATACACTATTAACAACCTAGCAATGTGACGCTGTAGAATGCTTCCTCTGGTAAATCGCCCACGTCATGTGCATGAGAGCATAGACCTGAGTTCAGCACAAACAGCCAGGATACCACCCGAAATGGCCCTGGCTTGCAGAAAGCACTACCGATTCTAGTACCTTCTTTTGCCATATGGTATTATGGAAAGAGCAAAGGATTAAGTATCAGGACAACTTTGTTCAAGTTCCTGTTTTGTGACCTCAGTCTTCCTCTCTCCATTACATGTACCTCACCTGTAAAATGAGGGATTTGACTGGTTCAAGAGTTCTTAATATTCCAGGGATATTTTTAAACATACGGACTCCTAACAACCACACTTTATCTATTAAATCATAATCCAAGTTCTAGGCTCGGAAAGCTGTAATTTTTAAATCTACTCTAGGGGCTTGAACGATCATTCAGCATAAGGCTTCATTGTGTTAGGCATCCTCTATGGTCCTTTCCAGGTTTATAGTTTTCTCACATATTTTGGGTGAATTAACAGACACTGGTAAATAGCAATAGAGTCTAATCAAGTTTTGTTATGTTGATCACTTAAATCAGCTGACAGTTTTTTAGCATTTTAAGACTACACATTTAAGATTCCATATATAAATGAGATCATACAGCTTTTTACTTTCTGTGTCTGGCTTATTTCACTTAGCATAATGTCTTCCAGGTTCATCCATATTGTTGCAAATGGCAGGATCTAGTTTTTTTTTTTTTTTAAGGCTGAATAATATTCCACTGTATATACGTACCACATTTTCTTTATCCAATCATCTGTCAACACTTAGATTGTTTCCATATCCTGGCTATTGTGAATAATGCTACAATGAACACAGGGGCGGGAATGTCTCTTTGAAGTACTGATTTCATTTTCTTTGGGTATATATGCAGAAGAGGGATTGCAGGATCATGTGGTATTTTTATTTTTATTTTTTTCAGAAATCTCCATACTATTTTCCATAATGGCTGTACCAATTTACATTCCCATCAAGAGTGCACAAGGGTTCCTTTTTCTCCAAATCCTTGCCAACACTTCTTACCTTTTTTTCAAATAGCCATCCTAACAGGTGTGAGGTGATATCTCATTGTGGCTTTAATTTACATTTTCCTGATGATTAGTGAAGTTGAGCACCTTTTCACATACCTGTAGGCCATTTGCATATCTTGTTTGAAAAAATGTCTATTAAGATCCTTTGCCCATTTTTAAAAACAGGTTCTCTTTTTGTTTTGCTATTGACTTGTACAAGTTCCTTATATATTTTGGATATTAACCCCTTATCAGATATGTGGTTTGCAAATATTTTCTCGCATTCTGTAGGTTGCCTTTTAATTTCGTTGATTGCTTCCTTTGCTGTACAGAAGCTTTCTGGTTTGATGTAGTACCATTTATTTGCTTTTGCTTTTGATGTCTGTCCTTTTGATGTCATATCCAAAAAATCACTGCCAAGACCAATGTCAAGGAGATTTTTCCCTATGTTTTCTTCTAGGAGTTTTATGGTTTCAGGTCTTACACATAAGTCTTTAATCCATTTTGAGTAATTTTTTGTGAGTGCTGTAAGATATGGGGGTCCAATTTCATTATTTTGCATTTGGACATCCAGTTTTTCCAACTTCATTTATTTGAAGAGTCTATCCTTTCCCCATTGTGTATTCTTGGTGCCCTTGTCAAAAATTAGTTGACTGTATATGCGTGGGATTATTTCTGGGCTTTCTGCAGTCATGCATCACTTAACGATGAAGATACATTCTGAGAAATGCATCGTTAGGTGATTTCATCATTGTGTGAACATCATAGAGTGTACTTACACAAACCTAGGTGGTATAGCCTACTACACACCTAGGCTATATGGTACTAATCTTATGGGACCACCCTTGTATATGCGGTCTATTGTTGACTGAAATATCATGCAGCACATGATTCTATTGTGTTCTATTGGTCTCTGTATCTGTTTTTATGCCAGTACCATACTGTTTTGATTATTATACTTTGTAATGTAATTTGAAACCAGGAAATGTGATGCCTTCAACTCTACTCTTTCTGAAGATTTCTTTGTCTATTTGAGGTCTTTTGTGGTTCATAGGAATTTTTGATTGTTTTTCCTATACCTGTAAAAAATACCATTGGAATTTTGATAGGAATAGCATTGAATCTGTAGATCGCTTTGGGTAGTATGAACATTTTAATGATATTAATTCTTCCAATACATGAACATGGGATATCTATCCATTTATTTGTGTCTTCTTCAATTTCTTTCATCAATGTCTTATAGTTTTCAGTGTACAGATCTTTTACCTGCTCAGTTAAATTTATTCCTAAGTATTCTCATTGATGCCATCATAAATGAGATTTACTTGATTTTGTTTTAAGATAGATTGTTGTTGGTGTAAAGAAATACAACTGATTTTTCTGTGTGGATTTTGTATCCTATAACTTTACTGAATTCATTTATTAGTTCTAAAAGTTTTTTTAATGGAGTCTTTAGGGTTTTCTACATATAGGATCATGTCTTCTACAAATAGACAATTGTCTTGTTTGTGTATGTTGTTGCTACTATTTTCATTTAAACAATTGCTCAAAAATTCTTTTAAAAATCAGCTGAGGGCTAATTAGCATCTATACCTCACTTCTAAACTCCTTTGTGCAGGCACACTGCCCCATTAGGGAATAGCTCACTTTAACAAGTTGTCAAAACGCCCTGGGTTTGAAACCCTTACACTAGCCCATGACTATAATAAGGATGTAGCTATATATAGGACTTTTTCACACATTATGTCACTTAATCTTTAACATAACCCTACAATGAAGGAATCATCCCCTTTATTACATTAATGGGAAAAATTTAGTTTCTGAGAGGTTAAGTGACTCAGCTGAATGTCACTCAGGAGATGGAGAAACAGAATTTTAATTCAGGTCTTCTAGATTCCTGGTGATTTCACTAGAACATATTACATTATGTGGTTGTAACCACTGCTGTTATCGCCAAAGCAAAAGATACAACCTGTGAGATATTCCTTTTGTGACTTGGTTTTGGGGCAAAAGCAGACAAAGAGTCAATAGTCAACAGAACTAGATTCAGAAAACTTGTGCTCTCCAACAACTTAGAACAAAATCCAAGGATTGGGTACCCTATATCAGATTCTAGAAAGTTAGAGCCCTGCAGGGCCTTTTGAATTCACCTAATCCAGTGTATTCACAGAGATAGAGAAACTGAGGCACAGAGAGGAAGCATTACTGCTTGAGTCATATAGGTGACTGGTGGTAGAGATGAGGCTAGAATGTAGGTCTTCTGAATCACTTCAGCTTTTTCTTTCTTTTTTTCCCCTCAATACTAGATGCTATAATAACAATTTTTAAAGAGAATAGTTAGTGGAATAATTGCAAATGACTCTGCAGACAAAAGGGACATTTATCAAGAGAGTAAAGCATTTTAAAGTAGTTTTTCCCCCAAGGGAGTTCCTTTTAGAGAAAAAGCCAACCAAAGTATTCTCAAAGACCCGTCCTAAGTTCAAAAAAGAGAAGCAACATTATTGCTCAACACATATATAATTAATACCTATTAGACTTAGCATATTTTATGGTTGTGGTATCTTTACTCTTACGAAATATTGTTGATCATATATATATGATGTATTCAATGTCAAATTATTGGTTAAGAGTACAACCTCCAATAATAGCATTGCTCCTTTGGGAAAAGAGAATTCACTTTACAATGATTTGCTTTACCTCGCAGTTTACAGGAATGCATTGTGGCAAAAATATAGATTACATGTCTGTTCAGTAAGTGCCTAATTTTGCATGACAATATAAAAGTTAGATGGCCATTTAAAATTGTGTATTTGGAGGCAAGATACTTATATTCTTTGATCTTTAATTTCACACCTTTCAAAAATTGTTGTGTAGATTACATGAAATTATATATGTAATGTCCTTAGTGTAGTACCTGAAATATAATAGATGTTTGGTAATTTCTAGACATCATTATTATTCCAATGTTTATGTTATGTCAGTGAGTGGCCATTCCCACATTGCTTAGTGTTATATGCAATACAAATACAATACAGATACAATATAAAGCATATCTTTTCATTTTTCCACTAGAAAATGATTTTTTCTTGTATTTATTTTCTTATTTTTCACAGACATAACCTGCTTCTGCTGAAGGAATGCTGAGTTATGCATACTACGAAGGATATTATCATCTCTATGTTGAGACTTCACCACATTATTGCTGATTTGGTTACTGCCTCTGTTGTACCGATTTACCAGCAAGATAATTAGATATACCCGTACAGAAATCTAACTCAGAAACAGGTTACATGTAAAAGAAGGCAGACATGTTACCTCATATGATCCCAACAATAGTCCTATGAGCCAGGTATATTATTGATATCCTCATTTTACAGATGAAGAAACTGAGAGTCAGAGAGATTAAGTAATTTACCCAAGGTCATAGAAAAAGTAAGTGGTGAATACTGGATTTCACATCTGGAAA
Organism: Ceratotherium simum simum; assembly: GCF_057802395.1. Classification (NCBI taxonomy): domain Eukaryota; kingdom Metazoa; phylum Chordata; class Mammalia; order Perissodactyla; family Rhinocerotidae; genus Ceratotherium; species Ceratotherium simum. The sequence continues at coordinate 10,072,916 of NC_141940.1, read as the reverse complement.
TATGAACCACTCCACCACACTGCTTATTCATTTTGGCATTTCTATTTAATAACCTAACAACTGTGTGTTACTGATGCCTCTGAACACTGGCTGTAGTTGCCATGACCTGTGCCAGCGAGGATACCACGCAGGGTCTTGCGTGTGCTTGGATCTACCAACTATATTTTGTTGTTGTTACCCTTTTCCTTTTCCTATTTCAAAAAGGGTTAACTGTTCTTGGCAAAATTCTCAATTTAGTTCATTGAGATGGATTGTGATGGAATTACAGGAGGAATGGAAATCCCCTGGAGATGAGAGAGCTGTCCCGCAAACATAAGAAGTGATGAGTATTTGGATCACCCTCTTGCACAGACAGCAAATTAAGCTTTGCTTTTCCATTTGTTTGCTTATTGAGGGCTAGTTTTATTATGTTAGGCTCTATCACTTGTGTTGTTGCTATTTGAGGACTTAAATATGTAAGAAATTAATATGCTAGTATTGGACAGCCTAAGAGGTGGACTGTTCTAGAAGTTTGTTAGCATTTTTGGTTGTCCAGAACTTTTGATATACTTCCTGTATTTGAGGAAAATTCACCACCAATGGGCCTCCTTGGAAAGCAGATCCAAATGTGTCAGAGATAACATCCAGTGCACAGGGCTAGGAGAATTGGCATGCAATGTGCATTGCCTCTGACAATCAGGGGCAAAGGTGATGTTTCCAACAGACCAAATATATGCTATAATTTTAGGTACTGTCCCGTCTGTACAGCACCATAGCTTGATTCTCAAACATTTGTGGGGAATCGTTAAGGTAATATACTTTAATAAATTTGTTTTTTTTGTTTGTTTGAACTAACTAGTTTGTTTTCATTTTTTGTAAGTAAGAACCCTGACTGATAAGGAGTTGTTACGTGACTTAAATGAGCCAATTCCTATAAAGCATTTAGTACAGTTCCTGGTATATAATAACTGCATATTATGAGAATGTGAGTTGTGAATGAGTTATGGAGTGATCAGAAAGAGTGTAAAAGAAACATCGGTTATCTCTGCATAGAGAGAGTAGTTGAGATCATTATTTTTCTTTATGCATATTTATGGAAATTCTTGAGATAATTTATGAAATTAAAATTGCAAAGGTAAATATAGTAATAAAAAAGAATATCACAAACGCTAATGAAGTTTGAGTGTTTTATAGCATTTCAAAATTAAAAGAGTCCCTATGATTACTGCCAAGGTTAAAAGAAGTGCATTTTTGCCGTTCCACGTGCAAAGCAGAAAAACAAAAACAATAAGAAATTTGGTCCAAAAATATTTCGGAGTAAACATTTAACATTATTATGAAGAATTAATGATTTGAGGCTTCCTAAGGTTAATAGAAAATTAACGTTCAATATCATAGGACTTGTAGTAAGGTTAATGGAGACTACACATAGAATTTTAGACATCTCAACCTTAACATGACTGCTACCAATTTCTAATTTCCATCCTCACCCTCCCCCAACATCCCAGAAAATTGATCCTCCTGAAATCTTACATATCTCAGTAAATGGCAACTACATTTTCCATTTCCGTACAGCAAAAACACCCAAGTCATATTTGATACATTTTTTTCATTACCTCTGCAGCTATCATACGGGTCCGAGTCACCATCATCTCTTGCTCTAGCCTCTTCACTAGTCTCCCTACATCTCTTCTTGCCTCCCTTTAGTCTCTCCTGAATGGAGCACCCAGAATCATTACATTACAAAGTAAGAGCCTGTCAGAGCCTATCACTCTTGTATTCCAAACTCTCTGATGGCTTCCCATTTCATTCAGTAAAAGACAAAGTCCTTACAGTGACCTATATTATTGGTTCCCTGCTACCTCCCTAACTTTACTTCCTGTCTTCTACCCCTTGCTCATTGAGCTCCAGCCAGACTGGCCTTCTTTCTTACCGTCAATATTCCAAGCCCACTCTCACCTTGAGGCCTTAATTCTTGCTATTCCGTCTACCTGGAACATTCTTATGTCAGATATTTGCATGTGTCATCCCTCACTTCTCTCAAGTATCTGCTCAAATATCATATCAAAGAGGCCTTCTCTGGCCATGCTACTTAAAATAGGATCACCCCATGCCACAGACTCTCTATCTCCCTTACTTTGCTTTATTTGCGCCCATAGCATTTATCTTCACATGACATTTTAAATATCTTACTTGTTTACCTGTTTGGTCAGCCTCCCCTACTAGTAAATCATCTCCATGAACAGGGATATTTTTTCTGTTTGGTTCCTCTCCTGTATGCTTAGCAACCAGAAGTATAGATGATCAAAAATATTTGTGGATGAATCAAAGTGTCTGACTAAAAATCTCCTCCTTCAACTCAAACTAAAGATGGCGAATGATTAAGTGTCAACTGGCTAAGTTTTAAGCAGAACTATATAATAATTAAATTGATTAAATAAACAGGCAAACAGCTTTAAGTAATTTATAAACAGTAAAGGCTTGTTCTGATGATGGATTATAAATTATTAACCCACTCTCTTCTTGGCAGGATTTAGCAATCAACTGACTAACTTTTAGATATGAAGTTCTCTGAATCCACACTAATATCTCTTTGGGCTAGCATAACAGGTCAAAAAGGGAAGTATTGCTTAAATTTCTATCATTTCATGGACCTCTAGTCTATTTACTATGAAGATATTCCAGCATTGTGATTAGTGCTAATGAATCCTAAATGGCTTCTTGCTCTGCTTTTACTAAATAGGCACATGGACTTCTGAGCCCTATATTCACTTCTATAATAAACTAGTTATGCACATTACATCCCTGTAACCAGAAAACGGTGATGATCTTCAGAGAACAAATGACCACATTCAAACATATTGTTTGGAAATGGTTGGATATGGTAGAATTAGGAGATGTGTAAAGAATGTTAGAAAAGTTCCTTTGGGTAAAATATATCAGGGCCTCGCCCTTTTGGCAAAAATAACAGGGTGTAAGTATCACACTACATGAAGACATTTTCATTTTAAAGTCAGGTTCCTCTTTAAAATCAAAATTAAACATTTACTGAACTACTATTATTAATAGGACTTCTCTGGGTATTTGGTAGAAAGATATGTATATCTATCTTTGCTCCCAGGGAGCTCACAATCCAGTTTCAATCAAAGCATTTTTAATAAAATTACCTCTCTTCCAATTAATATACTCAATTCAGTGGTTATAAAAACTCCTTTGACTATGGCCCACCTAGGTGGGACCAAACATCTGTATACAAAATGGGGAAATGTAAAGAAATTACTGGATAATTTTTTCAGTTAGTGGGCATTGTTGTGAAATATAAACTTATGGGTACATGCTCATAGTTTTCTCTCGTAAAATAAAAAATAGGCAATTCACACATGTTCTTCCTTAGTTATCTTTCTACTAAAAGATGATAATCTGTGATGTAGGTGGGTCATGGAAGCCCTAATGCTCTGCACAGTGCCTGACCCACAGCAAGTGCTAAATAAATGTTAGTAGAATGAATGGGCATATGATTAACATTTGAACTATAGCATATGCATATTTTATAACTTAAATATTAGAAAACAATCGCTTAAAATATCCAAATTTCCATCATTACACAAAGTGTTAAAAATTCTTTTCAATCATCTTCAGCCACATCATTATTAATTCACATTTGCATGTGTCGTTCATTTCCATTACTCATTTGATATTAATAAAAACTTTAGAGATACGCAGGATAGGAGTAATATATACTTATATTTATAGGTGAAGAAATGAAAAGTTAGAAAAGCAACGTGACTTGTCCAAGGATATTGAAGTTTCCAAATCTGACTTCTACTGTGGGTCTTCTGACTCCTTATATAAAGCACATTTAGCCACATCCACTACCATTTTAGAAATTTTATGATAATAAACCATCTCTGTTTTGTTTTCTCATTACTCAAATCACTACTCTTCCTTTTTAAGCAATAGTATGGCAGAAAATAATGAAAGAAGTAAATTCTGTTAAATCTAATAGCATGCTAGTGTCCATTAAGCACAATGAATCACTATCTAACGGATGCTGTCTTACATGGAGTGGCATTTAGTAATTATTAACTCTAAAGTCTCTTCTTTGTAAATTTTCAACCATACACCTACCCTCCACTCTATCTTTTAATATAGAGATGGTGAATTTCACTTTGTTAAAAGAATGCTTCCTGAATTGTCTTCAAAAGTCTAAGCTAGAAAATTAAAAGTGGAATCAAAACTGTCTACAGAAAATTAAATCATCAAAATTCTCACAGAAGGTTTTTGGATTCAGTGGTTTGCTTAAGTTGAAATTGACTTTATTTTCTTTAAGAAAAACATTCATACATATGTCAATATAACAATCAAATTCCGTAGGCACCCAGGAAAATTTCATGTCTGCATTTCATATGTGTAGGAAAAGAATGAAGCACATTGCCTAAAAACCTATGGAAGGACATTAAAATATTTTTATAATTCTTTTGCACATACCATTTTTATTTACATAATTTTGACAGCTAAGCAACCTATTAATGTTTCAAAATATATTTTCCAAATAAATAGATTACATTGTCCCAATGGCAATCAGCTGGAACATGACATGCTTTCACATTAAATTTGACTCTGAGCCAAATAATTTGATATAGATTCTCTCTCTCTCCTGGAAACTGAGAAGCCTCAGATCAGTGTTTTAGTTCTATTTTTTCTCACTATTTTTCTCACCAGGAGTGGATTCAAGTTTTGTGGGACCCAAACCCTACACATTTGGAGAGGCCCTCTTTAAGAAAAATAATACAAAATATGGACTATATAGGGCTCTGGCAGTGACCTGTGATGACATTGAATGGCTCTTAATCAGCTTCACAGTACATCCACTTCTGCTAATACCACTACCATCTGATGGCAAGGTAAGGTGTCATATATGCAGAAGGTGCATTCACAAACAATGTATCTGTATTCTTTTACCCTCCCCATACCTCTGTAAGAGGTGACAGTTGTAGCACATCCCCTGTACTGCAATCCTCTGCTTCTATATATCCTCCAACTTAGCTGGCCCTTAAAAAAGGGTAGGTTTCCTCCTATAAGTAAGAGGTGAAGAAAACACCTTCTCAGTCTTCCAATTTGCATTGTTCACCTCAGAATGTAGAAAAGCATGATACTGATTATAAGAGATGATGAATTTAATTAGCTATGGGAACTCCATTAAAAAGCCACTTATTGAGAGTTAAAAATGTACAAAGGCACATAGGTACATAAGTGAATAAGATACAATATCTAGATAGAGGTTGCTCATACAGAGGGTAGTGTTGGTGCTGGAGATAGATTATCTATAAGTTAGAAAGTAGTACATTCTATAATAAATGGGAAAAAATACTTTCTAAGAATTCTCAGATGGTGTACAAGTAAAAACAAATCAGAGCTTTACATGGAAAAAAAAAATAGCAACCTAATAGCTTCAAGACGGGAGGTGTAGGGGAGTAGAATTTGCTACTCCAAAATGTGTCTCTTTGGCTTATTTTATTTTTTTTTTATTTATTTTATTTTTTAATTTTTTGTTTATTGCAGTAACATTGGTTTATAATGATGGCTTGATTATTTTTAAGAACAAAAGACTCAGGAAGAAACTTTGACCTTCCCCCTAACTGCCCAAAAGAATTTAAGACAGAAGGCCTGTTCTAGGAAGGAGCTATCCCCATAGATAACTATAGAATAATATGAACTAGGTGTGGGAGACAGGGAGGAACCTAGCAAGGCCCCTTTGATCAAAGTCCTCTCCATGTCCCATTGTCTCTGCAAGGCAGGGCAAACATTTGTTTACCAAACATTTTCTTTTCCATCTCCATGTGAATTGCCTTCCTCTCCTTTGATGTCCCAAATCACTACCCCCAACATTCTCTTTTGTCTTTAGCTGAATATGATTTTTAAGATGGTGGCTTTGGCCATTTTTGCAAGTTACTCAGTTTTCCCTGGGTTTCTCCCAAATATACACGTTATTAAACTTGTTTGGTTTTCCTGTTATTCTGTCTGTGTCTCATGTCAATTTAATTCTTAGACCAGCCAGAAGAGCCTAGAAGGGTAGAGGAAAATTTCTTCTTCCCCTACAAGGCATAGGGAACTTATTTCAGACATATGTACAAGGGAAAAAGGGATGATCTAGATTGAGATTTTACCTGAGAAGCAAGTATGGTGGCTTGTATGATCCAGGTTTGTGTGTCTTTGCAAATCTGACCTTACTGCATCATGCTCCATCAGATGAATTTTTAATAACCCAAAGGGTACTGATGAAATCCCAACACATCTTTAACCTGAAGCTGCTTTCAAAGTCAAACTCAAAATGTTTGGAAGCTAACTAGAATGTGTTCAGATTCATAATTTTCTTTATAAACAGCAAATATTAAAACACTGAAATAAAGCATTTAACATAAATTCACATAGCTGTCTGTGGCAGTTCAACACACTAATTCAACTTGCTGCTGTCAAGCTCTCTTGTTAGTCGGAGCTAAAAATAAAGAACTTCTTCAAAATGATTCATTAGGTTATTTCCTAATCAATGGTAAATAATCCTGACAAAATTGCATTGACTTCAAAAGTTAACAACTTCTAAAATAACAATTTTATTGTTTGCAAAGAAATTGCACATTCAATCTTGATTTAATTTATTTGGGGTTGCAATAGTTTCTTATTAATAACAAGAAATATTAACAAAAATGAAACAGATCCATCCATTTTTGACACCACAAAGTAAATATTCACCAGTTTCAGTGAATCCTCCATTGAGTAAATTCCCTCTATTACTTTAATTTCTCCAATGGATTTGATTTGAGAAAATTTTAATTTTAGTAGAAGTCTTCACTAGTCAAGAGTTAACATAGGCTCTGATAAGAAAGAAAACAAATACATATCTGACTTTGATCTGTCTCCAAGTGAGACTCCTCAGTTTGGAGTTGTATCACCTGCATCTCCCTTCAGTCAGCTGCCCCTCACAGTGGTGCTCCAACTTTCTGCACAGAGAATGCTCAGGGCTCGAAATATGATTGTAAGTCAGGCAGGATAATGTGGAGAACACTCATGAAGTCGTATAGACTGTTTTCGCTTAGTTGGCATCTTTGTTGGAATGGGAAACACAGACAAGCCTCCCCATGTGCCCTGTCGGCACTGCCATGGTCTCTCAGTTTTCCTCAGGAAGCCCACACTTGAACTGTCTTCTTGCCAAAAGCTGGGCAGAAAATGCTCATGATCAAGAAAGACTGTCTGCAAATGTTATCCATCATTTCTCTCCACTATGCAAGATACACAGGGGCTTCACTGGCTTAGCTTCCTACAGCATTTTAACGCTACTCTTTCATCTTTCATCCACTGTTCAATGAGCCAGGCATGTAAAGTGCAGCTTGGAATTTCTTCTGGAATACTGTCGAAAACAACATCCATTTTGTTGTCCAGCTGCACTACTATAACAATAATCACCTAACACATGACAGGTATTCTAAAAGAACTTTCATAGACAATGTTTTAATCCTCACAACAACATTGGGAAATGTCTTTGCTTTACCTCATTCTATAGATGATGCAACTTTGGCTTGGAGAGGTTAACATAGATAAATGAGACCACAGAAATGCATAAGTGTGTGGCAAAGACAATATTAGGCACTCACCAAACTTTCCTTATGTTTCCTTCTAGGATGCTAAATACATTTCCCAATCTCCTGGAGTTAGATGGGGCCATGTGACTGAGTTCTGGCTAGTAGAATACAGTTAGAAGTGATGTGTGCCACTTCCGGGACTGTTTAAAGCCTCCCACACAATCCTCCAAGATTTCACTTGGCCTTCAGCTCCTGGCCAGATGCAGAGATTTAAGTGAACGTCACTGAAGCCCTAGGAGGTCGCAGTGCCTCTGGAATGAATGAATCTGGAATGAATCTGAATGTCTGCCTAAAGAAACCCTCACCCCACTCAGGCTGCTAACACACCTGGACTTGAAAATAAGTGAGAAAGAAAGCTTTATTAAGAAAGCCACTGGAAGGTGGGGGCCTTTTTATTAAAGCAGGTAAATTACTCCTACCAATACAGTAGAGTTGGCGCTATCATCCTTTCCCACCTTATCCACTTCCATTCGCTCCCTTGCACTTTACGTTCCAGGGATAACAACTTACTGGGGCATCATTCTCTGGTTCATCTGCCACCAGACTCATTTATCGTGAGAGTGTCATTTTTAAATGCTGTTTCTAGGGTAATGCTGTCCTTGATTCCACTTCTTTCCCTCTGCTTTCACCACATTTTGTTTATACCTAACACCTAATAACTTACATGAGTGCTTCTAAGCAAGTGAACTTGCGCAAGTCACTTTCCCTCTCTGGGCTTCCATTTATAATAATATCTGGTTAGTACTTAGTGTGTGCCAAGCCCTATGCTAAGCATTGCCTGTGCTTCATCTCATTTAACCTTCACAGCAAACACTTGAAGCAGATAGTATTAGTATCTTCAGTTTAAGGTGAAGAAATGGAGGCCTAGAGACTTGCTCAAAGTCACACAGCTATTAAGCAGCAGAACCTCTACTTTTACACTTACAGAACCATATTACAAGATTCTGCCCACATGGCCTCTACTCCACTACACTGGAGAGCAGGGGTCTAAATAATTTCAGTATCCTCTCTACCTAATGTATTGCTGATCCAGAATAGGCTACAAAAACATTTTTGGAATGAAGAAGTGGAGGGATAAATGAATCAGAACCAGAATCAAGTTCCTCTGTTTCCAAGCCTTTTCTCCACTATGTTATATTGCCTCATATTACAGGTGCATATTTATCCCAGAAACAAGTGCTTGCTTGAAACTTGGTACATAGTAGGCATTAAATAAATATTTGTTGAATGATAAAAGGGGTCACAAGAAACAGTTGATGCAAGTGTAACAGCAAAAGAAAAACAACTTTTTATAACTACAAATTCCCTCCCAGGAAGATGGATCCTGTCAAATAGAAATACATTTTATACTTCTGAGTACTTTTATGGGTTTTGGATATGCAGGCTTGAGAATCAAGGCTGAAGAGAGCCAAATAAATCTGCATAACAGAAGGTGAAGAATTTGGAGTTCTCAGTGCAGTTCTGGATGGAGGGTGTGTGGACAAGTAGGAGGAGGAAGAGAGAAGAAAGCAGCCAGTATGGCATGATAGTGTGATATTAGAGACTACATGGGATTCAAGTGTCTATGGGAAGACTCTAGAGATGGGTGGCTGATGCACATTTTTAGAATAGGGATATCTGATGTTGAACTTGAAACTGTTGGCACTTTGAAAATGCAAATCCCTCCTCCATATCTATGATTCCCAAATTTTGAATAAAGTCTACTACATTTTCAAAGGGTTTGTGGCATGTTTTATGGAAACCAAGGAAGAAGCTGTGTTTCACATTTGCATTGATACTGTGAGGAAATAGAGATAGGTCTCATAGAAGCAGGATTCCAGTGTCAATGGTGACCATGAGAATATAAGTTCTCTTTTGAACTGGCAAAAATCTTGGAAAGGGTGTTAGACTACCACAAAATGTGCTATAAGGGTTCAAGTCAGTTTATCGTGCACCCAATGTCTTGGTAACTCCCACTGACATCTGGGTTAGTGGAGTATTAGAAGGTCCTAATGTTTACAATATTAACGTATCAGAGATCTAAAGGCAGGTTTGCCCTCAATGAAATGAGATGCTGTAAGAAAAAAATATCTCAGAGTCTGCATGGGCAATGAATTACAAAGAGCTAAATATACTTTTATGGATGGATGCCAAGGGAAAGGAGTTAGATATTTTAAAACATTTCCCGAGAGGAGACGAAATAAAAAAAGCTTGTGTAACTCACATTTAAGTGAGCAAGGAACAGCAAAATGGCAATTTCTCCCTTTATCTAGGATGAGGAGGATGCTGTACAGGAAGAAAGCAACCATAAAGTAATGGACTTCTGAGTAGTGGAGGGAGAGACTTCCAGGCAGCAATCAGGAGGGAATTTGTCCTTCCAGGGAATCGCATAAAACTGCTTCTACGACAGCTGCACTGGGTTTTAATGTGAATGTATAGGCAGCTGGAAAGACATTTGCAGAACTGAAAGAATCACATCTCTAGCATTACACAGATTGTGTAATTAGCAATTAAGAGCAGAAACAGTTAGGGCACTAGTAATATCTGTACTTTAAAGGCTGAGTTTCCAGCATTTGCAGAGCCAGAAACTGAAAACTCTTTGAATGCCTCCATTGCCTCTGATCAAGGCAGCCAAGACTCTAACGTGGACACAATCCACATTTGCACGCAGAAGCCCGGGACCCTGAGCAGATCAGCAATGCTCTTAATTGGGCAAGACCTGATCAGGTCCCATTTTGACTGTTAGGACCTCTGGTCCAATTGTTTTCTGTGCATTCAGCAGCATCATTTCGCTCTGCTCATTCATTTTTTTTTCCCTCTATTTAAAACAAAACTAAACAAACAACAACAACAAACAATCTCAGCTTTCCCTTCTGTGAATGGTCTGGGGAAGGCATGATGTGAGTCTGACCTTGAAGGGCTGCGCATGCCAGACTGAGAACCATTTAATAGCTGGGACTCAGCTCTGATGTCGACTTTTCCGTCAGAAACAACACTGAGGTCCCCCTGTTTCAGACAGCCTCCCTTTGTCACTTGTGGCATTTAAAAACAGGCAGAGACAGAGAGGGAGGTGCTCCCTCTAGCCTTCTGCCATTCTAGTTAAGAATCCAGGGATTTAAAGGAGGCAGTAAGAAATGAGACTGAAATAAATGCTCAGCAGTTCAGCACAGATGATCAAAAGCAGTTCCGATTATTTAGTCACAGAATACGTCCTACTCAAAAGCCAGACTGTGGAGGGGGAACCACGAGGTGTTTTGAGAGGCCCAGCCACCTGCCAAGTGTGAGGGGGAAAAGTTAGTCCATTTATTTTCAGGTGAGCCAACACAATGCTACCTCTGGATTTTAGAGTGGGAAATTGACCACAAAGGCCCCTTGATTAGCTCAGAGATGTAGAGAGGTTAAGTCTTCTGATGTTTTTGTCAAGGTTCAGCTCCTTAGTTCATCGTACCAGCTCTCTGAAGACTTCACAGTTACTGCAGCCCACAGCAATCCCCTCTTCCCTAGAGATAAGAGACCTTTGACTGAGCAGGTACTATGTGGGCAGTAGTGTGCTCAGCGGTTTATATACATCCTCATTTAATTCCCATCATACTCCTACCCAATATTTGTAGGGTGAAACTTTCCCTGCACACTTGACAGCCAGCTGTAAAATCACTTCTGTAAGTAAAAATCATTGCTCTTCCTCCACCTCTTCACAAGCTGCTCCCCACACGAGGAGGAGAGTTTCATCTGATTGCTTAGATGGCAAGAACCTGACTCTCACACCCATTGCTACAAGCTTCCTCAGTGAGCTGGGAGAACGACTGAAACGCTGATGCTCACTTGTGCTCTCTACCTGCGGCTCTCACTACACCGTGAGGCAAGCTAGGATCCTCCAAGCAGCTGGATGACAGTCCCAACTACGCCCACATGTAGCCGCCACGGTCTAGACTTGTCAAGATGGAGTAGGAAGCTGTTTCACCTCAGGGCAGCTAGTTCAGCAATTAGGGTGGATACTTTGATTCCCCGACCTCAGTGCAGATTTCTTAGTTCATACCATGAAAAAAAAAAAAAAAACAGTACGGTAAACTATTCCCCTTACACCTGGCAACAGGTAATTTTAATCTGTATTATAGGAAGAAGTTGAGATGTAAGTAGCTTATGCAACTTGCCCACTTGTTTCTTACCCCACATGTATTAGTTTCTTCAGTCTAACTTATTAAATTTAAGCTACCTGACAGCAGGAACTGTATCATTATTTATTTATTTTGTGAGGACGATCAGCCCTGAGCTAACATCCATGCCAACCCCCCACTTCTTGCTGAGGAAGACCGGCCCTGAGCTAATATCTGTTGCCAATCCTCCTCCTTTTTTTTTTGTTCCCCTTTTTCTCCCCAAAGCCCCAGTAGATAGTTGTATGTTATAGTTGCACATCCTGCTAGTTGCTTTATGTGGTACGCCGCCTCAGCCTGGCCGGACAAGCAGTGGGTTCATGCGTGACCGGGATCCGAACTCCAGGCCACCAGTAGCAGGGCGTGCACACTTAACCGCTAAGCCACAGGGCCGGCCCCCTGTGTCATTATTTTTTGATCAAAGCAAAGTATAAGGCTGAGAGGGTTCAGTAATATATGCAGGTGGTCTAAGTGTACTAATGCATTAATTAAAAATAATTGAAAGAAACTTCCTATGAGGCACGTGCTGTAAAAGTCTCTTTCATTTCATAACACATTAAATTTTCAACACTGTTAGATAGGTGTTATCATCCCCATTGTAAAGGCAAGAAAACAGAGAAGCAGAGCAAATTGCTGAACTTCACACAACTAGAATGTGGCCAAGTTGGAATTTTAACAACAGCCTTATCTAATTCTAAGTCAATTTTTTGCATTCACCCACATTTGCTTACAACAGGTTGGAAAATTTCCTAATGACCTTTCGAATCAGGAAGGAGGCCAAATTCTCCCATCCTTGTGTTGCTACACCACTCAGTGAAGAATGATAATGGCAGGAGATCTAATCCTGAAGGTCTCACAATGCCTAGTGCAGCATTTGGCACAGAGTGGCTATTTAATAAATTCTTATAGGTTGAACAACGACAAATTCTACATAGAGAAAAAAAAGCATGCCTCCATATAATTTATAAAATACTGAGTTATGTTTTAGTGGAGAGGATCTACTGTCTTTAAGACCAAAAAAGTATTTTTTACAGACCAAAATAAATATCTAAAATTATCTAATTTCTGGTTTTCTTCCCACTATGTTTGCTACTGTAACTGCTGTGGCCTACAGAATCTTCATCTATACAATGAGGATATTAATACTACCTGGCTCATCTTATAGGGTGGTAGGGAGAATGAAAGATAAAATCATTCTAGAGCATACGTCTATCATAGCCCTTATGATAGTGTACTGTCATCATTTGGTTTTGTGATTGCCTCCCACATGAGACTATAAAATTCTTAAAGGAAAAGACAATTTTATCGTACTTTGTGTCCTCAGTATCTATCAGTATAAAAATCATTAAAGGAATGAATGATACAATTAATTTATAAAATAATGAATGAAGGGGGCCGGCCCGGTGGCGTAGCGGATAAGTGCGCACGCTGTGCTTCAGTGGCTTGGGGTTTGCAGGTTCCAATCCCGGGCGCAGACTGACCATAGAGCTTATTAAGCCATGCAGTGGTGAGGTCCCATATAAAGTAGAGGAAGATGGGCACAGATGTTAGCCCAGGGCCAATCTTCCTCAGCAAAAAGAGGAGGATTGGCATCGGATGTTAGCTCAGGGCTAATCTTCCTCCCCCCAAAAAAAATAATTAATAAAAGAATACTGTTCTCATAGAAGAGCATCATGACATATATATATATTTAATGTCTGCATATATGTATAACTATATATGTATATATAACTACATAGATAAATATATATGTATAAAATGAAGTGACTGAAATGTTCCAAAACTGAGTTACTTTTAATTTAAAATTTTACTTTTAATTACTTTTTAATTATCATCTTCTCTGTCACCATCCCACTCTTCATCATCAGTAGAATTGGTGATGGTTGCACAGCTCTGTAAATTTAATAAAATAAATTGAATGTACACTTAAAATGAATAAATTTGATGGTATGTGAATTATACCTCAATCAATCTTTTTATTTTTCTTAAATCTCTGTTTTATTCAAGTTGAAAACAGTTTTTATTTTGTTTTGTTTTTGTCTGGTAGTTTGCTTCAGTAGAACGGACACTTGCGACTTAATCCAACATTCAAATTCCCTATCAGAATGCTTTTCCCTGCTCTCAAGGCGCCTGCCATAGTCTCTTTATTTCAAAGTTTGTATCTAGTTTACACATCCTTGTGGCATTAGGAAAGGGAACTGCAGGCTGTCTTCTGAATCTTTGCTGGTCTCCAGTTCAGTGTGGCATCTCTGGTCCTATCCTGGGATGGTGCATACTGAAATGTGGCTGAACATTCCCTGCAATATTTTGTCCTCCACGCAAACGCTTAGCGCTGAAGCCTATGTCCCTGTCATGACCTACTCAATCTCTGCATTTGATGGCTTCTTTTCACCAATCTCAGGCTAATTTTGGTTCACGAGTTCACTCAACCATTAAGGGCCTGAGAAATCTTGGCTACTTTCTCCATATCACTCTGGAATGCGTGGGGTTGTTTGAGTCTGCCCTTAAATCCAGATCTAGGACATCTTCCTCAGGCATTTCCAACCTTACACTTAAGGAGCACCTTGTTGCTCAAATGACATGCTAGTTGGGGGCATTTTACGACGCTTTCAGTTTCCCCAGGCTATTCTCTGACTTGCCATGCACTGGGAATTCTGCCAAACTCTCTCTCCTCTGTAGTGGGTCCATACAAAGGAAGAAACTAAGATACCCACATAGGACCACTATGCCCTATTTTGGGAACCAAAATCTGAAAACTGACTCTCTTTGCTTTCTTGCTGTAATAATCAATCCACCGCTACCACTTCTACCTCCTTTTAGGCAATGGCTGACTCTGGAGAAGGCTCAGGCTGAACGCAAGGAAGAATAAAAAGAAACAGCACATCAACACATTTGAAAAATATTATCTACATTACACGAGATTATTATTTTTGTAATATCTGCCTCTTCTTCTAGCCCATAAACGACATAAATTGTGGAGGCAATATTCAACTAAATTGGCATACAATTGACTGTGAGATCTGAACCAATTTGGGTATCAGATTCAAAGCATTAATTTCAAAGAAAAACATTGTTTAAAAGGGTACCGAGTTGGGGCCGGCCCGGTGGCGCAAGCGGTTAAGTGCGCACGCTCTGCTGCGGCGGCCCGGTTCGCCAGTTCAGGTCCCGGGTGCGCACCCACGCACTGCTTGGCAAGCCATGCTGTGGCGGCGTCCCATATAAAGTGGAGGAAGATGGGCACGGATGTTAGCCCAGGGCCAGTCTTCCTCAGCAAAAAAAGAGAAGGATTGGCAGATGTTAGCACAGGGCTGATCTCCCCACACAAAAAATAAATAAATAAATAAATAAATAAATATAAATAAATAAATAAAAGGGTATCAAGTCAACACATTTAAGGCATTTAAGTGCAAATATTTCCCATGGGCCTGCAATGTGTTTGTAACGTATATTATGAGGCCACTCTTGGGGAAAAGTATTGTCCCTATAAAATACCTGTTAAAAGAAAATAGTTATAATTATGCCTGTTTTCAGCTCCATTTAGGTAAATGTAGCCTGAGTCTACTATCTTGGCCTAAGGTGTTCAGGCCTTTTGTTTTACTCTGACTACCCAAAGCATGCCCACGTCAGTACCTTATTTATACCATATTTGGGATTCAGAAAGAATCTACTGGATTACATCATTTTCACTAGAATAAAGGCTAAGTTAGTCAACATAAGATTGAAGTTTGAGTAGAATTATTCCTTAATAGATTCTAAACTTTAGTGACTTCTATTTATTTTGAAAATAATTTTATTAATGTTTTTTTTTTGGTTCTCTTGTCTTACCATCATCACATATCCTATAATTAAATGCTCATTTCTATTACTAGCCATGTCTCACAACTCATACTAGATAATGATAATTCTCAAAGACATTCTCCTCTATTTTCTACCTAGACATTTGTACAAATAAGGGTTAGAAGGGAAACACTACTTAAAAGGCTGGAAACCGTCTAAGCTTCAGTATCAAACTAAAGACAGGAAATATTTTTATCATTTTATAGCTTCAAGTATCATCTAATTGCTGTATTTATTTCAGTTTAAAGGAATAAATGAAAAATAAAAATATTTCAAATGATAAAAAGCAATTATTCCTACTTCAACATTTAAAGCCATGTTTTACAAAGGTGCAGTATTAGGCATAATAATGTTTTAATAAGAGCAATTTTCGTAATTACACCTCAACTTTATATCCCCATTTTAATTAGAATCTTCTGCTCTTCT
The DNA here is from genome assembly GCF_057802395.1 of Ceratotherium simum simum. Lineage (NCBI taxonomy): Eukaryota > Metazoa > Chordata > Mammalia > Perissodactyla > Rhinocerotidae > Ceratotherium > Ceratotherium simum. Next base: position 10,056,907 of record NC_141940.1, on the reverse strand, counting down.
GCAAGATTTCTACAAAGTCAATTGCAAATGTGTTACCTACTTCTTTATCAGTATAATCAACCTTCAGAACAACTCAGTCTTCAAGAAGTCCCAGAACACTTGAATACTTTAAGTCACTTTTTTCTCCTAATTGAGAGAATAAATGCTACTACCTCGAGGAGAACCATAAGATAATTCAATTAATATCAGTGTGCATATTTGCTTTCAGTTCTAAGAACACCAAATTCTTCACAATTTCCACTTAGTGACACTATAGTGCCATTTCTCTTAGTTAAAGATGATGGCCACCTAAGGAATAATTATATATTAAAGCAGAATACTGTAAAAGAATATAAAACCACCACTAAAGAAATGAATTCTGGAAAAATCCTATTATTCAAAATGATTCTCTTCACATTCTTTTAATATAGCATATGTAGCCTCTTATTTCAGCCATCACAATTCATTCCCGCCTTGACTACTCTCAAGAGGAGCACCCAGTGAGGCAAGGATCTGGCTTTAGTCAGTTTCATCTTTAATTGTTAATTCTCTTGATGGCTTCCTGGGAAGATTACTTTAACCACCAATGACAGCATATTTTAATGCCCATGCATTTAAATTCTCTGTAGAAAACAGCAATTCCTCTTCAAGGAGAATTAGAGTTCCACTGTCTTAGAGCTTCAGCCAGGCTCTATTTGCATTCCTAAAACACTTTCAGTTTCTAGAATTCTAGAATTCTCATTTCTAAAATTACATTTTAAGACAGAAGCAAATAATTCTTTCCTTACTCATTGATGACTGGGATCAATAACTCGTACAGAAAGTCATTATGAATTACTCAATGGTTTAAACATTCCATATGGCTATTAAAGGACACAGTCAGACTGCAAGCCTCAATAGAGCAGCCAAGGCTTCATGGAGTTGTAAAAAGGTGGAATGTGTTTTTAGATTTCTCTTCCTCCAAGTTACCTAGCACCTATCAGATTGTCCTGGAATTATCCAAAGAGTTTTCTTGCCTACCACAATGTTTCAACCAAATCTCCTGATTAAGCCCATACTTCTAAAGTATGTTCTTCCCCTTTATCTCAGTGTTAAATTTTTTGAAGCTAGGTTTTGGAAAGAAAGCAATAAGATCGCATTAAATCTCATTACAAAATGAATGGTTGACATCTTTCTGTTAGCCCTCATTCTCTCATCTAACAAATGTTATATTGAATGCCTCCTGTGTACCAAGCATTGGGCTTGGCAATGGAGATACCACACTGAGCAAAAAGACACAGGTCCCAACGTTATGGCTTAAAATCTAGCAGAGACAGATAGATATTAATAAAATAATTACAAAGAGCAGGACCTGATATCATGAGTAGATCTGACCTAGTCTTGGAACTCAGGGAAGGTGAACTTCTGAGAATGTGATGATGAGCTGATATCAAAAGAACAAATATGAAGAGGAAGGGGGAGAGTGTTACAGACCAAAGGTGTGAGAGAAGGCCAGGAAGGCTAGAGCAGAAATCAAGGGGGAACATAGTTGAAAATGAAGCTAGAGAAGTAAGTGGAAGCCACAGGATTCAGGTATTTGTATGTTATGATACAGGGTTTTTATTTTTTTTTTCTTTTAGGCAAAGAATGATATGAAGTTATTTAATTGTAGAAATTTGTGGATGATGAGGGGATATGATTAGGTTTATAATTTGAAAAGATCAGTCTTGCTGCTGTATGAAAAGAAATTAGTGAGTACAGTAGTTAAGAGGGTTCTATAGTACTACATGTGAGAAATGATGATGATGGCATGGACCAGAATGTTAACCATGAGGAGTTTTGGACACATCCACTTGAAACGTGGAGATTTTAAATAGGCCATTAAAACATGGCCTCGGCATTCAGAGGAGACATCTGGGCTAGAGATATGATCTATCTCATTGGGGATAGATACCCAATTTTTAAGTTACATCTTCAAAAAGGATGTTTGTCAATTTAAACTAGCGATAAAAGAAATATATTTCTACCAAAGTTTCCTGTCCGGTGACCTTTAAATCACACCACTACCCATCTACTTATAAGTTCACCCCCATCTCAGTGGCATGAGTAACCTTTTATAAATACTTCTTTGATTATAACAAATCATAAAATAGAAGAACAAGGACATTGTGAACTTACAGGTTCTCTCTTTTCTATGGCTCTCCCAGGAATCATAATTGAAGTCTGAGAAAGCAAATTCTAGAATAAAAGATTAAAATACAGACCATGGGGCCAGCCCCGCGGCTTAGCGGTTAAGTGCTCGCACTCCGCTACTGGTGACCCGGGGTTCAGATCCCGGGCGCGCACTGACGCACTGCTTCTCTGGCCATGCTGAGGCCGCGTCCCACATACAGCAACTAGAAGGATGTGCGACTATGACATACAACTATCTACTGGGGCTTTGGGGAAAAAAAAAAAAAGGAGGCGGATTGGCAATAGATGTTAGCTCAGAGCCGGTCTTCCTCAGCAAAAAGAGAAGGATTAGCACGGATGTTAGCTCAGGGCTGATCTTCCTCACACACACAAAATAAATAAATAAATAAATAAATAAATAAATAAATAAATAAATAAATAAATAAAATACAGATCATGAATTCTATCAAAATGCACAGCCCTCATTAGATAGGCTAAGACAAGAATGAAAGTGTTCAGAAAAATTTCCAATTCTGGAAATTATGTATTTATGACGATGCCCTACTGTATTTCAAAAAGTGATTTGTGGCTTTTAAAGATACACACAATGCAAAACAGGAGGATCAAAAATACAGGTAGAACAAAATCAATGAAATGGAAGCAATGACCCTGATATTGTCAGTCATATAAAATGATTAAATACCATAATTAGGCTCTGATTTGAGCACTCTGCATTACTTATCAGTTAAAAGATGAAAAAGGAGAAATGCTGAGTTATATCAGTTATATATGCTGAATAAAAATTGGGACATATCTGATAATGGGGTTAATTGTTAAGTTGAGACTTTCCTGGAATATCTGGAATATTAGGTTCTCTTTGTTGTATAATTCTCACTGCTTGACAAATAACAACATGCATCCTTGCTTTAGAGGTACATTTCCTTGTATTAAATTCAAAAAGGCATTAATAGTGTCTCTAGAATTTGATATGAAGTTTGGCATACAACAAACATAGGGGACTGGCAGATGATTGTTTGATCCTCTGTACGCTGTTCAGCATTGCCAATGGCTGTTCAGAGCTCCATTTTCTCCTCTGTTGTAGACATTCAGTCATTATCTCATTTTACAATAAAGCAATTTTAACAGGCTTTGGCTTACAAATGCAGGAACAGAGTGCAGCACTGGTGTAAAGGGCAGAACCTCCCAGGTCTTGTCCCTTCACACGTGGGCTACTCTTCCCTCCAAATCAAACAATTACTGATCTATTTTTTTAGCTTAGTTCACAAATGATTAAATTTTCTAAGTTTTAAGGAAGTGTCCTGAAACACACTTCTAATAATAAGCTACTTTAAATGTATTTTTGTTCAGAGGACTAAATTAATATGTTGCGCTTTGTAAATATGCAGAAGCAATAGTGCATTGGTATGAATTTTGTTTGTAAACATACCTCGCGTAAATCCTTAAGTGGCTTTCATCACATATTTTATTTTAACTGCAATATAAAAAAAAGAGCTGCAGGTTTTTTTTTGTTTCCAAAAGAGGTTTGTTTTATATTATGATGCAAATTATCAGTTCAATTATATCCCACAACTCTAATGATATTTTCTTGAAACTGGAGGTACTGAGAAACGCTAATAAATACTTTACTGAAAACTTTGTTACATGAACACAACATCCTAAATTACCAAGCCAGTTGTTATATTTGCCATCACTTCAAAGGGGTGTTTCTCCAGATTCTTTCCCCTGAGAGGATTGTTAATTACCTCTTTAGGACCCTGTTCCATGAAACAACACAGACTTTAAGGAGCAGAAAACTCCAAAGAAAATCATCTCTCTTCGGATTTGATAGTTGACATGTCCGAGAGAGGGACACTTAACAAAGCTAGTTGTTGGTTAGGTAATATAATAATGATAGATTTTATCTGTATGGAACTTTAGGATTTCGCAGAGCATTTTTACATATTATACTCTTGAATATGAATATGAATAACATTCTGGTAAGTAATACATAAGATACCAATTTAAGACAATAATTCAAAGAAATATAAAAGCTAGGTGTTTCAAACCTTCCTGCCTATCTTCTGTTTGTCTACTTATTATTAATGGCATTAAGTATCCAAGAGCTTTTCTTGTCACTCCCAAGAGTCCCTTGGCTATGGCTATCTTCATCACACTATAAGGAACAATTTTGGCCTCCTCCATTTTTCCAACCTGGGTCATTTTAAGGAAGCAAATGGTCCTCAATCAAGATGTACTAATTGTTAAATCCTTGCTGATGGACGATATGGATTACTTTTTACAATTCAATTCAACAGGACATTTATGGAATCTCTACTATATGAGTCTTCTACGAGGGTTCTGGATGTGGCTAATGCATAATCTCTGCTTTCAAGGAGCTTGCAATCTCGCAGAGTTGGGGGAAATGTACACCATTAAAAACAAAGAAAGGTTCAAGGAAATAATTGTTCTATTAAAAGTTTAAGCAAAGTGCTGTGCAAAGGAAAGAGCAGGAGTTACATAAGGTTTCACAAATGAGCCATTGTTTGATCTTGGTCTCAAAAATTACTAGACTTTAAATAGAAGTACTTACAGGCAGAAGAAATATGCTTTTCAGTTCAGGGTGTTTGGGAAATCCTGAGAAGGTGATCATGACTGATTAAAATACCCTTTTGAAAATATCAAATATAATATGAATACAGCAGTCTGTTCAGAAATAATTATGTGTATGCCAGAAACATATTTTTAAAAGTGGCACTTTCAAAGCTATGTTTCACACTTTCGTAACGGTCCAAAAAGATAATCTGCAGGCCTTTAAACAAACATCTAACATAAATTTCCCTTTTTTAAATCCTTTTACGTGAAATCAATAATCAGTGGCCTTTCTGTGAGTGCCTCCAGGGTCTCCATATACATGATTATAGACTAGTGTTGCATGAGACCATCAGCAACCATCCCATTATGTGGCATTTCTGGGTTAACCAAATTTGAGAGACAGCATATACTTGAAGTTTGCTGGGAACCCCTTCTTTACAAAATGCAAAAGTCTTACTATGACATTTCCCTATGCCTTTTTATTCCTGGACAGAAAATACTCTCAAGTATAGAGCTTGTTTTACTCAAAGCTGAAATGCATGCTGCCTGAGTAGTAAACAGATGGATTTTACTTAGGGGGGAATCAGCCTAAGCATTAGCCTTCTGTTCCATTGTATATCTGGCGCTACATAATCAAGTTCACTCATACTTTAAAACATGCATTACCATTCATGGAGCAGATCTGCAATTGAGGAGAATATAAGGAAGTGGTTCTACAACTTTTCCTTGTAGAGTAAGGGGAGACTGAGAAGTTTCACACATTTGTTTATCAAATACCATATCCAACTTTAACCTATACAGAGGTGTTTATTTTCAATAGTTTGTTAAAGTTATCAGAGATTGACTTATTCATGGCACTAATGTGTTTTATATTAATTTCTAAAAAATAGAAGCCACAACATGACAACTGCTAAGTTTCACTAACAAAGTCATTCAGTAAGGGAAAAAATATTAAATTGATTGTTTAACACCATAGAGTAAAAGCAGTAAGTTAGTTGATTGTTTTGCCGTGCAACTACTTGTAAGAAGGGTACGTGTATACAACATATTCCTTATTCCTGAATAAATGTTTAATTATTCAAACACACAAACACACAAGAGAGATTTTTTCCACTAGAATCCACACTCATACTTGTTCACCTATGTGTCCACACAGCAAAACTTATAACACAGTGTCTACATGCTGCTGCTAGAATTTTTTCCAGATTTAATTTTTATTACATTTGATAGCATCTAATCTTTGGTTGAATCAACACGGTGAGGACATCACCACAATTACCCTAGGTGATTAAAAAAGTATTCACCTCACATACACCTAAGAAATCCATTTTAAAATGTGAAGATTAGATGTATTCTGATATTCAAATATAAAATATGTTTACATATGAAAATTAAAATATTAAACATGATATCAAATTTATTTTTAGACGTTTAAGAAATTATAAATTTTTTCAAGAACCGATGAAGGATGTTATGTTAGTTTCATATTGTTGCATAATAAACTACCACAAACTTAGAAACTTAAAATAACTTCTGCTTATTATCTCAAATTTCTGTAGGTGAGAAGTATGAGCTGGGGTGGGCTGGGGTTAGTTAGGTTCTCTGATTAGGGCTTCATGAGGCTGAAATCAAGGTTCCAGCCAGACTGGGCTCTTATCTGAAAGCTCTGGGGAAGAAATCACTTTCAACCTCGTTGAGGTTGTTGGCAAAAATCAGTTTCTTGTGCTTGTATGTCTGATTCTCCCCTTTTTTTGCTCACTGTCAGCCAGGAACTGGTCGCAGAGGCTGTCTCCACTGCTTGGCATGGGATCCTCTCCATCTTCAAGCCAGCAACAGTGATTTGAATCTTTCTTAACCTTCTTATCTCTCACTTCCTTTTCTACAGCCAGTTGAAGAAAATTCTCTGATTTTAAAGGGATCCTGTGATTAGGTCTGACCCACACAGATGATCTCCCTATAACAAATAGCAAGATCCAGCTACCAATCTCAAATGGGAATTCCCACTGTGGAGTACAGCAAAGATCTTAACAATGCCCACCACCAGAAGTTGGAGCCCACAGACTCCACTGCATCTTCTATGGGTTCGGAGTTGCCAAGGAAGACTGAACAACACACAAGGCACTGTTTGGAACAAGGCTGTCCTCACACACAGAAGAAGAAATGCATCAAGATCAACGTCGGTAGTGTGCACTGATTTCCTATGGCCAGCGGGTCCCTCCCATTAGCCAACACACGGCAATGGATAGGACACACTCCTCTCGCACTGCAGGCAAAGACCCTATTCCCTTCCCACGGGGGCCAGATATACTGGTGGAGCTGGCCAGGTTCCCTATGAAGTACCTGCTTAAGCAATATAAGGATGTTCACTGCATACACAGAACAGGGAAAAGCTTTCTCCTAATAAGGAAGAAGAATCTGGGGTCAAATTATGGCTTTGGCACCCAGCTTTCCTATAGGGGAATGTTCCAGGCCCAGGGCACTGATTGGGGGATCCTGAAGAGGAGTGGCAGATAGAGCGATGGTTGCTTCCACAACACCCTATCTTAAGGTCAACTGATTTGGACCCTAAATTACAACTGAAAAATCCCTTCATAGCGGTACAGTCATGCATTGCTTAATGATGGAGATACATTCTGAGAAATGCAACACTAAGCGATTTTGCCGTTGTGAGAACATCATACAATGTATTGAAGGGGAACAATATTTGCCACTCCAAAATGTGTCTCTTTAACATGAGGATTATTTTAGGCTTATTAAGAAACAAAATACTCGGAAAATTTTTCTTGTTACCACCCCCTTAACTGCCTAAAAGAATTAAGATTAAAAAAACTTGTCTCAGGAAGCCAGCTATCACCTTAGCATAACATGAACTAGGTGGTAGACAGGGAGGAACCTAGAAAAGCCTGTTTGTTGGGTTCCCTTCTGTGTTCTCTGTTTCTGTGCAGCCAAACACTTATTTTCCAAACATTTGCTTCTTTTCACCTACCTGTGAATTGCCTTCCTTCCCTTTGAAGTTCCTGACTCTCTCCACCCCCAATATCTTCCTTTGTCTTTAGCTGAGGATGGTATTTAAGGTGAGGCTTCAGCCAATTTGGTGAGTTACTAGGTTTTCCTGGGTTTCTCCCATGTATACACATGTTATTAAACTTCTGTTTTTCTCCTATTAATCTGTCTCATGTCAATTTAACTTTTAGACCAGTCAGAAGAACCTAGAAGGGTAGAGGAAAATTTCTTCCTCCCTACAGTACTTACACAAACCTAGATGTTATAGCCTACTACACACCTAGGCTGTACAGTACTCATCTTATGGGACCACTGTCATATATGCGGTCATTGTTGACCAAAACTTCATTATCTGTAGCATGACTGTATCTAGATTAAAATTGGACTGAATAACTGGAACAAGGTGAATGATGAGGACAAGAGGCCCAGAATCTTGGGGGCCATCGAATAATTTTGCCTACCACAGATGGGCTCCACAAAATGAGGAAATAATCTAAGAAAAGAGGAGAGCAGGCAATCAGAATAAAAATAGGAGCTCAATACAGGAGAGAAGAGAAGTCATCACGAAAGCTGTGATGCCATCTTGGAGAGCTACAGGTCCAGCCTGGATCAGGACTACAAAGGATTGTGGAAAGAAGTCCTTGTGAGGAAAAAAAATGATAAATTAGTTCATATGTTTGAATGTTTGACAAAACAGTATTGAAAGGCCTTTCATACATCTGGCATACTTAATAATATTAAAATTAAATTTATTTAAGCCAGTAAATCATGGAAATTTAACGCTGGGACATACGAAAAAGTTGTACAAAAGATGTAATTATAGCATCTTACATGGCCCAATTGTGGACGATATTTACATAGTCATAACAAACATAACTACAGAATATTAATTTAACCAAAACTGAAATTGAATTATATTGATAAAATTGGAAGAATGGTGACGCAGAGTAAGAAAATTAAATCTCCATCTATCATTAAAAAGTCAATAGATAATAGATACCAGTAAAAAATACAAACATAGTAATCAAAAATATTATTCAGAAATGTGGAACAAATACAAGAATCAAGAGATAAGAGAGAGTGGTTGCTTTGAAGTGGTACTTCATGAAACTTCTCTTTCCCCTAATAGGCACTTTAGCACTTTTAGACCTTTTATATTATGCCCATAATTTAGATTGATAATTATTAAACTAACTACAAACACATATTTTATACATATGCACTTTGGTCAATGATGATTCATGAAACTATATTACAAACTTTAGGAAATTAAATAGTCTTAAATTCTACCTTCAAAAGTGCTACTACTAAATGTTAGTAAATTTCTCAAAAGCATACGCCCAGCTGAAGACTCTGGAACACAGTAGGGGAGGAAATGTTTTTTCCTCTACTCTCCTAGGTTCTTTTGGCTGGTCTATTAATTAAATTGACATAAAAAACGATTAACAGGAGAAAAACAAATTCCATTTTGAACATATGAGAGACCTAAAAAAATATGAGACCCAAGGGTAAGTCAGGCAATTGAGGCTTATACACCATCCTGAGCAAAGGGGAAGTGGGATAGGCGTCTGGGGCTTCAAATGGAGGGAAGACAATTCACAGGAAGATGGGAAGAGCAAATGGTTGGTAAACAAATGTTTGTCATGCCATGCAGAGGCAATGGGACACAGAGAGGACTTGGAATAAACAGGCCCTGCTGAGGTCCCTCAGCTCACCACACATAGCCTATAATCTTTGTAATTATCTCTGGTGATAGCTGTCTTCCTGGACTAGGCCCTCTATCTAAATTCTTTTAGGCAGTTAAAGAGGAGTTAAAAAACTCTTTCTGGGTCTTTAGGGCCTTTTGATTATCTTCAGCTCACAATAATCCACACGCCAACGTGACTTATTTTGAAGTGGCATACTCTGCTCCCCTTCAACATCATTTGCATTAGTTAGGATAATACATTAACAACTAGCTAATATCTAACTTTACTAATTTTTCTGAAATCAGTATTAACTAATAAATGCATATATGACTTCACATCAGACCTGTTGAAGCTAGCTAATACAATATTTTGCTACCCTCAGCTTCATGATAATCTTTTGTCAAGCTCAAAAACACCATTTTGCTAATATTTCCTAATGATGATACCTCTGAAAGTCAATTACCAAGTTTTTACTTTGGGAGAAGAGCAGTCAACACAGGCACCATCCACTAATATGCTAACGGTTAGCAGACCGTTGCCAGGCAACTACTAGTCCCAGCACATATTTTCCCCTTGTTCAGCAAGGAGGGAGTACTTTAGTATTTCACTTTAATACTTCAATTGTCTCCCTTCCAAGCCAACTATAAAAATTCATGGATGATCTCAGGAGATACCTTAAAAGAGGTCAATAAGTACAGTGATATGAAGAGTGCACAAAGAATTATCAGTGTTGTAATATTAACATGGTGAAGGTGATTGGGGGCTGAGAAAGAGCTTCATGCACTTGTTAGTGTTGAGACTGTTACCTGTGCAGGATATTGGGACACCATTTACTGCAATATCCTAATAATATACACACTGGAAGTCAATTAACAAGCCATTATATAGGGAATGGAGCAGTCAGTGAGATAGATTCTCACATTACCAGAAGCACTGGCACCTGATTGTATTTTATTTTGAATCTTATTATTTTTTATTTTCCTGACTTATTCTGAATTCAGGGCATTATTATTGTCTTGCACAGTATGTATAATTGTAAATTCGATTTGAGGGTAAATATTACTATAAAGGAAGACAGTAAAATTCAAATTAGTTCCCTTTACTGCCTAGAAACTCAGATACTGTATATGTACAACATAGCCACTGATTCATTATCAAAAAGTCATAATTTTGCATCTCAATGCAACTTTCAAACATCTCCTGCATTTCTCAGGATGATTTTAATATATATGGGAGTCAATAAGAGTTTGTTTTATAATCAGCAGGATAAATTTTTCATTTCCTATTGGAAGTCCATTGGAAAGGGAGATTCACTTAACATAAATTCATTTTACAAAAAACTTGGCTGGAACACATCTCTTCCACTTAGGAAAGGATATCTAACACCAAAAGAGAAATCACCATATTCTGTGTCTATTTTGATCTCTTTCATCTCTAATACTTGGCTTAGCTAGTGTGTTCTATAAAAAATGCACGAGCTATTGATTTTACATTTCGTTTGAGATTGTTCTAGCTCCTTAAAAATTTAAGTGGACCAGTTCTTATTGTCAGCAAATATGAATAACCAGCAGGCAGATGTACCATCTTTCATAATTCTTTTTGAAATGTCCTGAGAAATCACAGTAGAAAGGTCCTTAAATATATTGTGTTAAAAGTATAGGTAGGGGCCGGCCAGTGGTAGTGGTTAAGTTCGTACGTTCTGCTTCAGCGGCCCGGGGGTCGCCGGTTTGGATCTTGGGCATGGACCTATTCACTGCTCATCAAGCCTTGCTGAGGCGGTGTTCCATATAGAAGAACTACAACTCTACGACTATGATACACAACTATGTACTGGGGCTTTGGGGAGAAAAAAGGAAAAAGAGGAAGATTGGCAATAGATGTTAGCACAGGGCCAATCTCCCTCAAAAAAAAGAAAAAGTATAGGTAAAACAGAGTAATAACATCACGTGGAGTCTTTGAATGCCAAGAATACATACATAATTTAACGAGCAAAAAAGAAAAAGGGCAATAGATGGGTTTTGGAGTGACAGTCAGTGTTAGAAGGTATTTTTCACACATTGATTCAGTCACAAAAATGATTCCCCTTTTAATCTAAGAGAATTTTTATTTAAAGCAATTCAATGCATACACATTTTAGTTAAGTTTATAAACAGATACAAAGTCATTTGAATTTTTAACATCTTTCATTTGAATAGTACTTTTTCTTTCTGACCTTATTTTCAAATTATGCATACTATGCCAGAAAGGCAAAACATGATTTTGCTCACTAATCATAAAATATTGTTCTCATGTTATCAAATATTGCTATCACATGTCCTATATTTGAAGGGCATATCAATCCCTTCTTTGCTAATCCCCACAGCTTCTACGTAAGGATGATGGATAATACAGAATTTTATTCTCTCTTTGTAATCAGAGAAACTGAGGCACATAAAATGAAAACATCTTGTTTCAGCCTTATAAAATGTTCCCAAAGCAGAGTTGTGATTCAAATTCAAATCATCCTGACTCTTGTTTATTATGAAGGATTAAAATCAGTTCACTCCTTGATGGAAGTAGAAGGACCTAGTTTTTAGTAGACAGATTCTCTCTTTTCTAGCCTGAGAAATGTGCGAATTTATGGCAAAAATCATCATTCTTATATGTCAAATTTTTGTCCCATAAGGAAAATTTTACAATGAATTCCAGCTTAAAAATGCATGGGTGATGTTTGTTTTAATGACTTCCATGAATGATAATTCATTTCTCTCTCTTATCCACATTAAAAGTCAAATCAGGGGCTCATAACACATTGTAGATTGTCTTTAGAATGTCAAGTGACACTAACGCTCAGCTTCATATTGAATTTATCATTTGCTTTTCTGTCTAAAGCTCTCCATAGGCCCTTTGTTCACTTCCTTTACAAGTTCTATCAGAAATGTTACATGCAGTGCCACCAATGGACCTTTGTTGCTTTTTGTATTATTCATTTTCTAGATTGGTGTGGCTCCTACATGCCTCTGTCCAAGAAAGCAGATCAATTTTTTTCTAGTTGTAGAGTCCACCACACTTAGAATGTAAGCAAAACATATATTTTAAAAAATTGCCAAAATACATGATCTCTGCTAGAACCTTTTTTTTCACATTGATCTGTTATTAGTCAAAGTTCACTAAAATATGCATCAAAGGTATTAGAGTTACTGAGAATTTGGATTACAGTTCAGGCATCTACATTTGTGTAGACTTGAATTAATTTGTAAAGACAACTCCATCTTATACTTTTCAAAATACTTTTTAAGCAAAAATGAGTTTTGTATGCCCCAACTGATTTTTTTGTTTCTTTTAACCTTTCTCTATCATGTCCAATGTTTTTAATTTAATGTTTTTCCACAATATTTGCCTTTCTAAAAAAAACCCTTCACTACTAAAATGTTGTCCTAATTCCATTTATATTCCAAGAAAAAAATTATATCCAATTTGAAACTTAATAAAATCAACTTATCACATGAAAGACATGACTTAACTGCTTTTAATAGTACCATCATCAAATCCTTGAATCTCGGGTTTGGAGGACCTTGCCTATGTGTATTCATTCAGTAGATCTGAGGTGGGGCTGGAAATCTATTTTTAGAAGTTCATTCAAATGTTTCTGTTGCAGCTGGTTCTCTAGATCAAATCTCTTTAAGAAAACTTACAACTTCTGAATTTTTATAACAGTGACAGTCTAGAGTCAACTTATGCCACATCTGCAAGTTATACTAGTTAAAATTTCATATTCTCCCGTGCCATTTCAATCATTGATTTAAATATTCCAAACACTGTTTCATTTAAATGCCATGGGTTGACCACATGGTATCCAGAAGTACTTAACTCCTCTGAAAACAAAATTTGATGACTCAAAATACTTTCTTTCGGGGCTGGCCTAGTGGCATAGCAGTTAAGTTCACGCGTTCCGCATTGGCAGCCTGGGGTTCGCAGGTTTGTATCCTGAACGTGCACCAATGCCGCTTGTCAAGCCATGCTGTGGCGGTGCCCCATGTGAAGCAGAGGAAGATGGGCACAGATGTTAGCCCAGGGCCAATCTTCCTCAGCAAAAAGAGGAGGATTGGCAACGGATGTTAGCTCAGGGCTAATCTTCCTCACACACAAAAAAAAATGCTTTCTTTGAATCGCTAAGGTCAATACCTAAAATAACACAACAAACATTTCCTAAATTGTTCAATGCTGAATTTGATTTGTTTATATTTAACCAATTTGGTACATAGCTATTATAAATACATTCTTTTTATACTAATATGCATAGTAAACAGGTGCTGTTACACAATGTTTCGTGATGTAAGAATAAAGGTCATACTGCATTAAATTTTTCTTTTTAATTAATCTTATATGATAAACAAAATCTATTTTCAGCTCTCAAGGCAATAGAGCAAGTTTATCTAATTCATATAACTGTCATGGTTTTACTAGATGAATTCTGAATAAGGACTTCCAAACAGTTTAAATTAATGGTAATAAAAGAAAGACTGCTTTCTAATGGGAGTCATCGATTTGGTGGCTGATTGTAATGGCTATACAATGTAAAAACCATGTAGTACCTAACAGAATTACTGCCTTATAACTCAGGATTATTGCATCACTGAAAAATAGAAATGCACTCAACTAGGTATCTTGTCTTTATGAAAACAAGGAGAGGGTCTAGATTTTTCTATTTTCAGTTCACTAAAATTGTGATTTCACAAGGAATCCCACGAAAATGAAATAAGAGAAAACTTAGAAAACACAAAAGTGTTTTCTCCTTCCTTCAGTTCCTATCAATGTTATGCAAATTGATACTGAGGATAGTGACTGTATCAGGCCAAGCAAATGGTGTCATTCTCAATAGAATGGTGATTTTCAGTGGTCTGAAGAAAAGCCTAACCAAAGCCTTGACCCTCTCCTTGAGAAACTGACATATTTTTTAAAGATTCAAAATTAAAAAACAAACATGTAGCTTCTTGGCTGACACTTGAAGAATACACACGCTACAGATGGTTATAATTTTTCTCATTTTAATATCCTATTTTTATTTCAGGCAATTTGCCTGAGGCCTGCAGTGTAGCTAAATTTCTCTGAGCATAGGCTCTGGCGTCAATCTTCAAACGTATCCAAGTTAGATCACTTTCTAGCTATGTGACCTTGGGGGCATGTTTAACCTCTGTGTAGTAGTTTCTTGATGTGAAAAAGGGCCAAAATAATAATACTTGTCTCCTTTGGTGACTGGGTACATTAATTTCATTAATCCAATGTGTGCCATTGATGGCTCATACCAGTTTATGAGAGGCAATTCTGTGCATTTCATCCCAATCCCAAGTTTATGATGGAAGCATTTTCATCACGGTACCCAGCAAATGCTGCAATCAGGGCATTTCCCTCCAGAAAGCTATGTGTTAAAACATTTACTAGCACACCACTCATTAATACACTTAAAATCATGCAGAACAGAGTGGTTTCATCAACAAGACAATCATGCAGAATATTATTAGCTTTCAGAATATTAGAACTAGAGAGGACTAGAGAGATTTATTTACTCAACAGAAATGTAAGTGTCTACTAAACATCAGTCACTTATCTAGATGTCAAAAGTATGGAGCCTGCAATCTCATGGAGCTTACATTGTAATAGGGCAGAGAGAAAATGAATAAATACAATATATCGTATGTTAGATGGGGTAAATGCTCTAGAAACCAATAAAGTAGGAGAAGAAGATGGGGGAGGGGTTTTTTTTTGTAGAGTTGGCAGCAGAGAAGGCCTCAATGAAAAAGTAGCATTTGAGTAAAGATGAGAATTTGGTAAAGATGAGGATTTCTGGGGGAAGAGTATTCCAGACAGAGGGAACAGCAAGTGCAAAGGCTCTGAGGTAGAAGCATCCTTATAATATTAAAAAACAAAGCAAAACAACAAAAAAACAAAAAGGCTAGTGTGCTCAAAGCAGTAAGAAAGTAGGAAATGAGTTCAGAGAGGTAAAAACAACGAGGTGCTTTTGCTGTAGGAGTGTTTTTTTTTCACTTGTTTGTTTTGTTTTTTAAGTGAAGTGGGAAGACATTGAAAATTTTCAACATAGGAAAGCCATTTTCTGATCTATATTTTATCAAGATTATTTGAGCTGCACTCCTGAAAATAATCTGTGAAGGGTGGTAAGGGAAGAAGCAGGGATTGCATTTAGGAGGTTTGTTGCAATGATCTAGGTCTGAGATGATGGTTCCTCGGACAAGAGCAAGAGAAGTGGTGGTGATACCGGCTCAATACAAGGTTGACATAAGAGGAAGCCATGTTGTAGAAAAGAAACCCTATTGCAACTTTGAATGACTTCTGATTAACTAGCCTAGACATGCTCTGTGGATTTAATGGCCCCTCCCAGCTGCAATAAGTCAATAACTTTGTTCTTTTGAGTTCCTTAGCAATGTGATGACCCCCGGGCAGAAAGTGTATGCTGATAGCCATCATCAACGACAACTGAAGATCAGGGTATAGGGCTTTGCTCCAGTCTCTGATGCATATGCAGTAAAACAAAAGACTATTAGGATCTAAGACAAGATATCTGCCTCCTCCACCTGGAGACCAGCCTCCTATAGAACTGGCCTGTAGTCTTTGTTCTGTAAGATGTTTTTTTTTGGACATTAGTCGGCCGTCTTCCCTCTTGCTAGCAAGCTGTAATAAAAAGTCTTTTCCCTCCTACCATCTTGCCTCTTGACTATTGGCATGTCTTGTGGTGGGCAGACAAGCCCCTCTTGGGTGGTAACAGTGGGGAAAAGTGGATGGATGTAGATAATCCTATGGCTTAACCATTATCAAAAATTTTTGGCCACAATTTTATTTTCATTCTATTCATTTTGTCTCATGAATTCCTATTAATTCTTTGAAAAACATGATGAGCAACTATTTCGTTTTCTTGGCTTTGTTGTACTTGAAAGGAGATGCATATTTGCCTGTTAATGACATTTAGAATCATGTAATTACCTGCAAATAAAACAATGTAGTTGTCCCAGGAATGAATTTCAGCTTTGTTTAATATTTTCCTAAAGCCAAATGTCATTTCCTTAATTATTTTTCCTTTGTAAAATGCCTCCAAGTCATCTGCGCCATCTTAATGTTGTAAAGTACATTGTCTTAAATACATTTTGATCACATCTCAGAATCACAGTCCCAGTAGTATTTCCTATCAAACTATCAGAACAGGATTCAGTTGTTTTTTTCTTCGATGTGCTCCACACATTTTATTTGATTCCTCAATTTGCTCAAAGGAATTTCCCCAGAGATCCTCAATCTGTAAATTTATCTTTCTGATAATACAAAAAAGAAGGAAAATCTGATAGCAGTTAATTAAAAGAAAAAAAGTGCATGTGGGGTGAAGGGGAGGAGGAAGACTATCCTCTACCCACTCTGGGTCCTTCCTGGCTGGGCTACAAATTAAGACATGAGACAGAATAGCAGGAGAAAATCAAACAAAGCTTTATAACATGTATACATGGGAGAGACACAGGAAACTGAGTTTCTCGACATATGGTGGATGTTTTTCACCTTAAATAGGTTTAGGTAAAGACAAAGGAGGATGCTGGGGGTGTGGGAGTCAGTTATGGGTGATTACCAGAAAAGTACACTAAGGTTATTATGCAGCCTCGCCTTCCACATTGATAAGTTTCTAGAGATGAGGTCATCCCCCCCTCTTCCCAGTTCAGAGAGGGAGATACCTTTACAAATGGAAATGTTCCTTACAAATGGAAATGTTTGGTAAAGAGAACTTTGATAAGAATGGGCTTAGCAAGGATCCTCCCAGTCTACCCATACCCAGAGTTAAATTCGCTCAGGCAGTTAGTGGGGGGGTCAAATGTCCCTCAGAGAAAATAATCAAGGTAAAGAGACATATTTTGAGGTGGACAATTCTGATTTCCCACAGGGGAAAAATGAAATGGTGGAGATGGACAATACTATACTATATTTAATTTTGGGGGTCAGCAGGTGTGAAGCACCTAAAGCTAAACATGTGTTAAACATGAACTCTTTGAAGGTATAGGTTGCTTCTCATTCATTATTTTATCTTCTGCCCCTAGCACACTGCAACTGATCCCTGTTATTTGTTGGAGGGTCCAACGTGTGTTTTTTTCCAACACCACCAAGCAATTCTCTGACACCAGCTGGGTTCCACAATTTAACTCTATTCTGACAACATCAACCTAGAGATAGTGTCAGATTCCACAGGTTAAGGTCTCAAGATTGCCCCCCAGCCCTTTCAGAAGCTAATCTCAAATCCAGGTTGCTACCTCCTCAGGTTTGTTTATTTTGCTAGAGTGGCTCACAGAACTCAGAGAAACATTACTTCCGTTTACCAGTTTATTGTAAAGCATACAGATGAACAGCTAGATGAAGGAGGTACATAGAGTGAGGTCCAGAAGTGTCCCAAGGGCAGGAGCTTCGGCCCCCAAGGAACGGGGATGTGCCACCCTCCCTGCATGTGGATGCATTCACCTATGTGAAAGCTCCTCAAATCTTGTTTGAGAGTTTTTATAGAGCTCAATCTGCAGCCCATCCCCTTTCCCTTCCCAGAGGTCAGGGAGTGAGGCTGAGAATTCCAAACCTCGAATCATTTGGTCTTTCTGGTAACCAGTCCCACCCTGAGGCTATCTAGGGACACCACCCTAAGTCATCTCATTAGCATAAACTCAAAAGGGGCTTCTTATGAATGACAAAAAACACACATCACTCAGGAAATTCCAAAGCTTTGAGAAGTTTTGTGCCAGGAACCAGGGACAAAGACCAAATGTATTTCTTATTATACCATAGACTGTATTAAAAAAAAAAAAAAAAAAAAAAAAAAAAACAGGGAAGGAAGCCAGATAACCTCTCAAGCAATTGTTTGTTATCTGTTATCTTTCCTGGGTCATGCACTCTGTTAAAAATGAAACAAAAGCTGTGAATCATTTCACCATAAAAATGGACATATACAAAAAAAATTTGCATGCATCTTCAGAATTCTTAAGCATCAAGAATATTATTTACTCATTAATTCATTAGTAACATAGTTATGGAAAAAATTGTTGTCAGACACTGAACTATGCATTAAAGATATAATAAATGCAATAAACGCATAGTCAAATTGTGCAATTAGCATAACGGAAAATTTACAAGTTTAGAGAGAAAAAAACAGGAGGACCTAATTTATACTGGAGGGTGTCAGGGAAGATTTGATAAAATGAAATATATTTTCTTAGAGGAAGTCTTTTAGAGGAAGAATGAGTAGGAATTAGCTGGGGAAATTAAAGGGGTAGGGTGAGGAGGGCAGAGAGCATGCTAGGCAGAGGTAAATGCATTAGTGCAATATCTGAAGCAGAAATCATTTGGCATGCTATGCAACACCCCAAACCCGACTCCAGGCAATCAATATTATGCTTTCTGTCACTATAGGGTAGTTTTGCATTTTCTAGACTTTATATAAAGGGACTTGTTAGTAGGTGTTCTGCTGTGTCTGTCTTCTTTCACTCAGCAAACTAGTTCTGAGATTCATCCATGTTGCTGTGTGTCAATAGTTTGTTTCTTTTTATTACTGAATGTATCCCACTATATCACCCTCCCACAGTTCATTTATACATTTTCCTGCCATTCTATATTTGCATTGTTTCCAGCTGGAGGCCAATATGAATAAAGTTGCCATAATTGCTCACACATAGGTCCTTGAGTGGATATATGTTTTCACTTCTTTGGGGTAAATATCTAGGAGTAGGATTGCTGGATCATAAGCTAAATGGACGCTTAACTTTATGGGAGGCTGCCTGGAGTTGGGGGCTACAGGGATTAGTCTGGCCTGGTACTGGAGCAGGCTGTGATCCTGGGTTCATGGAAGCCCTCCTGGAGCCTGAGTTCTTGGGACCCAGTTAGGCCTGGGGCTACAGTAGCCACTGGGCCACGGGCACCCGCAGGCATTGGGATGGTCTGGGAGCCTGGTACCATGGGAGCCTCCTGGGGCAGCAGGAGCTGGCTGGCACCGGGGTGGTTAGGGGGGGAGGCTGGATTCGTGGAAGCCCGCTGAGAGGCTGGTGCCATGCGAGCCACCTGGGGTCACAGGAATTGGCCTGGTGCTGGGGTGGGACGGCACTGGGGTCCTCAGGGAAGTCAAGTGCTCATTTCCCTCTCCTCCTCCCATGGGGGGAGTCTCTCTTTCTGTGCTGCGCTGCCCAGGATTGGGGGAGAGGTGACAGAGGTAATGTGAATGTATCTTTCCTACCCTCCTCAATGCATCTTTTCTTATTTCTGTGCTTCACCCAGATGCTGTAATCCCTCACCTGGAATCCTTAGCTCTTGTGATGGTATTTTTGTGCACAGATAGTTGTTCAAATTGATGTTTCTGGGAGGGACAGGTGCTAGACATTCCTGTACTACAATCTTGCTGACGTCATTCACTTCTTGTACTGCTAACATCTTATATTAGAATGGTAGATTTGCCACAAATAATGAACAAATATTGATATATTTTGACTACGTAAAGTCCATATATTACTCACATTTCCTTAGTTTTTACTTAGTGCCCTTGTTCTGTTCCAGGATCCCATCTGGACACATTACATTTAGTCATCGTGTTTCCTGAGGCTCCTCAGGAATGATAGTTTCTCAGACATTCCTGTTTTTCAGCTCTTTTTCTCTTATTTCTTTTTTTCTCTTTGTTTTAGTTAGGATAACTTCTTTTGCCATATCTTCAAGTTTGCTGATCTTTTATTCAGCAGTTTGGAATCTGCTTCTAAGCCGATGCATTCTTTTTTTTTTTTTCATTTCAGTTATTGCATTTTTTAGCTCTAGCAGTTCCATCTGGTTCTTTTTTCATATTTCTTAGTTTTTCCTTATTATGTTCATATTTCCTTAAAATCCTTGATTATATTTATAATACCTATTTTAAAGCTTTTGTCTACTTATTCTATCATATCTGTTTTTTCTGTCTGTTTCTTCTGCGTGATTTTTTTCTTGGTTATGTATTACATTTTCCTGCTTCATCACATAGTCACTAATTTTTGATTCGTTGCTTTACACTGTAATGTTATATTATTGCTGTCTGGATTTTGTTTTATTCCTTCACAAAGAGTTGATGTTTTTAAAGTACTTGTGCATCAGACTAATCCTTTTGAGGCTTATTTTTAAGTGTTGTTACAGTGGGTCAAAAGTATCATTTACTTTGATGCTATTTTAGGTCTACTCCTGAGGCCTGACCATTCTGGTGTCTTTACTGAAAACTCTGGGTGCTGGAAGAGGTCTTTTCCCCCTAGCTGTTGAAAATCTCTCTCGGACCTGTGTGAGTTCTGGGAACTGTTCAGCATACAGCTTCCTGGCAGTTGTTCTCTGTGTGGCCTCATGGAAATTCACCCTACAAATGTTCAGCTTCACATTCAGTCCAAGATCCCAGGGGATCTATATGTAGATTTCTGGAGCCCTTTTGCTATGTAGCCCTCTTCTATTACTCTTCCCCACGAATTCCAGTTGGTGAGCCTTCCTGAACTCAGTATCCTTAACTCAGTATGACTTTTGTGATATGCCAGGATTACCTGTCTGTGCACCATAGCCCTGAAATTGCCTCCTGGGAGAAATCCTGGGTGATCATAGGGCATTGGTTTCCCTTTTCTCAGTAATTACCCTCCTTAACTTCTTGCTTTCCAATGTCTAAAAGCTTATTTAATATACTTTTTCTAGGTTTTTTTTTTTATGGAAAGAAAAATTCTGGAAGCAGTAACTGTGCCATGGCTCAATAAATTATTATTATTTTTTGTGTGTGTGAGGAAGATTAGCCCTGAGCTAACATCTGATGCCAATCCTCCTCTTTTTGCTGAGGAAGGTTGGCCCTGGGCTAACATCTGTGCACATCTTCCTCTACGTTATATATGGGACACTGCCACAGCATGGCTTGATAAGTGGTGCATAGGTCCATGCCTGGGATCTATACCCGCAAACCCCGGGCCGCCACAGTGGAGCGCACGAACTTAACCACTATGCCACGGGGCCAGCCCCTCAATAAATTATTTTAATGAATATTAGGTAGGATGGAGATATAATATATTATACATACTGTCTCAATTAATAGAATGGAAGGAGTATCATTAATCATTATCTGAGATAATAGATCAAAATTGGATCTGTCCCAGGAAAATCAAGATAAGATATTACCTTATTTAAAAAAAAATAGATTATGTGGCTGTTGGGTGGAAAATAGATTGGAATGACAGGAGTAACAGAGGAAACAGGAAAACTAGTTAGAAATGTTAGAGAAGTGAATGTGTTTGAGATAGTTTGGAGAGTGACCTGTGTTACAGATGTATTTGATGGTGAGTGATGGATGGAGAAAAGAAGCTAAGCAAAGATTACTTTAAAGTTTCTCACTTATGCATATTGAAATAAGAGGTTTCCATTTACTGACATGGAGAACGCTGGAGAAGGAAAAAGTTTGGAGGGAAAAAATGATCCTGTCGATATTAAACATATTGAGTTACATATGCTTGTGAGGCATCTTAGCTTGCATAAATGTTCCAAGAAGGTAATGGCTGGATATGGTGTGGTAAAGTTAGTGTGGCCACAGGAGAAAATGAGAACTATGCTTGGAAGGAAGAAGTTTATTATACTCTCAGGTCCCAGAGTGGGGGTCACTGCATGCCACTTAGGCCCACAGGGGAAACATTAGGTTTCAATCATATAGCAGAAGACAGGAACCATGGGAAAGTCTAGGCCAGAGCCTTTATTGAGGTTTCCACGGGAAAGGCAAGGCAGGGCAGAATAAACAGCTTAGAATTGGCTTATTTGGGCAATCCTAGTGGGCTTTGTGCTATAGTGGTGGTCTCTAGTTGCCTGATAACTGGCTCTGAGACGAGTTAGGGCAAGGGCAATATTAGCCTGGTGTGTGAGTTAGATAAGGAGATGGCTGGGGCTATAGCCTCAGGATTAGTTGATTTTGCTCCCAGCCTTTGCTAACTCTAAGAATTCGCAGGCCTGGGAGGAGCAGTTTCTGCTCAGCCAGCAAGATTTTTAAGATGTCCAAAGATCATAAAATACAGAGAACAAAAAATATGATTAGTACAATAAAGGTATTCAAGTTTGAATTTCTGAGGACAAATTAGGGATTCAGATATAAATTTTTAGTCAGTGGCTTCTAGCTTGCAGTTGCAGCCAGGGAAGAATTTGAGATGACCTAGGAAGAATATTTAGAAGTAGAAAAGATGAGAGCTCAGGACCTCTCCCATAGGAACTCCAACTGTTTTTTTCTAAACACTGTTATGTAATAGGAGGGAAGAAAGAGAGTATTCATGCATTGCAAACAGACCAAGCTGATTTAAAATCTGAGGTCATTTACTTACTACCTAAATGGTCTTCACTAGATTACTTTAACTCTGCTAGTAAATTTGTATTTTTTAAAGAGGTGGACTATAAATACTTATATGTAGAGCTGTGGTGGAGATTAATATCTAAAGCAGTGCTACTCCAATTGAGATCTGGATACCAATGCTGGTCCAAGAACTGTTTGATTCTGGTCTGTGAGAGTACATAAATTGAGAGAAAGTGTTAGAAAACGTTTAAAGTAAAGTTTACGTCTCTTGAATCTAATAATAATTTAAAAATTAGGCTTGGATCATTTGTTTTTTCTATATCATTTTCATATTAATGCCATTTGGATTTTAAAAGCGTGTGAATCCATATTGGATTAGGAAAAAAAACTGTTCCTACAGTTCAGATAATTTGAGAAGTGTAAACCTAAAACACAAAGCATAGTGGCCTTCTTTAAATGGGTGTTGGAAAACCCACATTTATGAGCTTGTTTTGTGTACACAAAAGATGACTGGAGAGTATAAAAGAATAATAAGACACATTTACTTCCATACAGGTATGTATAATCTAGCATTTCTAGTGTAATCTAGGCATGTAATGTACACACATGAAACAACCAAGTAATTACAAAACAGGATATAAACCTAGTCAAAATTATACTAATTAAAATAGATTGCCTGATGAAACAATTGATGCCCAATATTAAAGTAGTTAAATAAGGACCAACACATCAATTTGGTTTGGGATTAGACTAGAATTTTATGATTCCTTAAACTTGAGTTTATACAACTGGGACCATTCATTAAATTATTAATTTAAACTCAATACTCAGGCACTGTTGTACTGCTGAGAATACAGCAGTGTAAAAGACAATTATGGTTTCTGTCATAGAGTTTATAGTCTAGGGTGGGAAAAGAGCTTTAAAAATGCATTGAATTACATGATTTGAGGTAGTGATCAGTGTTATGCTGAAAATTGAAGAAGGGTAATCTGGGATGCTATTTTACATAGGATGATCATTGAAAGACTCTCTGATAAGGAAAGATTTGCAAAGAGGCCTGAAAGAAATAAGGGAGTTGGCCATGCTGATATTTAGAAAGGGTGTTCCAGACATGTGGAACAGCAAGGGTAAAGGTCTTGAGATGGGACCAGGTGTGCAGAGTTTAAGGAATAGCAATGGGGCCTTTGCAACTGGAGAAAAATGAGTGATGAGGAGAGGGGTAAAAGATGAGATCAGATGAATAATGGGAACACAGATTTGAATGGCATTTTATACCAAGGTAAGGCTTTGTTTTTGCCTTTCACTTTGATTTAAATTGGAAGCCACTAGAGATTTTTAGCAGAGGCATCACGTGATCTGTCTTCCATTTTAGGAATAATTTTATCTTTTGAAAATGTAGGAGGGCAAAGGAAGAGGCAGGGAGAACAGTGAGGAGACTATTGCAACAGTCCAAGTGAGAGATTATGGATGAACATGGGCAGAGAGACCATGGTTGGAGTGTCAGCTCTGGTGAGAAGTAGTGGATTTTGACCACCATACAAATCGCTCTATAATTTGGACCCGACGTATTTCTCCGGTATCAATTCCTATTTCGTCTTGCCCAGTGACAATAATAACATCAATAATAATAAAAACTATTAATTTTTTTGAATGCATATTATGTTCCAGACACGTTTCTAAGCAGTCACGGAATAGCTGAAGAGAAGCAGAGACATAACATTTTTTATACTATGCCTGTGTTAGGACTGTTATGTATAAGACCATTTCTCTCTCATGAGATTGTGAGCTCCAGAAAGATAAGAGTCATGTCTTATTCATCTGCACATCTCTTAAAGGATATAGAATAATGCCCTGAACGTAGTATTTACTCAATAAATATTTGTTGCGTTTGTTCATAAAGACGGTGAGAAGATTAATGAAAGAAATCCCCCACCCCCAGCATGCCAAAAAAGATGGTCATTGCAGAAAATGATGTGAAATTTCCCCAAGGAAATTGAGGATTGTTATAATAAACCAATTTCCCGGAGTTCAATAATTGGCACAGAATACTAGCTATTTAACCAGTTTTCCTTCATAATGGGCTCGCATAGCACTTAAACGCAGTGACAATTTTACAATTATATGTGTGACCCAATGTGCGCTCATTGTCTGGATCCTCCACAAGATTGTAAACTCCATGAGAACAGAGACCACAACAGCTTTTTCAACATTTTATCCCCAAGCCTAGCACAGCACCTGGCCTATAATAAGCATTTGATATTTATTAACTAAATGAGAAAAGGTAAGTAAGGAATTTTTACTGTGTGCTAAAATCTCTTCCAAGTATTTTACACATATTAACTCATTTAATCTTTACCACAACCCTATTAAGCAGATACTCTTCTATTCTCATTTTACTGCCTTACATTATTATTATTTATTAATTAACTATTAATTAGATATTTTTATTTTTATTTTACTACCTTAAATGAATTAATGAATATAATGATGATGTTCATTACTGAGGAGAAGGTTATACCCACAGCACAGGCAAACACACACACACACACACACACACACACACGTGTGCGTGTTCCAAAGGTGATCCATGTATTAATAATCTTTCTGCTGGAAAAATGACTCCAATTTAAGCTGCCTCCTTCTAAGAACTTACTGAATTGTTTGCTTTTCAACTGATACTTTGTTTCATCTATGTGATTCCAAAAGAAATGATCTGATGGGTTTATTCAACCAATTAGCATGTTTGATTAAATTGATAAAATTTGTATTTCACAACTCATTGATGTAGCCTAAGAGGTTTCAATCAAAAGAAATACACGCTCGTGACTAAATTTACAGGTCAAGGTCTCTTTTGATGGCATCATAATTATCTGCAACTCCAGCTCTTTTTTTTTTTTGCCATTAGCAATGTAATGCTTTACCCTTGGATATTCATTTTTCCACAAATTAATTCACACAATTACTCTCATTGAATAATGTATTTAATTATATGTCTATTAAATTTTTATAATGAGAATGAATCATAAGGCTCATTCTAAACAAGTAGAAGTTTATGCAATTAAAATATATAGCTGTTGCAGTAAGTCAGTCTTATACCCATACTGGTGAACATTATAATTAAAGTACAATGTGGCACTTTTGGGTCAGACTGTGAAGTTTGTCAGCACAAAACTATATTCTTCCATTTAAACTATAAAACTACTTGGAGGAAAAGAAAACATCAGATTGCTTTTCCCTTTTAGTTCTTATAGATCGACAGTATTCATCATTATTTCATTTTCCTAAGAGACAGATATGTAGGTTAATGTGACAAAAAGAAATAAACTAAAAATTTGCAGGCGTTCTAAAGTCTGTTAGCAGTTTAATGTTAAGATACTATTGTCATTGCCTCGAGACTGCATGTTCACAGCCTATTTGGATTTCTGTGGCTTGAGAAAATAGTATTCCAGCTAACAGACGCCCTGGACCAGGGAGGACTTCTCACAATTTTCCTACCAGTTCTTTTATTATCATCACAGTTGTATCCATCTCATATCAACGGTTGGGAGCTTTAAGAAAGCAGATTTTATGTTTAGCTCAGATGAAAAATGTACCCTGTTCCATGCTTCTCACTCCCTTTTAGGTCCTCAAAGTAGATCTGCCCAACAGTGAAACATGCTTCCTTGGGAATTAGCACCCTTTAAGTCGACATGTTTAAGCAGAGGCTGAATTTGTGAACTGCCATCTGTCTGAGATGTTGTATGGCATAAGCTTGTGCTGGATGCATGGTAATTATATGAATTGTTGTTTAAAAGTCCCTACAGAGACACAGACTTATAAAATACGGCTACCAAAGAACATTATTTTTAGATGCTTCTTTCTAATGGCTAGCTGATCTTTCAAACTAACAAAATGATTTGAGCAGGATAGGATATTATCCCCAGTGTTATAATTTAAGAATCTGTTGTTAATTTTTTCACAGTCATAGAACATACAGACTGAATGTCAGGGTCAGCCTGAAAATAATCTTTGGAACATATTCCACTAACCCATATCCTGCCTGAACACTGGCCAAATCTCCTTTGGGGCATCATGAAATTATGGAACTTACATGTATGGTTAAGGTTATCAAATATGGAAATTCATCATATATTTTAATCATAATAAACTATTGGAAATCAGAACAATTCTGGAAAATTTAGACTTATATACATTTGTTCATTATGGGGCATCTTGACATATCCAACCCAAAACCTTCCATCTGAACTTAAGGTAAAGAATATAAGAGAAACACCTTTCTATATATTTACTGTATTCCTCTATTTTAGGAGTCTTTTAACCAAATTAAACTATTTATTTTTCTTGTATCTATGAAGACCTTTTTCAACCGTATAAAATTGTCTGTTTCTGATCCTCAAAGTAAACAAAGGATTTGACCAAGACCCAATGAAGCCATTGAACGTGAAGAATTATTTCTTTGACATCACATTCCAAATTATTGCTTCACCCCTTGAAAAGTCAATTATTAAGCCTCTACATGAAGGAACTATAAGAGTCTCTGAAATGGAAAGGAATTATTGTATCGGTAAGGTAAAATTAGCTTAACATCTAAGTATTGAATAATTTTATTATTCCACTTTTTCATGCTTTGTGCCATCTTTTTCTCTTTATTTTCCACTAGAATATGTGATGAACGATCCAAGAGATTTCATAGCTATGAATTTCAGTAAAGAAAAAGTACTAATTTTAAACACATCATACTGTGGTTTTGAAATACAAAGGTCCCAAGTATATTTACACAAAAATAGGATTTTAAGTTGGTGCATAGTTTTTGGGGGGTATGAATTATAAGGCCATGGTTGATTCTGTTCTTATAGTATGATGACAATTCAACATGTGTTTTTTAAATTTATTTATGAGTGTCAAACTTTTTATTTGACTTCCATACATTTCTTATGTTTTAGGAATGGTGACCCCCTCATACCAAATTTGAAGAAAATCTAATTAAACTGGATTTACTTTGGCAATATCTTCGTACAAGTAGAAAAGCTCATAAAGAATGTATACGTTGATTAAATTTCCTGTTGTGCATTCGTCAAAATACACCAAGTAGAAAATTGATAATCTAACATAATATCAACCTGAGTAGTAAAATAAAATAAGTCTTGATTACAGTAGTTCCCCCTTAACCCTGGTTTCCCTTTCCACAGTTTCAGTTACCCGCAGTCAACCATGGTCTGAAAATATTAAATGGAAAATTTAAGAAATAAACAATTCATTAAGTTTTAAATTGCATGCCATTCTGAGCAGTGTGATGAAACCTAGCACCATCCTACTGCATCCTGCCCGAGACCTGAATCATCCTTTTGTCCAGCAGATCCATGCTGTATACACTACCTGCCCAGTAGTCACTTAGCAGCCATCTGGGTTATCAGATAGACTGTCTCAGTATAGGCATTGCAGTGCTTGTGTTCAAGTCACCCTTATTTTACTTAATAATGGTCCCAAAGCACAAGAGTAGTGATGCTGGCAATTCAGACATACCAAAGAGAAGCCACGACGTGCTTCCTTTAGGTGAAAAGATGAAAGCTCTTGACTTAACAAGGAAAGAAAAAAAATCATATGCTGAGGTTGCTAAGATCTATGGTAATTTTATTAAAGTATATTGTTAGAATTATTCTATTCGATTATTAGCCATTGTTAATAGTTTATAAATTAAACTTTATCATAGGTATATGTGTATAGAAAAAAACACAGTATACATAGGGTTTGGTACTATCTGTGGTTACAGGCATCCACTGGGGGTCTTGGAATGCATCCCTTGTGGATAAGGGGGGACCTTACTGTATATCATGTTGAACTGCAAAGAAGTGTGTGTATCACAGAAAGGATGAGATCAGCCTGTATCACCATTGCAAGCCAGGTCCATAATTAGCAATGGCACATGTGATATGTAGTTTTTCTATACTTGAGTTGAACTAGCTACACATATCCTCTTAAAAATTGTTGCAGGTCCTTGGCTTGCTCTGCTTCAAGTTAATGTCTTTCCACTTTAGAGAACAGTATGAGTTTTATAGCTCAAAATGTCATATTCTCTGTCCTAGTATATTTAGGTGTTCAAACAATTCATGATCCATGATATACTTTTAAAATTCTCTCTCTTTTAAAAATATACAAATGGATTAACTAAACACATATCTAAATAGGATTATACAAAAGAAGAGCAAATGGAGAGAATATAAACAACATCATACGTATTTCTGAGGTATTATTTAGATTATGAATTATTTACCCATTTATTTTATTTAAGCATCTCTGCAGATAAACTTCACTTTTGTCTCCTTAGTATCTCTAACCTGTGGATTGGTTCATGTTCCACACAGCTTGTTCTCACTGCCTGACGTATTTTCTGCAGTGACTGAGATTCCACTTCATATCACTTGTCATACCTGCCACATTTAAAAATGAATATGCATTTCATTCATCAAAGTAATAATAACATGACAACTGAATGGCACATAACAACAACATTATAACCTTCTACTGGAGATTGAAACAAATAGTTGCTGTGGCTAATTTAGCTGAATAACTGAATAATAAAAGGAAAAAACAATTAAACTAGTTACTTAGCATGTATAAACAATTTCTATTGTTTGCATACAACTTTTACTTTTCACTTAAGTTTTATAGATAAACACAATTTTAAAGGCTATGCATATCCAATATAAAACGTTAGAGCTAAAGAGAATGTGGCCAGAAAGTCAGAATTATTCAGGGAATTTTTCCCCATTCTCAGCCCTGCAAACAGAACCATAAAAATCAGAGAGGCCCAAATTATTGAATGGAATGTAAACTTTTGCCAATTGCTTTTCTAAGGCTTATTTTTTTTTAAATTTCTTAGTTTGTTGAATGTGTTTTGAAAAAAAACTATCCACAGATTACTTCAGAAATAAGCATTTTAAAAGTTTGTTTTTAATATATAAATAGGTTAGGAGGGTAGTTATATTAATATGTGTCATAATATGCAAAATGATGTTATAATATAGCAATTTAATAGCTGGAAAATTATCATTAAATATTCAAGTGTTCAGAGTAGCAAATGCAATTTAATCAGGAACTTTGTTAATGACTTCAATGATTTGCAATCAAATAATTTTCCTCTTGTCCATTCAACTCCACTTGGAATATATAAATTTAGACAAAAAAGAATACAAAAGATTCGATGATTATACTTATATGAGCACAAAAATTTCCATATTTTTTGATTCCAGAGAAGCAGCCTGTTGTTACTTAGAATTGAAAAATGTGGCTAATTTATCTCCTAAATTCATTATGTAATATTAGTAGCCTTGTGCAAGATGCAACCATAAACAACATTTATTGTGCCCCTGTTTCAGTGCTTCAATGCTTTACAAGTAATTCATGACAAAAGAATAAAGTATCTTGAAGCCAACTAACGCCTACACAGAGAAAAAGAAAATACAAAAGCTATATAAAATACAAATAATGTCTATTTAAAAGCATCAGAGAACTACTGAAGAAATAAGCGCCGGAGGGATCAAGATTCTAGAGGGAAGAGAACACTGAGAGGTGAGCTGACAAGCAGTAGATGCTTTTACTCTCAGGAAGATTTGTCATTAATGGGCCTTTAATGGGCCTAGGGCAAGAGGCTGAAAATCCAGTCTTTGCCCATGCAGAGATTTGTTGCTGAGAAACAAAGATACAAGCAAAGTGTTTGTCAAGCAAACTAGAGAGAAAATTGAAAGCTTCACTGCACAAAATCCCCTTAAGGAGGGCATAGTAGAAAACTGGTCCTTGCATACATACATGGTTTTATCGTCAAGAAATTTGACAAATTCTGAAGCTACAAGTGGCAAGATGCTAAAAGCTAAGCTGAAGTCTTCTGTAAAGTGGTGTAAAGTTTTCTGCCATTTATTTTTGCTGAGAGATGAAAATGAAAGTTCAGGACCAGCCAGGGAAAGGTATTGTAGTTATCACACCAGGCTCTCAGCTGAAAGCTCTAGATGGCTACTCTCTGACATCAGTGTCAAATCAGAAGTCTACCAAGCCTTACCAAAAGGGCAATGAAGCTCCTATTCAAATCAGTCTGTATTCAGATCAAAGTGAACAGGTCCCACTCCATCTACTTGGCAGAGAAAATTGGAAACCTTGTGTCTAGGGAAATAATATCACCGGAAGCTTCAAACATTTTATAACTAATGACTTGCCTCAGTGAAAAAAAATGTTCCTACCAAGAGACAGGACTATATGACTAAAAAACAAGAGAAAAAACATCATACAAAAGGACAGAGCAGAGGCATTCCAGATACTGCAGATGGAAGACAAAGAAAAATGAACAAAAGGACAAAAATGTGGGTGATTTAAGCAGAAAGTTGTACTGGTTAGAGTCAGGTCACAAGGCTGTTGCTGGGTCCACAGTAGCATCTGCAGTTGGCAGGCCTGTTACCAGGGGCTTGGACAGGTGTGGATCTTGTGTGGTTTCTGAGCAGACAGGACTGTCTCTGGACATTGTTCAGTAGATGCAGCTGGGACAAGAGTCTGCTTTAGAGTCTGCACTTGGATCTGCAGGCAGCGTGCCAGTTTCCAGGTGCGTGGATGGGCGTGGCCCCTAACAGGTCCTTGGGATATCTGTTCCAGGACACTGGGTGGGTCCCTGAGGGGCTGAATTCAATCCCAGGGCTGTTTCAGGGTCAACAGCTGGTATCAAGGTCTACAGATCTGGCTCTGGAGGCACGAATGGGTGTGCCTCCCGTCAGGTCCCTGGCAGGCACGATTGCTCCCTGACTGTGGCTAGAAGGAGCTGGAGCCAAGCATAGGGCCATTTCAGGATCTCCAGTGGTACATATGAGAGTGTCTCCCACTGGGTCTCTGGGCTAGCAGGACTGTTTGCAGACTGTAACTGGGATGGGCTGAAGCCCAGGTACAGGGCCATTTCAGAATCTACAGTTGGACTGAGTACAGCGGGCTTGCCTCCAGGAGCTCCCAGACCATGGTGAAGAGGAGCTGGAGCTGGGTCATGGGCCACTTCTGAGCCCAAAGCTGGGACCGAGATCTACAGGCCCATTACGTGAGATATGGATGGGCATGACTCCTCCTAGGTCCCTTGGC
This sequence comes from Ceratotherium simum simum, assembly GCF_057802395.1. Classification (NCBI taxonomy): domain Eukaryota; kingdom Metazoa; phylum Chordata; class Mammalia; order Perissodactyla; family Rhinocerotidae; genus Ceratotherium; species Ceratotherium simum. The sequence goes on along the minus strand of NC_141940.1, from coordinate 10,025,080 downwards.
AGATGGTGCTGGTGACAGGACAAGGGCAAATTGTGCTGAAGCTGAGTCCATAGGAAGATGGGAGCTGTTTCTGGGTCTGTAGCCACGACCACAATCAGCAAGCCTGCCACCTGGGCACAGGCTGGCCTTCTCAAAATGGTCCTGCTTGATCTTGGGCTCCACCAGGTTTTCACGATCTCCTACGTGAATCCCAAAGCTCCCACAAAGGCACTTTTGTCTGTGGATGGCTGCCAAATTATTGTTGCTGAGGGGAGATACTACTGGAAGACCTCCTATTCTGACGTCTAGCAGATATCACCCCCTGGAATGTGTTTCTTCCAGTGCTAAAAGTCAACACATTCAACCAAGAATTCTATACCCAGTCAGATTATCTCTCCTAAATGAAATAAAAATGAATATGGTTTCAGAAAAATGAAAAAAATGATTTTTTTTCAAATAAAAAAAACCCAGATATATGTCACCAGCAAATGTTCAAAATATTCTTGGGGCGGAAAGAAAATGATCTAAGATGAAAAGATTAAAATCCAGGAAGGAATGAAGAGCATGGTAAAGATAAATATAAATAAATATTTACTGTTCTAAATGAAACTTGCAATGCCTATTGTGGTTTGAAATATACCTGGAACAAAACTGCATGATGACAAGAATGCAAAAGGCTTGGGGTATTAAGGGTGGAGGGTAATGGAATTAAAATCTTTTAAGATTGTAAAATTGTAGGGGAGATGGTTAAAGTAATACTTATTAGACTGTAATAAGTCAAGAAGCATGTTGCAATATCTAGAGTATCCACTAAAAGAATAATAAAGAATGTATAACTAATATGTTTTAGAGGAAAAACGACATGTGTGTATAAGTTAGACTGAGAGGCAGAGAATGATTAATACAAGAGAAAGTAAGAAAGAAAAATGAACATAAAAATGTCAGTAAAATAGAATGAGTTTGCCTCAAATCAAACTTTTATGGTCTGTTGAAATTTTCAAAACCCTCCATTAGAAAATTCCCATAATTTGAAAGGCCAAGCTTCCACAATAGTAGGGTCTTTGATTCCCTTCTCATAACATCTCCGTCCAGCACATGCCAAAACTCCTTTTGAATGAAGAACTGATTCAAACATTTATACCAGTTCATTAGTGAAGATGTATTACAGAGAAAGTAAAACACACACAGTAATTCAGGACATAGAGTGCTCAGAATTACTATAGGACATGAAGATAATAATTGGACAGATTTGGCTTAAATGCATCAGCACAACACCTACAAACCTACCCAGGAGATCTGGGTATCTGAACAAGTACTGGTGGAGCTGATCTAACTAAACGTTTAATATCTACTGTAGGGGAGAGGGAGAATCCCCCTACACCCTTTCCCTTAAGGTTCTTCTGGCTGGCCAAATAATTAAAAGACAGGTTAGCAGGAGAAAATAATACCCAGTTTAATAACATGTATACATGGGAGAAACCAGGGACACTGAGTTTCTCAACACAATAGCAGAGATTCTCATCTCAAATAGTATCTTCAGCTAAAGACAAGGGAGGATGTTGGGGGTGGGTGGTGTTTTGGGATTTCAGAGGGGAAGAAGATAATTTACATGAAGAGGGAAATGTAAACATTTGTCAGACAATGCTTTGCAGGGCCACCTATAGAGAATGTGCTTGGAGAGACAGGAATTATAGTAATCAAGAGTATGTACATTTAAGTTTTCTTCTTCAATCCTGATAAGAGTTTTCACAGATAAGGTCATCTCCCCCTCTTCCCACTACACAGAGGGAGATACCTTTACAAACGTGAATATTTGGTAAACAGAATTTTGTTAAGAATGGACTTAGCGAGGACCCTGCCAGTCTGTCTACACCCAGAGTTAAATTCCTTTAGGCAGTTTGGGGGAGATCAAATGTCCATCAGAGAAAATAATCAAGGTAAAGAGATATATTTCAGGGTGGCCAATTTTGATCTCCCTCACTACCATATACTACCACTGATCTAAGCACTAGGTCTACAAAAATGGATAAGATATTACATCTCTTGCTCTCACATTTTTATAGTCTAGTAAGGGAGACATATGCAAACAAATAATCCCAATCCCGATTTTATATATACATAATTTTTTCATAATATTGTCATGTGCCCTCCAAAAAGTAAGAGAGTAATGAGAGACATCCATTAGATTTGCAATTAGATGGTCAGTGGTGACTTCAGTGAAATTAGTTGCTGATACTTGTAAGGATGAGAGTCATAATACAGTGGATGAGAAGGGCAAAAACAATGAGAAAATGGACACGGAAAATGTTGACTATTGATAAAAATGTTCTGATGTATAAATGAAGGAAAAATTAAAGCAAGAGCTAGACAGGACTAAAAGTTAAGGTGAAGAGGTTATGATGGTGGAGCGTGTGTACGTGTGTGTTAGAACGGGCACCATGTGGATATATATTTATAAACTTGGGAGAAAGAGTAAGTAGGGAGAAAGAAGATTAAGATAAAGTGAGAAAGGGAAAAAAGAATGATCTCTGTGGGAGATGGAAGGGGATAGGATGAAGAGCACAGGACAAGAGATTATGTAGAAGAGGAAGGATCCTTTTATAAAACTATTGGACTTTAGAATAGAGTTGATTTTTCCTCTAGTTAGAACGTTTTCGTCCAAATCTTTACTACTAGGCAAATACCTCTCCTTCCCTCAAAACTCTTCTCACCTGTCATCTTCTCTATGAAGATTTTTTTATGACATCTCTAGGCTGCAAAACCTGTCTTTCAATTGTGACCACACTCAACTCTTATGTACATAATCATAATACATTTACCACTCTTTTGCTCCTGTTTACTTATATGCAACTAGTCCAGCATTTTAAGTTCCTTAAAGGGTGATACAATGTCTCTTTAATCTCAGTCTATCACTGGAATCTAGTACAGTGTCAGGCCTATGGCCTGCATTAAATAAATAGCTGGTAAATATATGAGCAAATGATTGGTTATACACAACCCATAAATTAAGTGGCAGAAATGATGTTGCAGAAGAGTTTACCCAATTATAAGCTATTTACAACACTACAGACAAAATATTCCCAGTTGTGAAAGTAAACAACCATAAATAAACTTCCCTAAATAATTCTCAAATAAAATATGACAGTTTAAACATTCCATTTGAAAATATTAATAAAATGACAATAATTAGAATACTTCATATCAAAATCTGTGAAATATGGCCAAAGTTGTACTCGAAGGAAAATCTATCATTTTGAACTTTTCATAATTGAAAAAATAAAGAATGAAAAATAAAACATGAACATTCAACTCAAGCCACTAGGAAAAAAAATAGAGAAATATATAGCATGATGAAGGAATTACAAAGAGCTAAAGCTCTTTGTAAAAGCCACCCATAACAGGGGTCTCCCCCAAGGGAAGATGTACATTTCTCCAGGGTGTTTTAAAAAGAGCACAGCACAAGAAAGGCTAAAGACTTGGTTATCATTTTTGAAGTATATAAATATGTTTAAATATTAATATTTAAAAACATTTAATTAAATATCATTTAAATATTTTATAAATATTTATTTAAATATAATGTATTATAAAGTGGATTTTAATTTTTTTATAACATTTAAAATGAGTATAATTTGTCTAATCTACACTATGAAAAATAATTATAATTCATCTTTTATAAGAATTCACGTTTTCATGGGGTATTCAGGCCTCAAAAGCACAGACTTAATATCTCCATACCTATATTCTTCTCTCTTGGCCTCAAATTGGATTTCTAATTCAATTAATGGATCTAACTAACTAGTTCAGGGATCATCCCCTTTGTCTTCTCCAAACCTACTGTCTGTTGCCCTACCTAGAAGCCTAGGTCCTTCCAACAGGGGTGTTGGGGGATGACAAGCAAAAGGAGCAAGTAGTTTGTTACCCACGATTTGAGTAATGCTCTGAATTTTTATAGGAAAGTGGATGGTACACACATCTACTGATAGTCAAAGTAATATTGTTTGGGGTGGGACTTAGTGAGGGTAGTGAGGGTTTGGAATAGTGGCTGAAAGGAATGAAAGTGAAAAGATTTATTTATTTACATCAAGACAACTGAGATTGGGTTGAAGATCATGAATTTTCAGAATCATAAGTCTACACAGCTGTCTGCTATTTGTTTAGCATCACTTATCTACCATATACAGTTGCAGGGAAGAGGTGTCATAGAATTGGTCAATCTTCCAAATATTAGCAACATATATGCACCTGAGGCATGTCTGTCTCATACCATACCAGTCACTTCATAGTCCAGTAAGTACTTTATTGCTTTGCCAAGAGCTGCAAACTCAAATGTCTACTTAGGAAGGGCAGGTAATCTAAAGAGGTGATAGGACATATGTAAGACTAGAGGCCATAACAGGGATTTATATGGCCCTAAAAAGAGTGTATTCTACCCTAAATTATGCAAGTCAAATATTCTCTCAATAGTGGAGTGAAGCTGTTAAGAACATTGCTTGCAGCCAGCCTATATGGATTTGAATACTCAATCCCACTGTTTGCTAGGTATGAGGCTTTGAGCAAGTTACTTACATTCAATTTCCTTAGCTGTAAAATGGGGCTAATAATGCTCCAAGCCTCCTCAGATGGTTGTGAGCATTAACTGAGTTAATATCAATAAAATGCTCAGAAGAGTGCCTGCCTCATAGTAGGTACTACATAGGGGTTCCCTCCCATTATCATTTATGTTTTCTTACTTCCTAAATATTAATTTAACATTTATTTTCTGCTTTCAAAACCTGAAAGTGCTAAGCACTAAAACACATTCCAAAATCTAACAAATTTTAAGACAGAATACTACCACATGCCTAAATATGTTGATTTCAGTGTTATTTACAACAAGGGATAATTAGAAACCACTTCAATTCCAAATAACTGGAAAATGGTTATGTAAACTATGGCAACCCCATACAATGTAGTATTAATCAATCATTAAAGTTTTGTTTTGAAGGATATGCAGGAATACATCATTTTTTATGATTTGTCTTTAAATGAAAAAAAAACAGAAAGCAAACTCTATATGCTGTATTATTGTGTGCATGAAAGTATACACAAAAATACTAGAAGAAAATAGTTTTGTCAATAGGATTAGAGATAACTTGTGATTTTCTCTACTGGGAAAATTTCATATTCTTGGACTATGATACCTATATAAAAATGTATTAAAAATATAGGATATTTTTGAACTCCCATTCATTGTTGGTGAGAATGCAAAATGGTACAGCCAATTTGTAAGACATTTTGGCAGTTTCTTACAAAACTAAACATGCTCTTACCATTAGATCCAGTAATCACATTCCTTGGTGTTTACACAAATGTTGAAAATGTTTGTTCACATTAAAACCTGTAAACAAATGTTCATAGCAGCTTTATTCACAATTTCCAAAACTTGGAAGCAAACAAGATATCCTTCAATACGTGAATGGATAAACAAACTGTGGTATATCCAGACAATGGAATATTATTCTCTGCTAAAAAGAAATGAGCTATCAAGCTATGAAAAGACATGGAGGAATCTTAGAGGCATATTGCTAAGTAAAACAAGTCAGTCTGAAAAGGCCACATACTGTATGATTCCAACTATATGTCAAAGGCAACTATATGAAAAAGGCAAAACTATGGAGAAAGCACAGAGATAGTGATTGCCAAGGGTTCCGGGGAAGGAAAGGACAAATAGGCAGAGCATAGAAGATTTTTAGGGCAGTGAAATTATTCTGTAGAACACCATAACGCTGGATATTCATTACTGTATATTCATCAAAATCCATAGATTGTACACTGTCAAAAGTGAACCCTAATATAAACTATGAATTTTAGTTAATAACAATATATCAATATTGGCTCCTCAGTTGTAACAAACGTATCACACCAATGCAAGATGATAATAATGGGGGACACTGAGTGTTCATGAGGACGTGTATGGGAACTCTGTATTTGCTGCTTAGATTTTCTATAAACCTAAAATTGCCCAAAAATAAAGTCTATTAATTATTAAAATATTAAAATAAAAACCTTATAGCAAACAGAATAGTGACCAAAAAGTCCTAAAACATAAAAGTTACGGATCCTAGTCTTAATTACACTTCTCATAATCTGTGTAACAGTATTTTTGTGTCAGTTTCTATATCAACAAAATGAATCAATGTGGACTCCATAACCTCTGAAGTCATATCCCTTCCAATTTTATGATTTTCTTTTTTGCCTTAAGGGAGTTTCATTTGACTTTTCCTAAATAATGCTGATCGTTTCAGTTTAAAAGAAAAATTATAAAGCACCCCTCACCTGTCACCAGAGTACATTTTAGTTTCCTGAGTGCATTAAAACTCTTTTGCAAAGAAAATCAATTACTGATACATTTATGGACACTTTTAGAAGCTAAACCTAGGGTGAAATGTTAGGCTGGTGGGAGAATGTGTAATATTTGCAAGGAAAAATTTGAACTGATAAGTAAGATGTTAAAAGCTTAACTCAATGAAATTGCAGAGTATTCTAAAATTAATCCACTTTCTGATTTTACCTAGGCCAAACCATTTTTTAAAAAAAGGTATTAAGTACTTTGCCTTAGATGAAGAAAAACTATACCACAAGACTGGCAACAGAGGCTAAACAGTCAGTGGGAAGGGAAGGTACTGGATGCTAGCAACCAAAGTAGAAGGCTATGTCTTTACATGATCCCTGATGTAGCCTTTGTCTTTGCCAGGATGTCTGCTAGGAATAAGGGAATCTCAAAAGAGCTAATCTAGGTCCCAAGAGAAGGAACACACAATTGTCAATACCTGATTAGGGGTTGTCTTAGTCAGCTCGGGCTGCCGTAACAAAACAATGTAGACTCAGTGGCTCAAACAACAGAAATTGATTTCTCACAGTTCTGGAGGCTGAAAGTCCAAGATCAGGGTGCCAGCATGTCAGGGTCTAGTGAGAGCTCTCTTTCTGGCTTGAAGATGGCCACCTTCTAGCTGTCTCCTCACATGACTTTTCCTTGGTGCATGTATATAAGGTCATCAACCCTATCAGATTAGAAATGACTTCATTTAGCCTCAATTACCTCCTAAAAGTCTGATCTCCAAATACGGTCACAGTGGGGATTAGGGCTTCAACATATGAATTTTGAGGGGACACAATTCAGTCCATAACAGGGGTGTTAGTGAGAAAGTAATAGGTGAAGAGTAACATTTTTCCCTCATTTAAAAAAGACTAACATATAAACCCCAAAGTAACATTTATTGGCTTTGGATCAAGATGGGAAACTGAGTACATTCCTCTACTGCCCCTACCTTCCAAAATCCCATTAAAATTATAGTTCATATGTACACAAGGGAATAAACATATAACACTGAGGAAAATGAGGGGTAATGAGAGATGATCCTTAGAAGATAAAAATTACTCACGAAATTTTGTAAGATAAAAAGTGGAGGTCAGCACACTGATATATAGAACAAAGAGGAGGAAGCCACAATCCAGAATAGACACAAGAAAGCTTACAATTGAGGTGGGAGCCAATCTTCCTAGTACAGCTTTGGAAATGCCACACACTCGGAGTTGGAAGGTATGCAATTGCGAGCAAAACAGAAAAGACGGTGAGTATTTACAGGGATGGGAAAAGAATGGCCACATCTGACAGCACTGGCCACTTTCCATTCCTGTCAATGAAAAATCAGCCCAGTGATTACCACCAAAAGATTGTTCTCCAAAGAAATTGCAGTTTGGCCAGGGAGAGTTGGGCTTCTTGGAGGGATTTTGTACACCAGATTCGAGCCCAACTACTTGTGGCATGGGGGGGAACTGGGAGGGTTGGTTATTAACCAATTCTCCAATGCACAATAAAGTAAAATCTAGTAGGCTACAATATTTATTCAATTAAACAGAACTTTTCCCTTTCAGACAAGGAAGAAATCTATCAGGGAAACGACCCACTCTACAAATAAGCAAACTAGGCCTTCATTAAAAAATAATAATAATAACCTTCAATGATAACCATATATTTGAAGAAATCAATGTATAAAATAGAAAGATGAAGAAGATCAAACCGAATATTGCACACTGCAGGAAACAAATACAACTCAAGGAAGAGAAAAGGAACAAAAAAATCTAACTAGACTTCTCAGATATATTTGAGATGATACCAGTTGCATCAATAAAATAAGGACAGGATGTTCTATAAAGGCAAGTGTCAGAGAATAAGAATTCATAGAAATTAAACTTCACCAATTCTTAAAAGGGGGAGTCCTTACAAGGATATAATATGGAGTCAAGAATATCTCTTAAAAATCGAGTAAAATGACAAAAAATAACATTTTGGAGAAATTTGATTAATAGGAATTCCAGAAAGAAAGAACAGAGAGAAAGTTACCAAAAGGAAAAAAATATTACTCGTAAACGATAATAGTAATGAGTCTTTAGATTGAACAGATTCACCACATACCAAGGAAGATGTATTCATTAGCTCAACCAGTATTTCCTGAGTGCCTACTAAGGGCAGGCCTATTTCTGGGTGCTGGGAATACAGCAGTGAACAGAGCAGACAAAACAGACAAAAATTCCCCCGTCCTTGTGGAGTTTACATTTTAGTTGAGGGAGATGGACAATAAATGAAGAAATAAGTGAAATACATAGTGTGTCAGATAGTGATAACTGCTATGTAGAAAAGAAAATATAAGGACAGGAAGTGCTGGGGAAGTTGCTATTTTAAAGAGGATAATGAGGGGAAGCCTCTCTAATAAGTTCACATGTGAAAAGAGACTTGAAGAAATTAAGGGACTGAGGTATACAGACATCTGGAGAAAAACATTACATATAGCAGGAACAGCAGGTGCTAAGACCCTGAGGCAAGAGTGTGCTTAATGTAGCCCAGTTATAGCATAGAGGCCACCATGCCTGGAATGGAATGAGCAACAGGTAGAGTGGTAAATTAGTTCAGGGAGAAAAGGCCTTGCAAGCCACTGGAAGAGCTCTGGACTTTCCTCTCCATGAAATGGAAAGCCTGGTGCATTTTGCAGGGAGTTGTGGTGATATGATCTGATTTACATTTTAAAGAATCCCTCTGGGCTCTCGGATAAGAATGGGCTACAGACAGGCAAGAACAGAAATAGGGGGCTCTATTACAAGGTAAAAGGATGAACAAATTCCAGGTGAAAACATAGACCTTCTACTTCAGCAAAAATATCTCCCAAGTCCTTCATAGACCCACGCTCACAACTACTACAAAATGAGGTCAGGGGCACTGAAGACTAGCTTTAAAAGTATTCTTTCATATTCCTATCTATCAGTGTCTGTGTCTATCACAGATGGAAACCATGTTATGGGCATTTTCTTTATGAAACTAAGTGCCCTTTTCATACTTTAAAAAGTAATAAGCAATGATATTATATTTATTTACAAAATAGATCCTAGGTCAATAGGTTATATCACTTATTATGACAGCAGTATGCATAATTAACCTTTGCCTTTTTTTCAAGAAACCATGTGATTCTCAAAGACAGGAAGGTCTTTTCCCAATTAAAATCAATATCCTGACACTGATGCCAGATATCAACATTAATTTTCTAACTGTAAGCTACTCCTGAAATGAAGGCCTATGTATCATTTTTCCTCCTGAGAGAATTTTGTATTCAATGACTTCTTAGATCAGTTCTCATAATTCTTATGAGTTAAGTAAAACCACGAATTTAGTAAAGCAAATAAGGAAAAGAGAAACATCAACTAACCCCACATTGAGTTCATTTTAAGTATATCTTCAAATTCATTGATGTTCCTCCTATAATTACATTTATTGTTTTTTTTATTAAGGTAAAATTCACATAACATAAAGTTAGTCACTTCAAGTCATACAATTCAGTGGTATTTAGTGTATTCACAATGCTGTGCAAATGCCACCTCTATTTAGTTCTAAAATATTTTCATCACTCCCAAAGAAGACCATACTCAGTTAGCAGTTATTTCCCTCAGCTCCCGACAAATACCAATCTTTTCTCTGTCTCTATGGATTTGCCATTCTGGATGTTCCATATAAATAAAATCATACAATATGTGATCTCTTGTGTCTGATTTCTTTCATTTATCACAAATTTTTCAAGATTTACCATGCTGTAGCATGTATCAGTACGTTATTCCTTTTTATAACTACAAATATTCCATTGTATGGGTACACACCATTGTTTATCCATTTATCAGGTGATAGACATTTGGGTTGTTTTCACCTTTTGGCTACTGTGAATGGTGCTGCTATGAACATTCGTGTACAGGTATTTGAATACCTGCTTTCATTTCATTTCGGTATAGATCTAAGAGTGGAATTGCTGAGTCCATATGGTAAATCCATGTTTCACTTTTTAAGGAACCCGTGTATTGCTTTTTAGCCCTTAAAAATCAGCCAACATGTGAAGCTGTGTAATGCATCTAGTTTTCTATATTCATTGTTCAATTTTGTCAACTTCTTAAATGCAAATTTAGAGCCCAATTTGATATTGTTGGCATCATAACGAAATGACTGAGACACATTACTAAGAAAAAGATTAAGTATGTTTTCTTAACTTCTCAATGAACCTATAAAATTCAATTACCACTTTTGATGAAAAACAAGTTCTCAGTAAGTTAAGAATATGATCATTCCTAAACAAGTTAAAACACAACTGCATTGTCCTTAAAAACATTTGAGAAAAGGAAGCCTAGTATTGCCTTAATTGCAAAGACAGATAGGCAACTGAATTAAGATACATAGCAACTGAAAAAGAAACAAAGTTATTATCAAACAGTGAAAAGGACAAAAACAAAAAAAACTCTTTTAACATACTATTAAAGCAGAAAATAAACCACAACAATCAATAAACATATTCTCCATCAAAAGTTATACAGATTTTTAAAGCTTTTGGTATATATCTGGTAATTGTTGTATTTATATTCAGGGTTTTTTTACTTAAACTTTGGCTACAAGCATGTTCATCAGAATATTGTTTATAATACCATAATTTATAAACAATCTAACTGTACGATAATGAATGATATTTAAGTAACCACAGTGTGCCCATATAATGCAAAGTCATGTTAGCATTAAAAAAAAATGGGTGGGGGATTTTATTTTGAGGTGATGAAAATGTCCTAAAACTGTATTAATGGTTGCTCAACTCTGTGAATATACTAAAATGACTGAATTGTATTCTGTAAATGAGTAAATTATATGGTAGTTATCTTAATAAAGCTGTTACCAAACCCCCCACAAAACTACGTATAGAAAAAAATTAATGACATCTAAAGAAATTAAGTGAAAAAAGCAGCTTACAAAACAGTATGCACAATATAATGTACTCCTTTTCATAAAATACATAGGAAAAAACCATAAATCATAAAAATAAGTCTTCTTGCAATTTTAATCAACAAGAGAAAATGAACAAAACTCAAATTTTAATTAGAAAAAGAATAAAACCATAACAAAGAAGATATTTTTAAATTAGCCGAAAATACTATCAATAATTATATGCTAATAAATATAATTTTCAATTGCATGGATAATTTTCTATACAAGATAGAAACTATTTTGAGGTAAAAAACTTGAGCAAGACAATGACAACAGAAAACATTGAAAAAGTTATAGTATTACCTCAAATACAGCATATTTGCTATATTGTATACTGTTTTACAAGAAAATTTCTTTCAAGTTTTAAGATATAGATAATTATACTATGTAAACTGTTCCATCACCTATAAAAAGAGCTAAAATTCATTTTTAGAAAGCCACTTTTAGCCTAATACCACGACCTTATAGAAAAGTAGAAAGTTATATAAACTAACCATACATATACTGATTAAAAATATTTTAATGCAATCCTGACAAATCAAATTCATTTGTGTATTAAAAGATGCTATTCTACGATAAGTAAATTTCTATCCAATCAATAAATGACAATGTTATGAACTCTATTAATATATTAACACCATAAATTATATTTTATTATCTATAATATAAACAGGGAGAATGAGGGAAAAGTTTTAAGTTCCTCAAGAGAATCCTAAAAGACATTTTATTTAGTATCTGCACCCACTGCTAGTAATCCTGAGCCCTTACTATATGTCAATCACTGTAGCAAACATTTTACATTTGTTATCTCATATAATCCTCACAAATAACTCTATAAGATAGGCACTATCAACACCTTTGTTACAAATGAAGATGCAGGTTCAGAGGGTTGAGTAACTTACAGAAAGTCAGTCAACTAGTAAATACAGAATTACTCCAAAGGCCATACTCTTAGCCATGGTGCAACACTGTCTTTCTTTCAATGATAAAGGATATTTATCTTAATTCAAAAGCCAACATTATTTCCATTGAAATAAAAGACAGGAAATGATGTCCACTATCATAACTATTATTTAATAATAGTCTGAGTGACTTGCCCACGCTATAAGAGGAATGTAAACGATTTAATTTTAGGAAAATTGGTGATAAAAAATAATAATTATTATTTTAAGGTGGTATGATTACCTAACTAAAAAATGTGGGGGAGAAGCAACTACAAAATATTGCAAGCATGAGCAACAGAAGACAGCTAGTTATAAACTCGATACACAAAATCAGTAATTTCCTTACTAATGAGAAAATATAATAGAAATAGACCTTATTCCAAATGGTGCAAAATTGTAAAATGATATCAATAAAATTAATACAAAAATAGCTAATATCTTAAGAAATCTAAAAAATTTTATTGAGAGACTTAAAAGGACTTTGAGAATTCCATCTTCCTGGATGGAATCACTTGAACCTAAATAGATATCAATTTCTTTAAAAGTAATCAATACATCTTTATTATTATTTAAACATCACAAACTATTCTGAATTTCACCTAAAATCAGATGAACTTTTAGAAGTTATTAAAACCAAGAGAAAAAATCTTGCACAAGTGATTTCTAAAACATAGAAATAAGTAAATGAAAAGAAGGGTGGATGCCTCGGCAGAAGCCTACACACACAGCCATGGACTAGAATATAGTGTCCAGAGAGTCGAGAATATTCAGGAATGTATTATGATAAAAGGTTATTTCAAACAATTATGAAATTAAAAAATCCAATATCTGCTTGCAAAACACCATTGTTAATAATTTATATTTTGAAAACAACACATCAAAATAAATCACTGATGAATTAAATAATTAAAAGCAAAAAAAGAAACTATCAAAAATTAATATTTAAAATATTGGAAAATTTAGAGAAATGATATAATAATACCATGGGACTATCATGCAGATTACAAAATTATATTTCTGTGAAAATGTTTATTGATTTGGAAAACTATCTGATGTGAGAAGTGAGACAAGATAGAACAGAGTTTCATAAAATATGATCTCAGTTATGTCAAAATTTAACAGTCATTTACTTCTAACTAATAGAATTATGAGACCTTTTTAATTTTACTTTTATTTTCAGATTTTCTATGAGTGTACATTACTTTTCTTTTTACTTTTAAAATACACTTTATTGAAGTATAATTTGGATAGCATAAAATGCAACCATTTTAACTGTACAGTTTGATTAGTACTGCCAAATGTATACACATTTATGACTATAAAAAAAGAAACAGAATATTTTCTTTACTTCATAAAGTTACCTGATGCTCATTTTCAGTAAATTCTTCACACACCCGGAACCAGGAAAATACTGATAGGCTTCATCTCACTATATTTTTACCTTTCTAATATTTCATAGAAAGTAAATCATATAAAATTTATTTTTTTATTCCTACTTTTTTCCAGCATGCTTTTGAGATGCATCCATGTTTTCTGCATTAGTAGTTCATTCGTTTTGTTTTTTTCTGAGTAATATTCCCTTGTAGATTACTTTCCTAAGGCTGCTGTGACAAATTACCGCAGACTAGGTGGCTTAAAATAATTGAATTTTATTGTCTCATAATTCTAGAAGCTAGAAGTCCAAAATCAATGTGTTCACAGGGCCATGCTCCCTCCAAAAGCTATAGGGAAAAATTCTTTCTTGCCTCTTCTACTTCTGATGGTTGCCAGCAATCCTCGGTTTTCCTTGGTTTGTGGCAGCAAAACTAATCTCTGCCTGTCTTCACAAGGCTGTCTTCCCTCGGTGTATCTGTATCGAAATTTCCCTAATCTTAAAAGGACACAAGTTATTAGACTGGGGCTCACTCTAATCCAGTATGACTGCATTTTACCCTGATTACATCTGCAAAGACCCTATTTCCAAATAAGGTCACATTCACAGTTTGTGGGTGGACATAAATTTTGGGGGGAACACTATTCATCCAAGTACACATTGCGTGGATGAGCTAGCTTGATTTTCCCTTCATCAGTTATTTTCAGTTTCTGGCTATACAGTAAATATGCTATGAACATTTGTGGAAAATTTTTGTGGATATGTGTGTTTATTTCTCTTAGGTAAATTATTGGGCCATATACTAAGTGTATTTTTTATTTTATAAGAAAATTTGCAAAACGTTGTCCAAAGTTGTACTATTAGAATTCCTACCAGCAATATATGGGTGTCCCACTTGCTCTACATCCTCACCGACACTTTCACTTGAGTCTTTTACTTCTCGCATTTATACTGGGTGTGCAGTGGCATCTCATCGAAGTTTTAATTTGCATTTCCCTAGTGACTAATAATATTGAGCAACTTTTAATAGAATTATTGGTCACTCATATATCTTCTTTTGTAAATTGGCTTTTCAAAGGCTTTTTCCCATTTTTTTTTACTGTTTTCATATTCCTGGGTTGTAAGTCTTCTTTATATAATCCGTAAATAAGACCTTTGTCAGTTAAACATATATTGAAAATATTTTCTCCCAATCTGAGATTTGACTTTTCATTTTTAAAATGGTCTCCCAAAGAGCAGATGTTTTAAATGTTTCCAAGTCATCAATTTTTTTCTTCTATTATTAATGATTTTTGTATCATGTCTAAGAACCCTTTGCCTACCTGAAAGTCAGCAAGATTTTCCCATACTTTCTTCTAGAAGCTTTGTAATGTTACCTTTTGTATTTAGGTCTATGATCCATTTCGAGTTCATTTTTGTAAATGATGTGAGATAAGGGTCAATGTTTACTTTCTTACCTATAGATATTTAGTCTTTCCAGCACTATCTGTGGAAAAGATGATCCATTGCACATTGAATTACCTTGGCACTTTAGTCAAAAAGTCAATTGACTACGTAAAGCAGCTCTGTAGTGAGCCTTGAAATTTGGTAATGTAAGTCTTAGCACTTGGTACTGTTTCAAAATTGTTTTGATCTCACAGGTCTGTTGCTTTTTCATATATGTTTCAGGCTTAACAATCTCCGCAAAAAAAATCCCTGATATTTTTAGTGGTATTTCATTAAATTTATTTAACCTTTTAGGAAGAATGGACATCTTAAGACAGTCTTCAAATTCATGAATACCATATATCTTACCATTAATTCATGACTTCTTAAATTTTTATCAGCAATG
Organism: Ceratotherium simum simum; assembly: GCF_057802395.1. Taxonomy (NCBI): domain Eukaryota; kingdom Metazoa; phylum Chordata; class Mammalia; order Perissodactyla; family Rhinocerotidae; genus Ceratotherium; species Ceratotherium simum. Next base: position 10,009,628 of record NC_141940.1, on the reverse strand, counting down.
TTTATAGTTCTCAGTGTATAAATCTTAGATATATTTTGTTAGATTTATTCTTAAGTATTTCATATTTTATTATGCTATTGTAAATGGTATTTAATTTTTTCCAATTGATTATTGCTAGTATGCAGACCAACAATTTATTCTTATATATTCATCCTGTATCCTGAAAACTTGCAAAAATCACTTACTAGCGTTAGTAGCTTTTCTGTGCATTCCTTAGTATTTCTACATCCATGATCATCTAATATTCAAATAAAGAAAGTTTTAATTCTTCCTTTTCAGGCTGTATAACTTTTATTTAAGTTCTGGCTATCCTGTGGGATTTAATTTCTAATGTCTTATGTTGCAAAGGGCAAGGGCCTGTAAATTTTTCCTATATGGATGTTAAAATAAATGTCCTTATTCCCTGTCACCTGCATTTGAGTTAGACCGCCTCACTCATCCCGGGGAGCATCTGCAGTGTCAGCTTGTACACTTATCTCTCTGGATTTTAGTTCACTCTTTATTCATAGCACCTGGTGTTTTCAGGTTTTTTTTTTCCTTCCAAACTAAGCTCTGAAAATTTTTCTCACATTTTATCCAGCATGCATTTTAAATAACGGGGTCTCCGAGCATTTTAGTTTCATTCACCGTGATATTGGGACTGGAAGTCCCAGATTGAACAGTAACAAAAGCCTTTTCAGAATCCACGAGCGAATTCTATGGGTTTTCTCTTTTCATATGATAATGTAGTGTTTTACATCCAAAAATTTCCTAATATTGAGACATCTTTGAACAACTGGTACAAATCCCGTTTGATCACAACTTTTCACTTTTTTAACACATTGATTGTTTCTGTTTGCAAATATGTTATTAATGATTGGTTCATATAGTTACATAAGAAGGCCTATATTTTCCTGTCTTCATATACTATTCTCTCTATAGGGTTATGATGAACTCGGAATGATTAGTTAGCTTTATTGAGAGATAATTCACATACTGTACAATTCAACCCAATGTTTATTTTAGTATATTCACAGAGTTGTGCAGCCACGATCATAAATAATTTTAGAACATTTTCATTACTCCAAAGAGAAACCCTATAGCCATTAGCAGTCACTACTAATTCCTCCAATACCACTCTGCCTCTCTCAGGCTCTGGCCATGAGCAATCTACTTTCTGTATCTATGGATTTGTCTATTCTGGACATATGGATATTTCTTATGAATGGAACCATACAATGTGTGGCCTTTTGTTTCTGGCTTCATTCACTTAGCATAATGTTTTCAAGGTGCATCCATGTTGTATCAGGTATCATTACTTCATTACTTTGTACTGCTGAAAAATATTCCTTTGGGTGGATATACCACATTTTCTTTATTCATCACTTGATGGACATCTGTAGTGTTTTCACTGTTTGGTTATTATAAACAATGCTACTGTGAATATTTATGTACATGTATTTGTGTAGACATGTTTTATGTTTCACTCAGATTCCAGTTTCTCTACATTGTTGCCAACACTTGTTATCATCTCTCTCTCTCTCTTTTTTTTTTTTTTTGTGAGGAAGATCAGCCCTGAGTTAACATCCATGCTAATCCTCCTCTTTTTGTTGAGGAAGACCGGCTCTGAGCTAACATCTATTGCCAATCCTCCTCCTTTTTTTTCCCCCCCAAAGCCCCAGTAGATAGTTGTACGTCATAGTTGCATGTCCTTCTAGTTGCTGTATGTGGGACACGGCCTCAGCATGGCCGGAGAAGCGGTGCCTCGGTGCGCGCCCGGCATCCGAACCCAGGCTGCCAGTAGTGGAGCGCGCGCACTTAACCACTAAGCCACGGGGCCGGCCCTATCATCTCTCTTTTTGATTACAGCCATCCTAGTCAATATGAAGTGGTATCTCATTGTGGTTTGATCTGCATTTCCCTGATGGCTAATAATTTTGAGCATCTTTTCATTTGCTTATTGGCCATTTGTATGTATTCTTTAGAGAAATGTCTATTCAGATCCTTTGCCTATATTTTCATTGATTTGTCTTCATTATCGAATTTTTGAAGTTATTTTTAAAAATATATATTCTAGATACAAGTCCTGTGTCAGATGTATAAATTGCAAATATTTTCTCCCATTTGTAGGCTAGGTTTTCACTTTCGTGATGGTGTCCTTTCGGGAACAAAAGTTTTTATTTTTTACGTCAACTTCTCCATTTTCTCTTTTATCACTTGTGCTTTTGATTTCATATCTAACAAACCATTATCTAATCCAAGGTCACAAATATTTAAATTTTTGTTTTCCGTTAACAGTTTTATAGCTTTAGCTCTTAGCTCTTTAGCTCTTCTGTCCTCTTCTATTTTACTTACTCTTTTATCTATGTTTCTAGATCAGTTTTTAATAACAAAGTGATTATCCGTACATTATAAATTTTAATAAAGTCAACCAAACTATTGTTTAGGTCTTAAATGTTTTTAGGTCTATACCTTGTTTTTTTTCAAATGTTTAATAGACCAAATAATCCCATTATAAAATAAAAATTCAAGTACGAAATTATAAAGGTAGTTCTACTTTCCTTTCAATTTCCCATTCCTCTGTCCTTCCCAAGACAATCATTTTATGAACTTCTTGTGTTTCCTTCTAGATATAGCGAATGCATAAAAAGCATGTATTGACATAGATCATGTAACCCATCCTCATTATATATACACAAGTAATAGTATAACATACATACTGTCTACTAGATTCATCCTCATGGTGATTTGTTTTTCAATGTGCTTTCAAGCTTTCTAATGTGAGCTTGTAATCAATGGGCTTTGGTTGATATGTGAAATTCCCATGTTGTCCATTCTGTCAAACTGTTGCTATAGATTAGTTTCTTATTCGCCTTGTTTGGTTTGCCCTATACTGTAACTGGTCCCACATCACTTTAATGCTAACTTCTCTGTTAGAAAAGTCATTCACCAGGAAGGAGTTGTTAATTCATATATCAACACTGCATATGCCACAAGTTTAGTTCTTTAATTTCACACAGCTGCTTTCCCCCTCCTTTAGGCACAGGTAGATGCAAGCTTCCTTTTTGCCTCCTGAGCTACTGGAAAGAATTTATACAGCTCTTTCTAGGTCACGGATTAATGCAGGGTCTCTGGTAGAGTTCCATCCTGTGGTCACAATGCCTCTTCTCCTGTATCTGTCCTGTTTAATCTAGATCACAGAGCTTCTGATATACTGTTTCTTATAGGTAATTTCTAGATAATCTATAATCGTTTTGACTTGAATTCATCCATGTCTGATATTACATGAAGATTTTCCTTTCTTTCTACTGTATTGTATTGGTTTCTTTTGTTGCCTTGCCATATTTAAACTTTATAAGCCATATTTTCAGATGTGTCTTATATATAGCCTATATTTTCATTATGCTTTATAACCATCCTTTGCATTTTCCTTTAATAGACGATGCTTATCTCATTTACATGTATTAATAACACATAAATGTGCTCTTAATAGACATCTTATTTCAAATATGTTGTTTCTTATTAATTCCTCTTTTTTATTTTAGTCTTTCCTAATAATGAATCTGGGAAATTTTTTTCATTGTTTTACTTTCTTGTATGTATGTGTGTGTTTCTTTTACTATTTGGAGGGTTTTTCATCTCTTTTCAGTTCTTCTAATACTTATCTTTTAAATAGCATTATAATTTTACACAAAGTATTCAATCCTTTTTAGTTGATTGTATTCATTTTCCACTAGAAGCAGTGACAAATTAGTATATATCTGCCTCCTTTCCTGTTTTCCTTAACCCCTGAAGCTGTTTTATTTTATACTGTATTGAGGTATAACATATAAAGAGAAAAATCTTAAGTGACAACATCATGAATATACCAGTGTGATCACTAGCTTGATAATAAAACAGATTTCTAGAACCCCAGAATGTTCCCCTCTTACACCTCACATTCAATGCCATACCTAAAGTAATCATTGTTCTGACTGCTACCACTGTACATTTGTTCTGTCTTCTTCATATGAATCAAAACCTACAGTGGGTATTATTTTGTGGGAGGATTTGTTAACTCAACACAATGACTATAGAATTCTTTCACGTTGTTGCATGTGGCAGTGGTTTATTCTTTTTGCTGCCACGTAATATTCCATTATGTGAATATATCACAATTTATTTATTCATTCTACAGTTGCTGGACATTTGGGTCCATTCCAGTTTAGGGCTATAATGAATAAAACTGCTATGGACATTGTTGACAGTATTATGATGAACATAATAACTCATTTCTCTTGGCTATACACCAAGGAGTGAAATTGCTGGGTCAACAAACGTGTGTATTTCAAGATATAGAGGAACCACCAATCAGACTTTTGAAAAGCTGACAGCAATTTGTCCTTCCACTAGCAAAGTATGAGAGTTCCTATTCTTTCACAGCCTTGCCAACACTTGGTATTATCTGTCTTTTCAATTTTAGTCACATGGTAGGTGTGGTAGTGTATCATTTTGACCTTTATTTGCAATTAATTGACGACTGATAATGTTAAACATCATTTCATGTGGTTATTGGTCATGGAGATATGCTGTTTTCTGAAAGTTCTGTTCAGGTTCTTTCGCCATTTAATTTTAAATTGGGCTGTCTGTCTTGTTCTTATTGACTTCTGGGACTTCTTTACACATTCTGGATAGAGTCATTTGTTAAATACATATTTTAATTATCTTCTTGCTGTGTATGGGTTTCCTTTTCAAGAAATAAAAGTTCTTAATTTTGACAAGGTTTAATATATTGATTTTTTTTAATATTTAGCTACACTTTCTTTAGATTGCATTTTGCATGGTATATTTTTTCCATCCTTTTTCTTTGAAATATTCTGTGTTATTATAGTTAAAGTATCTCCCTTTTAAACAGCATATAGTTGTATTTTTTAATCACTCTGACAATCTTTGCCTTTTAATGGAATGTTTAGTACATTTATATTTAAAACAATTACTGATAAAGGTAAGTTCAAGTCAACCATTTCCTACTTATTTTCTTATTTCCTACCTGTTTTTGGTAAATTTACTTCTTTTCAATTAAACATACATTCATATACAATTTTTCTCTTATATTAGGTTTTTGTTATTCATTCTATTATTAATCTTTTATTAGCACCTTAAGATTATAGTATGCATTATTAAGCTATTATAATGTAACCTTTTCTTTAGTATGTCTACTATTTCTATAAAATGCAAGATTCTTACAAAAGTATGTACCATACTATCCACCCATTTTCCATGCCTTGTGTGGTCTTTGCCATATAGTTACATATACATATACATTTATTATAAAGCTTACAAGACATTATTATTATGTTAACAATATTCTTTTATAATTATCCACATATTAACAGTACTGATGCTCCTCATTTTCTTCCTTTGGTTCTGATTTCCATGTGGTATCATTAATTTCTGTGTGAAGAATTCACTTAAGTGTTTCTTTTTAAGAAGTTCTGTTGATGAATTCTCTCAAAACTTTTTGTTTGAAGATGACTTATTTAACTTTCAATTTTGAAGAATATTTTCACTGGAGATAACTATGGTCTGAATGTTTGTGTCCTCCCAAAATTTATATGCTGAAATCCTAACCTTGAAGGTGATGGTATTATGAGGTGAGGCCTTTGGGAGGTGATTAGGTCCTGAGGGTGGGGCCCTCGTGGATGGGATTGGTACCCTAATAAAAAAGGCCCCTGAGAGCTTGTTTGCTCCTTCTACCATCTGAGGAAACAGCAAGAAGGTGCCATCTATGAATGGGCTCTTACCAGACACTGAATCTGCTGGCAACTTGATCTTGGATTTCCCAAGCCTCCAGAACTGTGAGAAACAAATTTCTGTTGTTTATAAGTGATCCGTTCTTTAGTATTTTATTATAGAAGCCCAAATGGACTAACACAAGATAATATCTTAGGTTGGTTGCCTTTTCTGTTTGTTAGGATTTTATTTTATTCCTACATTTTAACAATGACTTTCAATTGTCTTCTTGGCTTCCTTTGCTTTTGGAGAAAATCCAGCTGTTAGTTTTACTGATGCTCATTTTAAAGTAACCTTATACTTCCTCTTTTTTTCCTGACTATTTGTTAGGATTTTATTTTTTGGCTTTGTCTTTCAGAAATTTTACCAATAAGTGCATATGTGTGGTATTATTTGTGTTTATTCAGCTTGGAATTCACTGGGATTCTTACATCTGTGAGTTGAGGTCTTCTATCAACTTTAGATGTCACATCTTCAAATATTGCATCTGCTCCATTTTATCTCTCTTCTCTTTCTGGAACTCCATTACACATGTTACACATTTTTTTACTGTACCCACATTTTTCTTATAATATGTCCATTTTTTTAAATTCTTTTTGTCCTGTGCTTTGTATTAACTATTTTCAATTGACATCTTTTCTATTTTACTCATTTGTCTCCTGCTGTGTCTGTCTTCCGTTAAACATATCTAATATGGCCTTAGTCTCAGATACTGGTTTTTTTTTTTTTTAATTTCTAGATTATGAATTTGGTTCCTTCTCATATTATGATTTTTTTTAAATTTCCCCATAATTTGCACAATTTTTCCAATATTTTCACTATTTTCTTGAAAGCAAAAACCATTTTTATTTTAAAGTTTGTACGGTGATGCTACTGTCTGAATGTACTGTAGGTCTTTTTCTACTTTCTAGTTATATTGTCCTCCTCATTTGGTTCAGAGACATCTAATTGTTTTCATATTACCTTCCAAGTAGAAGTATAGATTGGCACCGAAGTTCTAGAAAGAAATGTGGCGATAAGAATCAAGAGAATTCAAAATGTTAATATGCTTTAATCTACTAAATGCATAAGGAATATAATTAATAGAAATTAGCAGATGTATGAAAATATTTGAGTACATGTATCTTCACTGTAGCTCTGTTAATATAAGTGAAAAAAAGAAAACTAAATGATCAATAAAGACGTTATAGTCTATTCTTGTGATTTATTATTGTGTGCTGATAAAAGAATCACATTTTCAATGATTATTGAAAGACAAAGGAAACCTTGTGATAACATATTATGTGAAGCATCAGGATATAAACTACATAACTGCACATGCTTTTATCTACAACCATATATCAGCTGGGTCACTCTGTCTTTTTAGTGTAAAAAGTAATTTCATTATCAACCCCTTCCACATGTTCTGTGGAAATACAAAGATTTCCTCAAGATTACAGGAAATTACTAAAGATTAGTGTTTTTCTGACATTTATGATTCTAGTGTTTTTATCCTATTGACAGCTCAATCTTATTTGCATGTCACTTCCCATGGTTATTTTCTTCCATCTGCTACACACACACACACACACACACACACACACAATTGGAATAAAGCATAATAAAATTTATCACTGGATTTGTTTGGATTTTAAAATATTGAATTATTTTCATATTCTTCATTGTTCTTTTCAATATTTTACACCATTATATTTTAATCAAAAAAATTTAAATTAATAAGAACAAATATTGATAGGAACTATGAAGAAAATAATTAAATTGAAAACATTTAATAGTTGATATTTTTAACCATATTAACCTGAGAATCTAACTCATGATTCATATGACCAACTAGGCAGTTCAATCAGAAATAATTAATGTAGCAGCAAAATTTAAACAAACATTCCTCTTTGGTTAGCCAGATACAGGTTCTGGAAGCGCACACACACTCAAAATCTTTATCATTTAGACTAGCACAAAAAGTGAGGATACACACATGCACATATTTAAATACACTCACACACACACACCTTTCATCAACTAATCAGGCATAAATGGTGTAACGTGCACACCTCATATATTTGCCATGATCAACTCTGAAACCATACACACATCAACACGTGAAGTTTCTCTGGTACATTTAAATACATAGTACATTAAATACATAGTTTCTCTGGTACATTTAAATACATTTAAATGCACTAAAGGAACTTCTTAAGCATTTCATTATAGCACAATCAGAGGTATAAAATTTGATTGTATTATGTAGTTCTATTTCTAATTCTGAAATAAAGTGGGAGTCTACAAACTTTCCCACACAGATGCAAGGAACAGTATCTAGAATTAAGCAGCGCTGTCAAAAAGGAAACTATAGACTCTTTTTCAGATAATTAAGAATTAAAATATTCTAGGGATTATAGTACCCAAATTGTTTTTCTTTAATAAACCAACTTGAAAACAACAATAAATTAGTAAACATATAGTGCAACTAACCATTTTACGAGTCAAAATTTAAAAATATACAAATAATGTGTTATTTTGAAGGGAAATATTTCTACAGGCCTGCCTATGCTCAAAATTTGCCAAGTAGAAATGATATCTCCCGTTGTTTTTTCATGGAGAGATGGGCAGGATTGGCAAAGTAGGCTGAAGAAAAAATTCAGATGATTGGTTAAATTCTCTCAAGCCATAAACGCAGTCGCATTATATTGACATCAGATACTTGGAAATTTAAATTATGACATTAAAATTCTATCAGCTTGATGGGGTAAGTTTGTACAAACGATGGAAAGCAAGGGAAGGTAGTGTATGAAACAAATATTTGCTATTACTGACTACACACTATACAGTTTGCAATGTGCTTCATGTCCCTTGTCTCATTTAATTTCAAAATAACCATATAATTAAGATACTTTATTCAAATTTCATAGTAAGGAAATAGAGGCTTATGAAGGTACAATGGCTTGCCCAACATCATAAAGCTAAAAAAGATAAAATCAGAATTTGAACCCACACATATCTGATCCAAAAGTTGTTCCTCCTATGGAAATCTGCTTCTGAACCCTATTATGATATCACAGAATTATCCTTGTCTCTATTTTGTTCATAAGCGTAAAGGGGGGAAATATAAACAGAACCTATACCCAATACCCTAAAACATAACACACACACAAATTATTCTTTGTCACCCTTAACTTTCCTTTCTCTCAATCTTGTCTCTAGAAGCTAGTTGATAGATAGGAAAGAAGGAAGGAAGGGGAGACATAGACAGAAAGAGATGGACATACAACTGGAGAAGAGGCTAGATTAGATTGATTCTGCTTCATTTTTCCATTCCTGCAGATGTCTCCACCACAGCACCCTTGATTTATAGGTAGTCGGCATTGGAATGAATATTTCCTGTGACTTCATGCAGCAGCCTGTTCCAATACCGTGCACTATTAGAAAGTTCTTCCTCATATCGAGTAAAAATTTTCTTTCCTGTAACTTTCACCTCTTAATGCTAGTTATGCCCTCTGGGCCTACAGGGGAAAGTCTACTCCCTCTTCCACATGACAGCTCTTCAAAAATTTCAAGACAACTAGCATGTCTCCCCTTAGTCTTCTAGTCCCCAGGCTAAACACCCACGCAAGATTATACTGTGGCATTAATATCTCCACCTTGCATTTTCTACACTCCCACATGTCTTCTCCTTTGTTCCTTCTCTCTCAAACAGTGGGAACAATGAGAAATTATGTCATCTATGAACCAAATTATATAATCTCACTCACTTCCTACTTTACTCCCCCACATAGCCTCTTTGCAGACCTTCCAAGTAGTGAGTGCTAGAGGATTCAGAGGAAATAAATCATTTAGGAAACACTCTTAAACCAATAACTTCTTTTTTCAATCCTAAAGGTCATAGAGACATAAAAGGCAAGCACACTCTAGGCTTCATCATCATTCCCCACTGGAGCTACCCACAGTAGCAAAGATTAAATACATGAAAAACACTTGATTTTTAAAAACTGTAATAAACTTACAAAATTTACAGATGCAGGTATAGTAACAGGAATGAGGAATGTAGCTACAAGTACATTTTAGAAAAAGATTTGTGTTTCAATTCTAGCTCTGCCATTTACCAGCTGTGTATTCTTATACAATTTACAAATACTCTCTGAGTCACAATTTCCTCAAAAAGGGAAAATAATTCTTAATTCACATGTTTATTGTAAAGATAAAAAACACTATGCATAGCAAAGTAGAACAGGTTCACTTTATTTGAAAGCATACAAATGATCAAGTTCACTCATGTATTGGACTAAGCAAATTAATGGTTGATGTCACCGTAAAAGTGTAGGTCAAATGTTCAACAAAAAGGCTATTCAGCAAAGGAGGAACTTTTATCATGTCAGAATGAACAGCTTCTAAGATCCCTGAGAGTCAGTCATAGGCATTGATTTCATTCAACATGGTGAATTTAATCTACACAGTAACCTCTGTTCTCAACCAAAACCACACTAAAAAGACAGAAAATTACTTAAAGTCATAAATCCGCAAGGTCAAAGAAAAGAGAAGAAACAACAGATTAAGAGAAATGCAACAAAATTTTAGAAGCTGGAAATCAGATGGACAAGTAGAAATTGACTTAGCAGTCCAGAGAAATTTAAGTATTTACAGAAAAAGCCAACAAGCAAACCAATTTGTGATGTAACACCACAGAAAGACTCAGGAATTGCAGACATCAGTTACTTTTCAAGACAGAGATATGTATGGTAATAAAAAGATAATTAGCTGTTAGCCGTTCCTTTCACACTTTCCCTGGAAATCTACTCAGCTAAATATCAAAGTTGATCACTTACAAGTTTTACTTTCCACATAACAGTAGAACATAATTCAGCCATGTTCTCTGTCATTTTATAAAATGGATTACCTTTTGTCCAGTTTCCAACAGCATGTTCCTCATTTCTGTCTGAGACATCAACTGAAGCACCGTTAATTCCTATTTCTATCATATTCATATTTCTATCAACATTCTGTTTATGATAATATATACATATTCTCTAAGAAGATAGAAGCTTTCCCTACAGTTCTCCTCTTTTCTTTCTGAGAACTCACCATAATTGCCTTTAACGTATTTGTGATGGTTAATATTACCTGTCAAATTGAGTGGGACCATGGGGTGCCTATACATTTGGCCAAATACTATTCTGGGTGTGTCTATGGGGGTGTTTCTGGATGAGATTAACATTGGGACTGGTAGACTGAGTAAAGCAGATTGCCCTCCCTAATGTGGGTGGGCCTCATGCAATTAACTGAAGATCTGAATTGAAGAAAAAGGCTGATTAAGAGGGAACCCCTCCTGCTTGACTGCTTGAGCGGGACATTGATATTAGTTTTCAGTTTTTCAGACTCAGACTGAAATATCAGCTCTTCTGGGTCTTGAGCTTGCTAGCTTTTGGACTGGAACTACACATCCACTCTCCTGGGTCTCCAGCTTTCCAACCCCAGATCTTGGGACTTCTAATTTCCATAATTATTTGAGCAAATTCCTTATCATCTCATCTCATCTCTCTCTCTATACACACACACACACACACACACATATAATTTAAATATTCCATTGGTTCTATTTCTCTGGAGAACCCTAATAAAATCAATATTTCTACCAAGAATTTCTTCAAAGCAATCTAGATTTTTTCTATCATGTGCTTCAAAATACTTCTAGCCTCTACCCATTACCCTATCCCAAAGCCACTTCCACATTTTTAGGTATTTGTTATAACAGCACCCCACTTCCTGGTATGAAAATCAGTACAAATCTTCCTTGACTTATGATGGGGTTACGTCCCCATAAACCCATATAAGTTGAAAATATCCTAAATCTACAATGCATTTAACATATCTAACCTAACCTACATCATAGTTTAGCCTAGCCTACCTTAAACGTGCTCCGAACACTTACATTAGCCTACAGTTGGGCAGTATCATTTAACACAAAGCCTATTTTATAATAAAGTGTTGAATAGCTCACGTAATTTATTGAATACTGTACTGAAAGTGATAAACAGAATGGTTCTAAGTGTATTGATTGTTTACCCGTGATCATGTGGCTGACTGGGAGTTGTGGCTTGCTGCTACTGCCCAGCATCATGGGAGAGTATCATACCACATATCACTAGCCCAGGAGAAGATCAAAATTCAAAATTCAAAGTACAGTTTCTACTGAATGTGTATCACTTTCACACCATCATAAAGTCAAAAAATAGTAAGTCAAACCATCATAAGTCAGGGACCATCTGTACTAACTTCCTAGGGAAGCTGTAAAAAATATCACAAACTGGGTGGCTTAAAGCAACAGAAATATATTGTCTCACAGTTCTGGAAGCTAGAAATCCAAATAAAGGTGTTAACAAGGTTGGTTTCTTTTGAGGGCTCTGAGGAAGAATCTTTTCCATGCCTTTCTGAGCTTCTGGTAATGGCCAGCAATCTTTGGCATTCCTTGGGTTATAGATGCATCACTCTAACTCTGCCTTCATCTTCACATGGAATTCTTTTCATATGGCCATCTTTTTATAAAGACACCAGTCATCTTGGATTAGGGGCCCAACCTACTCCAGTATGACCTCATGTTAACTAATAACATCTGCAACAACCCTATTTCTAATAAGCTGACATTATGAGAATGAGAATGTCTGGGAATTAAGACGTCAACATATCTTTTTTTGAAGAACACAATTCAACCCATAACACTGTTGAAACTAAATTGGTATTAGCTTTAACTAGGTTGCTATAAAGTAAGATGTTAATTGCAATCCTCAAGGCAACCACCAAAAAGGTAATTTAAAAATATAGAATATAACTAACAAAAAGGGAATCAAAACGGTATATTATGTGGTATATCCATTTAATACCAAAAAAGGAATAGTAGAGAAATTGAGGGTAAAAAATATAAGACTTACAGAACATAAATAGTAAAATGGCAGAAGTAAGTCCTTCCTTGTCAGTAAATACATCAAATATAAATGGAATAAACTCCACAATTAAAAGTTAGAGATTGGAAGAAGGTAGAGAAAACAAACATTATCCCACTATGAGAAACTCACTTTACATCCAAACACAGAAATAAGTTAAGTGTGAAAGGATGGAAAAAGACATTCCATGAAACAATAACCAAAAAAAAAAAAACAAAAAAAACCCCTTGAATGGCTATACTAATATCAGACACAAACAGTTACAATAAACAAGGAAGGTCATTAAATAATGATAAAAGGGTCAATCTATTAAGAAGGTAAAATCATTATAAACATATAGGTCCTAACAGCAAAGCCCCAACATATCTGAAACAAAAACTGACAGAGTTCCAGGAATAAATTAATATTTGAACAATAATAGTTGGAGGTTTCAATACCCCACTTAAACTTATAACTATAAACACCTAAATTAAAAAAGAAGAAAGATGTAAAATCAGTAACCTAATATTTCACCTTAAGGAATTAGAAAAAGAAGCTCAAACTAAACCCAAATCAGTAGGAGTAAATAATAAAGACTAGAGAGAAAGCAAACAGAGAATAGGTAAATGATAGAGCAAATCGAGGAAACCAAAGCTGGTTCTTTGAAAAGATCACTAGAATTGACAAATCTCTAGATGGACTGACCAAGAAAAAAACAGAGAATATGAAAGTTAGTAAAATCAGAAATCAAAATGGAGACATTACTATCAACCTTATAGAAATGGAAAAGATTATAAAACACTAGTAGGAACAAATTACATAACCCAGATGAAGTGGACAAATTATTAGAGACACATAAACTATGAAAAGTGACTCAAGAATAAATAGATATATGAAAACATATAACAAGTGAAGAGATTGAATTAGTAATCAAAAACCTCCCAACAAAGAAAAGTGTAGGACTAGACGGTTCTATTGATGAAGTTTACCAAAAATTTAAAGAAGAATTAACACAAACCTTATCAAACTCTTCCAAACAATAGAAGAGGAATGAACACTTGCTAACTCATTCTATGCAGCCAGTATTACTATGTTACCGAAGCCAGAAAAAAGACATGACAAGAAAGAAAAACCTCAAGATCAATATCCCTAATGAATATAAATGTAAAAATTCTCAACAAAATACTAGTAAACCAGATCCAGTAGCATAGTCAAGGATTACATACCATGACTATGTGACTTAATCTAGGAATACAAGGGTAATACAACATAGAAAAAAATCAATCAATGTAAAACCCTACATTAATAGAATGAAAGGGAAAAAATGACACGATTAAGTCAATTGATACAGAAAAAGCATTTCAAAAACCCAATATCACGTCATTATAAAACTACTCAAAAAACTAGAAATAGAAAGAAAGTTACTCCTCATGATAAATGGCATCTATGAAAAACCAACAGCTGAAATCAAATTTAATGGTTAAAGACTGAAAGCTTTCCCCCAAGATCAGAACAAGACAAGGATGCCCACTTTTACCACTTCTAGTCAACATCATACTAGAAGTTCTAGCCAGAGCAATTAGGCAATAAAAAAGAGACTTCCAAGTTGGAAATAAAGTGGTAAAAGTATCTCTGTTTGTGGATGACATGATCTTATATATAGAAAATGCTACAGAATAAAAAACAAAACTAGTATAACTAAAAACTAATTCAGCAAAATTACAAGATAAAAGACCAACATGAAAAAAATCAGTTCTATTTATATGAAATAGCAACGAACAATCTGAAAATGGAATTAAAAACAATTCTATTACAACAGTTTTAAGAAGAAATGCTTACATTTATATTTTAATTATACTTCAATAAAGCTGAAATAAAAACAAAGACGACATGCTTATGAATAACTTTAACCAAGGAGATGCAAGATTTGTATTATGAAAATGAAAAAACATTTTTGAAAGACATTAAAAAAGACATACATACTAAAAACATACATAAGAACTAAAAAGACATACACACTACGTCAAAATAAAAAGCTTCTGTACAGCAAAGGAAAACATCAATAAATTGAAAAGGCAACCTTCAGAATAGGATAAAATATTTTCAAACAATCTATCTGATAAGAGGTTAATATCCAAAATATATAAATAACTCATACAACTCAATGGGAAACAAAACAGTCCAATTAACAAATGGGCAGAGAATCTGAATATACATTTTTCCAAAGAAGACATACAAATAGCCAACAGGTGGATGAAAAAGTGCTCAACATCACCAATCATCAGGGAAATGCAAATCAAAACCACCATGAGACATCACCTCATACCTGTTAGAATGGCTATTATCAAAAAGACAAGAAATAACGAGCGTTGGTGAGAATGTGGAGAAAGGGGAACCCTTCTGTGCTGTTGGTGGGAATGTAAATTGGTGCATCCACTATGAAAAACAATATAGAGGTTTCTCAGAAAATTAAAAATAGAACTACCATATGATCCAGCAATTCCACTTCTGGGTATTTATCCAAAGGAAACAAAATCACTATCTCAAAAAGATATCTGCACCCCCGCATACACTGAGGCATTATTTACAACAGCCAAGACATGGAAGCAACCTCAGTGTCCATTTATGGATGAATGGATAAAGAACATGTGGTGTATATATACATACAGTGGAATATTATTCAGCCACAAAAGTGAAGGAAATGCTGCCATTTGTGACAACATGGATGGCCCTTGAAGGCATTATGCTGAGTGAAATAAGTCAGACAACAATGACAAATACTGTAGGATCTCATTTATATGTGGAATCTAAAAAAAAAAAAATCCTCATGGATACAGAACAGATTGATGGTTGCCAGAGGTGGGGGTGGGGGAGTGGAGAGGTTGGGAAATTGGTGAATGTGGTCAAAGGTACAAACTTCCAGTTATATGATAAATAAGTCCTGGTGATGTAATGTACAGCATAGTGACTACATTTAACAATACTGTATTGTATATTTAAAAGTTGCTAAGAGAGTAAATCTTAAAAGTACTCATCAGAAGAAAAAAACATTTGTGGCTATGTGTGGTGATGGATTTTAACTAAACTTATTGTGGTGATCATTTCACAATATATACATATATAAATAATTATGTTATACACCTAAAACTAATACTTTGTTAAATGTCAATTATATCTCAATTTAAAAAAAAATAGAAAGAAAAAGACACATATAAATGGAAAGACATCCTACGTTCATGGATTGAAAGACATAATATTAAGATGGCAATAACCTCTAATTTATAAATAATATACAATAATAATATACAGTATTATTATTATATTATTATTGCATATACCAGTATACTATAATCTCCAGATTTAATGCACTCCCTATCAAAATTCCAATTATCTTTTTAACAGAAATGGAAAAGTTTATCCTAATATTCATTGGTTTAGCAAGGATCTCAAATAGCCATAATAATCTTGAAAAAGAAGAAAAAAGTTGGAAGCCTCACTCTTCTGGATTTCAAAACTTACTACGAGGCTACAGTAAAAAAAATGGTGTGGTACTGGCATAAGGAAAGACATACAGATCAATGAAACAAAACTGAGAGTCCAAAAGTAAACGATACATTTATGGTGAACTGCTTTTTTCCCCAGATTCACTGAGGTACGAGTAACAAAAATTCTATATATTTAAGGTGTACAATCTGATGTTTTGATATATGCATACAATGTGAAATGATTACCATGAACAAACTAATTAACATATCCATCACCTCACATAGTTACCACTTTTTTGTGTATGGGAAGAAAACTTGACATCTACTCTCTTAGCAAATTTCAAATCTACAATATATTATTATTAACTATAGTCACCATACTGTATATTAGGTCTTCGAACTTATTCATCTTCTAATTGAAAATTTGTATCCTTTGATCAACACGTCCTCTTTTCCTCCAACCCCCAGCTTCTGGTGACCACTATTTTACTCTCTGTTATGATGAACTGCTTTTTGACAAGGGTGCCAAGACCATTTAGTAGAGAAAGAATAGTCTTTTCCACAAATGGTGCTGGGACATCTAGATATCCAAATGCAAAAGAATGAAGTCGGACCCTTACATCATACTTTGTACAAAAATTAATTCAAAATGGATCAAAGACCTAATGTAAGAGCCAAAACTATAATATAAACTCTTAGAAGAAAACATAGGGTTATATCTTCATGACCTTGGATTTGGCAATGGATTCTTAGATATGACGCTAAAACCAAAAACAACAAAAAAATAGACAAAATAGATTTCACCAAAATTTAAAACTTTTACACATCAAAAGACACGATCAGTAAACTGGGAATACAACCAGTAAATGAGCTAATATTTTGGAAGTTATATATCTGATAAGGAACTTGTATCCAGAATATATAAAGAACTCTTATAATTCAACAACAAATGATTCAATTTTAAAATGAGCAAGCAAACGAATAGACATTTATCCAAAAAAGACATACAAATGGACAATAAGCACATGAAAAGATGCTCAATGCCATTAATCATTAGGGAAGTGCAAAGCAAAATCATAATGTGATATCACTTCATAGCCACTAGGATGACTATAATATTTTTTTAATGGAAAACAAGTGTTTGCAAGGATATAGAGAAATTGGAACATTCATACATTGATGGTAGAAATGGTACAGCTGATGTAGAAAACTGTTTAGCAGTTCTTCAAAAGGTTACATATTGAATTACCTTTGACTCAAAAATTTCACTCTCAGGTATGTATCCAAAATAATTGATGTATTAGTCATGGTTCTCCAGAGAAAGAAAACCAATAGGGTGTGTGTGTAGAAAGAGAGAGACAGAGAGAGAGAGACAAAGAGACGGAGGAAGGAAGACAGACAGATGAAGAGAGAGAGAAAGAGAGCAGGGCGAGGGTGGGAGACGGTAAGAGAGATTGACTGATTGAGAGACTGATTTTAAGGAATTAGCTCACACAATTGTGGAGACTGGCAACTTCAAAATCTTCAGGATAATCTGGCACCTTGAAGACCCAGTGAAGCATTGACGCTGCAGCTCAAGTCCAAGGGCAGTCTGCTGGCAGAATTACTTCTTTGGTGGAGGTAAGTCTTTTCTTAAGGCCTTCAACTGATTGACTGAGGTCCACTCACATTATGTAGAGTAATCTGATTTACTCAAATTCCACTGATTTAAATGTTAATCTCATTTAAAAAGTACCTCCACAGCAACATCCAGATGTGTTTGACCAAATATCTGGGCACCATGGCCTAGCCGAGCTGACATATAAAATTAACTATCACAATTGAAAACAGGTTTCAAACTTGTACATTAATATTCATAGCAGCACTATTTATAATACCAAAAAGTGGAAATAACCCAAATGTCCATCAACTGATGAACAGATAAATCAAATGCAGTATATCCATATGATGGAATATTATTCAGACATAAAAAGAAATGAAGTATGATACATGCTACAACAAGAATGAACCTTAAAGACATTACGCTAAGTGAAAAAAATCCAGACACAAAGTCTACATATTGTATGATTCTATTTATATGAAATTTCCACAGTAGGTAAATCCACAGAAATAAAAAGAAAATTGGTGGTCTTCAGGGGTTAGGGAGAGAAAGAATGGGAATTGATTGCTTACTGGATATAGGGCTACCTTTGGGGTAGTGAGAATGTTCTGGATTTAGACACTCGTGAGGGTTGCACAATATTGTAATAGATGAAAAGCTACTGAATTGTACACTTTAAAATAGTTAAAATAGTGAATTTTACCTCAATAAAAAAACTACATACATGATGAAGAATCTGTATCCAGAATAATATAGGACTCTTACAACTCATTTATTTTCTTCTAGAATTGCCTACCCCAACCCTCCTAAGTCATCCACACATTATTTAAGTTGGCTCAATTAGAAAACATGAGCTCCAACTCAATGAGTATCTCAGTCAATCCTATGGCTAGTTTGTATAGTCCAGATGTATGGAAACCTTGTGTTATAGCACAGAGCACTTTAAGCCATTAGGGACTATGCTTGTTAGAGAGCCAGAAAACTTGAGGTGTATCTGAACAACCAATGAGAATCTTGGGAATTCAAGCAACCAAATCCTGCCCCTTTAATAACCAGCTAGGAACAGATACCAATAGGACATAATAAGATATGTAGAATGATTAATTAAGGACTGTTTAGTAAAATTCCACATGATGTAGAAACCTAGAAGACAAAAATATGGAAAACGAATGTAACATTATGCCTCTCTTTATGGTTTAATTGGTGTAGTCAAGTAGATTATAGCATATCAGACGTGAAGATAAATTCTAGCCCCATTCTTCTCAAGCCTGCCTGTACACAGAATTATCTGGAAAGCTTGCTTATCTATCTATCTATCTATCTATCTATCTATCTATCTATCTATCTATCTATCTATCTATCTATCTTTTTATGTACTGATGCCCAAGCCCAATTCAGGTCCAATTAAATTAGAACCTTTGGAACTGGGGCTTGGGTATCAGTATTTTTTAAAACTCCTTCGTGGATTCCCAATGTGCAATTAGGATAGAGAATTGCTGATCTAGTCCAATCATTTATTTTTACATATTAAGACTCAGAAAGGGGAGGGACTTGTCCCAAAGTTACATGATGGGTAAAGTCAAAGCTACTAATTCATCTGACTCCCCATGAGTACTCTTTATACTACTCTGAATGTCCCTCTAGGGAAACTTGAAGTTTCAATCATAAAGAGAAAAAAAAGTACTCTGTAAGCGCCATCGACGGTCTTGGTAAGAAAATTACAATGATCACATTTAAATATTTTTCACCATAAAAGTAATATATCTTCATTATAGAAAACTGGAGAAATACAAAAAGTAGAATATGATCATATTGGTATACTAAAGTGTTTATATTGTTTTTAAATATTTTTCCTCATAAAAAGCTATACACGCTCATTTTAGAAGATTTAGAAAATAAGGTAACATATAAAGAAGATAAAAATCACCCAGGTTTAACTACTTTTTACTTGTTATTGAGAATACCCACATTCAATCAACAAGTAATTGCTGAGACATTCCCATGTGTTTGTCACTGTTCTGAGAACTTGGGATACATCAGGAAATAAAAGAAAAATCTCTGCTATCATGAAGTCTATGATGATAATTGTGTGGATTCTAAAGTAGCAGTTACATTCTTATTCAGTTAAAAAGTAAAATTTAAAATATGTTGGCTCAATTATCCATCTAGCAGCAGCAAAAATTAACATATGTGCTAATTCAAATGAAAAAGCCTACACATCACTAAACCATCTGTTTCTGAGAAATCAAAATCATCTTCAAGCACCAATGCATGAGTATGGTCTACAGGGACATTAATGGTGTGGTTCATTGCTACCATTTTAGTCTAAACTGCCATTCCAAACATACCCCCTATACTCTTTTTACAATCCAAACTCTTTGCAAATCATCTAATCCTCCATTCTCTTACATGTTTTTGTCACATTAAACATGTTTCTTCTGCCTGAAATGCCTTCGTGCCCACCCTGTCTTGCCCACCCATGGAATTCCTCTTCACCTTTTGATATTTAGCTATGATATCCACCTATGAAGTCTCCTCTCTCATTAATCTATGGCTGAAAAATTCTTAGTTCTTGTGTGGTGTTATTGTTCTATATATCTTTACTAAAACAAATGCCAGAGTACATGGTAATTATTTATTCTATTCTCAGTATTTTCTGCTGGACAGCGAGCTCCTTAAGAGTAGGATATTTTGTTATTGATTTATAAATACAATGTCAATATGAGAATGAGTTATAATAGACGTTGAGCAATTGTTTATTAAATAAATTTTAAAAATCATATTTTGATGCACTTTTTAAATATATAGTGCTTTACACCTTATAAATTATTTCCTCATACATCAAAAGCTGGTATTTGCTCATCCCTGGCAGAATGAAGACTCTTGTCTACTAGTCTCTGGCACATTTTTGCTATACTCAAGTGAATTTTGGCTACCTAGTCAAAGTGCTTTAGGAAATCTTTTGTTTGGCTTCCCACAATAGAGGGATAGAATTAAGGAGCATTATGGTTTCTCTAATTGGTGCCTAAGTGAGCTGGCACACAGCACGCATAACCAATGCCCTGCATATGGAAAGGTAGATACAGTTATTCCTGGAGGTTGGATGGTTGTTATTTCTATATCTTAAATTATAATAACAACAACAATAACAGTAGCATAATAATACTTTCTACAGTGTGAGGCTACATTGATTTGAAGACCTTCATCTTTATGAACCAGTCCAAGACTTTTGTCATGTCCAAAAACTAAATGTGGCCTCATTGCATTATTCTGATGTCTAGTGAGAAACAATGCCATGGAAGTGTTTCCAAAAAAATGTTTCCTTTCTAGTAGGAAAGTCAGAAGAAAGTCAGAAAATAGGTAGGATAGTGTACAGTTGACCACACAGACACAGGTAGTAGATCTCCTGGGTTCAAATCTTGGCCCTGCTACTTACTAGCTATACGACTTTGAGTGTTTTAACAAATGCTTTCATGCCTCAGTGAGTGGGGCCTGTAAATATGATTGGATAGTCACTATAGTAATCACGTTATATAAGACTCCGTCTTAACAGATTGAAGACAGATTTGAATTGAGAGAGATTCTCCTGCTGTCTTTGGAGAAGCAAACAACCATGATGAGAACTGCCTGTAGAGGGGGCCATGTGGCAAGAACCTGAGGATGATCTCTAGGAGCTGACAGCTGTCCCTGGTCAACAGCTACCAAGAAAATGGGGACTTCAGTCCTAAAGGCTCAAGCAAATGAATTCTGCCAACAACCTGAAGGAGCTTGGAAGCACATCTTTTCTAGTCAAGCCTCTAGGTGGTGATGTAGCTGGCCGTGAGACCCTGAGCAGAGAACCCCACTAAGCTATGTCTGAAATCCTGACCTATGGAAACAGTGTGATACCAAATTTGAGTTATTTTAAGCCACTAAGTTTAGGGTAATTTGTTAGAACCACAATAGAAAATTACCTACATGATAGCATTGTTATGAAGACTAAATGAGTGCAATATTTAAATCTACATGAGTGCTTGTTAAATGAAAAAGGAAAATCTGTAAATCATTCAAGAAACTAAAAATGAGGAGTATCTACATCTGCAAACTCATATAGAGTAGGGGGCAATATTGGGAAAATTTTCTCAAAACTCTATCTTTATTTCCATCTTAGGCTCTAGATTTGTAATTACATTCTTTACCTCTTTCAAATTAGAGTCCATTGTGACCACCTCCACAGAGCTAGACTATAATTTATTCTCCATTAATCTAACATGTATAATATCCTCAGAAACTGATTCAAATATATTTCTTCTTCATCCAATACCCACTTAATAACAGTCTTCTTCTCTTAAGATCTCTGTAACCGATGACATTAAAAATATTTAAATAACTCAAATATATGCAGCCAAAATGAATTACTTTTTCATGAGCTATTCTCAAGTTCCATAGGATGATGCAAATGGAGCTTTAGTTCTTTTAAAAATTCATTTTGGTTCTTTTTTGCCTTCCCATTATACTCAGAATAAAACATGTGGAGTGGTCTAGAAAGCTTAGACTATTAAAACAAAATATTCGACATTTTAGCACTGATCTCAAGCTGTTCCATGAAGAATAAATCACCAAAGGTGCCAATTTTACACTACGAAATAAAAACGTTTCATACAGTAAAAGTTTATGTTCCTGGTGGCAGCCAATTTATTATTTTATTTAGAAAGATTCATTTAACATCCAACTGTTGTATGCTAGGCATATTTTGGAAGAAGGTTGTCACTTAGATATTGATTTACATGCATTAAGAACGTTAAAACGGGGCTGGCCTGATGGCACAGCTGTTAAGTGCGCACGCTCCGCTGTGGCCTGGGGTTCGCAGGTTTGGATCCCGGGCGCGCACCAAAGCACTGCTTGTCAAGCCATGCTGTGGCGGCATCCCATATAAAGTGGAGGAAGATGGGCACAGATGTTAGCCCAGGGCCGATCTTCCTCAGCAAAAAGAGGAGGATTGGCATCAGATGTTATCTCAGGGCTGATCTTCCTCACCAAAAAAAAAAGAACGTTAAAACAAGTTGATGATTTTCTTCTTTTAAATGATTGTTACAGAATCGGGTTGAAGTCTTTTGCACTCATTCTCATTGCTGTAAAATATAAAATTGAAATTTTACCAACTGACAAAAGAGTTTGTTCACTAAGGCTCATTATATTCCTATATTCCAAATTATATTGGAAAACAATTAATGTATTCAATAAAACAATTTTAATCCCACTCAATTTTAATGTTTAGAACATGTCTTACTTCATATCTTGTATTGTGTAATATAACTTTCATTGTCCAGTCTGCAACTGCCAATATCTGTGTTTAATCAGCCTGTGCTGTGGATTTCCACAAGAAGTGCTTTTCATCCTGCAGGTGGCTTTGTGCGAAAAGGAGGGCTCTCCCAAGCAGAAATCCTCCCCCTGCTTGAATAATGATTCTTACATATATTTAATGACTTATAATGTAGTATATATGCATATATTTCACTAAACTTGGTGGGGACAGAAGAAAATCTTACATGACTTTTCTTTACCAGGGTGGTGATAAATTCAATCTTGTTTTGGGGGGACCCACTTCTCCAGAATTTTCAAAAATAATGAGGAGTACTTGGTGCACAAAACCTGGGGGAAGGGTTTCTAATCTTTAACATGTCATATAAATTGCTGAGGCACATATTGTCAAAGTCTGTTGGGAACTACCATCTCTCTGTGCTACAAGTGGGTACAGGGTTCTTTTCCCACGAATTATAAGGCCACACTATTAGTTCCTGGTATTCACTTCCCCCAGTATATCTATAAATCAGAGTTGTCAATTCTGAGGACACTGCACAGTAGTGAGGTGCACAGCTCCAGCACCTGTAGAACCCAACCTCTTTCTCCAGCCTAGTGAATCTCTTTCTCCTCAAAGGTAGGAATGGTTCTGACCCTCACTCCTGCACACGGCTCCATACATCCCTTATACTCCCCTAACAAAAGCCTTGGCAAGGCTTTATCTTCAGGTAACTTATATATTTTAACATTTTAAAATAACTTTATATTTTTGAAGTAATTATAGATTTACGGAAAAGTTTTGAAAATAATAATTTATGTATACCTCTAATACAGTTTCCCATAATGTTAATATGTCATATTACCTTAGTACATTTGTCAAAATTAAGAAACCAAAATTTGTTTAATATCATTAAGTAAACTCCAGACTTTATTCAGATTTCACCAATTTTTCCACTATTGTCCTTTTTCTGTTCCCAGACTCAATCCAGGATACCACATTGCATTTAGTGCAATTTGATTTTGGCTTAGCAACAACAACAACAAAATCAAAGTCCTCCAGATGCATCAGAAGTCCAGATTCTTAACACAGAAGATTTAGGGATAGTCAAGGTCAGGTAACTCCTATTTTTTCCCCCATCTTCCACAGTAGCAGGATGAAAATAAATATTTCAGAAAATTTTCCTGCCACAATAGTTTACAAAACCCTTTCTCATATGGTAATACATTTTAACCATAAGCATTTTTTCATAGAGGGAACTGATTGTCAGAAAGCGGATGTGATTTTCCACATCAAGAAAATATAGCTTTGACATTCAGACCCAATTTTATTGGCTATAATCCTGGGAATCTTTCCACAATACCATGTTGTTTCCCACCCCTTCCCTGAGCCAGTAGAAGCTCATAGAACTGAGACAATTTTGCCACTTAAACATTATTATATTAGATAATGGAATGAAAAGAGGAGGTATGATATAAATAAATTAGCTATTTTTTGAATATGTATGAGTATATACTAAGTAATAGATGATAGGGATAAAAATCAGACCAGTATTCCGCAACTAATGACAAATGTCAATACTCAACCAAATCCAATCATAATAGATTTAAGGGAACTGTTCAGATTCCTTTATTATGCTACATTTTTGCATCCAATATTGTGTGAGATTTATCAACTATTATCTGTGTCTTGATGATCATTTTTTGTGTGGAAATTTGCACACCAATGACATTAGGATTTGTGGTAAAATGTATAAGTAGGACTGTCTTTGGGGGGCCCTAATATCTGCTTCCCATCTTCTTGTTCTAAAAGGAATCCATGCTGTCTTTGTGGAATTATATAGTTAAGAGGATTTAAATAATTTGTGGAAGGATACCTGTGTGGTCAGAGCAATATGTTTCAGCTAAACATAGCAATATAGATTAGTTTTTCAGAAGACAAGAATTCAGTGGTAAACTTCAAAAGTAGAAATATGATTATTTTTATCCCAGAATCAGTCTACTTTCAAGGGCCCATTGCATTAGAAACTCACAAATATTAAAGCTGTTGAAGAATACAAATCCTGTAATTCATGGAATATCCACACTGGACACTGCTTAAACTCATTTCTTTTCTCTTTAAGTAAAGAAAATATTCCATCCAAAGTGACTATTTCACATTCTGCTTCATGATTGGCCATTGGTCAAATTTTAGAAGTATCTGGTATTACAAGTAGAAATATTACCTTCTCTCTCTTTTTAGAATCCTCTTATAACATATAAGTTTCCCTTTATATATAGATTTCCTCTGTGGGAAAAATAGTATTCCAAGGAACATTCCCTGAAAACATATTCTTCACTTGTTTAATGATCTCAATTTCCCATGAATCTTTATGCATTTTGCCTATCTTTGCTGAGAAGGAACAACTAGTATAGTGGTTTATTGTCTTGATTTAAAACAAACAAAAAATGTTGTTTCCTAACTGAATATGAAAATTATACCATACCTCTCTTCTCTTAACTAGACTGGTTATCCTCACTCTAAATTGTACAATAAGTCCCATCTTCATTACGTAGCCTTTCTGAATTGATCAAAAAACATTTTGCTTTCTCCGTCTGGTCTCCCACAGACTTCCTGCCAATTATATTCTACTCTCTAACCTCATCTCCCAAAACTACTTGGTCTTGACAAATAAAATTTCAGTTTGCCCATTCAGTATTTCTATTATGTGTTCTATTATATTTGTGTGAGCTATTTCTGCATCTATTGAATGTTGGGAAAAGTTTCAAAAATTATGTTTAGGAAAAGAAAGAGATGTGACAAAGCTCATGTCGCAAATCAAAGACAGAATTGCCTATTACTTTTTCTCTTCTAGTCCTTGAGGAGACAAATTTCAATATATTTATTAGCATAATTCTGTGCACATTTGTGCCTTTAATAAGTGCTAAGTTGGATGACCAGAAAACAATGAGTGGACTGTTTTTGTCATCTTCTATACTTTATACCTCTTCTAAACTGGCTTCACTATACATCTACTCTGTCACATCGGCTTTCTGAACTCATTTTCCTGCTAAAATTATACTCCAAGAAATTAAACTTCATTATACAAACGAATTAAGAATAAATAAGTTGTGAATGGATATGGTAAAGGGATGCAAAGTTTTACCATATTACATGTCCTGTATTCCAACTGTGATCACTAGTTACTTGGGTAGTCGAAAATTGGTTGAAACAGCACTGTTTTTTAAAAAAAAGGGTATATACATATGTTAAACATTAAAAAATAAAGCATATAAATGCACATTAATTTGTCAAACGTTTGTTGTAGGCTAAGGGCTGTATTGGATATGCGATAACGCCTTTATTGCATAAATCATACTTTTATTGCATAAATCCCAGCCATAATGCAAAGACTACCATTTTCATTTTCTACTTCTTTAAAGGGAACCCAGATATTTGTATAGCAAGCGGGATAAAATACTTAGAGGGTTTTGTAATTTTTCCCAATATTTTATACTTTTCTCCTCCCACATCTCATTTGACAATAACTTGTTTTTTAATGACTCACTCTTATACAGTCTTTTCAAGATATTCACCTTGGGCTGGCCCCGTGGCTTGGTGGTTAAGTGCGCGCGCTCCACTGCTGGCGACCCGGGTTCGGATCCCGGGCGCGCACCCACGCGCTGCTTCTCCGGCCATGCTGAGGCCGCGTCCCACATACAGCAACTAGAAGGATGTGCAGCTATGACATACAACTATCTACTGGGGCTTTGGGGGGAAAAAATAAATAAATAAAATCTTTAAAAAAAAAAAGATATTCACCTTGTTTTTAATAGAAACAACATTTTTTTTCCAATTTACATTTCATCAATAAACATAATATTTAATTAAATTAGTCATTGTAATACTAAATCGAAGAGGTATAATTAGGTTCGGAAACATATACAGCTATACCTCTTGAAAAGCATACAACTGAGTTGTTGTGGAGAGATGTGCCTTGTCACCTAAGGGTGCACGGGTAGGTGCCAGGGTGCCTTAGGCACTAGTCAGTGTCTGGGAGAGGAGGAAAGAAAGTGTAGATTAATCTGATGAGGAAGGTCAGTGAGCTCAAGAGCAGTTAGGACAGCCAAAAGTGAGAAACAAATGTTGGGAAGGAGGTTGATGGAAAGAAGAAACTTCTTTGGCAAATGAGAAAGGGATAGTTTCATATAAATATATGCATAAACATTTGTTACTTTATATTTCTGAGAGTATCCAATCAAGCGCAATCCCAAAATATCTGCTCTCAGACATGCTGTACTCTGAAGGAATTCTTTCTTGAGAAATAACGTCCCTGATGGGTTCATTTTCTAATTCGAACTTGAATTAATTACCCTTAAGCAATTTCACAAATGCCTCTAAAATATCTTTTTGGAAAGATGTTATTGAACTTTTCTATGTAACTAGAGCTAAAAATAGAAAATTGACAGCTTAACTCTCTCCCCTGCTTTTTCTTTAATATGTATTCCAAATTCCAGATATAGAAATAATGAAAACAGTAACACTTGGTTCAACAAAAGGTAAGATGTTGAATGAAATCCTTCAAAAGCTTCTTTTTGGAGTGAGAGTTATACTTTCATCTTGCCCATCAAATAAAATAATGCTTGGAAATTCTGATCAGAATTAAAGACTCTTGAAATTTTCCCATCAATAAAATACACCTTTAATGTTCTCCATTAGTCAACTTATCATACAGTGTACTAAAAATACACCAATAGAAATTATATTCAATGAGACGCTCTCTTGCTAAGAGCCCCTATTTTTAGCAAGCAGGTGACTGTTTTGAAATTAAAGATTGCTTCTATTACATAAAATGTTCATGCTTTAAAATATTCAGTTCTTTTAAATTGTCATCAGTCTTTTCAGAGTGTGCAACCCCAGAGGCATTCTCCCTACTACCAGGCATTATGAAAGGTCAACTTTCTTTTGAGGGACCACGATGGAAGACTACACACATCAGGAACCAAAACTCACTTTTACCCCGGTTATATACCACTATGATCCTCATTCTAAATGGCCAAAGTAGCAATGCCTAGTTCTGCTTTTTGCTAAAACTAGTTTTCTATCTTATAGCTGTAGGCTGCTCTCACTCTCTCCCTGGTCTCCTTACCATGGTCATAAGAGAATTTTCAAAAGAACATTATTTTATTTATTTATTTTTCCTGGAGGTATATTTTGCCTTTACAGTGTCATTGGAAGTTTTTAAAAAATATAGTGTTGTATTTGTGAATGAGAAAGACAAGGTCCAGCAACAGATTTAATGGGCTTTCATCTCATTTACCTTTAATTCACTCTGAACCTGAGAAGAGGTTTGGCAGATGCTGATACCAGCCCATTCCTAAATAACAGATTTGTAAGCCTGTTTATTGGACAGTGCATTCATTCTATTTAAAACACCGTTGTGTAAAATTTTTAAATTGAATGCAACTTTTTCCCAGCAAAATACAATTTCTTTTCTATTGTCAGTGTTATCACTACAGCTATGTAAGTCTTGAAATAGTTGGATGGCTTAAGTCCCTGGGAGTGTGCCAATAAGAGCATTAAGGTTGCTTTTCTATGGGCAAAGAAAATCTGATGGCTGTTTTCAGGTGTGTGTGTATATATGCACATGTGTATACACACACATGTTTTTCCTTTGTGGTAGATACGTGATGTTTCACTTTCAAATCATATTTAAAACCCGAGATATATTTTCTGCACCATTTTTTTAAAAAGCCACTAGCTTAAAAGCAAAGTCCTTCAGATATACACACACATTATTACGAAAATGAAGTTTATTGGACAGTCTTATCACCTGCACCCTCTGGAGCATTACTGGTATTTCAGCTACTGCTCTCATTTTTGGTTACCCTGGATTTCAAACAATTTGTACTTATTTAACTGTAGGAGGTAATTGGTAGGTTTGATTATTGTAATAGTCACGACTAACTGAGAAACACAAAACGGTACTTGTTTTTCAAATATGTTAACCTGACTTTTATTTGACCTTAATATCGGA
This sequence comes from Ceratotherium simum simum, assembly GCF_057802395.1. Classification (NCBI taxonomy): domain Eukaryota; kingdom Metazoa; phylum Chordata; class Mammalia; order Perissodactyla; family Rhinocerotidae; genus Ceratotherium; species Ceratotherium simum. Next base: position 9,980,587 of record NC_141940.1, on the reverse strand, counting down.
TCTACATTTCTGTGAGCAAACGCTTATGCATGACTTGGAATAAAAGATGAGAGATTAATATCTCAAAACATTTTGTGGTTTTAAAGAAGTCTAATTGTTAAATACTAAATATTAAATTTGTTTTTATCATGGAACATGACCACATACAGAAAGTATATAAATATATACAATATAATAATTATAAAGATTATTATATTGCCATTGCCACCTGAATCAAGAGATAAAATATTGACAGGACTCAGACATCCAACATACATATCCCTTTCATATCTCAAAATGTGTGTATCCCTAAAAAATATATATAGTTTACATTGGTTTGTTATTGAACTTTATATAAGTGGAATTATTAGAATTATACTATAAATAACTTGTGTCTTGCTTTCTGTCATTCCACACAATGCTTGTATGATCCATCATGCTATTCTATGCAGCTATAGCTCATTTATTTTCATTACTGTATAGTATTCCATTATATAAATATACCCAGTCCAATCTACTGTTTGTGGACATTTGGGTTGTTTTCCAGTTTGCAGCTATTAAAAACAATACTGATGTGAACATTCTTGTACATGTATCCTGATGAATATATGTATTCCTTGAACCAGATCTTAGTGGAAAAGCTTCACGTTTCTCACCATTAAATGTGATATTAGCTGTAGGACTTTTTGTAGTCTTTATCAAGTTGAGAAAGTTCCCCTCTATTCCACATTTACTGAGAGTTTTGTCATGAATAGGTGTTGGATTTTGACAAATGCTTTTTCTGTATCTATTGACATGATTACGTGATTTTTCTTCTTTAGCTTGTTAATGTATAGTTGTTAATCAATCATTGTCATTTTGGGTCTAGTATACTAATATGTGATATACTATAAAATGTTTATCAACCATACAATTGATGGATACTTAACGTTCCTTTCCAGTTCAGAGCTAATATGAACAGCACTGCTATGGACATTCTAGTATGTATATTTTAGTTAACATATGTATGCATTTTTTTTTTTTTTTGAGGAAGATCAGCCTTGAGCTAACATCCAGGCTAATCCTCCTCTTTTTGCTGAGGAAGACCGGCTCTGAGCTAACATCTATTGCCAATCCTCCTCCTTTTTTTTTTTTCCCCAAAGCCCCAGTAGATAGTTGTAAGTCATAGTTGCACATCCTTCTAGTTGCTGTTATGTATGCATTCTTTTTGAGTATATATCTGGGAGTGGAAATGCTAGGTCATAGGGTCAGTATGGTAAAATGTTTTAGATAATATCCAACATGTTTCAAAGTGTTTTTACTAATTCACAACCACCAATGTATGATCATTCCTGTTGTTTCACATGCTTTCCAGTATTGGAAATTTCCTGTCTTTTTCATTTTAGCCATACTAATGGGTGTTTATGGTATCATATTGTAGATTTAATTTTTATTTCCTTGATGTTTAATGAACTTGAGGACTTTTTCATAGGTTTACTATTTTTCATAGGTTTAGTATTTTGATATCCTTTCTTATGAAGTATTTATACAAGTCTTTTGCCTGTTTTTCGATTGGGTTGCCTTTTTTGTGTTGATTTATATATCCTGGATGCAAGTCCTTTCTATATCAAATATTTATATATATATAAAAATTTTTAACTTATGGTAGGTGCTTTTTGCATCCTGTTGAGGAAATCATTGCCTACACCAAGGTCACAAAGGTGTCCTCTTAGTTATTCTTGTTTCTCTAAAAGCTTTAGTGTATTACATATCAAATATAGATCAGAAATTACTCTGGAATTAAATTTTATGTGTGATGTGAAATGTGGTCAGTGTATAATTTTTCCGTATTGACATCTAATTGATCTAGCATCCTTTCTTGAAACTATCGCTCTTTCTCCACTAAATTGATTGGGAGCCTTTCTCATAAATCATGTGGCCATTTAAGTGTCAGTCTGTTTCTGGACTTTCTATTCTGTTACATTGTTCTATTTGCCTATCCTTAACAAAATATCATATTGTCTCACCGTAGCTTCAAAATCAGTCTTAATTTCTGTTAACTTATATCCTCCACCTTTTTATTTCTTAAATATCATTTTGAATAATTTATTTCTTTCATAATCACATTAAAGCCTAATACAGAAAAATGCACCCATCATATGGCTGATCAATATCTTAACATTAATTCATACCAGAATCTCAGCATCAGTTTACCAATTTCTCCAAAAATAAACATTTTGTGATTTTGATTGGAATCACAATGATTCTTAAGGTTAATTTTCAGAGAATTGATATGTTTACCAAAATGTGTCTTTGAATACAAGTACATGGTGTATTCTTCTATTTATATATGCCTTCTTTAATTGTTTGAAATAGTGGTTTTTTTTAATTTTTAGGTTAGAGGTCTTACAAATATTTATTATATTTATTACTAGATATTTCATGTTTATTGATACTAAATTGTCATATTTTTAAAAATATGAATTTATATTTGTTGCTCATATAAAGAAATACAATTAGTTTTGTTTTTAACCATGTATTTAGTAACCTTGTTAAATCTACTATATTTATATTATCAAATATAAACAACATATGATATATATACCATGCAAACTATAATATATAGTTTATAAATATATAATACATAAAATATAAAGTAATAGTATAATATATAAAATACAAATGATATTACTATAGTTTGCTAGAGAATTTTTTTGGATTTTCTAGGTACATAATCATATTGTCTTGCAAGTAATGACAGTTCAATCCTTTTTTTTTTTTAAAGGAAAGTTTTTTTCTTTGAGGAAGCTTGGCCCTGAGCTAACATCTGTTGCCAATCTTCCCTTTTTTCTCTTTTTTCTCCTCAAAGCCCCAGCACATAGTTGTATATCCTAGTTGTAGTTCCTTCTAGTTCTTCTATGTGGGACACAGCCTCAGCATGGCTTGATGAGCAGTGAGTAGGTCTGCACCCTGGATCGCAACCGACAAATCCCAGACTGCTGAAGCGGAACGCGTGAACTTAACCACTGCACCACCGGGCTGGCCCCAGTTTAATTCTTTATTTCCAATTCTTCTGCCTCTTTTTCTTTCTACGCCTTGTTGCACTAGCTTGTATCTCTAGTACAATACTGAATGCAAGTAATGATAATGGGCATCCTTGTCTCCTTTCGGCCTCAAGAAAAACATTTCCACATTCAACTATTGAGAATTAGATTTCCTGTGAATTTTTGTAGATTATTCATTGTATTTAAACATTCCCTCTCTATTCGTTGATTGTTAAGAATTTTATCATGAATCTGTTCATTCGCTCATCCTTCCCTCAAGGTTCTCTGTCTTAATTAAAGGCATCATCATCCATTCAGTTATACATGCCTGAAATCTAGGAACTATCTCTGACATCTGTTTACAGTCAATCTAACATCAGGTCTTAGAGACTTTATTTCTAAAACATATCTCAAATCCCTTCACATCTCTCCACTTCCACCACCACCTAGTCCAACCACTATCATATTTTGCTTGGACTACTGCATCAGCCTTCTAACTCGTTTCCTAATTGTGCTTCTACAGGACTCATCCTTCACTTTGCCTCATCTATTATACACAAAGCATCAAGAGTGATCTTTTAAAATGCAAATCAGATGTTATTCCCTTGCTTAAAATACCTCAGTGACTTTCTAAGTGTTCATAGGATAAGGCATAAAATCCTAGTAAGATCTACAAAATTTTTCATGGTCTGAAATTTACCTATATCTCAGCACAATCCCACAGAACTCTCTATCTCACTCTGAATTCCAGTTACACTGGCTTTATTTCACTTCTTTAAATACGTTATTCATCCTCCAGTCTCGGGGCATTCAGTTGATACTCAAGATATTTAGGACCATTTGGCATTCTGGTAGATAGTTTCTTATTGACACCTCCTAAATTTCAGTCAGGTGAACAATAATATGGTCAAGTCACCTTCCATATGACTCTCCTAGTAGAGGGGCCCATAACGGGAAGCATATTCCTCTTGAATACTATTCTCCAGCCTGCTAGGTACTGACTGATTTCCTATCATCCAGCCTAGAGATATGAAAGACTCAGAAAAATGTAAAGGCGCTTCTTCATAGAAGAAGAAATAGTTGAGAATAGAAGAAAAATGGTTGTGGTCTACTGATGAAGAAATAATGTAATATAATGGAGTCAGCTATCAAGGCCTAGTTCTCTCTATGATTATCTTTGTGACTTTGTACAAATCATACTTCTCTAATTCTGGTTTTCTTGGGGAAAATGGTCATAATAATGTCTGCCTAAAAATAATCTAATAATGTTTATATGAGGATCAATTAAAATGTATGTTAAGAACATGGTAAATTGATCTACAATTGTTAATTATTATTATTGTTGAAGGGTACCATTATTTCAGAATCAAATAGTTACAGAACTATATTATAATCCTTAGAGAAAATAGAATAACTCTTGGAAAATTGGCATATCTGGTTACACAGCTGGATAATTACTGGACCACAGCTTCCTGTGTCTGGCAGGAAACATTTACGTGGTGAAGCAACTATCAACAATACAATATTTTCCAGGCAACCCTTTCACTTTAATGTGCATCTGTCTTTGAATCCTGTCCTGTTAGTCACCACAGTTTCATAGTAAGTCATATATGTAATGATATAAATGTCATACAGAAAAGGAAACAGAATTTTTTAAAAGGGGGCATCTGTATGTTTTATAAGGACTTCCATAAACAGTGTTAGTTGCTGAGATCGTAGGATGCACAAAGGAGATTTTATCATTGGGAATGAGGTAGCTCATAATAAATAAAAGAATATATGACAATAAAGCATCTATATTTCACAATTCAAGAGTTTTGAACGAAGCACTTCAGGTTGAATAAATCTCTTGCAGTATTTTCTGAATTAGACACAACTGAAAAGCAGAATTTATCATTGCCAAGTCACCCAGCAGAAAGTTTTTGTGATCACAAATACTACTAAAATACATCTACTAAGATGTGATTTATTTTAAGGCTATAAAAATAAGAAGCCATTATGAACATCCTCAAACAAGTTTTCTCCAGGACAGCTTTTACTCATGTGGATAGAATGTTTCAAAAACAGCTTTCACTAAATGCAATTCCTTGATCAGTAGGCAATGCCTAAGTAGCTCCTATCTACCAGACTATACTTATGGCTAAGGTGGTTGTTAGTCCTTGTAAACACACAGAGGATACGTCGTGCAAATCCCACAATTATCCCCACACATCATAATTTTCTAGAACTCAAGTCTTCCTCTTTTAGCTTTTTGGATTGAATAGTCCTTATCCTTTTAATCTGTTCTTATATAGTTTCTTTCTCTACCTTGAATATATCATACTTTATTTTTTTAAATATGACTATGGAATTCCAGAGGACAGGAGTCAAATCCGATAATTCTCTACAGCAGTCCACAGTACATAGGAGATACACCATAAATGGCTATTGAATAAACAAACAAAAGAACAAATGAGTGAAACAATTCTAATTAGAATGACTCTTTCCCTCCATCTGTGCCTATATAGGATAATTTCTGTTTGCCCATCCAGATCTACTCTCTACTACTCTTTATCCTGCTCTGAGCCCTAGGAGACTAAACCTATATGGACTGCTTGAACCTGCTCCCTTGCCCTTAGGCTTCTGGTTTGATTTGGCAGAGGCAACCACTGGCAGGAGATCAGAGGGCAGGAGGGAGATTGAGGTAGAAATATTATTCCTCTCATTTCCTCTGTATACAGTCACTTCGGACTGCTTGTGTCCCTCAACCAAACAGTGTTCATGCCCTATGTCCTGCCTTAGAGCTTATAGGTAGTAATGATTCCCATTGTTAGTAGCTTTGGGGTACTATACACTATCGTTTGGTGGTTTTCTTAGCCTTGCACACGCTTTGTAAAAGTCCCTTTGTTAAAATCTCTTTGAATAATTCTAATTTGGTTGTACCATCTGTTTACTACCAAAACTCTGATATAGTGTTTCATAATATTTTTTATCAAGCTAAAATTTACATACAGTACAAGGCACATTTGAAGAGTGCTGGGGAATGTACACACCCACATAGCTAATACCACAATCAAGATGCATTTCACACACATTGTTCTGATTTCTACCCCATAGATAATTTAGGTCTGTTCTTTAACTTCATATGAAGGTGAACCTATAGTAAGTACTATTTTGTTTTGGGCTACTTCCGTTCAATAAAATGTTTCTAAGATGCATACAGTGTTTTTTTATTGCCAAGTAGCAATCTATTGTTTGATTACATAGTAATTTAATCAAATTAACCAAATGGACATTTGGGTCAATTTAAATGTTCACCTATAATCTTTCTTTAAAATTTTTTCTTGTAGATGTATGTTTTCATTTCTCTTGGATGAGTACCTAGAAGCGTAATTCCTGGGTCATAAAGTAGTTATATGTTTAATTTTATTAGAAACTACCAAAAAGTTTTCCAAAACAGTTGTCCCATCCTATACTCCCACAAACAATATTTGAGCAGTCCAATTTCTCCACATCCTTCCCAACACTTGGTATGGTCAGTCTTTTTAATATTTGTGATATTAAAGGACATGTAGTCATATCTCATTGTGGTTTTAGTTTGCATTTCTCTAAAGGCTCATGATATTGAGCACATTTGCATGTGCTTACTTGCCATGTACATATTTTCTTTGGTGAAGTTTCACTTAAAGACTTTTATGAATTTTTTATCAGGTTTTTTGTTTTCTTATTACTGAATTTTTTGAAGTTCTTTATACATTCTGGACACATGTCCTTTGTTAGATATATCTATTGCAAATATTTTGTCCCAGTCCATGGTTTGTCTTTTCATTTATTGATATTGTCTTTTGACGAGCAAAAGTTTTTAATTTTGATGAAGTCCAACTTAATTTTTCTTTTATGGTTAATGCTTTCTGAGTCCCATCTAAGAAATATTTGTCAATACCAAGTTTGTTCAGATTAATATGAAGATTAAGTTGAATTCCTATGTTTTCTTCTATGAGGTCTGTAGTTTTAACTTCTACATTTAGATCTATGATCCACCTTAAGTTAAAAATTTTTGTTGGTATAAGATAGTGGTCAAGTTTCATATTTTTCTCTATAAATATCCAGTTGCCTTGCCATCATTCGTTGAAAAGTCTAACCCTTCCCCAGTGAATTGCCTTGATGTATTTATCAAAAATCAATTTATTGCATACATATGAGTATATTCTGGACTCTAATATGTTCCATTGATCAATTTGTCTAGTCCTGGGCTAATACAACACTGTCTTTGTTATGTAGCTTTATAGTAAATTTGGAAATCAGGTAGTGGAGTCCACTAACTTTGTACAATATTTTCAAGATTGCTTTGGCTATTCTGTATCTTTCATTTACATATAAGTGTTAAAATCAACTTGTAAATATCCACCCAAAAGTTTTTTGGGGGTTTTGACTTGGGTTTCATTGAATATATAGATTTAATTTGTGGGAAAATTAATATCTTAACAATTTTGAATATTCTTTTCCATGAACATGGTATCATGCTCCATTAATTTAGGTCTTCTATCTCTCAGCAATGAGTTGGAAATCTCAATATATAGGCCTTACATGTCTTTTATTTTGTTCCTGAGTATTTTATGCTTTTTATGCCATTGTACATGAAATGTAATTTCTTAAACTTCATTTTCCAATTGTTTTCTACTAGTATATGTAAATAAAATTGGTTTTCTATATTGACTTTGTATATTGCTATCCTGCTAAATATTAGTTTCAGTCCTTTTTATTTATGGTACAACCTTCAGAGATTTTTCACGTAAACATTCCTGCCATTGTTATAAAGACTGTTTTTGTTTTCCAATCTAACATGTACGTCGTTTATTCCTCTTTCTTATCTTACTACATTGGCTAGGGCCTCCAGAACAAAGTTTAATAGAAGAGATGAGAGTAAACATCCTAGTGTTATTCACAAATTTAGGGGAAAATGTTCTATATGCTAGCTGTAGGTTTGTTTGTTTGTTTATGGATCCAATTAATCAAACTGATAAAGTTCCCTCCTCCAGTTTTGGTGACAGTTTTTATCATGAATGGGTGTTAAATTATATCACAATGTTTTGTTTTGTTTTGCATATACTGAGATGATCATATCATTTTAATCTGATCTCTTCTGTTATTATAGAAAACTACCTTGATTGATTGAACATCAAAAAATGTAGACATATACGTTCACATGTGTGTCTGTATTTATATGCATATATATATATATATATATATTTCCTAGCTATGTCTACTGAGATGGTCTAGAAGCAGTGACGCTTCTAGTACCAAGGTCTTGGCTTTTAGGTACTATTCTCCACCAAAAGGACTGTTGAAATCCTTGGAGAAATAGCTGATTCCAGACTTGAGGCAAAGGAACTGCAAGAAGTACTTGATGTCTTCTTGTTCCCCAAAGTAAGCTAAGTGCACAAAAGTGCTCAAAAGGATATAGGACTCAGTCTGAAGGAGCTCCCACTAGCCAAATTGGTAGCAATTTACACATAAAATCAAATAATGATATTAACAGATGTGGCCCATGGAATAAGACATTAATCCATGTTTCCATACTTATATTAATAAATGCATGAATGAATCTTTAAAATTATGTAATTCACACAGAAAAGTACACCATCATGTCTGCCAAGAATGGGTGGCTTAAGTCTTACCAGGATTAAACATTGGATAGACTCAGGTCAAAGAACATCCTACAAAGTTGTAAGACCTGAACTCTTAAAAACTGTCAAGATATTGAAAAACTGTGCAAGACTGATGAACTGTTCAAGATTGAAGAAGTCTAAAACCATGTGACAACTAAATGTACTATAAGACATTATAATATTATTATTATTATTATTCTGGATCAGCAAGTAAAAAAGATATTGTTGGCGCAGTTGGCAAATCTGAATGAGGTCTGCATAGTTTTTGAGAGTGTGATACCATTTTTAATGTCTTAATATTAATGACTATAGTGGGGTATGTTAGAGAGTGCCCTTCTTTTGGGCAAATGCACACTGAAAATTTTAGTGGTTGCTATTTATTCTCAAAGGATTCAGAAAAAATTTTGTGCGTGTGTGTGTATTCAAATTTAAATACACAAACGTATGCAGTGAGACAGACTGAAAAAGATGGAACAAATACGGTAAAATGTTGACAATTGGGGGAATTGGAGAAATCTGCATGAAGGACATATGGGAGTTTTTTGTACTGGTCTTGCAACATTTCTTTATTTTTAAAGTTATTTCAAAATTAAAATACAAAGAAATACATGATGTAGTCCATGCAGAAATAGAAGTACAATGATGTACACCTGAAATTTTTACAATGTTATAAACCAATGTTACTGCAATAAACAAAAAATAAAACACAGATTTATTCTTCAAAAAAAAAAAAAAAAAAAAAAAGACAAACAAATTTTACTGCAATTGATTTTCAACATATGCATGGCCTTATGATTTTATTGATATTAAACTTCAATATTCAATATTTAAAAAAAAAAAAAAAAAAAAAAAAAAAAAGAAATAAAGGTCTTCTCTTGTAAAGAGCGTGGTGGTGGATATTATAGGAAGCTGCAGGGATTTGGTAATAATCAAGGAAAAAGATGACCACCAGAGGTAGTAACATACAATAAGTTTTATTGGACAGCACTTGGACAACATTGTATGAAAGGGAAATCCCTCACAGCATGAGATGGTCCAGAGGCTAGGGCAAAGGGGCAACCATCCAGAAGGGGAGCAGTGCAAGGTTACTCCCAGGGAAGAAAGGGATCAGAGAGGCACTTTACATGCCTGGTGATGTCGCTCAGCAGCAGAGCAAGGAGTCTTCGGGTCAGAGCTCTGAAAGGGCCACAGCAGCTTGGGGTCTAATAACAACAAAGTTTTATCTTAATGGGTAACAGCTGTCAGGTGTATGCAAAGCAGGCAGGCCCTAATTTACTCATTGCATTTTAAACTATAACTCATATTGTTTTCAAGTGTTTTCTCTAAGTATCACAATACGCATACTTAGCATAGTCTACGTAGAGCTCATATTGTTCAAATTCACATAAATGTTAGGATGTTACAACAGAAAAATTCCATTTGCCCCATTTTTGGTTTTATGGTTACCATATGTTTACACTTCACATGCAATAAACTCCACAGTATAAGGTTATTATTTTTGCTTTGAAGAGTTAGTTGTCTTACAAAAAAATGAAGAGAAATACTTTAAAACTGCCTTTTCTATATCCTTACACATTTACCCTTTCTGGGGATCCTCATTCCTTCCTGTAGATCCTAGTTACCATTTGGTGCCATTTCCTTTAACATTTCTCTAAAATCTTATTTATCCAAAGGTGTTCAAATTTCTCCTTCATTTTTGAAGGGCATTTTCAATGAATATAGAATTCTGACTTGACAGGGAATCTCTTCCCCCTGCTCTCTCAGTATTTAAAAATTTTATTCCATTGTCTTCTGGCCTCTGCTTTACTGGTGAAGTCAGCCATCATTCATATTGTTATTCCAGTGTATGTAATGTGTTTCCTTGAACATAGACGGATTTGTTTTTTTGACAAATTTTGGAAATTCCTGGCCAGTATTTATTCAAATATTCTTTCCAGCCCATTTACACATACTTTAGGCCACTTGATATTGTCCTACAAATCATTGAGTTTCTGTCCATTTATTCCATATCTTTTTGTTCGGCTGTTCTTAATAGCAGAAAATATCTATTGATCAATCTTCAAGTTCACTTACTTTTTTTTCTGTAGTCTTCAGTCTGTTGTTAAGCCTCTCCAGTAATTTTGCATTTTAGACATTATAATTTTCAGTTCCAGATTTTTAATTTGGTTCTTTTGAATATTTTCTTTTTCACTTCTGTGATTCTCTGTCTAGTCATTCATAATAATCTTCTTGTTCTTTAACATCCATAACTGCTTATTCCAGTACATGGATTACCTGTGGGTCTATTTCTTTTGACTATGGTTTTTAAATTAGGGTCACACTTTCTTGCTTCATCTTATGCCTCATGATTTTTATTTTATGCAGGACATAAGGAGTTATAACTGAAGGGAGTCTGAAATATGTTGTCTTCCTTTAAAGGATATTGACTTTTGACTTGCAGACAGTTAATTCCAATATCTCCCAGCACTGTATGAATTCTGGTATCACCATCCAACTCCAATCAACACATTAGGCAATTTTTTAAGCCTTTTGTGTCCTTGCCTTGCACATGTGTTCCCAGCTCTTGGCCAAAGACACACCATGAATCATCTCACAAACTTCTGAGGGCCCTCCTCTACACAGTTTCCTTTTTTCCAGTACTCTGAAAATTACTGTAAATATCCCTCCTCAACATTAGCTCTTAGAACAATGAGAATTTTCCAAAGATTTGTAAAGATTCCCTATAGAACAGAAGTTAGGGTCAGAGAGATTTAGGTTTGAAGACTGGTTCTGCCATTTTATTGCTATGTGATTTGAGGCAACTTAGTGAATCCGAATTGCCTCATCTGAAAAATGATAACAATACCATCTATTTCTTAGACTTCTTGTGACAATTCTAAAATATTTCAATATGCCTAGAACAATGCCTGACATAGAATGGTATTCAATAAATGGTAGCACTAATAACAGCATTAAAAGTAGGAGCATTAGTACTCATATGTAGTCAAATGACCTTAAACATCGCTCTTAACCACAACTTCTAGAAATATAAAATCTAATGTTTTCTCTCGATAGAGAAATTACATTTAATAACTTTAAGTCGCTGCCTCTCAATGTGGCTTCTCTTAAAATATAGAAATTATCAATAACTTCCTTAATCAACTTAAACTGCATTCACAGGTAGATATAGATAAGTTTTGAATTTGGCCATGCCTGTAGTTTAAATTTTAAAATATCTTTGAAATTTAGGCTTAGTTCATACTTTAGATTCATCCAGAAAGCATAAGATAAAAATATGAGGGGCAAAAAGTGAACAGTTTATGATTCAATCATTCAATATGCAAAGAAACCAATTAGTGGTATTGGTAAAGATAAAAAAAGAACTGCTAATGGCAAATTAATAATACTATGACATGTGCTTAAAAATAATTAGGGTAGATGATTCCTGTTTGGTAGCTGCAGCCTTCCATAAACATTAGGTCTTTCACTTAATTTAATATTGATTTTTATATCCAAATGTATTTGACTGTGACATTAACCTCTCTGGTTCCTGGTATCTGAAAAAGAAGTTTGGACTTTATATTTAAGGTAACATATAGGTCTTTTTTAGAATTTTCTGACGGAAATGACAGAAATAATTGCTGAAATAATCAATCTAAATTCTCTTATAACTCTAATATCTTTCTTATGGTATATGATTTACAAGATAGTTTCTGGATAGAGAACTTACATGTTCTCCATTGCCACATTTAATATAATAACTCATAAGGTTTAAGCTAAAATTGTTCGGCTCTTTTGATTAGGATATATTTATCGTGGAAATCTAAATCTGTCACTCCATTACTTTGAACAATTTCATAGTCACTCTTTTCACAATTCTATACTCATGATTTGAAATATCCCTCATGTACCACACTATGAATTTCATGTGATACCCTTCGAAATCCCTACTAAATTTTCATGAAGGATACAGAGCCAGACAGCATGAGTAACAGTACACCTACATAAATCTTGAATGGAGTTGGGAGGGGGGCAGTGAAACAATGACCTGGAGTAGAATTTTATATATTACTTCTCCTGTACAACACTGACTAACAGTTGTGTATTGTATTAATGTGAAGCCTAAAATTATTACTGCAATATTACTTTCTAGTCAATATAAATGGCTCAGGAAGATTGATATCTTAAAAAAAAAAATAGCTTGGCTGAAAATCTCTTAGTTAACTATGGGCATTTATTTTAAGGTGCAATAAATACTGATATAATTTTTTAAGTTGGCACATATGTTTTAAAGATATTACTTGAGTTGTTTCTTCCATGATTGTTTTGAGTTTTCAGGAGTTTGCAAGAATAATATGGATAATGGATATTCATTCTCAAAATTTCCATAATTCCCAATTAAATGTAAAGGAAAGATTTTCGAGAGCAAAGAATGTGTCAAACTCATTCTTTTTAATCACTTGGTGCCTAACACAATGTATTATATTTGATAGGTAGAGAGTAACTGTTCCCTGAATTGAATCGAGACTCAGGCAATCTCTGTTCTGAAAGGCTTTTGTCTTTGAAAATTAAGTCCTTAATCCAGAACTTTACTCTGCCTGAGGACTGTGCTCTATTTTCACATTATGCACAGTCAGTAACACATTGTTTCTCTCAGGCCACAGGCATATCATTTAGTGAATTCTGACTACAGAGTTATAGCTGGTATCAGCATGGAGTGTAAGCAAGTACTAGAGCTAGCACTAAATTAATCAGGTGTAGAAAACTCAACAATCCTAAAAACGGATCTTCCATTTCACGTGAAGTTTTGTTCATCATATATACCTTGGTACCTTTGTGTAAACTGCACCCATTCACAATGGAAATCTAATACTGAAACATCAAGAAGGTACCTTATTAAACTCTGACAATAACCGAATACTAAACAAGGCATTTCAGTAGCTAATATATTGAATTTCAAGGACCATATTAAAATAATTTATACACATAATTTAAATATTTATAGCTGACATTCCATATGTTTCACAAAATGAAAATTACAATAGGAAAAATCAATGCATCCTAAAAAATAAATATAAATAAATAAAGCCATTCATTACTCTGGACTGAATTTAGACCTTGGCCTAACCTTTGCTATTTATGTGATAAAATAGGTATTGATTAGATCATTCTGATTTAGCATTGTTTTAATCAGAAAAGGATACCTCATTACCACCTATCAATCAGATGTCTTCCCAATTGTTATCCTTAAAATATCTACTACAATTTAAGAAAGGAAATTTACTGCTATTTTGCAGAAGCCAAATATACATTTAGACATACAAAGATATGTTTTTTCAATCTTTAATTTAAATAAACATAATACTTCATTTGAGGTATTTCATTACCATTGAGTTATTTCATTTTTGTCAAAAGCAACAATTTGTACTTAGATTAGATTAAAATCTATTACCTCCACTACCTACTTACTGGTTTATTATCAAGACTAAGTTCAAAATAATAATTTGAGATTTATTATACTTTTAATTATTCATTAATAATTCACAAAGAAGATATCAATTTTATGAATTAACAGTTAACCACAAAAAATACACCTGTCAAATCCACAAAATTAGATGTAAATATAGGATCCAAACTTGTGGGCAAACTAATTTCAAGGGTCTGTTACATTGGCACTTAGGCATGTAGTTTGCAAGGATTCTTGCTGCTTAAGACAGTAAACTACGAATATTAACCCTTCAAAGTACCAAATAAGTTTGATAAATGAATATGTGAGGCAGCCTAGTCTAAAAACTTAAGCCCAGAGACACAAATTGGTGAGAAATCATTTCCTTTCTCATTCCAGAGTTGTTGAAAGAATAAATAAAAGACCCAAAAATGTAGTCTGAGAATTTCAATGTGAGGAAATTCTATAAAAACAAATAAAATTTAAAGAAAACTGGGTTACATTTCAAAAGGCTCATTGGTACAATCAAGCCACGTATTTTATTCTTTTCTGTCATAGGGAAGGCTAGCTCAGCCTTTCTGGAAAGACATAGCCTGTTATAATAAAAAGTGCATGAAATTTGAAATCAAATATATTAGGTTCTATCTACAGGTCTATAACTTACTAGCTGTGAAACATCAGACATCTATGAACTTCAGGCCCTACATCTGTAAAATGAGGATGTTTTATTAATATGAAAATTATACAAGATAAAGCATGAAAATAACCTAGCACAGTGCTTAGCACATAGTTGGAATATAACAGATGGTAATTACCTTTATCCTTTTCCCCTTTTATATGCATGGTCAAGTGTTAAATGGTTCATGCAACAGATCTTGAGATGATCTCTTAAATCCTGCCAGAGTTTAAATAACCCCTTCAAAATACATAGCCTTCCTGGAAAATATAATAGACTGTGTCTTTATGTGTTTTCATGGTCTTTTGTGATTATTGGTTTTGTAGGTATCTTTATATATGCAGTCTCTTCTTAATTTTCTCCTGGGGGCACTACTGCAGTCATGTTTTTCATGCTAGACTAAGCATTCCTGTCCCCAGTACATCACATAATTCAAATGTAAAAAGAACACAGCAAACTGAAGAACTCAAATACATCACAAGCACTGAGGAAAAACAAGTTATCTATCTTCAGAAGATACTGTTTCTCAAATGTGAATTTGATTTAAAAATTAAAACACAGCACAATCATTAATCATTACTTATTCATGTTTGCAATGTGGAGAAAATCTTAGTGCACAATTTCTAAAATGAATGGATTTATCATAAACAGATTTTAGGCTTATTAAGCTAATAAGAAATAATTTGTGTTTTCTAGTAATTAGAATTACTTTGAGAACACACAATGGCTTTTGTCTTTTTCATTTTGAGCAAATAATCTTTTTTGTATGCTTTCAAATTAAAGTAAACCCACTCAAACTAAAACTTTACTACCCTTGTTTTTTCCTCCACCAAAATATTCTTCAAACTGTAAGAGATAATAACGAAAGTACAGTGATATGTGTAAAAGAATACTTAAATATACTTTATTAAGAACTCATCAGTAATTAAATGTTTTACCTATTCTTAAGAAGAGCCACAGTAACCAAAAGCTTATTATGGTTTATTATTGTTATTACCAGTAAAAATAAATGATAATAACAATAGGAACTTACATTTAAATAGCACTTAAATAGTATACAAGACATTTTACATATCTGATGCTATTTTAACACTGTCAGTATAGAAAAATAAATGTGAAATATGAAATAAAACACATATTAAATTAGATGAGCACATGACCTTAAGATGGCTCACTACTGCTTTCAAAATAAAGTCCAAATGTTTCGTCGTTTCATGCAAGACCTTTCACAATCTGATTGCACTCTGCCTTTGTAGGTTTCTCTTCTACTGCGACTCTCCACATGACCATTGTCCCAGCCTCAGAAGATGATTCGTTACACGACAAAGGAACCATGTACTTACTGGCCTTTGTGTCATTACCCATGCTGTTTCCTCTACTTGAAACAAGGCTGCTTCCCTCTGTTTAAATCAGCCTGAATAGCATAAACATCTGCTCCCATGGAAAGCATTCCCTTCCTCCTTTCGCACTTCCTCAAAAGCATTTGTTAAGTGTCTGCCTCTGACTTTTCACAGTACTTTGTTGTAGCAGTTCTTGCAGCGCCTACCACGATAGAACACGTCTCTCTTGCCAGTTTTGTTGCAATATCTTTTCAAATGGTCTCTCTGCTCCCTACTTTATCCCTTAAACTGCAGTAATCAGAGCAATCTTTAAAAACATCAAGATATGATCACATTACTCCCCTTTTAAAAACATCCAATAATCTCAAATCTTTTAATTTTCTTATTCAATCTCTGTACTTCAGCCACATTTTCCCTCTTTCTGTTCCTCATAATCACTAAACTCTTCCCACCTCAAGGCCTTCATACATTTGAAGCCTACCAAAAAAGAAAAAATAAATTGAAGGAATCTGAGTCTCTAATGACTTTAGAAACATTACACTAACATTGGACTTCTTATTTGAGCCATTTATTTTTGTTGATTCATGTACTAATCAAAACTGACACATGGATCTCCCAGGATAGAGTCCATTAACTGAACTTTAATGGAACCTATTTTCAATAAACATCTTTTTCACTCAAACCCAAAGTCAGACCCTTGCACTAAATTAGAGGGTCAGGGCTCAAATGGAGAGGATGGGAAACACATAGGAGGAATTGACAAGAAAAAATAAAGTCTAGACGTACCAGAGTGTTTGGTAGGTTGTCCATGCAGGAATTCAAGATCTTGGAGACAGGTGAACAGGCAGTAATCTAGTGTTCTCAACTGACAAAATGAAGACAGTATATCTGGAGGAGATGGTAAATATGTGGTATAATTTCTGCTTCCACTCCTCCCTTCAGTGCCCAAAGAAGTCGTTACTAGTGGATCTTGTGCTGAGTTAAGCTCAGGCATAGTCTCAGAGCTCCTGTCAACCCAATGCCCTAGATGACCATATTTCCAACTGACCATTATCATCTTCAAGATGAAACCTATTGACATTCTTGTCCTCATATGTAGGAACTGAATAAACCTATGTGGATCAAATAACCAAGTTTGAGGAAAAGACCCCTTAATTGCAGAAGCCAAGCATGAGGCAAGGACTAACAACTTCTCATATTCTCTCATTTTCTCTAATGCTGTTGACTTTAAAGTCCCCACTACTCTCTAATTGTGGCATATGCAACTTCCTCTTTCTATATTGGTTGACCCACTTGTGGTTTCTTTCATGGATACTATTTTTTTTTTGTGTGTGTGAGGAGGACTAGCACTGAGCTAACATCAGATGCCAATCCTCCCCTTTTTTCTTGAGGAAGAGTGGCCCTGGGCTAACATCCGTGCCCATCTTCCTCTACTTTATACGGGACGCCGCCACAGCATGGTTTACCAAGTGGTGTGTCAGTGCGCACCCGGGATCCGAACCTGAGAACCCCAGGCTGCCAAAGCAGAGCGCACGCACTTAACTGCTTGTGCCACCGGGCCGGCCCCCATGGATACTATAGTATCAGGGCCAGGCAGCAATATCATCCCACAATCCAGGCGGTGGTCATGTTTATTATCCAAGCCTATCTGTTGCCTAATTTGAACATATTTACATAAACTATTTTTTTACTTTAAACTAGCATCTTTAGAATCAGAGTTTGGACACTGGCACAATATGTTGGGCCTGATGCTTTGCCCTAGAATAAAAGAACAGTCAAATACATCTAAGAATCTCTAGAAATAGCTAGTATACGGAATTTAAAATCATTTCACATCAAATCAAGACAACATCTTGGTAAACCAAAAAGTAAATATACCTGTGGTAGGCAAAATTCTATGATGGCCTCCATGATCTCCACCTCTGGGTGTTACCCCATAATTATGTTACAATATATAGCAAAGATGAAGGGATTTTCAGATATAATCAAGGAGCCAAACCACTTGACTGTAAGTTAACCAAAGAGGAGATAGTCTTGGGTGGGCATGATTTAACAGTTGAAAGCCCTTTAAAAAAGGGTCTAGGCTGGCCATCCTTTGAGGTCATAGATGCTCTCCTGCTGGCCACACAGCAGAACGACACCATGAGTTCTACAGCTACAAAAAAGTGAATTGTGCCAACAACCACGTGAGCTTAAAAAACAACCCTGACAGGAGCCAGCCCGGTTGCATAGTGGTTACGTTTGCACGCTCCGCTTCAGCGGCTGGCGGTTCTTGGGTTCTGATCCTGGGCATGAATCTAAGCACCGCTTAACAAGCCATGCTGTGTCAGGCGTCCCACATATAAAGTAGAGGAAGATAGGCATGGATGTTAGCCCAGGGCCAATCTTCCTCAGCAAAAAGAGGAGGATTGGCAACAGATGTTAGCTCAGGGCTAATCTTCCTCACCAAAAACAAAGAACCCTGACGGCCGGCCCCATGGCCTAGTGGTTAAGTTCAGCTCACTCCACTTCAGCGGCCTGGGATTGGTTCCTAGGCATGGACCTACACGACCGCTGGCAGCCATGCTGTGGCGGCAACCTGCATACAAAATAGAGGAAGACTGACACAGATGTTAGCTCAGGGCAAATTTTCCTCAAGCAAAAAGAGGAAGATTGGCAACAGATATTAGCTCAGGGTGAATCTTCCTCAGCAAAAAAACAAAAAAACAAAAAACAAACCCTGAGCCTCAGATGAGACCCCAGCCCTAGCTATCACCTTGATTGCAAACCCTGAGCAGAGGACCTAGCTAAGTTGTGCCCAGACTCCTGATCCATGGAAAGTGAAATAATAAATGGATGTTGTGTTAAGCCATAAAATTATTTATATCTATATATAGATATGTAGATATAGATATAGATATGTTTCCATGTGTATAAAAATAAATAAACATATATTGATATATTGAGTCCTTATTGTGTGTAGTGAGTTAAATAGTGGCCCTCCAAATGATATGTCCATGTCCTAACCCTTGGAACCTGTGAATGAGACCTAATTTAGAAAAAGGATCTTTATAGATGTAATTAAATTAAGGACCTTGAGATGAGATCATCCTGGATTCAGATGAACCCCAAATCCAATGACTGGTATCCTTATAAGAGAAAAGAGAAGGAGACATCAGACGCAGAGAGACATACAGGGAGGAGAAGGTCATGTGGAGATGGAGGCAAAGAATGGAGTGATGCGTCCAAAGACAAGAAACACCTGGGGCCACTGGACGTCGAAAGAGGCAGGGAAGGATTCTCCCCTAGGGCCTCCAGAGAGTATGTGGCACTGCTAACACCTTAATTTTGGACTTTTGGCATCCAGAACTGTGAAAGAATAAATTTCTGTTGCTTTAAGCCACCAAGTTTGTGGTAATTTGTTATGGCAGCCCTAGGACACCAATTTGCTATGTGTGTAGCAATGAGAGGTGGAAAGATAAACTGGACGCAGATTCTACCTTTCCGGAATTCATAATCTAGTATGAAATCTATATAGACATTAAAATAAAGTAAAAATACAATGGCATAGGCCAAAAGAGAGAGAAAAAATGCTTCTGGTGTAAAAAGAGGGACGATCTACCACCCAGGGATGGATGGGGCAATCGGTAAGGTTTCCTAGAAAAAAAAATTGTTAATGGAGGTTACGATCTGGGGATGAAGATATATCAGAAGTACACTCCAGATAGAAGAGCCATAAGCAGATAGAAGAGCAGTAAGCCTCTGTGAGATCCTGCCTTTTTTGTTAGAGCTGCCTACCACCTGACATCCATTGTACATTAGCTCCATCTGGCATGTCCATAGTAAAAGTTTCAACATTTAATACGTTCTCATTTAAGAGTTCAAACGTTCTACGTAAATTCAAAAGACTATATCAAGTTCTAACTATACAATTTGGTGTAAATCTCAGACAGCAAATTCTTCTCCTCTTTCAAGTATTTGGCACTATAGAGTCCCATTAAGAAAAATGGTATAAAAATGGAAACTTGAAACCATATAGCAATGTGACATACTAAATAAGATGAATGTACATGTCTGATATTGCACATATACAGGTAAACATGCCAGTCCAACGTTTACTGATCTTTGTACATTCAATGTTAGTTTTTACTTAATTCAAAATTTTGCATTTGAAATGATGCCATGGCATATAATTTGATAAGTCAGATGCAACAAGCAATTTGAGGATTTTTATTATCACAGCCATCCACCATTTAAAATTAATAAACTAGGGGGCTGGCCCCAAGGCTGAATGGTTAAAGGTTCTGTGCGCTCCACTTCGGCGGCTGGGATTCGCGGGTTCAGATGGAGTAGGGCATGGACCTACTCCACTCATCACTCATGCTGTGGAGGCATCCCACGTACAAAGTAGAGGAAGATTGGCACGGATGTTAGCTCAGGGCTAATCTTCCTCAAGCAAAAAAAAAAAAATTAAAATTAGCAAACTAATCTTCTCATGAAAATTGAATTCAAAAATTTATTATTGCTGTGGTAACCAATAGGAGAGACAAAGCATGTTGCTTGGAGCTTTGTAAAACACACAGGTGACAGAATTAAAATAGAACTAGTCAGGAAAAGATCTAATATAATTATTGGTTGCATCAGTGAATAAAAATCCACTTTTTGATTGTATACTGTATCAAGGTGAAACTTTGATTAGACCAGAAAATTTACATGTATTAAACCAGTAATCAGCTTAATTGGTAGAGAAAAACATGAAGTATATATAACAAGTATCTCTCTCATACACACACACAAGCAAGTGATTCTAAATATACTTTGAGTCAAGCCACTAAACTCTTACTTTCACTTTCTTCATCAGTAAAATGATGATTACACACACACAAACACACACACGCAGAGTTCTGTCTTTATTACCTCACAGAAATATTATGAAAAGGAAATGAGATAATGTGTGTACAAGTGCTTTGTAAACTCTAACTCATCACTACATCTAATGATGAGAGATAAAGATGAGTCCATAAAGGAAATCCATTAAAAACTCAACAATGTTGACAGATTTCCCCCCTGAAGATTTTACAGGAACAGTAAACAAGTAGCATATCTAACAGATTCATATCTCACATCAAATACTTCTGTCCTTTAATGTTAACTAAAGTCCTAATCTATAGTAACACAGCTATTGGCAGGAAGCTGGGGAAGTCAAAGAAAATAGCCAAGGGCCATGGGCATAATCCAGATAAAACTGGGCATTCTCATCCCTACTTTAAAGCCTGTTTCAGCATGGTGACACATGGAAATAAAACTCAAATGGGACTCCAAAACTCCCTTAAGAGCAATGTACATCTTGATAGATGGTTTCATAAGGATACAAAGAAGGGAATTAGTAGTGATTACACAGCCAAACTTCCTAAATTTTGTTTTACCCATTCCTTTATTCTAAATTCTAAATCCCATACTCAACCAGTGCTACTCTGATTTCTTCTCTTTCTCTCCCCTCAAAACCTATTTACTTGGCTTTCCTGGATTCATTCCTCCCTTCGGTTATTCACGCAACATCATCTTGTTTCCCGGATCTTTTATTTTTTTCAACCTGCTTCTCCATGTACATTTTATTTTGAACATTATAATCGCCTTCTCTAAGATTTTTCAATTTTGCTTTTCAAAAAATTATGCTGCTCAGCACAACAATGGGTAATTTAGAAGCACAAAGTTTCCTCCTCCTTAAAAGTAGAGTAAGTATATAAAATGCTTCTACTGTAATATATATATATATTTTTTTTTCCCTGACATATACAGACTTCTTGGGAAGGTGATTTATCTGTGTCAACTGGAACTTCCTCAAATCTAATTGATAACATAAAGGTCAGCAAAACAAGACATTGCAGCTGTAGATCATAAAGTTCATGCATTAAAAGACATACATTCCCCCTCTCCTTGAGGAAGAAATACCTGGTTCTTCTCCAGAGGCTACATTTTACAATTTAAACAAAGTTAAGATGCGGAGGAATGTATGTATATATGTACAAAATAATATATATATGTATATGTTATTTCTATTACAGTAATCCCCCCTTATCCACAGGGGATACGTTCCAAGATCCCCAGTGGATGCCTGAAACCAAGGATAGTACCAAACCTTATATATACTATGTTTTTTCCTATACACACATATCTATGATAAAGTTTAATTTATAAGTTAGGCACAGAAGAGATTAGCAATAATACCTAATAATAAAATAGACTAATTATAACAATACGCTGTAATAAAAGTTACCATAGATCCTAGCAACCTCAGCATATGATTTTTTTCCTTTCATTATCAAGTCGAGAACTTTCACCGTTTCACTTAAAGGAAGCACTTTACGCCTTCTCTTTGGCATGTCCGAATTGCCAGCGTCACTCCTCTTGTGCTTTGGGGCCATTATTAAGCAAAATAAGGGTGACTTGAACACAAGTACTGTGATACCAAGACCCTTGATCTGATAACTGAGGCAGCTATTAAGTGACTAATGGGGCAGGTAGCGTGTTCAGTGTGGATCTGCTGGACAAAGGGATGATTCACGGCCTGGGTGGAAGGAAGAGGGATGGTGTGAGATTTCAACACACTACTCAGAATGGCACACAATTTAAAACTTATGAATTATTTCTGGAATTTTCCATTTAATATTTTTGGACAGCAGTTGACCACAGGGAACTGATACCATGGAAGGCAAAACCGTGTATAATGGGGGACTACTATATATTAATATTAATATATTAATATTATTATATTATATAACATATAATATTATATATTACAATTATATATTATATATTACAGTATATAAATTATATATTATATTACTATATATTGTATATTATAATATATAAAAATTACATAATAATTTATAAGTATATTTAAATTAAATTATAATATATTGATGTATATTAATATATTTTATAATATATAACATTATGTATATATATATAAAGTTATTAAAACTAAAATGGGATACATCTGGAATAATGAACGACAACCAGATTAGGAATGGAACAAAACATTCAGAAACAGATTCAAGTCTATCCAAAAATTGAATACATCATAATGGTAGCATTTCAAATCAGTGAGGAAGATGAATTTTAATTAAATTACCTTGAAACATTTTTGAAATAAAACGAAACTCCTTCGTTTATTCATATACAAATAAATGCATTTCAGCGACTTAAGAAAAAAGATGAAATTATTGGAAGAATATTTCCCAAAATTCACATATACAAATTTGGAATAGAGGGCACTGAACCAAAAGAAAAAAAATGAAGTTTTGAGCACATAAAATATAAAAACAAGTCAATATTATGAAAGACATTGTAAACACAGTTCAAGTGCAAGTTCTCAACCTGGAGCAAATGCCACATAGTTAACGAAGGATTGATCCATCCCAATATAAAAAAAGCTTCCATACTCCATTAAAAAGACAACACAAGTGGCAAAAGAAATGAAATGGATGTGCTAGGTATCTCCTGTTTGCCCTCCCTCATCTACTCGCTGCTCTTTTTATGGCATATTATATCCAAGGTGGTTGACCCATATGGACTATATCACTTGGTCCATTGTCCTGTAGCTTCTGGTGGGGTTTGGCTAATGGGAGACACTGTAGGAGATGAGGTTGGGAGGAGAATGAGGGAGGGTTATTCCCCACCTCCCTCCCATTATCTTCCTGCCAGGTTACTTTGCATCTCTCTACCAAAGAACACAGCTCCTGTGACTCACTCCACCCTATCAGCTAGGCTACTCTTCTTCTTCAGGCCTAGTGGTGGTAAGAGCTCTCTGTTGTTACTACCTCAGTACTGCATTATCCCTTGTTGATTTCTTAAACCAGAGGTCCTCAAAGTGTAGTTCAGAGACCCGCTGAGACCCTGCAACACTTTCAGAGACTGCATAGGGTCAAATTTATATTCAAGATGATGTTAAGATGTTATTTACGTCTTTCAAAACAGATTGGATGCACAAGTAAATATACATCTATATTCTATTAACAAGATATTAAAGAGATTTATAAAATTGCAAAACAATGCAACTCTTCTCACTAATGATGTTTTGGAAAATATAGTTATTTTTCATAAATTATGTTTCTATATTAACATACAATTGGTTTATTAATGCTTTTTAAATGAAATAGATATCATTAAAATACTTAATTTTAAAGTTTAATATGTTAAACATACATAAATCACATGAATAAAAGCTCATTGAGGTGCTTAAAATTTTTAAGAGTATAAAGTGGTCTGGAGTCCAAAAAGTTTGATAACCATTACCTAAAACACTCCAGTCACTTTTATAAATAGTCCTTTTTATTTAACCCTCCTAAATTTGCCTCTTTTGACTATGTTATATGCTACTGGGCAGGACTCTGAGTGATACACTGGAAATTCATAGAAGAGACATAAATTGCCAGTAAACCTCACTAATAAAGAAAATAAATTAACACAATGAAGGGAGATCATTTTACACCTGACAAATTTTTCCTGAAAGATTTGGAACATCCAATTTTGCCTGAGAATATAAGGAAGCAGGCATTTTTATTTACTTTTTGGAGTGTAAATTGGTACAAATTTTTGGAGGGCAATTTTTCAGTGTCTCTTAAAAATGTAAATGTGACTGCTTTATGACCCAATATTTCAAATTCTAGAAATCTATCCTTCAGAAATAAAATTGTGAGTACTTAAAAATATTGTTACAACGATATTCACTATAGCACTGTCTGCAACAGCAAAAAAAAAGAAAGTATGGGGCCGGCCCCGTGGTATAGCAGTTAAGTGCGGGCGCTCTGCTGCTGGCGGCCTGAGTTTGGATCCTGGGCACGCACCGACGCACCGCTTGTCAGGCCATGCTGTGGCGGCATCCCACATAAAGTGGAGGAAGATAGGCACGGATGTTAGCTCAGGGCCAGTCTTCCCCAGCAAAAAGAGGAGGATTGGCATGGATGTTAGCTCAGGGCTGATCTTCCTCACAAAAAAAAAAAGAAAAAAAAAAAAGTAAAAATACTAATAAAAGACCTGCATGTTCATCAAAAGAAAATTAGATAAAATATTGTATAGCCACACAATTAAATACCATGTAAATGTTTAAAAGCAAACACAAGTTAGATCTATATATACTTAGCCTACAACTATAAGTATGATATATTCATGGAAAAAGGTAAGTTACAAAATACTGTACATACCATAGACTATTCCCATGTGCATGTGTACACATATGCATATATGTATATCTTTCTGTGTAAGTGTGAGAATATCTGGAACAAATTATTTGATACATGAGATGGGAGGAGTGGAGGTAGAGATTTTCACAAAAGCAAATTTTTAAAAAGAAAATGCAAGAACTGAAAAGGTAGGCTGAGGGTATTTAACATACGAACAAATAGCCCAGCAAAACTCAGTCTGAAGATATTATTATATTGTTGATATTCATTGATATTCATAATAATGATTATGGTTTCATAAAATTATTTTATACTCAGCTTTATCTCTGCACAGATTTATAGTATGCTAGTCTATAGCAAACGCACACATGCACGTTTTATTATAATCATAAAGTAAGCGAAGTTTGCTGTAGCTTTTTCACTCTTCCATGACAGTTTTTTTGTTTCTAGTGCCCTTGTGCCCTTCTGGTATTTAACTTCCTCATTTAACTTCCTCTTACCCTAGCAGTAACCAGGTCTGGTATCACAGATTCTGAAACTCATTCAGACCAATGTATTAAGCTTAACAAAGCTAAACCTGAAAGAGTTATCTCCAATACATAAAAACTAACAAAATAAAACAAGCAAACAACAACACTCTGACCTAGTTGAGATTATGCAAGACATGGATTTAAGTCCTGCCTACGTCACTTAAGATAGGGAACTTCAGCAAGTTATATCACTGGGTTCTAGTTTCTCATCTGTAAAATAGAAATACTACCTTGTTCCTAGCGTTATTTTGAGTTTCAAATCAGGTTAGGTACACAAAAGTGCCTAATGTTTTCAGTGAGTTAGTAGAATTTAAATAAAAAGCTTTTTTTCTCTCTCATTATAAAAACTGTTAAGCAATGAAGAGATGGTGGGTATAATATTTGGAGTGTCTTGGATATTTTCTTTCTCCTGACATCTGTCCATAATTATAAAGGATCCTTTAGTCATTTAGGTGTACCTGGTCAACCGCAAGCTGAATAATAAACTTTTAAGACAGAATACAGGAATTCCATTGTCAAACTTCTATTCAAGTCCCCTCAGGCAGGGCGGGTCTGAGAAGAGGGTGTCTGTGCAACACACAGGTACGAGAGGATATTTCACTCAGCACATATTTACTGAACAACTTCTATGTGTCAAGCACTGCTTTGCTTCCTGGACATATGGGAATGAACAAAACAGGTAAGTTATTTGTCCTCTGTGGGCTTACATTCTAGTGTGAGAGAAAAAAATAAAGAATAAACAGAAATTTTTGAAAATACAATTTCCTGGGGCCGGCCCGGTGGCACAAGCCTTTAAGTGCACGCGATCTGCTGCGGCGGCCTGGGGTTCACGGGTTCAGATCCTGGGTGCGCACCGATGCACTGCTTGTTGGGCCATGCTGTGGCGGCGTCCCGTATAAAGTAGAAGAAGATGGGCATGGATGTTAGCCCAGGGCCAGTCTTCCTCAGCAAAAAGAGGAGGATTGGCATTAGATGTTAGCTCAGGGCTGGTCTTCCTCACCAAAAAAACAAAAAAATACAATTTCCTATATAGATAAGTGTCAGGAAGAACAAAAAGGCTGGGTAAGGAAGTTGTGACTAGTGGGGGCAAGGAGTTCTCCTTTCTTGGGCGTAGCGGTAGGAGTATTCTCTAAGAAGACGATTTCACCAGAGACTTGAAGGAGGTAAGGGAGTCAGTTGTAAAGATATCTGGAGGAAGAGCATGAAGAGCATCCCCAGCAGAGGAAAGAGTAAGTAAAAAGGCTCTGAGGTTTGTTTGAGAAATAGCATGACGTCCAATGTAAACGGAGCTAAGGAGTGCAGTTCAAAGAGGCAACAGGAGGCCGGAACATGTGAAGAATGACTTTTTTTTGTTTGTAGTTTGGCTTTTACTCAGATATACCTCTACTTTTAACAAGATCCCTCTGGCTGTTGTGTTGAAGAGACATTATGGGGGTCCAAACTCAGAATACATATTGAAGGCAGTGTTGGCAGGATTTCCAGGGTATGAAGTGAGAGAGATATATTGCCATCAAGTCTGTGTATAATGGTAAAATGACAAAGACGGAAAAGATTGGGGAGGAGAGTAAGACTGCATGATGGATGTAGTTCTCTTCTGGACATGTTAAAAGCAATGTGTCTCTTAGATTTACAAGTGGAGATATTGTGTGTGCAGTTGGATGTGTGAGTCTGGATCTTCAGAGTCATCAGAGTATAAATTGTATGTGAAACCCATGATACAGGGTGAGATTACTAAGAAAAAGTGTATATAGAGAGAAAAGAAGAGGGCAGAAGATAGTTCACTAAATATGTTCCAATATTTAGAGACTGGAGGAGAAAAGACAGCAAGAGAAAATGCGGTGAAACAACATGTAAGTTGAAAGGCAAACAAGGTGATCATAGGGCCTCAAAGTCGAGGGAAGACATCTTCAGAATGAGGGAGTAGCCAAGCATGTCAACAGCTGCAGGAAAAAATGAGTAATGTGAGGAGAGGCAATTGGGAACCATGGAGGTTTCTGGTGACCTTGACAGGTGTGGTTTCAATGGAGAGATGGAGAAGAATACCTGAAGGTCATTGGTAGTAAGACATAAGATAGAAGCTTTGATTAGGAAGGAAAGTAGAGACACAAGGAAGGGGAATACACTGCATCCAGTGAGACAGAGGATATGGGTTCTAAGAGAGGGTTTTGTCCTTTTTATTTCTTCAAGATGGGAACTAGTATAGCAAGTTATATTGTTGATGAGAATGATCCAGTAAAAAAGGAGAAATTGAGCATGAAGAAGAGAAAGTTGGGAGAAACGCATATTCCTCCTGAGAATGCAAGAGGAGATGGGGGTCCAGGGTCCAAGTAGAGATATTTAAGTAGGGACAATTAATCTGGTTTAACAATTTGAAAGGCAGCATATTTAGAGACAGATGTTAGGTCACTAGCCTTGATAATGGGAAAATGAGAGCTAATTCTCATCTGACTGCTTCAAGTTTCTTGGTGAAATAAAAACTGAAGGCTTCAGATCAAAGTCAGAAGTGAAGAATAGTATGGGAGGTGAGAGGTTTGATAAGAGGAAAAGTTTGAAACAGTCTTCTTGAAGAATGAGGGAATAAACACATGGGGAACTATAGCAAGATTGCCAGGCAGTGCTGAGTGTCCAGTCACATGCTTTCCTCTACCAACACTGAATTGCTCAGAGGCAGGCTCACAGTATGTGGGAGACTGGCAAGTAGCACAGAGGAGAGAGGTGCAAGGGAGTGATTTTAATGATGGAGCATGGGATATGAACTCAGTAACAGATGAGGTTGAGAATGAGCAGTAAAATCATGGTATAGTCAATCAACGAAAGGTCATGCTGGAGTAAAAGAATTGGTGTTGGAGGTATACAAGTGAGCTAGAAACATAGGTAGCACCATTCAGAAAGTGGGTGCCTGAAATAGAGATTTAGAATGTGAAGCCGTTATGGTTAATGACAAGGTCTGGAGTGTGTCTATGTAGTGGATAGTTGGAGTGGGGTGGAAGAAAATACCACTGGATATACCCTTTATATGAGAGAATGCTGACAGGAGAAGTAGTGGACAAAAAAAGCCAGAAATTCAGGTGTTAAAATCTACAGAGTATGAGAGTGACGTCAGCATCATGGCGGAGTGAGCTTTCCCGTGAACTCTTCCCCCGACAAGATACAACAAAAGCAACAGTCACAGACCAACAACGGAATCCCAGACAGTGAAAACCTAGAGCGGAGGGATCCACACTGCCGCACATCTGAGAGCGGAACGTGCTGGGCCCCCAGAGGAAGTGGGGAGAGGTAAGGAGAACTCCTCTCCCTCCCCATCAGATCAGCGATCCCGGTCCGTGCGGCTCCCAGAGAGGGGGGAGGGGCGGCCCTCGGCGGGGAAACCGTGGCTCTTCGGACTCTCTCAGCCAGTGGGAAACTCCCGCACAGAGGACTCAGAGGAGCCACAGGGCTACCATCAACATCTGAGCACCCCAGAGAGCGGATAAAGAGGGGCAAACGAGAAGCCTCCCACGTCAGGGACCCAGAGGGCAAAAGAGAGAGCTCCCCCCTCCCCGCAACCCGGACTCTGCAGCTCAACCGACCAGACCAGACCTAGTGATCCGAGGCAGACCTGATCAAAAGACTGGACCCGTGGATCGCAGCGGGGAAAAAAAAAAACAAAACTGTGGATCGCAGCAGAAAAACCGGGGCAGAGCACAGGGGGCTTAGACTACACAGCCCTTTACCACCAGACAGTGGCGGCAGGTGGAAATTGCAACCAGAGACTTCCAGGATGAGGAAAAACAAAACCAACACAGGAACCACAATGCAAAAATATATGAAATCACCAGACCAGAAACAAAATGACAAGCACCCAGAAATCAACCCCGAAGACACAGAAATCCATAAACTAAATGACAGAGATTTCAAAATACCTATCATAAAAACACTCAATGAAATATGAGACAACACAGACAAACAATTCAATGAGATTAGGAGTTTCTTCACAAAAGAGATTGAAATCATAAAGAAAAACCAATCAGTGCTGATGGAGATGAAGAACACAATGGAGGAGATAAAGGAGAATCTGGAATCTTTAAAGAACAGAGCTGACAATATGGAGGAAAGAATTAGTACTTTAGAGGATAGGAATACAGATATACTCCAGATGGAAGAGGAGAGAGAACTAAGACTAAAAAGAAATGAAGAAAGACTCCGAGAAATATCTGACTCTATTAGAAAATGTAACATAAGAATTACAGGTATTCCTGAGGGAGAGGAGAGGGAAAGAGGAACAGAGAGTCTATTCAAGGAAATAATAGCTGAGAATTTCCCAAATCTGGGGAAGGAGCAGGAAATACCAGTAAGCAAAGCCAACAGGACACCTATATATATTAACAGACAAAGGCCTTCACCACGACACCTAGTGGTAAGGCTAGCCAGGGTCAACGACAAAGAAACAATATTAAGGGCAGCTAGACAAAAACAAAAAATAGCGTGCAAAGGAACTCCCATCAGGCTCTCAGCGGATTTCTCAACAGAAACTTTTCAGGCTAGAAGAGACTGGAATGATATATTCAAAATACTGAAAGACAAAAACTTTCAGCCAAGAATACTCTATCCAGCAAAAATACCCTTCAAATATGATGGAGAAATAGTAACTCTCCCAGATAAACAAAAGCTAAGGGAGTTCATGGCCACGAGACCCCCACTACAAGAAATACTGAAGAAGGCCCTCAGGCCTGAAAAAAAGAAGAGAAAGGGAACACAAAGCTTGGAGGAAGGAGAAAAGTAGGTAGACAAAATCAGAGAAATAGTAGATCTTTACCGGAATAGGTTAGCAACCACTTAAATACTAAACTCAAAGATCAAAGGAAGAAATTCACCAAAAATAAATTTAACCTCATCACTGTAAACACACAGCCACAACACAAGATAGAATAAGGTATAACAAGAACAACTTAGAAGGGGAAGAGGAAAGTGACCGAATTGACTTAGTATAAGGAAATAGGAGGCTATCAGATAATGGACTATCTCATACACAAGATTTTTTGCCCAAACCTCAAGGTAACCACTAAACAAATAATCAAAGCAAAACCACATATGATAAACAAAGAGAAAACTAGAAGAATCATAAGACAGAACAACCAAACTGAATTGGCAGTCCAAAACAAATGGGACAAGAAACAAAGGAAATGCAAAAGAACTGGAAAATAAGTGACAAAACAGCAACATTAAGCCCTCATATATCAATAATTACCCTAAATGTAAATGGATTGAACTCTCCAATCAAAAGATACAGAGTGGCAGAATGGATTAAAAAACAAGACCCAACAATATGCTGCCTTCAGGAAACACATCTTAGCACTAAAGACAAGCACAGGCTCAGAGTGAAAGGATGGAAGACAATACTCCAAGTTAATGGCAAACAAAAGAAAGCAGGTGTTGCCATACTCATATCAGACAAAGTAGACTTCAAGATAAAACAGCTTAAGAAAGACAAAGAAGGGAAATATATAATGATAAAAGGGACACTCCATCAAGAAGACATATCACGTATAAATATATATGCACCCAACATAGGAGCACCAATGTACATAAAGCAACTATTAACAAACCTAAAAGGAGAAATCAACAACAACACAATAATAGTAGGGGATCTTAACACCCCACTTACATCAATGGATAGATCATCCAGACAAAAAGTCAATAAAGAAATATTAGACTTAAATGAAAAACTGGACGAGATGGACCTAGTAGACATATAGAGAGCACTCCATCTAAAAACAGCTGACTACACATTCTTCTCAAGCACGCATGGAACATTCTCTACGATAGACCATATGTTGGGAAACAAAGCAAGCCTCAATAAATTTAAGAAGATTGAAATCATAACAAGCATCTTTTCAGACCATAAGGCTATGAAACTGGAAATGAACCATGAAAAAAAAAAAACTGGGAAAGTGACAAAAATGTGGAGATTAAACAACATGCTACTGAACAACCAATGGATCATTGAAGAAATTAAAGGAGAAATCAAAAACTATCTGCAAACAAACGAAAATGATAACATGCCATATCAAACCATATGGGATGCAGCAAAAGCAGTCCTGAGAGGGAAACTCATAGCGATACAAGCCCACCTTAACAAACAAGAAAAAGCCCAAATAAGCAGACTTAAATTACACCTAACAGAACTAGAAAAAGAAGAACAAACAAAGCCCAAAGTCAGCAGAAGGAGAGAAATCATAAAAAATCAGAGCAGAAATAAATGAAATTGAGACCAAAAAAACAGTAGAAAGGATTAATGAAACAAAGAGTTGGTTCTTTGAGAAGATAAACAAAATCGACAAACCCTTAGCCAGGCTTACTAAGAAAAAAAGAGAAAAGGCTCAAGTAAATAAAATTAGAAATGAAAGAGGAGAAATTACAATGGATACCATGGAAATACAGAGGATTATAAGAGAATACTATGAGAAATTATATGCCAACAAATTGGACAATCTAGAAGAAATGGATACATTCTTAGACTTATACAACCTCCCAAAATTGAACCAAGAAGAAATGGAGAATCTGAATAGACCAATCACAAGAAAAGAGATTGAAATAGTAATCAAAAACCTCCCAAAAAATAAAAGCCCAGGACCAGATGGCTTCTCCAGTGAATTTTACCAAACATTCAAAGAAGATTTAATACCCATCCTTCTCAAACTATTCCAAAAAATAGAGGAAGATGGAACACTTCCTAAATCATTCTACGAGGCCAACATCACCCTGATACCAAAACCAGACAAAGACAATACAAAGAAAGAAAATTACAGGCCAATATCGCTGATGAACATTGATGCAAAAATCCTCAATAAAATATTGGCAAACGGAATACAACAATACATTAAAAAGATCATACACCATGATCAAGTGGGATTTATACCAGAGACGCAGGGATGGTTCAACATCCGCAAATCAATCAACGTGATACATCACATCAACAAAACAAAGAATAAAAACCACATGATCATCTCAATAGACGCAGACAAGGCATTTGACAAGATACAACATCCATTTATGATAAAAACTCTCAATAAAATGGGAATAGAAGGAAAGTACCTCAACATAATAAAGGCCATATATGACAAACCCACAGCCAACGTCATAGTCAACGGGGAAAGACTGAAAGCCATTCCTCTGAGAACAGGAACGAGGCAGGGCTGCCCACTCTCACCACTCCTGTTCAACATAGTACTGGAGGTTTTGGCCAGAGCAATTAGGCAAGAAAAAGGAATAAAAGGAATCCAAATAGGTAACGAAGAAGTGAAAGTCTCACTATTTGCAGATGACATGATTGTATATATAGAAAACCCTAAAGAATCTGTTGGAAAACTATTAGAAACAATCAACAACTACAGCAAAGTTGCAGGGTACAAAATCAATCTACAAAAATCAGTTGCATTTCTATATGCTAATAATGAACTAACAGAAAGAGAGCTCAAAAAGATAATACCATTTACAATTGCATCAAAAAGAATAATATACCTAGGAATAAATCTTACCAGGGAGGTGAAGGACCTATACAATGAGAACTACAAGACATTATTGAAAGAAATCCATGATGACATAAAGAAATGGAAAGAGATCCCATGCACGTGGATTGGAAGAATAAACATAGTTAAAATGTCTATACTACCTAAAGCAATCTACAGATTCAATGCAATCCCAATCAGAATCCCAATGACATTCTTCACAGAAATAGAAAAAAGAATACTAAAATTTATATGGGGCAACAAAAGACCCCGAATAGCTAAAGAAATCCTAAAGAAAAAGAACAAAGCAGGAGGCATCACAATCCCTGACTTCAAAACATACCACAAAGCAATAGTAATCAAAACAGCATGGTACTGGTACAAAAACAGACACACAGATCAATGGAACAGAATTGAAAGCCCAGAAATAAAACCACACATATACGGACAGCTAATTTTCGACAAAGCAGCTAAGAACATGCAATGGAGAAAGGAAAGTCTCTTCAATAAATGGTGTTGGGAAAACTGGACAGCCACATGCAAAAGAATGAAAGTGGACCATCTGCTATCGCCATTTGCAAAAATTAACTCAAAATGGATCCAAGACCTGAAGGTGAGACCTGAAACTATAAAACTCATAGAAGAAAATATAGGCAACACACTATTTGACATTGGTTTTAAAGGAATCTTTTTGGATGACATGCCTAACCAGACTAGGGAAACTAAAGAAAAAATAAACAAGTGGGACTTTATCAGATTAAAGAGCTTTTATAAGACAAATGAAACCAGAATCAAGATGAACAGACAACCAACCAGCTGGGAGAAAATATTTGCAAAACATACATCTGACAAGGGGTTGATCTCTATAATATATAAAGAACTCACACAATTGAACAACATAAAAACAAGCAACCCAATCAAAAAATGGGCAGAGGAAATGAACAGACACTTCTCCAAGGAAGATATACAGATGGCCAATAGGCACATGAAAAGATGCTCAACATCACTAATCATCAGGGAAATGCAAATCAAAACAACACTAAGATACCACCTCACGCCTGTTAGAATGGCTATAATCACCAAGACAAAAAACAACAAATGTTGGAGAGGATGTGGAGAAACAGGAACCCTCATACACAGCTGGTGGGAATGCAAACTGGTACAGCCTCTATGGAAAACGGTATGGAGATTCCTCAAAGAATTAAAAATAGAGATGCCCTATGATCCAGCCATCCCACTACTGGGAATCTATCCAACGCACCTGAAATCAACAATCCAAAGAGGCTTATGCACCCCTCTGTTCACTGCAGCATTATTCACCATAGCCAAGAAGTGGAAGCAACCTAAGTGTCCCTCGACTGACGATTGGATTAAGAAAATGTGGTATATATATACAATGGAATACTACTCAGCTATAAAAAAGACAAAATCGTCCCATTTGCAACAACATGGATGGGCCTGGAGCGTATTATGTTAAGTGAAATAAGCCAGAAAGAGAAAGACAAACACTGTATGATCTCACTCATATGTGGAATATAAACCAACACATGGACAGAAAAAACTGGACTGTGTTTACCAGGGGCAGTGGGGGTGGGGGGTGGGCACAAGGGGCGAAGGGAGTCATATATATGGTGATGGACAAACAAAAATGTACAACCCAAAATTTCACAATGTTAGAAACCATTAAAACATCAATAAAAAAAATTAAAAATCAAAAAAAAAAAAAAAAAAAAAAATATCTACAGAGTATGAGAGCAAGTGATAAGAAGAAAGCAAAAATCAGCTATCCATTTGAGAAGGCTGTAGGTGAGTCTGTATCATCAGCGGAATACCAGCTTTCACTTAAAACAAGAAGATCAAGGAAATATTAAACGAGGTTGATGATATTGAAAGTTTTTCTGAGGACTGTGAATTACAGAGGGCAGAATAGAACATTTTGGAAGGCCAGTGAAGGATGGACAATTGGGTCAGATTAGGTTATGTGCAAAGCTATTTGAAAATAAATGTCTGGGCAATTTAGGCATCTGCTGGTGAGTGAGGTAAACAGGGATTAGGGGAATGATGAGGTTAGACTAGCTGATCTCTTATAGGAAGTCATTTCTCAGTCATCAAGGAAAAGTTAAATTATATCTGGTGTGTGCTCTTTATTTATTTATTTTTATTTTTATTTTTTGTGAGGAAGATCAGCCCTGAGTTCACATCCATGCTAATCCTCCTCTTTTTGCTGAGGAAGACCGGCTCTGAGTTAACATCTATTGCCAATCCTCCTCCTTTTTTCTCCCCCCCGCCAGATAGTTGTATGTCATAGTTGCCCATCCTTCTAGTGGCTGTATGTGGGACGCGGCCTCAGCATGGCCAGAGAAGCGATGCGTCCGTGCGTGCCCGGGATCCAAACCCGGGCCACCAGTAGCGGAGCTCACACACTTAACCGCTAAACCACGGGGCCGGCCCTGGTGTGTGCTCTTAAGGAAGGTTAAGACACATGTTCTGGATCTGTCCAAAATGGTAACACATAGAAATATTAGCTCTATGAGAGGCAGTATAGGGCAGAAAAGAAGCTGTACTACAAATTCATCTCTGCTACCTAGTAGCTGGACAAGAGACATTGGATAAGAAATCTAAATGCTCCATGCCTCAGTTTCCTCATTTGTAAAATGGGGATAGTGATATTACCTAACTCATAGGTCTGTTACAAGGATTAAGTAAGTCAATGTATGGAAGGTGTTTACCACAGTACTTCAAACGGTAAGAGACCAAAATGCTAATGTTGTTACTATTATTAAAGAAATGATTTCACTTTTATGGAAAATGAATGTATAGGCTAGTTCTTATTCTCTAAATTCTGCACAAATGAGGTGCTCTCCTTTATGCATGTACATTAAATTACCTGAAAAAGGTCTAATTCCATAACAAGCCATGTTTATCCCTCTGTACACTTTCACTTTTTCTTTTACTCTTCATTTGTGAATCATTTAATTGCATAAAAGGGAATTTCATTTCAACTTCTATTAGTAATGAAATATTTGATTTTTCATTCCACTAACTTTCCTGAAAGACCATATTGGTATTATAGCAGAATTCATCTGCTGGTCTTAGCTTACCAGGGCCTTTCACCAGTTTAGTTTGAAAAGTTATCCATGTGTCAAGAGTGGAAAAGACTCTGATGCTCTCCATAAGGATTCACATACTTTGTCCAGAAAGCTAGTTGTTGAAAAGGGTTAGTGCACTTTAAAGGGTACTAGGGTACTAAAACCTAGTACTTGGAAAGCTAAGGGGACAAATTGTGGCATAGCATGACAGTTTGAAAATTATATTTTGGTCAATAAAATAATACTTTCTTTAATCTTTAATAGCTATAGTCAAATAATTTTTCCAAGAATAGAAGGATTTTTAAGTCTTAAGAATTTACCCTAAAGCATTTGTTTAATAAAATACGGTGTTTTAATTAACAGTTTATGGATCTTTTACTCATTAATTAAACAGACTTAAGCTATTTGGTTCTTGGGCCGGCCCCGTAGCTAGGCGGTTAAGTGTGCGTGCTCCGCTGCTGGCGGGCTGGGTTCAGGTCCTGGGCGCGCACCAACGCACCTCTTCTCCAGCCATGCTGAGGCCGCATCCCACATACAGCAACTAGAAGGATGTGCAGCTATGACACACAACTATCTACTGGGGCTTTGGGGAAAAAAATAAATAAATACAATTTAAAAAAAAAGCTATTTGGTTCTATGATTTGCTCCATAATTATACAATATTTATAACCCTGGAAGATAGACAGTAGATCCATGCCCCCAAATCCCAGCCCCTATTCTAGTGGTGTCTACGACAGGTGACAATTATATAACTGTCAATAAAATAGAAACTTTGGAGTTATAGAAGACAGTGGAAGCCATTAGATGGAGAAAACACAGCCATTCCCAGCTTTTAATGCATGTTTTAAATCATTTCCATGGGAACCAACATTTGGCACAAGGGCCACTGTTACGAAAAACAGTTAGAAAGCAGCCTCTACCAAGCCAGATGGTTAATTTGTAACGGGGGAATATAACAAGGAGAAACTGGGTTATATAACCCCTAAAAATCCTTGATAATGGATTCAAGTGGACTAAATCACTGGGCTCTCTTCCAACCCTCTGTCAATACTACTATCTGTGGCAACAATACCATCAACCACAGGAGGAAGCACTATTAATTGCAAGGTGTCTAAAAAGGTAAATACCACAAAGAAATATGAGTAAATATTTCTAAATAGATCAGAAAAGTTAGGTTCAAGAACCCTGAGGTTCTCTAAATAAAGTTATATGAGGGGAAGCATCAAGGCAG
This sequence comes from Ceratotherium simum simum, assembly GCF_057802395.1. Lineage (NCBI taxonomy): Eukaryota > Metazoa > Chordata > Mammalia > Perissodactyla > Rhinocerotidae > Ceratotherium > Ceratotherium simum. The sequence continues at coordinate 9,942,995 of NC_141940.1, read as the reverse complement.
AAGGGAAAAGTGTGTTGGCTTAAGTTCCCAGAGCAATTAGAATAAAACTAATTATCCAGACTAACAGTCAGTACACCTTCGAGCCATCATTGTGTAATGTCACTTTGCATCACATAGAATCTGAGTGTTCTCTGATTTTAGTGCTAAAAGGAACCCTAGAGATTCAGTGAGTACTCAAAGTCACACAGCAAGTTATTGACACAGCTGAGATATGAGTCCTCGGACTAAGACTGGAGATAATCAATCCAATGAGATTTATCTGGACACATTGCTCCCTTGAGGAAGTGCTGGACCCTGTCCTTAAGGAAATTCTTGGAATAACTATTTCCCAGGATCTTTTGTCAACTTCTTATGGGAATACCTATTCTTACCATACCTGTAGCCACATACCGTGTCCCAGAATTTAAATTGAGGAGGGACATTATCTTTCTCTTCCCTGAAGGGTAACTCTAGTTATAAGGCTTACATAATATGAGGAAATATCCCCCTAAGACATACACATGCACACACACACAAACACATACCATAGTGCATTTCTATATGGAAGACATCAATATTTTGAGGTTCAATTCTTAAAGCTGTAATTTTAAATTTGTTGTGACCTTGAGAAAAATCAGTTTTTTCATACCTCAATTCTCCTAGGTATAAAATGGGTTTAACGAGGACAGTCTCAAAAGGGTATAACTCTAATTAATCCTTTAATTATGAGAAAGCATATTAGAACCAATTTCATAAGAAGGAACATATTGCCTGTAAGCCTTTATCAACCAGTGTATGATATTTTTCCTTTTCTTTCTTTTCTTATTCATTATAATCTATTGATTTTATAAAACTAGTTTAGTAATAACCATATTTTAGTAAAAAACTAAAAGGAAAGAAGACGATGTTTAGCATGTAAATGAAATAAGCTTGTTGGACAGTAAAACACAATATTTCTCTGAAAATTCCATATCATATAAGAAATATTTTTAGAAATATGAAACATTTGTGACTCAATTTGTTTACTTCTACTATGTTTTAAAGAATAGATATTTTGTTTTTATTTTTCTTCTCATTGCTGATAGAATTATCTGTAAATGTCACCCACAGCCTCATTATCTTACTTTGGATGACTAATCCATAATATAAAAGAGAAGGCCCACTTTGTATCAGTTTGGCTATTAGAGAAGATATTTAAATTGATAACGAGTTTTTGTGAATATTAATTGTAAGAAAATACTTTGAATCACTCCCTATACTCATGCAAAATGCCAACAAGACAACTTTATCCCTGTGATTGTCTACAGAGTACAACAGAACTGGCCCAAATACCATTGCTTGTTCATTACTAGTACTCTCAGTGGGCTCTCCTGGAACATTCTGGCACAGGAGACATTTTTCTGTGCCTCCAGCCATAATTTAATAGAGAAAGCTGTCATGATAGACTCTACTTGGGAAAAAGCATCAATGCAGCATCCAAAGGTGGGTCCTAACTCCTATGAAAACATGTCTTGGAAGCCAGGTCCATTGTCTTTGCTGTATGGACTCATTAAGACCTAAAGTACCAAATTTGTTCTCAGAATCCTCACACTCTCAAATTTGGCCACGAAGACTGCTGCATTGATAATTCTGTTAGAGATAGTCGCCTAAATAAAGGAAATAAATTACTCTCAAATGCATTGAACACCCTTCCCTTGGTCTTTGTGTCCTCTTGGAACATGTTTAAAGATATTGTCAGGATTTCAGACGACAGGTCTCAGGGTGTGATCACGGTGGCTAGCTGCAAAGATGGATGCAATCTCAAAGGGAGCCCACCACAGCTGGCTCTAAATGACCCACTTCTTGTCTCATCATAGGATTCCTATCACTTCCCCAGTTATGCACGGGAAAGTCTTGACTCCTGCCTTGCCCTCTTCATGAGTCACCACCAATGCCAACACACTACTCACTCCTTTCTGCACAGTAACTCCCGGGGTGAGGGGACACCTCTCCTAAAGCATAGATGATCCATACCCCTAAACAGGGCACCTCTCAGGCCCCATTCCTTTCATTTATCATGGGCTCTCAGTCATCCTCCCTAAGCCCTATCTATTACTAGGCAGTTGGAATTCCCTGCGTGAATCAATCAGGGACTAGATGTTTGCATCTTTCTTATTGGTGTGTTCAAGCAGCAACCCTTAAAGTAGCAGTCCCTACCCTGAGTGCACAATTGAAACAGCCAACACAGTGCTCCCTAAATATGATTTTTCCTCAAATGCAATCCCACATACCAAGACTGACTTTTCCTAACCTAGAGCCTGGGTTTGAGATAAGAAGAGGTGCGCCCCTCTTCCACTCTAGAATAATATTGCCGCAAGCTGTTAGGAGATAATCTAGTGATTGAGCTGAGAGGTAATGGTCGCTCAGATCAGTGGAATAACAGTGGAAATAGTAGAAGTGGTAGGATTTTGGATATATTGTAAGGCAGAGCCAGCAAGATATCCTAATGTATTGGATCTGGAGCATAAGAGGAAGAGCAGAGTCAAGGATGACCCCCATATATGCGGCCTGAGCTACTGGAAGAATAGACTTGCCATTTGTTGAGATGTAAAAGACAACGGGAATAGCAGGTTTAGAAGTGGAAACCAAGCTTTTGGTGCTGAAAAGTGTTAAGTTCAAGCTGCCTATGAGCTATCTGATTTATCTATGAGACTGGATGAGATCACCAAGGAGGTGAAGGAGAATCAAAGAGCAAGGAATGAGCCCTGAGACAGTGTTACATTAAAAATCTAAAGACAAGTGGAAGCCCCAACATAAGAGACTGAGAAAGAGCATATAGTGATGTAAGAGGAAAATGAAGAGGATGCGGCATCCTGGAACACAAGTGAAGACAAAAAAGGAGGGAGTGATCAACTGAGTCAAATGCTGCTGATGGGTCAAGTAAGGCGAAGTTTAAAAATTATATGTGATTTTAGAAATGTTGAAGTCATTGGTGATTTTGGTGAGAGTTTTTGTGGAGTAGGGGGGGCAAGGGCCTGATTGCAGGTAATTTAAGAAAGAATATGAGCTGAAGAACTGCAGACAGTAAATATAGATACTTAGAAGAATTTTTGCTGCAAACCATAAGACAGAAATGGGACAGTAATGGCAAGGGTATCAAAAAAAGTATTGTATTTGTTTATTTGTGGATTACAATGGAAGAAACCTTTAAAAATTAAAAAAAAATGTTCCTGTGCTGTGAATGAATCTGTACAAAGTGAAATATCAATGGTGTGCTGGAGCAAAATATATGGCATCTAGTACTCAAATGACAGGATAGATAAGACCATGGAAATTTCCTCATAGTCAATAGGCAAGAAGGCAGAGGATTTGATTGCAGATGGGTAGATATCAAGGAGTGAGTCTGCAGAAGTTCTCTTCTGACTGATTTAAAGTGATCAGCTAACCATAAAGGTGGAGGAGGAGGAAGTTTTAGAGGTATGAGTAGAGAGAAAAAGATATGAAAATGTGATGTAGAAGAGGGGGAGAGTGAATTGACTAGGGCAGTACAGTATGATTACTTTCTTGAATAAGAGAAATGTGTGAATTTAGAGCTAATCAGCCAGAATATATATAATCTGGGATATACCTCTGGATGGGGTGTGTACAGGACAACAGTATTGCTTCTGTGGATACAAAAAAAAAAGATAATTGGGAAAACAGACTGTGGAAATGGGCTGCCAATGAAATGTTTCTAAACAGTACGTAATAACATGGAAAATGTTAACACCCTACTGCTGAGTGAAAAAGGAGGACAGAAAATCACATAAGCACTTTGAGCTTAAATATGGGGAGAAAACAGAAATATAAAGGTTTTCAAGGGAATATGACCAAATGCAATTAGTGACTATTTTGAGGGATGGGATTGTAGGTATTTTTCCTTACACTTTTCTATACTGAGCTTGTTTACTTGTATCATGAAAAAAATGACCAAATATATTTTAAGGAAACAAATCAAAATGCTCTCAAAGAATTGCTACAACGATTTGAAGATATTAACATAGTGCCTATACAGCAAGCATTTCAGTATAAACTTGCAGGTCAATATTTCTCAAAGATAGCCCTTGAACCACTTGTATCTGAAATACTTTAGGTACTTTTTAAATTATGGATTCCCTGGATCCAACAAAGTGCTACTGAATCAGAATCACTAGATGTGAAGCTCAGGAATCTGTATTTGACATAAATGTTCAATGAGGGATCCTTTGTCCTTTCCAAGGCTAATCCTTCCACCTGTGCTCTATATTTCTTCCCCCTTCTCAGGAAACTGCCACTGTCAACTACCCCTCTCTCTCTTCAGTCATAAATTTCTTCTCCATATCTAGATTTTTCCCATAAGGACTTAAATATAATTAAGAATCTAAAAAAAAGTCTTCGTTTGCATCCATGTCCCTTTCCAGTTACAGACTAATCTCATTCTCACTTGAAGTAATCATCTAAACCCATTGTCTCCATTTCCTCACCTGCTACTCCCAACTCAGCCCACTACAATTTGGTTTATTTCCCCGTTATTCTACTGAAAAACTAATGCCATTCATGTTGCCTAAGCCAATGAACACTTTTCCACCCCCAACTTGCTTCACCTCTTGGCAATATTTGACACTATTGAGTACTCTCTTTAAAACACTCTCTTCCCTGGGTTTTCGTGATACCATAAGCTCTTAGTGTTTGTCTTACCACTCTGATCACTGTTTCTCTGGCTCTTTTGTAGGCTTACTCTCTTGTATTCAGCCAGCCATACAATATTAGAATGTCTTAAGGTTTGATACTCTTATCACCCTATGCTTTCTCCTCAAGCAATGACATACACACTCTGGATTTCAGTTACCTCCTACATGCAGATGACTCTCAAATTTATATCTCCATATACACTAGTAAATTGACAGATCAGATGATATATCTGTGATTTGCTTCAGAATGATCCAAGATAGGGGCATAGAATGTATAGATGAAAGGTATAAATGAAACAAGGTTGACCATGACCTGATCACTGTCTAAGCTGCAGTATGCACACATGAGATTTGATTATACTATTCTGTCTACTTTTATAGATTTTTGGAATCTATAAGAAAAAATATGTCTCTAAGCTTACAATGCTTTTCTCAGCTCAACACCCCTATATCCAACTGCTTAATTTACATCTTCTCTTTGATAATAATAGCAAACAGAAATAAAAATAGCTAACATAGCTTAACAAGTGCCACCTCTCTTCTAAGCATTTTGTATTTATCCCTCACAAAGACTGTACAAGGTGGTTATTATTATTCTTCACATTTTACAGACGAGGAACCTAAGGGACAACAATATTAAATAATTTTCCCTGGGCCCCACAAATGGCTGCTCCAGGATTCAAATTCAGGAAGCCTGTTGCATAGCTCTACTCAAGTATCTCAAAGGTACTTTAAACTCAACATGTCAAAAAATCAAACATAATCTCCCCTTCCCACCTCCTGTCCTTTTCCAGCGTTCCTTATCTCTGTGACTGCTGCCTCCATTTATTCAGCTGCAAAAGCCAGAAATAGCTGTGAACTTTGGTGTTTTCACTCTCACTCAATATAACTAATCTAACACCAAACACTCGAGATTACACCTGCTAAATTGCTACAGAATCTATCAAGTTATTTGTCTTTCTGATGTGTCTATCATCCTAGCTACCTATCACCTACTTATCTATCATCTCTTTCCATCTTCCACCACTACAATTCTAGATCAAACTACCATTGCTTCTTTTCTCCACTACTGCAGACTGATCTTTTCAAAATGAAACCTGATACTGAGACCCCCTGCTTGAAACACCACAGGGCTTCAAAATAAGGTTATAATGTAGACTAAACTTCCTAATATGACCTTAAGTGATTTGTATGACCTGACTCTTGCCCTATGCTTCTACCTCCATCCTTCACCCTCACTCTGTAGTTAGGCACACTGGCTTTCTTTCAGTGCCTCTAATGTGCAATGGTCTCCTGACAAAGTTCTTTTTCCATGCTCTATCCTTATCTAGAAGGCTCAAATATTTGCCTGTTAACTCTGCCTCATCCTTCAGTTCTCAGCTCTCCCTTACCTCGCAGTGAAAGTTGGTCCCTCTCTTACATGCTCTTGTAGAAGCACATTCCTTTAAGCAGTTATCACCAATTTGTGTGATTATTTGACTGTCTCTCTCCCTGTCGAGGCTCTCAGCTCCATGAAAGCTGGCATGGGCCACATAGTAGGTGCTCAATAAATATTTGTTGATTGCATGAATGAATGTATATGCACACGACGCACACAAAGTTTGAGAATCCCTGTTGTATAAATGCTATTCTTCTTCTCCTTTGCCTCTATATTCCTTAAAACTACTTAACACTAGTAATGTTTCTCCTAAATTCAGGCCTGTCCTAGTTCATAAACCTAACTTATATAGAAGCAATATCTATATTAAGAAATCTGTCAATATCAATGTTGATGAGAATGAGGACACACAAAAACTCTCATATATTGCTGACTGGAGTGTAAACTGGTACAACTACTTTCAAAACTGTATGACAGTTTTATGATCCTATGATCAAGCAACTCCCTTGGGTGTCCAATGACTCCAGGTTAAGAACTTCTACACTAGAGAAATGTGCATACAGGCACACAAGACATGTACAGGTATATGTAAAGCAGCATTGCCCGTATGAGTCAAAAATCTCAAAAAATTCAAAAGTCATCAACAGGTGAAAGGATAAATAAATTGTAGGATACACCAAATAATGGAATATCATTCAGCAATCAAAATTACCAAAGTGAAGCTATATACAGCAATGGGGATGAATCTCACAAATATAAGTTCAAAATCAAATCTATATCACAAGATACTACATACAGAATGATTTAATTCTTGAAGTCCAAAAGCAGGAAACACTAAATGATAGTATTCAGGGATACACGGATAGGTAGTAAAACTGTAAAGGAAGTAAGGTATCATCAGAAAAGTCATGATAAAATTATCTGTATGATTTAGAATCTTAAGGGGAAAGAAAGATTTGTGACCTAGGAGGGAAATACGAGGGATTTTGAGCTGCTGGCAATGTGCTATTTCTTTTTTGTCCTGGACTAAGGCTACATGGGTATTCATTTAATAGCTATTTATTAAAGTATACATTTATGTTTATGCATGTTTCTGAATGTATATCATATTGTATTATATAATTAAAGATTTAAATAATAAATATTCATTAATCAGAAAAAATTATACCCATAGCCTTATGATCTGCTCACATCCATTGTAATTAATTCAGAGTCCTAGAGCATAGATCAAGTGACCTTGTTGAGCTACTGGACTCTTATGAAGATCCTCAAGACATTCTTCTGTCATTTATTCATTCATCTGGACAATTATCCATTTGTTTTCAGACTATTAGAAATGGGAAGGCTGTTGAAGACCATCCAATATTTTGCAGACAGGGAAATTAAGGTCCAAAAATAAAATTGGCTTGCTCAAGGTCAAACAGCAACTTAGTGAAAAAGCCAGTAATCCAACAGTAGTGACTTGTAAATAATTGCTACTGCAAAGAGCTACTATTAGGTTTCCTTAATATCTGTTCTCTCTTTTTCAATAATAACAGAATTTTTACCTGCGAACTTGGTCACGCAGAGACTAAATTTTCAAACCTCCCTTACAGTCAGATGTGACCATGTGATGAAGTTCTTGACAAAAGAAAGTATGTGCTAGTGTCCTATCTTATGGCTGTTTCTAAGAAGCTCCTATAAGAGACATCTGGGACACCCACTTAGCTCTTATTCTTCACCATTCTTCTTCTGTCCTGTTGCCTGGAATGTAAATGCTACCATTTTGACCCACAAAGACACAGAAAGGCGGAGTTGGAAGTAGACTAAATTCCTGAGTAGAGCTGGAGTGGAGCTGTCAGATCAAGCCAGGATTGCCTAGCCAATAGAATTTTATGTAGAAAGAAATAACGTTCTATAGCATTTATTCCACTGGTCCTTTGGGTTTTCCTATAACTTGGAGTCAAGTTAATCCTTATTGATACAGATAGCAAATAAATATTTATTAAATTAAATTGGCTAATTTTTTGGCACATGGGTCCATATTCTTTCTACCATATCACAATTCTCTTTTTCTATGATATCTCCAAAAATCACAAAATCTAAAGTCTCTATGCTATGTCACCTCTGGGTTTTGAACACGTTCTTTGGTTCTGTTATCAACATCAGATATAGAAAGGATAAGATTCTTTAATTTAAAAAGATGGTCCAAACTAAGCTCCAAACTCATAAATCACTTCACTACAGACATGGAAGGTATGCTGATGATTTAGAGATAGGGGCTAAATTACTGTAAATAAATCCAGAAAGTTCAGCTGATACCTCCTCAGATATTGTTTTCAATAAAAGTTGTTCTCAGTGAAAATGCATTTTTGAGGTTCCAGCAGTTATGTATCACATGTCTATCTTCCAAGGATGTTATGGGTTGTTAAATAGTTTCTTGTTAAGTGCTTTAAGCTTTTAGGAGTAAAAATGCTCTATAAATGTAAAGTCTTATTAGGATCACTACAAAGTGAAACATGAAAAATGAATGCATATAAACATCTATCTTGGGCATTGTTCAGTAAATCCAGGCTGAAAATTAGAAATCAATTCCAGGGCCGGCCCTGTGGCTTGGTGGTTAAGTGCGCGCGCTGCAATGCTGGTGGCCCGGGTTCGGATCCCGGGTGCGCATCGAGGCACCACTTCTCCCTCCATCCTGAGGCCGAGTCCCACATACAGCAACTAGAAGGATGTGCAGCTATGACATACAACTATCTACTGGGGCTTTGGGGGGAAAAAATAAAATAAAAAAAAAATAATAAAATAAAATAAATAAAATCTTTAGAAATCAATTCCATATAATATAAAGGTATCCAGGGTTCATGATAAAAGATAAGGGACTTGAGAAATGTGATGTACACAAGTAGGAGGAAATAGCATTTTGGAAATGCAGGATGCACTCACAGTTTTGGACTCTTGATTTTTGTGGGCTTCCCTCCAAGACAGCTGTATGTCCCACATGAAACAGAACTCCTACTGAGATACAGAAATGTGGAGAAGACATAGATGTGTTTCAAGTCACTCCAGCCTCAGCTGCTAGAGAAGGATTGAGTAGTTGTGAAGAAGCAGTTTGAGCTGTGGATTTTGCATAGAATCTACACTTAAAAGGATTTGCAGCAGGTGCAGTGAGAAGCTGCCTAACAGCTGTCAGTCAAAGTTACCTCACAGAAGTGATGAGACTCAGAAAAAGCTGGCCTGAACTTGTCAAGCAGGAAGGGAAGACTAACAGGAATAGCGATGGCACAGGGCTGCAGTCGGCCAATGTCAACAGATCCCTAATGCCACTGGGGCAATGACTCCCACTGTCTGCATAGGTGCTGACCCAGATGCACTTAGTCTTCCCTCCAGAACTTTAAACCCAGCTAAACCCACCAGGCCTTTCGTCTTTGCCAAGCCATATCTTGCTCAAAAAGGCAAGTCTCGTCCCTATTATTCCAACCCATCTCATCCTCTTCTCCCCATACTGCTGTGCTCTTCTGTCCCCTCTGACTGACTTCAGCTTCCTTCTCTCTTCGTTTGTGCTCTTGACAGACTGTTCTACAAGTTTAACCTCTTAATTGTGTGTTTCCTTTATTTTCTGCCTTAACTGAAACTCAGCTGTCCACTGAGTCTACCTCCATGTTCTAAAACCTCAAATGCCACTAAGACAGCAGGTGAGATCTGCATCTACCTCAATTTCCAATGCTATTTCAACCATCATGAAAATCTCATGTCAGCTAAATACACTACTTGCTATTCTTCTGTGTTGCTCTCATCTATGGATTCTATGGCTACTCCTGTACATTGACTAAAGACATGGATACCTGGCTTCTTTCCTACACTAAATTCTGCCACTATCTTGGGTGATTCCACATCTATGTGCATAACATATCCAATTCATTGGCCTTAATTCCTTATTCTTACTTATTTCATCGCCAGTGATTTTATACCTCCTTTACACTTCCATCATCACAAGTTGGACCTTGTTACCAACCAGAACTCCTCCACCTTCTATATCACAAATAAATTCTCCACATACTAATCCCAATCACCCATCCTTCCAGCTCTTTCACTTCCTTATTATCCCTACACTTGCTCTTTGATTTCAGAGAAACTTTCTATCATCTTTCATTCCCATTTTCTCTCAGTCTATAGATAATGCCTTAATGTACTCCTTTCTCTGTCCAACCTGGAATCCATGATCATTTACTCAAACAAATACCTTTACCAATATCTTCAACTTCCAGAAATACAGTAGTTCCCTCTTATCCACAGTTTCGCTTTCCATGGAAAAGTCTAGAAATAAACTATTTATAAGTTTTAAATTGCACGCTGTTCTGAGTAGTATGATGAAATCTCACGTAGTCCCGCTTCGTTCTGTATGTGAATCATCCCTTTGTCCAGTGTATCCATGCCGTATACGCTACCCCGCCCATTAGTCACCATCTCGGTTATCAGATCAACTGCTGGGTATCGCAGTGCTTGTGTTGAAGTAACCTTAATTTTACTTAACAATGGCCTCAAAGCACAAGAGTAGTGATGCTGGCAATTCGGATATGCCAAGAAGAAGCCATAAAGTGTTTCCTTTAAGAGAAAAGGTGAAACTTCATGTGCTGAGGTTGCTAAGATCTACGGTAACTTTTATGACAGTATATTGTTATAATTATTCTATTATTAGTTATTGTTGTTAATCTCTTATCTGCCTAATTCACAAATTAAAGTTTATCATAGGTATGTATGTATAGGATAAAACATAGTATATGTAGGGCTCAGTACTATCCGCAGTTTCAGGCATCCAATGAGAATCTCCCAGGGACAAGGGGGGACTACTGTACTTGCAGTTTCCTGAAGATGTCAGGTTTCCTTTGCCTCATTGCCTTTGTGTTTGCTACTTTCACTGTTGGTACTTTCCCAAATTCTTTGCTTGGTTAATTCATACTCATTCTTTAAGACTCAATTGCATCCTAAGGGATACTTTCACAGACCTCCTTCCCCCTTCTGGGATAAACGTCCTCCTTCTATGCTCCCTCTTTGGTACTCTGTTATTGCCCCTTTCAAAGCACTTATCACACTCTATTAAATTTCCATTTAAGTGTTTGTCTCTCAATAGACTGCAAGATTCATAAGGCTAAAGATCTTGTTTGTCTTAACCATAACTATATCCACAATATCTAGATCCATTCCTGGCACAATTTCCATGCTCAATAAGTATTCATTGAATGAATCCCAAAACACCAAGATCTCGCACATTTCCATGCCTTTCTATTTTTCCCTCAGGCTATATTATGCTTTAACTTCATCCACTTCTTCACCTAATTCTTACTTACTCGTCAATCATCAACCCAGGTCCCACCTCTTCCAGGAAGTCTTCTCTGATCTCTCCATCCTTCTCTGATCTCCCACACACTCTCTACATATTTATTATCTTCTCATTTCTCATACTGCATTGTAGTCCATCTGTTGATGACAGACTTCCCTGTCTCCTTAACACAGTGAATTACTGAAGAAGAGGGTCCATGAGTTATTCATATCTGTTTTTCCATCAATTAGAATGAGACCTACCCAGAAGAGGGACTCAATACATGTCAATTTAAATATATAAATAAATTGTAATTTTAATATCTGTACAAATCCACTTCTTCCATCTAATAGCATATCTTTTAACATCAATCAGATGCTCTCAATTACCTATATTCTCTTTGCAGAGTCTGGGGAGATTAGAGGGGAATGGATTTCTTCCTAAATGAGAATCATATAAATGCTCTTGATCTGAGCACTTGGTTATTTCTCAATGCCTAATATTCATTCTGCAGGCACTTCCTCCCCATTCCTGAATATTTGACTGGGTAGTTAAATCGACACATTTCTCTACCTCTTCAGCTCCTATGGATGTTAGGTGCTATATCAGACAATGCTCTGCTGCTATTCAGAGTTTTCATGGCCAATTTCTTCAGAAGTGAGTCGCCAGGTCCTTCTTCCTAGTCTGTCTAGCCTCGAAGCTCTGCTGAAACCCGTCCAACATGGGTGACCCTGCTGGTATTTGAAATACTGGTGGCATAGCTTTCAGCATCACAATGACATGCAACCACCACAGTATGACAACTACAGATGAGTGATGTGGTTCCCTGATAGGGAAACAAACCTGGGCCGCAGTGGTAAGCGTGCTTAACCACTAGACCACCAGGGCTGACAGGGACTTGCCTAGTTATTGCTAAAGATCTTAGTTCAAATCTTTCTGTTCTGCTTGATTCTGTCTTGGATCCTGCCTGCATAACCAAGATTCCAGTCTGCTTCAGAGATCTTTCCTGAACTGGATAAGCCACTGATTCCTTTGGCCCCTAATTTTAGGCTATCACACTTCATAGGTTCCTCACAATTAGGCCTTAACCATAATCTGCCAGCTCACAGAAGAGAAGAATAAAAGCCAAAAAGGCAGCAGAGAAGCTGTACCACCACCACCACTACCACCACAACAGGTGCTCTAGCAAGCAACACGGAGAAGGAGATGTAAGGGAAAATGTAGGTCTGAAATCCTAGTAACTCTAATAACCAAAAATTGAGAAATTATTAGAAGGTAGCGAAAGCAAAAAAAAAAAAAAAAAAAACAACCCAGGAGTTTTGTTGATTAAGTAATTATTTTAAAATGGTACTTAATTCTCTCAATTTTTTTATAGCAGTGATTGTGATTGCTCATCAGAATTATCTATGAGGTTTTTACGAATGCAGATAGATGCTCATATCCAACCCTTAGAGAGTCTCATTCAGTAGGTCATGGATAAAGTCTTGGAGTCAAGTGCTAAAATGTGGCAGCGTGGTAGAGTATAAAGATAATAGGGTTTGGAATCAGACACATCTGCCTTTAAACATAAGGTTGGTTATCTACTAGCTGTATGTGATCTTGGACAAGTCATTTGATCTAAATAAATCTTAGCTTCTTAACCTGTAAAATTAGGAACTTTACTGCCTATTTCTCAGGACAAAAAAGAGACAAAAAAATACAGTGGCTTAAATAAAAAAGAAGTATATTTCTCTCTCAAGTTTATTTCCATGGCCATCCAAGGCTGATGGAACAGCTCTGCTCCACAAGACTTTTCAGGAACCCGGATTCCCCCAAACTTTTTCTAATGTCCACTAGACCAATGTTTCTCAACCTCAGCAATATTGACATAGTGGGCTGGGGTAATCCTGTGCATTGTAGGATGTTTAGCTGCATCCCTGGTCTCTACCAACTAGATGCCAATAACATACCATCTCTCAGTTGTGACAACCAAAATGTCTCTAGATATTGTCAAATGTCCCCTGGGGAGCAAATTGTCCTGATTGAGAAACACTGTCCTTAATGTAATGTCTATCTGCCTGGTTGAAGCTACATAGCCACCATTCTGTGTTCTAGCCAAGAGGAAGGGGAAAGAAAGGGAACCCAGGCAAATATACACCTGGCTTCAAGGGAGGCCAGGAAATATTGTTGCTAGATGGGATATAATATACACAGAAAGAAGGAGAGAATGAATTTTGGGAGGTGGGAGGGGAAGATTGCTACAGGTGTATACTGCAAGAAACAGTACAGTGCTCCCCTATGCCCTTCCTAGTTATGAAGCCTTTCATGGGGGCAACAACTCAGATTACATTCACATACCAGTGTTTTATTCTTCAGATAGTTACTCAAATATCACAGCAACTTGTGGAAGAGCTGTGAGTAACTAGATAAGGCACTGACTTTCATTTCACTTGTTCTTTAGGAGAAGGACAAAACTATAATTGTAGGGATAATGAATACAAAAGAACATAGGGAGGAAGGAGCGAGCAGGAATAGCCAATGAGGCAGCCGTAGTATAATTCAAGTTTGAGAATACCTTTTATGATTATATTTTATAACTTCACTATTCTAGATTATTTTCTTCATTGGCATGGTATATATAAGTACTCAAACCACACCACATTTTAGATTTGTTGAATATTAAAATAATGATGGGTCATATTTTAGCAGGTTCCTCTGATAACATTAAGCCTTTTCCCTGCAGATTCTATTGAAAATCGTTGATCAAATTACCAATCTGCACTATTAAACCACATTTACTTAAAAATATATGTCAAGACACAGTTCATTATCTCCTAATTAAATCTGCAATGACTACTGTTATTTGTATTTAAGTTATGCAAAGTTAGTTGAGTTTATTTTCCAATAAATGTAGAGTATACTAAAAATATTTGCATGGAAAAATGGCAAGTCCACAGAACAGATATCCACAGAGGCTCTGAGATAGAAAACTTTCTCCACATTTCTATCTCAGTCCCATCCTCCCTGTCCACACCCCCAATAATTGGAACTTCAGCAGAGAACAAGGTAATTCTAATTAGTACTCTCTCTAGAAGAATAACTGACATACCTCAGTGACTTTCTAGTATAATAAGTACTATAAACTGCCTGCACTGACTGCTACTTTAGATGATTTTGAAAACCAGCACAGTGATATAGTAGCACAATGATAGCTTTTCATTATCATCATTTCACAGATGAGGAAACCGAGTCACGTAGATCAGATAGATCACATGCACATAGTGCCATAGGAGCAGGAATGGGAGAGTGATTAGCTTGCCTGAGGGATCTCTGGAAGGCTTCTAGAAGGATAAAGATTCCTCTCTGCTAATCTGCTGATCTGTAAAGGATGGGACCATGTTTATCATGCTCACTACTGTATCCCTTCTTATAGTAGGCATCATCAAATATCTTGTGGAAATGTAAGAAGGAAGGGATGGAAGGGAAGGAATGAAGGGAGGGAGGGAGGGAGGGAGGAAGGAGGGAAGGAAGGAAGGAAGGAAGGAAGGAAGGAAGGAAGGAAGGAAGGAAGGAAGGAAGGAAGGAAGGAAGGAAGGAAGATTTGAGCCAAGCACTAAAGGATGGTTCACCAGAAAGAACAAGAGGGCATTCCAGCCCCTGGAATCAGCACATTCAATGACAGTCACATTGAGGCCCATCACAATTTGTGCATCATACAAAGGCAGCCAGCTGACATGGGGGAAGGGGAAGCCAAAATCCAGCCGGTGCCCTGCTCACCATGGACACTTCTTTGAGGTTGCATCTGCCTAGCATGTGGCATCTTTTTCCTAGTTTGTCAGACCAGGGAGTATGCATTTTTCTTATTCACACAAAAGCACTGTGTAGGCTTCTGTACAATGTGTTATATATAATGAATTATACTCTAGTGGTATTAACAAGTACGATACATTCCAGGACTAGCTGTTAAATTGGTATAACAGAGCATAGTGTGTGAGGAAGAAGGAAGGAAGATGAAGCCGGCAAAGTTGGTTTGGGTCATATTCGAAGCACAGATTTTATCCTATAGGTAAACGGGTCCCATTAAGGGATTTTAAGCAGGGTGCTAAAATGATCAGCTTTTCATCCTGGCTCCACTACTTTCTATCACTTAACATTCTTCATCTTTAAAATAGGGATAGTAATAGTATATATCTCATAGGGTTATTGGGATAATTAAATGTGACTGTATATAAAACTGTTAAAAGCAGTGTCTGGAATTTAGTAAATGCTCACAAAAATGGTAGCTAAATAAATGTTAGCAGGTTTGAAAGACTTGTTTAACTGCAGTGTGAAAGACATTAAAAGAATACAAGACCAGAGTGTGAAAGACTAGTTAGGAGGCTGGGGCAATAGTCCAGGACAGAGATGGTGATGACTAAGTAAAGGTAGTAACTGGGAAGAAGGGAAGAAGCGGTGGATGGATTTGAGAGATATTAGGAAGTCTACCTGAGAGATGTTAAGAAGTCTAATAGGAAATCACATCTAAATGCCAAAAAAGGATTCTCTTTAAATTCTAAATTCCAAAAAGATACTCAATAAAATCTAATATCCATTAATGATTTTAAAATACCTTTGCATAATTGGTATGCAGAGCCAAATCGAGCAAGGCCTTCAAAGCCAGATTAAAGAGCTGGACATGTATCCTGAAGATCAGTATTTTCAAAAGTGTAGTTTTTAAACCACCAGCATCAAAAATCACCAGGGTACTTATGAAAAATGCAGATTCCTAGGTTTCACTCTGGGTCTCCAGAATCAAAGTCTTTGTAATGCATCTCTTATTATAAAGCATCCAGAGTGATTCCAAAGCACAATCAAGCTTGAGAACAACAATGAGGGGAGGCATTGATGCTTTCTAAGCAAGGAGGTAATATTCTCATTTGTGTTTTAGAAAGGTTACCATGGTGAGGAGTGGCGAGGGAACTTGGTGAGAAGTGGATGGAATGGTGACAAAATTAAGGACAAGGGGCACTGTGATTTCCAATGTACTGCATTCCTAAAGACAGACTCTAATAGTCATGCTGGCATTTATAACTAAGCTTTATAGTTATTATGATTCCAATGATGGAATTTAATTCACAAAAACTCACTGTGAACACTGGTGGGGTTTTCATAGCCATTTTATTAGGACATCTGGGAACGCAAGGATGAAGCGATAGACACGTACCATCTAAGCATGTTTTATTTTTCCTATAAATGTAAATAATCTTTCATTTAAAAAGAGCAAATAAATACATTCACAGCTTCATCTGAGTTGGCCAGTATGCATTCTAGGCCAAAATATGATGCTAACCACAACAAAATACTTATTTTCTAACTCTTTCCTGACTTTTACTTTTGGAGTTAGGCAGAGACGCTAAGGTTCATAAATATTTGTATCTCCTTTTAAGAACTAAACCTATTTGCTCTTGGCCAACGGAGCCAAGAGGAGCCATCTGAAAGCGCTAGAGCCAGGGAAAGGAAAAGCGGTTGTAGCTTTTAACCCTCAGGCAAATGGGGTCTGTGGGGTTTCCCTCTGTTTATCAGCCTGAGCACTGCAGAGTTGTTAAGATCCTTTGTAGTCACTGAGACCTAATTTTGGCTCCTTGCTGTGACCTCAGGTTTCCCACTTGTAAATTGCAGATAATTTTACAACAGCAATAAAATGTTGTAAACACTTAAAATGGAATAGCAATGACATCTGCCTGTTGTGGATTAAATGATGTTATAATCCAGGCACAATGTAAGTGCTCAAAAAGGCCATTTATTAGTATGTAAGGTTATTAAAATCCATGTCAGTACAGTACCTAGTAGATGGTATGGCACGAGGTAAGCATGTACTATTCTATTCGGTCGTTACTACTATTATTAATCCAATTACTACAAATAGTTATACTACTAGTAATAGTAACAATAAACACTAGATGGGGGCTTAGCTTCCCATAGAGCATTGTATTTCTGTAGACTTATCTTCCTGGCTTGAAGAGTGCTGGTAAGCTTTCAGTATTTGGCAGTATCCTTTCAAATGACAGCTAACTTCATTAACAGGCCCCCTGCACTATGAGATTTAGAGAGAGGGAAGAGAATATGCTGCATTTATATTTGGAACTTATTGAAAGTCTTCATGTGCCAGGCTCTGTACCAGGCACAGAAGATAGACATGGATAAATCACATTTCCTTTCCAGAAGGCACTCAGCCAAAAGCAGACAGAGACTTAATCGGAATCCATAGATGAGCACAGGGGTTCACCACCACTCTGAAATTGTAGGCCAAAGTCTGTGCACATGTGTATTTGTTCATTCATTTTTACTGTGGGCTAGGCCTTGCTCTAAGTGCTTAAAATAGATTAACTCATTTCATACTGACAAAAACTCTATTGAGGATGCACTATTATAATTGTACACATATTACAGATGAGGGATATGAAGCACAGAGAGGTTAAGCAACTTTCTCAAAGTCACACAGTCACTAAGCAGCAGAGCTGTGATTCAAACTCAGGTAGGGTGTCTCCAGAGTCCATACGCATAAACTATTGCTGTATGATGCTACACCTCCTGTGGCTTGAATCCAGAGCTTTAATCAGATTTTTTTTTTTTTTTGAGGAAGATCAGCCCTGAGCTAACATCCGTGCTAATCCTCCTCTTTTCGCTGAGGAAGACCGGCTCTGAGCTAACATCTATTGCCAATCTTCCTCCTTTTTTTTTTTCCCCCCTAAGCCCTAGTACATAGTTGTATGTCATAGTTGCACATCCTTCTAGTTGCTGTATGTGGGACGCGCCCTCAGCATGGCTGGAGAAGCGGTGTGTTGGTGCGCGCCCGGGATCCGAACCCGGGCCGCCAGTAGCCGAGCATGCGCACTTAACCGCTAAGCCACGGGGCCGGCCCCTAATTAGATTTTTAAAGGTTTACGTAACACAAAATAATTTCAGTCTTGGGGGAAGATAACATAGAACCTAATAAGTACAGCAACGTGACGCATGCTATAACAAAGATTTATGGCAGGTGCCATGTGAGGGAGCACAAGGGAGAAAATACCCAAGT
Organism: Ceratotherium simum simum; assembly: GCF_057802395.1. Classification (NCBI taxonomy): domain Eukaryota; kingdom Metazoa; phylum Chordata; class Mammalia; order Perissodactyla; family Rhinocerotidae; genus Ceratotherium; species Ceratotherium simum. Next base: position 9,924,615 of record NC_141940.1, on the reverse strand, counting down.
ATCACTGAATGAGCAGAAAAAGGAGAAAACAGAAAAAGAGACTCTGTTCTATCAACATTGAATAAAAGTACACCATTTTAGCCTGTTTCCAAGGATTTTGTCCTTGTGCTTTAGATAGCAGGGCAACACAAATACACCCGTGTCATTTTACCCTGATTTTCTAAAAACAATTGACATTCCTAGACTACTGTGGTGTTACTGTAGTTTAAGTTTGGAAGCACTGGAGTCGGGAGGTCTGTGGTATCAGAGACTGACTAAAATGGACTATCAGACCATACGATCACCCTTGGTATCAGGTTTAACCCTGGCACCAGGCCCAGAAGCCTCTCATAAACCAGGGTCTCAGCACAAGCCAGTCCCTTGCTATTTAGGGTTGTTGTTGCAGCAGACATTATTGGACATTATATATTTATGTTGTCCTTGTGTTCTGCATAATTGTTTCAAATTTCCATGTAAAGAATTCCCAAATATAGAAATAAGGTGAATGCACTTTGCAAGGATTTTGTCACTTCATTATGAGGTTTACCCAAGAATCAAGATATGCTTTAGACTCATATTTAGCCTCTATTTGTTCATCTGTAGCCTTACATGGCTATAGCTATGCACTGAATGAACAAAAATAAGCCCACATATTCTTGAATTTGGTAGCTTAGTAACATAACTGTGCCTTTATAACTATACAACTATATATACATATATATTTATATCTATACTTATATTTATATATAGTCTCCTATATATATATATACACACACATACACAAACACATATACATAATACATATACACATAAATACAGAGAGAGAATATTCTTATTTCCAATTGATAGAGAAATCAGTTGACAGTAATATGAACTTACAATTTTTTCATCACTTTTTCATTCTTAAGCCTTACTTGGTAAATATTTTCCAAGGTTATCTTAAAAACTACAGAGAGTTTGGTACATTCCTTAATCTAGAAATACTATCAAATATAAAGTGTAGGTTTAGGATTAATATAGTTCGTATATTTTGACACAGTTCATTCATTCAACAGGTATATCCTCAGCACCCCTTAGGTGTAGGGCATTAAGAACAAAGGAGACCCTAGAAGACAGTCTCAGACTCTTACAATCTACATGGGCTGTCAAGACACAATCACACTAAAGCAATTAAAGACTCAGCTAATATAGCATGTGACTAAATGCAAACATGAGTAAGGGCCACAAGGAGTGACCTGGGTTTTCAGAGTGCAAAGGGGCTCAAGAAACACTGAGTGGAAGAGGTAGAATATGACCCGTCATGTATGATAGGTGGGATTTAGACATGAAGACAAGAGAGGGAAAAATATTGCAAGTGTGGGGTCAAGGGGCAGAGCTGCTTCTGTCCTCCCACCCACAACCAAGGCTAGACCTTGGGCATCCAATAAAAATAACTCCTAACTCTTATATAGTAATTACTATGTGCCAAGCATTGCTAAGGTGCTTTATATGCATGAACTCATTAAATCCTCATGTTCTGATGAGGATTTCCTCATTTTACAGATGAAGAAACTGATAGACATACAGAGGCTTAGTACTTGCCCAACTCACAACTAGCAAGTGGCGGAGCCAGGAGTCAAACCCATGTATTCTGGTTTCACAGTCTGTGCTCCTAACCACTACCCTGGTATTTCTCAACCATGTTTGTCTTAGGATATCTTTACATTTTTAAAAATTACTGAACATCCCGAAGAACTTTTGTTATTGTGAGTTCTACCTATCAAATTTTTCCATATGAGGAATCAAAACTGATAAAAATTAAACGCTTATGCATTAATTAATTTAAGCAACAAAATTATAAAAGTTGAGAAGAGATTAGTGGTTGCAAGGTGTGATAGTGGGGAGGTGCTAATAAAGGGCAATATCCTCATGGTGATGGAACTGTTCTGTATAATCCACATCTTGATTGAATCAATGTCAATATCCTGGCTGGGATATGGCACTATAATTTTGCAATATACTGCCACTGGGGTAACCTGGATTAAGAACATACATGATCTCTCTGTATTGTTTCTTACAACTGCACGTGAATCTATAATAAATTATCTAAAAGTAAAAAGCTTAATTAAAATAGCAATAATAAAACCATCACATAAAAACACAAATAATATTTTTTATTGATGTTTTCATAGTTTATAACTGTGAAATTTTGGCTTGTACATTTTTGTTTGTCCATCACCATATACATGTCTCCCTTCACCCCTTGTGCCCACCCCTCAACCCCACTGGCCCTGGTAACCATAATACAGTTTTCTCTGTCCATGTGTTTGTTTATATTCCACATACGAGTGAGATAACACAGTGTTTGTCTTTCTAATTCTGGCTTACTTCACTTAACATAATACCCTCCAGTCCCATCCATGTTGTTGCAAATGGGACGATTTTGTCTTTTTTATGGGTGATAGTATTCCATTGTATATATACACCACCTCGTCTTGATCCAATCATCAGTAGAGAGACACTTAGGTTGCTTCCACTTCTTGGCTATGGTGAATAATGCTGCAACGAACAGAGGGGTGCATAAACCTCTTTGGATTGTTGATTTCAGGTTCGTTGCATAGATTCCCAGTAGTGGGATAGCTGGATCATAGGGCATCTCTATTTTTAAATCTTTGAGGAATCTCCATACCGTTTTCCATAGAGGCTGCACCAGTTTGCATTCCCACCCGCTGTGTATGGGGGTTCCTGTTTCTGAACATCCTCTCCAACATTTGTTGTTTTTTGTCTTGGTCATTATAGCCATTCTAACAAGCGTGAGGTGATATCTTAGTGTTATTTTCATTTGCATTTCCCTGATAATTAGTGATGTTGAACATCTTTTCATGTGCCTATTGATCATCTATATATCTTTTTGGGAGAAGTGTCTGTTCATTTCGTCTGCCCATTTTTTGATCCAGTTTGTTTTTTTGTTGTTCAGTTGTGTGAGTTCTTTATATAATATGAAGATTAACCCCTTGTCAGATATATGTTTTCCAAATATTCTCTCCCAGCTGGTGGGTTGTCTGTTCATCTTGATTCTGGTTTCGTTTGTCTTGTAGAAGCTCTTTAATCTGATAAATATCCACTGGCTTATTTTTTCTTTAGTTTCCCTAGTTGGGGTAGGCATATCATCTGAAAAGATTCCTTTAGGACCAATGTCAAATAGTGTGTTGCCTATATTTTCTTCTATGAGTTTTATAGTTTCAGGTCTTACCTTCAGGTCTTTGATCCATTTTGAGTTAATTTTTGCAAATGGCGATAGCAGATGGTCCACTTTCATTCTTTTGCATGTGGCTGTCCAGTTTTCCCAACACCATTTATTGAAGAGACTTTCCTTTCCCCATTGTATGTTCTTAGCTGCTTTGTCGAAAATTAGCTGTCCGTATATGTGTGGTTTTATTTCTGGGCTTTCAATTCTGTTCCATTGATCTGTGTGTCTGTTTTTGTACCAGTGCCATGCTGTTTTGATTACAATTGCTTTGTAGTATGTTTTGAAGTCAGGGATTGTGATGACTCCAGCTTTGTTCTTCTTTCTTTGGATTTCTTTAGCTCTTCGGGGTCTTTTGCTGCCCCATATGAATTTTAGTATTCTTTGTCTATTTCCGTGAAGAATGTCATTGGGATTCTGATTGCGATGGCATTGAATCTGTAGATTGCTTTAGGTAATATGGACATTTTAACTATGTTTATTCTTCCAATCCATGTGAATGGGATGTCTTTCCATTTCTTTATGTCATCGTCGATTTCTTTCAATAATGTCTTGTAGTTTTCATTGTATAGGTCTTTCACTTCCTTGGTAAGATTTATTCCTAGGTATTTTATTCTTTTTGATGCAATTGTAAATGGTATTATCTTTTTGAGCTCTCTTTCCGTTAGTTCATTATTAGGATACAGAATTGCAACTGATTTTGGTAGATTGATTGTGTACCCTGCGACTTTGCTGTAGTTATTGATTATTTATAATAGTTTTCCAATGGATTTTTTAGGGTTTTCTATATATAAAATAATGTCATCTGCAAATAGTGAGAGTTTCACTTCTTCGTTACCTATCTGGATTCCTTTTATTCCTTTTTCTTGCCTAATTGCTCTGGCCAAAATCTCCAGTACTATGTTGAATAGGAGTGGTGAGGGTGGGTAGCCCTGACTCATTCCTGTTTTCAGAGGAATGGCTTTCAGTTTTTCCCCACTGAGTATGATGTTGGCTGTGGGTTTGCCATCAATAGCCTTTATTATGTCGAGGTACCTTCCTTCTACACCCATTTTGTTGAGAGTTTTTATCATAAATGGATATTGTGTCTTGTCAAATGCCTTCTCCGTGTCTATTGAGATGACCATGTGGTTTTCATTCTCTGATTTGTTGATGTGGTGTATCACGCTGATTGATTTGTGGATGTTGAACCATCCCTGCATCTCTGGTATAAATCCCACTTGATCATGGTGTATGATCTTTCTAATGTATTGCTGTATTTAGTTTGCCAATATTTTGTTGAGGATTTTTGCATCTATGTTCATCAGCGATATTGGCCTGTAATTTTCCTTCTTTGTATTGTCTTTGTCTGGCTTTGGTATCAGGGTGACGTTGGCCTCGTAGAATGAGTTAGGAAGTGTTCCATCTTCTTCTATTTTTTGGAATAGTTTGAGAAGGATAGGAATTAAGTCTTCTTTGAATGCTTGGTAAAATTCACTGGAGAAGCCATCTGGTCCTGGACTTTTATTTTTTGGGAGATTTTTGATTACTATTTCAAGCTCTTTACTTGTGATTGGTCTATTCAGATTCTCCATTTCTTCTTGGTTCAGTTTTGGGAGGTTGTATAAGTCTAAGAATGTATCCATTTCTTCTAGATTGTCCAATTTGTTGGCATATAATTTCTCATAGTATTCTCTTGTAATCCTCTGTATTTCCGTGGTATCTGTTGTAATTTCTCCTCTTTCATTTGTAATTTTATTTACTTGAGCCTTTTCTCTTTTTTTCTTAGTAAGTCTGGCTAAGGGTTTGTCAATTTTGTTTTTCTTCTCAAAGAACCAACTCTTTGTTTCATTAATCCTTTCTACTGTTTTTTTGGTCTCAATTTCATTTATTTCTGCTCTGATTTTTATGATTTCTCTCCTTCTGCTGACTTTGGGCTTTGCTTGTTCTTCTTTTTCTAGTTCTGTTAGGTGTAATTTGAGGTTGCTTATTTGAGTTTTTTCTTGTTTGTTAAGGTGGGCTTGTATCGCTATGAGTTTCCCTCTCAGGACTGCTTTTGCTGCATCCCATATGATTTGGTATGGCATATTTTCATTTTCGTTTGTTTGCAGATAGTTTTTGATTTCTCATTTAATTTCATCAATGATCCATTGGTTGTTCAGTAGCATGTTGTTTAATCTCCACATTTTTGTCACTTTCCCAGTTTCTTTTTCATGGTTGATTTCCAGTTTCATGGCATTATGGTCTGAAAAGATGCTTGTTATGATTTCAATCTTCTTAAATTTATTGAGGCTTACTTTGTTTCCCAATATATGGTCTATCCTTGAGAATGTTCCATGCGTGCTTGAGAAGAATGTGTAGTCAGCTGTTTTTGGATGGAGTGCTCTGTATATGTCTACTATGTCCATCTTGTCCAGTTTTTCATTTAAGTCCACTATTTCTTTATTGACTTTTTGTCTGGATGATCTATCCATTGATGTAAGTGGGGTATTAAGATCCCCTACTATTATTGTGTTGTTTTTAATGTCTCCTTTTAGGTTTGTTAATAGTTGCCTTATGTACCTTGGTGCTCCTGTATTGGGTGCATATATATTTATAAGTGATATGTTTTCTTGGTGGAGTGTCCCTTTTATCATTATATATTTGCCTTCTCTGTCTCTCTTAACCTGTTTAATCTTGAAGTCTACTTTGTCTGATATGAGTATGGCAACACGTGCTTTCTTCTGTTTTCCATTAGCTTGGAGTATTATCTTCCATCCTTTCACTCTGAGCCTGTGCTTGTATTTAGAGCTGAGATGTATTTCCTGGAGGCAATATATTGTTGGGTCTTGCTTTTTCATCCATTCTGCCACTCTGCATCTTTTGATTGGAGAGTTCAATCCATTTCCATTTAGGGTAATTATGGATATATGAGGACTTAATGTTGCTGTTTTGTCACTTATTTTCCAGTTCTTTTGCATTTCCTTTGTTTCTTGTCCCATTTGTTTCGGACTGCCAATTCAGTTTGGTTGTTCTGTCTTATGATTCTTCTAGTTTTCTCTTTGTTTATCATATGTGCTTTTGTTTTGATTATTTGTTTAGTAATTACCTTGAGGTTTGTATAAAACATCTTGTGTATGAGATAGTCCATTATCTGATGGCCTCTTATTTCCTCATACTAAGTCAATTCAATCACTTTCCTCTTCCCCTTCTAAGTCCTTCTTGTTATACCTTATTCTCTCTTGTCTTGTGGGTGTGTCTTTACAGTGATGAGGTTATATTTATTTTTGGTGAGTTCCTTCCTTTTATCTTTGATTTTGGTATTTAAGTTGTTGCTAACCTATTCCGGTAAAGATCTACTATTTTTCTGATTTTGTCTACCTATTTTTCTCCTTGCTCCAAGCTTTGTATTCCCTTTATTTTCTTTTTCTCATGCCTGAGGGCCTTCTTGAGTATTTCTTGTCGGGTGGAGTCTCATGGCCATGAACTCCCTTAGCTTTTGTTTATCTGGGAAAGTTACTATTTCTCCATCATATTTGAAGGATATTTTTGCTGGATAGAGTATGCTTGGCTGAAAGGTTTTGTCTTTCAGTATTTTGAATATATCATTCCAGTCTCTCCCAGCCTGTAAAGTTTCTGTTGAGAAATCCACTGAGAGCCTGATGGGAGTTCCTTTTTATGTTATTTTTTGTTTTGTCCAGCTGCCCTTAATATTGTTTCTTTGTCATTGACTTTGGCCAGCCTTACCACTACATGTCGTGGAGTGGGCCTTTGCCTGTTGACATATTTAGGTGACCTATTGGCTTCACTTTCTGGTATTTCCTTCTTCTTCCCCAGATTTGGGAAGTTCTCAGCTATTATGTCCTTGAATAGGCTCTCTGTTCCTCTTTCCCTCTCTTCTCCCTCAGGAATACCTATAATTCTTATGTTATATTTCCTAATAGAGTCAGATATTTCTCGGAGACTTTCTTCATTTCTTTTTAGTCTTACTTCTCTCTCCTCTTCCACCTGGAGCATATCTGTATTCCTATCCTCTATAATGCTAATTCTTTCCCCCATATTGCCAGCTCTGTTCTTTAAAGATTTCAGATTCTCCTTTATCTCCTCCATTATTTTCTTCATCTCCATCAGTACTGATTGGTTTTTCTTTATGATTTCAATCTCTTTTGTGAAGAAACTCCTAATCTCATTGCATTTTTTGTCTGTGTTATCTCGCATTTCATTGAGTTTTTTTTTTATGATAGGTATTTTGAAATCTCTGTTGTTTAGGTTATGGATTTCTGTGTCTTCAGGGTTGGTTTCTGCGTGCTTGTCATTTTCCTTCTGGTCTGGTGATTTCATGTACCTTTGCATTGTGGTTCCTGTATTGGCTTTGTTTTTTCTCATCCTGGAAATATCTGGTTGCAATTTCCACCCGCTGCCACCATGTGGGGGTTAAGGGTTGTGTAATCTGAGCCCCCTGTGCTCTGCCTTGTCTGTTCACTGCGATAGGCTGGCCACTTGGTCTGGTCTGGTCGGCTGAGGTGCAGTGTCCTGCATGTGGGGAGAGGGGGGCTCTCTCTTTTGCCCGCTGGGTCCCTGGCGTGGGGGGCTTCACACTCGCCCCTCATTATCTGCTCTCCTGTGGTGCTCAGATGTTGATGGTACCCCGTAGATGTTCTGAGTCCTCTGTGTGAGAGTTTCCCACTGACTGAGAGAGCCCGAAGAGCTACGGTTTCCCTGCCGAGGGCCACCCCTCCCCACTCTTTGGGAGCCGTGCGGCCCAGGATCGCTGATCTGATGGGGAGGGAGAGGAGTTCTCCATACCTCTGCCCCCTTCCTCCGGGGGCCCAGCACATCCACTCTCAGATGTGCGGCAGTGTGGATCTTTCCAATCTTGCTTGTCACTGTCTAGGAGTCTGTTGTTAGTCTGTGACTGTTCTTTTTGTCGTATCTTATTGGGGGAAGAATTTATGGGAAAGCTCACTCCGCCATGACTCTGACGTCACCCCCCACAAATAATATTTTTTATAAAATAATTACATTTTCCAAAAATAAATCAGTGAGGAGGGTGGCAATAATATAACATGAGGGAGCTTTACCTTATTACAAGTCTCTTTAATGCCTAGCATAACAGAAGGTTGAACTCTCCTCTCTGCTTCTGCATTCAGCCTACTGCAATATCACACAACATGTAGCTTTGAAATACTCCACTTTATATTTGTGAAAGAAAGAGAATGCAAAAGGCAAAAACAGATTTTAGTGTCACAAAAAAGTTTTACTTCATTGACACCCTAAGAAGATCTCAGGGACCTCCAGTGGTCTCTAGACTACAGTTTGAAAATCAATGCCCTATAACATTCTGCCTCTTGGTATGAATGTTTCATGTTGCTATAATATTAATTGTGCTAATATTTCAGTTTCACCTCCAAGGCAATTATTACAAAGTTACTCCCCAAATCAGTGGTGAAGTATTTGAATGCAGAACTTCTTTTGCGGCCTCAGAGATCTAAAAGCTCCCAAATGAGCACACAGTAAGCAAAATCAAACTGTTCAAACTGCTGCAATTTGCTTGTTCCCTCTCTGCTGAAGATTTCTGGCTGCCTTACTTCAAAGGGAACACTGTGTGAGGAGAGCATCTGTGGGGAGAAGATAGCAAAGCAAACGTGACAACTAAAAACCATCCACTGGAAACATTTTTGTAAAATGCCAAGATACTTACGCACTGGAACATAGTGTCACTGGAAAGCATAAAAGGAACCTGAAGCACGACGGTTGGCAGTGATGAAGTAGGAACTCCTTAACCCCTCTGAGGTCTCTTCCACTACCCTTTGCCTACATTGCTCTTGTACCCTGCCATGCAACAAAGTTGAAGAGCAAACTCTGATGCTGAAAATTAAGAGTGTAGATCTGAACTAATTCCCACTTTTAGCTTAGTGACAGATTCAGTCTCAAACTGTGCAATAAACACTCAGCACTAAGCTTGGGAAATTTTCCTTCGACTTTGGATAATACCAAAGCTAGGGAATTGAAAATGAGCAATAAATTACTATAAAAGGCTTGGCAAATATATAAGATTTAAAACAAAACTGGATAAAGTGAATATAAAACTTTGTACATTAAACATTCAACAGAGCTACTGGGAGAAATTCAAATAACCAATGTTATAAGAAATTTAAAGACCAAAGGAAGAAAACTCTCCAAAGTTTAATTTTGTGGATGGAATTAAATGAAGACTGATCATAATTAGTTTTGCCTTTGCCCTTTACAGCCCAAATAATTTTCCAAATTGATTTCATCTTTCTGAAACAGATATTTCTATACTTTTAAATTTTTGTTTAATCTAGTTTAATAATATCTACTATTTATTGAGGGTATAATATTTGTCAGGCACTTTACTATGTCTTTTGTTACATTATCTCTACTTTTCATAAAATCTCTGAAGAGAAGCTGTTATTATTCCTATTCTCTAGCTGAGTAAATTGAGGCTCAAAACCATTAGGTGCCTTGACCTAGATCATATGGTGAGAAAATAAGGGAACTGAGATTCAAGATGCACGCCAGGTTTCTTAGCTCCAAAAGCCATGGTATGTTGCTTCCTTCTTATTTCCTTGCATTTGAGATGATTTTGAAGTGTGCTTTATGTAATTGTGTTCATTTACGCTAAAATTCCTAGCCCTTTTTGACCATAAAGGTATAACTCATGAGTAAGGGCAAAATAATGTTTTTATGCCCTTTGATGCTTTATGCTCTAAGATTTGACCTAGGTGTATTTGAATTCCCCAACTTTTATCTACAGGAGTTCCTTCAATTGAATTGGTGAAAGACCTGACACATTTCACCAAAGAGAACTATCTCCTTCAAAAACACTTAAACATGCAAATGACAGCCACTTTCTATAGTTTTCTAAGCCAAAGCCCTGCTTGGTAATTAGCATGACAGCAGAAGTATATAATTCAAAGGAAGACACTTCCTAAACTGGATTGTAGTAGTTTCCAAGGGCTGCCATAACAAAGTACCACAAACTAGGTGGTTTAAAACAATAGAAAATCATTCTCTCATAGTTTTGACCACTGCAAGTCAGAAATCCAAGTGTGGGTAGGGTCACGCTCCCTCAGAGGGCCCTAGGGAAGAATTATTCCTGTCTCTTCCTAGCTCTCATGATTGCCACCAATCCTTGGCTTTCCTTGGCTTGCAGCTGCCATCACTTCAATCTCTACCTTAGTTGTCATATAGTCTTCCTCCTGTGTGTCTCTGTGTCTTCATATGGCCTTCTCCTCTGTGTCCAAATTTTCCTCTTCTTAAGGACACCAGTCATTGGATTAGGGCCCACCCTAATCCAGTATGACATCACTTTAACTTAACTAATTACATCTGCAAAGATCCTATTTCCAAATAAGGTCACATTCTGAGCTTCTAGGTGAAGGACTTTTTGAAGGACACTATTCAACCCACTACAGGCAGTTAGCTCAGATGATTAGAGAGGAGAGTCTCAAGTCAAGGATTTGTATAGAACTTGTTTTTTGGAAGGCCAATCAGTAGGCTCTAAGACTGTTGCTGTCATTTCACACATACCCTTGTTTGTAGAAGAAAATCGTTAGTGACTAGTTCCCATGTTAATTTCCATCATATTAAGATAATCATCCTGCTCTATTTCCTTCTTGGGCACATGTCTTTATTTGAAATCATTTTATTTGATTACTGGATCATTGTTTTGGCTCTGTCCACTAGACTGTAAGTCCTCTGAAGGCTGGAAACTTATCACTCTTATTTGCCACTATAACCCCAGTACCAAGATTAGTACCTGGCATGTCGGCATCCAGTAAATGCTTGGTGAATGATCAGATGGAGGTGTAGATGAATTCTGGTTCTTAGTAGCTGACTCTGATTAGGATTTTCACCCATGCTTTTCATTCTACCTCCATTCATTCATTCACTAAACACTTACTGACTGTTTACAATTTGCCAGGCACTGTATTCAGCACTGAGGATACAATTGCAAGAAAAAGCAGGCTTATATTCCCAGATCTTCTAGAACTTTAAACACAAAATCTTCAGGGCACCTACAATATATCAAGAACTATGCTTGGTGCCATGGGTACATATACAATCATAAGGATTGGCCCTTTCCTTCTACTCCTTAGAGAAAACCTTTGAATGCAAGACTAAAACAAGAGTTAAAAGCTCAATTGTATTAAATCATGCCTATGTTCAGAGTGCATAAAGGAAAATAAGAATAGTCCTTATTAGTTGGTGAACTTAAGATTAGAAGTAAATGTTTTGACTAGGCAGAGGGGAAAAGGGTAGACTTTCCAGGACTACAAGTCTGACTTGAGCAATGGGATAAAATATGCTGACAAATGAAGCTGAGCAAGTCAAACACAATGACTTTATGTATCTTGACTGAGAAAATGATATTTAAATGGCACTTATTATTCCCCAGATGATTCAATAATAGTTTACATTGCAGCGTTATTCACAATAGCCAAGACTTTGAAGCAACCTAAGTGTCCATCAAGGGATGAATGGATAAAGAAGATGTGGTATATATACACAATGGAAAATGGAATACTACTCAGCCATAAGAAACGATGAAATTCAGCCATTTGGACATTGAGGGTATTATGCAAAGTGAAATAAGTCAGATGGAGAAGGTCAAATACCATATGATTTCCTTCATTAAGTAGTAGATAATAACATCAATAAACAAACACATAGAGACAGAGATTGGATTGGTGGTTCCCAGAGGGGAAGAGGGGAGGGAGGAGGGCAAAAGGGATAATTCGGCACATGTGTGTGGTGATGGGTTGTAATTAGTATTTGGGTGGTGAACATGATGTAATCTATGCATAAATAGAAGTATAATGATGTACACCTGAAATTTATACAATGTTATAAACCAATGTTACTGCAATAAACAAAAAATTTAAAAAAAAAATAGTTTACAGGTTAGAGTGATGACAAAATCAAGATCCCCAGTGATTCTGACTCCCTACACTGCTAGGCTGAATAAAATCAACAAGATAAATTCTAAGAAAGATAAATGAAAGTTTTACCTTTAGATTACTTGCATAAAATAGATTTTTGATCAATTACAATAAGGCAGAATGGAGGAAACTCCTTGCCTGACGGCAGTTCCTTTGAAAAATACCAGAGCTTACAAAGTCAATTGCAACACCCAATAGTGTTATCTGGCTGTCTATTTAAATCCAATGCAACCATCCACAACAATAATAGAAGACCAGGTCCCAGATTACCAAACTAATCATCTCACTCTTCTTGTGACTAGTTAGATTGTAGCTAGCATACTATGTTTAAATCAGAGCTCTGCCTTTTACGAGGGGCATTTACATATTAGAGTGCATTTAGCTGAGAAGAACCAGGATACTATGTGGTTGGAAAATTATAAGAGAAAAAGTTAAAGAAAATGAACAAATACATTATAGATAAGTAATACTACAGAAGGGCCCTTATGTGGAAAAGGAATAGATGTGTTCTGAGTTTCTCTGGAAGTGTAGGGTAGTATAGTCAAAAGGACAGGGCAATTGGACCCAGTCAGATATGAATTCCTGCCTCTAGCACTCACTAACTGTGTTACCCGAGACAAGTTACTTAACTTCCGTGAGCCTCAGTTTCTTAATATATAAATGGGATTCATAATTATACCTCCCTCCCTCACAGGATTGTTGGGGTGATTAGAATCAGGAAAAATAAAATAGTTCTATAAAGGAGGAAGCTATTATATTTAGGGCAAAAATAAATGTGATGCCATTTTAGTCAACAAAGGAGGCATATTTCAAATAATCTAAGCTGCTCCAAGTTTATATATTCATTCATTCATTCATTCATTCAACAAATATTTTTAAAACCTACTATGTGACAAGCACAGGGATGCAATAATGAACAAAGCACACCAAGCCCTTGCCCTGATGGAGCTAACATTCTGGCAGTGGAGACAAACAGTAAATAACCACATATGTAATATGATGCCAGCCAGTGATAAGCGCCATTAAGAAACTAAACGAGGGTAAAGGTCTCAGTGGTGGAGAACTTTTTATATTGTATGGTCAGGACAGGCCTCTGAGGAGGTCACATTTGAGCAGATTCCTAAATGAAGCAACAGGGTGAGAAGATTGACATCAGGGAGAAGTGCTTTAGTGAGAGAGAGTCACGTGAGGGCATAAGCCCTGAGATGGAAACAAGCTCGATGTGTTTGAACAACGGCAATGAGGCCAGTGTGGCTGCAGCAGAGTCAGTGAGGGCAGAACGGTAAAAGCAGAGGTAAGGAAGCTTGCCAAGGGCCAGATCATGCAGGGCTTTCTAGGCTGGTTAGGAGTCTGGATTTTATTGTGAGTGATACAAGTGTTGAGGAAACCACTGGGGTATTTTGAGCTAGGATGAGATATGATCAGATTAATGTTTTAAAATCTCAAGTTATATGATTGTATGAGGGTAATAAAGATCTCAAATAATACAGATGTTTATTTCTTCCTCAAATAAGTGTATAGGCTGGTATGCTAGTTCTGCTACATGAAATTTTCAGGGCTGGTATGCAGGTGTGGTACTCCTTAGTGCCAAGGATCCAGGTTCCTTCTATTTGTGGCTCTTGTGGCTTTCACATTCCAAGGTTAGTGCCCTCATCTTCATGACTGATAGCATTATGGACAAAATGCCATGGAAACAAAGAAGAGAACTGGTTAATTCTTTCTGAGAAGTTGTAGGATATTTCGCAAAATGTATTTAGATTGGGACTCTTAAGATAAGTAGAATTTGGCCAGGTAGGAAATACAAAGGAAGTCTATTATAGTCATAGGTATGCCAGTACATGGTGGGTAGGGAAGTAATAGTCTATTATGGCCACAATAACAGGAATATTGGGAATGATGGTAGATGAAGCTATATCTATTTATCGAGTTTCTCTTATTTAAAGCTCCATGACGGGGAAAGCTATACAGATGATTAAGGCATAGTTTCCTATCTCAAAACATTTAAAACTAAAGGAGGAGACACACATGCACATATCTTACCATACATGACAACAAGGTATGCATCATTATGGGGACACAAAAAAGAGAATGTGAGCTCCTTGGAGACAGGAGTCATTTATTAACAAATATTTATTGAGCACCTACTATTTGATATGAATTGTTCTAGGTGCTTGGGATGTATCAGGGAGCAGCATTTCATTACTGTGAATACGTAAATTACTTTGAGAAATTTTATTGCCTTTTTGTTATTTAGACTTCCTACATGGGATTATGAGTTTATAGTCCTTTAAATCAAGTCACCTTTTTATTCTCAAGAAGTATTTCTAGTTTTTTCATGTAGATCCTGAACAACAAACATTCCTAGGTATCCTATGGATTTTATATATTTTCTCTTCATATTTGGCACTCTGAACTCAATTGCTTTTTGAAAATTAATTACACTCATATAATCATGCATTCATTCATTTAACTAGAATATTCAGTGAACACCGTTTTCTGCCAGATAATATTCTGGGTGGTAGAGATGCAGAAGTGAACAAAATAGAGGGAAAAAAATAAAACTAACTTTTACGGAGCTTACATACTAGCAAGGGTGTTCAGACAAATAAATATAATGAATAGGTAAAATATGTAGTATGCAGACGGTGATGAATTTTAAGGAGAAAAATAAAGGAGGGAAATGGCGAAGAAATATCAGGGATGTTTGTATTTTTCAAAGTTGGTCAGGTAATGCCTTCTTGAGTAGAAAGTATTTGAATAATGACCTAAAGGACACGAAGGAGCTAGTAATGTGGATAATATCTGTTTTTAACAGAGAATGTTTTAAACAGTGTTTTTAACAAAACAAGTACAAAGACCTGAGACAAAGTTTGACTGGTCAGTTCAATGAAGAGCAAGGAGGCCAGTGTGTTTGATGCCAAGTGCATTATGATGGAGTGGCGAGCAGTAGACGATGTGGACAGAGAAAAAATTGCGGTGAGACTTTAAGGGCCTTAAAAGCTATTATAAAGACTTTGGTTATTACTGTGATTGATATGGGAAGCCAGAGACTTTTAACCAGAGGAATGACATGGCATTACATATATTTTTAAAGAATCACCCTGGCTGCAGTTCTGAGAATAAATGTTGGAGAGAATTAAGAGTGGAAGGAGGGTGACACTAGAGATGCTATTGCAATAATCCAGGAGATATGATGGTGACATGGTCTAGGCTGGTAGCAGTGGAGATGATGAGAAGTGGTCATACTAAGCACGTATTTTGAAGCTAGAGACAAATAAGATTAGCTAATGGATTAAATGGCAGGTACCAAGGAAAGTCTGAAGTAAAGTATGGATGACTCCCAGATTTATGGCGTGAATTACTGGAAGGATGGTGTTGCAAAGAGTTGCAATGGGAAAGTCTGAGGGAGGAGCTGGTTTGGGAGGAAACTTCTGGGGTTCAATTCAAGATCGTATTTGGGTTTCCTCATCATTACCCTTCCTGTGTATAGAAATATAATCATTAAATATTTGTGGAATGAAAATGAATGTGCATAAACGGATGAGTGTTATTACAGAGTGAATGAATTAGTAAATGAATAAGAGTATGTGCCCTAGTTTTTGCTGTAATTCATGAGTGTTGACTGGCCTACAGCCCGAGCCAGAGTCAGATGATATGCATCTAGGTATGATAAACCTATTAGGAGGATTAGACAAAGGGTTGAGCCAATAATCAAGCCCAGAACAGACTGCCATTGACAATACATCAAATCAAGAAACAGTAAAGAGAGGACCAAGAGCTCACAGTAGAAATGTTGCAAATGATTGTGTGAGCAGTGAAGCAATGAAAACAACAGCATATAAAAGAGTGAGAATGAATTCGAGTCCCCTAGACGTGGTTTTGACTTTGAAGGATACTTTTGAATCACCATAATACATCATTTCACCTATCACAGGCCAATCTTAAAACAGCTAAAAGGGAGGCAAAAATCTGAGAAGGAAAGAAAGGAACATGAAGGTGCTTTGTTCTCTTGTCTCCCTGAGTCTGTCTACCCTCTTTCAAAGGCATGGTTATCTGTTGAAGGTGGTAGGCCAGGGTGGTGAGGACTTGCAATACAAGAATAGCTTGAGATTCGTGTATTACTGAGAGAAAAATAATTGTCCAAAATCCTTTAGTTTCTAATTGACATTTCAAGGACAATTTAAGAATTGATCCATAAGCACTTAGAACATAGAAACATCCCCCCCATAATGTGTAGAAGATAACCTTTCTACCTATTATGTTTGTTAATGAGATGTGCTGATCTATGGTAAAAAATATATTACCCAGAAAGATGAAGTAAAAGAAAAATCCATTCCTTCTAACCCAAGAAAGTGTGAGGATAAGAAGAGAGAGAGACATAAGGAGACATGTGTGTCTCAGACTCCCCTCTCCAGGTCTCAATCCTGAAGGGATAAATATAAATAATTTGAGGTTAATAATAAGGGCAGAGATTCTTATACTCTATTTGGGATAATGAGTGGAGATAGATGTGCTACATGACTGTCCTTCTGCTACTATAGTTAAGAGTGTGGAGTGGTATGGTCAGGCTGAGAGAGGTTCTAGATGGCACCTGAGAACTCGTCTTGGTGTCTCCTTGTCTGACAGAGGCTGAAATGAGAACCATCAATCCTTACGTGGAACTAACCTGTGGAGCTCCTTATGTGGAGCTGACCAGGATAGGGGCAATGGGACCCTGCAGCATAGACGAGGAGCACCCAGACAAAGGAATTGGATGAAGACTAAGTCAGAGTCTATCTAAGAAGGGCTTGAAAGTACTTGAGTTGAGGCTAATTGATTCTTAGAGAGGAGCAAAGAAGGGGATTGATATCTGAAAGACAGAACATTTTTATCTGAAATGGAAATGCACTACCTAAAAGAACTGCTTAACTCATTATATTGGACAAATATTTACCAGCCCGGTCACAGATAAAATAGAAAAAACTTTTCTCTGTAGTCTGAGTTTCAGTGTGAGTATATCTGTGATCCTGTTACACGGGCATATTTACAAGTGTGTCATATTCCCAGAACTTTAACAATTTTATATAATTTCCAATTTCATATAATTCTATTCCATTTATTCTTTTCTTAGGTTAGGCAACCCTGAAGTGCCAGGGCAAACAATGTAAGTAACAACGAAATGTAGCTTAGAATTTCAAAGTTGAGTGTTATGGGTTCAATTGTGTCCCCCTCCAAAACTTCATATGTTGAGCTCTATACACCAGTACCTCAGAATATGACTTTTTTTTGGAGGAAATAGGGTCTTTATCCATGTAATCAATGAGGCCAAAGAAATAAAATGAGGCCATTAGGGTGGACCTTAATCCAATATGACCAGTATCCTTATAAAATAGAGGGAAGATCATGGGAAGAGACACAGGGAGAAGACAGCCATCTACAAGCCAAGGAGAGGCCTAGAACAGATCCTTCCCTCATGGCTCTCAGAAAGAATGAATCTCCCCTATACCTTGATCTTGGACTTCTAGCCTCCAGAACTAAGAAAAAGTAAATTTCTATTGTTAGGCCATCCGATTTGTGGTACTTTGTTATAGCAACACTAGCAAACTAACGCATTGAGAAATTTTCAGTTTGAGAACAAACCTAATTAATCACCATAATATTTCATCAAATCAACAGAGCTAATGTTGGATAAGACAAAATGATAAAGATAGCCCAAGAGAAAAATTAAGAAGTCTTTTAGATGCTTACATGACATTCCAATCAAAGACTACTAATATATCAATAAGTGAAGTACAGATCTCTAAGTTCATATTCAGCATGGCCTACAGGAAGAAGCAGCACATACTTTGGGGTCAGACCAACCTGGGTCCTAATCCAATACTAGCTGTTTGATCAGGGGAAGGTTACTTAACCTCAATGTGCCTCAGAGTTTTCTCATCTGTAATGTAAGGATAATAACAGTACTTACCTCAAATTGTTGGTGTAAGGATTATTTATTAAAAACGATAACTACAATTTTAGATTTTAGATTTATTTTTAGCATAAAGCTTAGAAAAGTTTTGCTGAATTTCAGTTATTTAGCTTTGGAAGAGGGGCTTTTAATATAGTTCTGATCAACAGACATTACCTGCAAAAGGCAAGAGTGAGCAGGTTAAGATGAACAAAAGAGCCTGAGTTCACTTGAGGAAACACGACACACCTTTCAGTTATTTGAACCCTTTCTTTCACCATTAATCATATACTTTTAGTAATTCAAGTAGGAGAAACATCTCTAACGTGCTGGATAGAAAGTCTATGTGAGTGTGTGTGAATATATGTGAGTGAGTGTGAGAGTGTGTATATATATCCTGAGTTCTAGTAAGTTCCTGATATTAATCACAAGATTTTGGCCAGGTCACTTGGCTTATTAACTTCTATAAGTCTTAATTTACTCAATAATAGGATTAACTGATCTAATTATTATAGGTTATCTCAATATTTCTAAAATTCCTTCTTTTTATAAACATTCCCTGATGATATGATTTAAAATAATCACACAAGGTGCCTTGGAATGACAGGATTCCTTTTGCTTTTTTTAATTTAGATGACTAGAATTGCCATTTTAAAAACATAGCACTACATATTTTATTGTTTTTTTCCTCTTTCTCTAGAAACAGTGGTATGGATTCACCTTTGAGAGAAGGCAGTTCCTTTGTTCTGAATCCTGGAGGGGACAACTGATGACTCTTTTAGTTTTGCAAAAGTAAAACTAAATCACATTCTAAAATGGAAGGCTTCAAACAAGCAAAAGCTAAAGTGTGTGGATAATAAAGTAATAGCAGAGTAACATGTATGCAGGTAATAAAACTAAATTTATTTATTTATTTGTTTTTGCTGAGGAAGATTTTCCCTGAGCTAACATCCATTGCCAATCCTTATCTTTTTTCTTTTGAGGAAGATTAGCCCTGAGCTAACATCTGTGCCAATCTTCCTCTATTTTGTATGTGGGTCACAGCCACAGCATGGCCACCAACAAGTGGTGTAGGTCCACACGCAGGATCCGAACGCGCAAACCCAGGCCGCCAAAGTGGAGCACACGGAACTTTAACCACTTGGCCATGGGGCTGGCCTTAACAAAATCTATTTTATATAATCTTTATGATTTGGGACCAGGGTACTAGAGTAGATAAACCTTACATAAGAGCTAGAAGAAAATGTTGGCAGGTCAGGGCCTAATATGAGAAGAGGAAAATAGGAGAACTTTGCTGGATTCTGTGTGCAGATATATCTAATTTACAGTTTTAAGACTGCTTTATGCATAGTAATTTATATGTATTATACACGTGTCTGCAGTAAATCTTTTTTTTTTTTTTTTGTGAGGAAGATTGTCCCTGAGCGAACATCTGTGCCAATCTTCCTCTATTTTGTATGTGGGATGCCACCACAGCATGGCTTGATGAGAAGTGCATAGGTCCACATCTGTGATCCAAACTCACAAACCCCAGGGCCACCAAAGCGGAGCACGTGAACTTAACCACTACACCACCAGGTCGGCCCTTGCAGTAAATCTTATTAAATATTATAATCTGACCTCACCTGAAACCGTGGGAAATTGGGACAAGGGTTTGTGTCCAGACAAGTGTCATGTCAATAAAAGTGACAACAGTAGATACCAGAAGGAACACTGTCATCAAATGGCTAAAAGTGATATGCAAATTAAAATCAGGTAAATTACAACAAAGAAAATCCCAGGCCCAGAAGGTATCACTGGTAAATTCTACAAAATATTAAAAGAAGAATTAATACTAATCCTTCAAAAACTCTTCCAAAAAACAGAAGAGTATGGAACCCTTCTTAACTCATTCTATGAGGCCAGTATTACCCTGTGTGCTAGTTAGCTCTGGCTATTATAACAAAAATACCATAGACCAGGTGGAATATAAACGACAGAAATTTATTTCTCACAGTTCTGGAGGCTGGAAGTCCAACACAGTTGGATTCTGCTGGCTTACAGACCACCAATTTCTCATTGTATCCTCACATGGTAGAGAGCAGAAAGAGGAAGCAATCTCTCTAGTGACTCTTACAAGGGCACTAATCCCATTAACAAAGGCTTCACCCTCATGACTTCATCTAATCTTAACTATCTCACAAAGATCCACCTCCTAATAGTATCACATGAGGGGGTAATATTTCAACATATGAGTTTTGGGGGCAACATTCAGTCCATAACACTCTTATATAAAAGCCAGACAAAGACATCACAAGAAAACTACAGACCAAGATCCCTTTTGAATACATGTAAAAAAATAAAACTATATAGTAGCAAAGCAAATTCAGCAACAATTAAGAAGGATTATATACCATGACCAGCGAGATTTAACCCAGGAATACAAGGGTTTTTTAACATCCATAAATCAAGCAGTGTAATATAGCATATTGAAAGAATAAAGAACAAGAACCATATTATTATTGTAATAGATGCAGAAAAAATATTTGACAAAATCCAATACCTTTTCATAACAAAACACTAAACAAAATAGAAATAGAAAAGAACTTCCTCAACCTAACAAAGGTCATTTACAAAAACAAAAACAAAAAAACACAAACAAACACAAAGATAACATCTTACTTAATGGTGAAAGAATGAAAGCTTTCTCCCAAAGATCAGGAATAAGATAAGGATGTTTGCATCCCCCATTTCTATTCAACATTTTACTGGAGGTTATAGCCAGGGAAATTAAGAAATACAAAGAAACAAAAGGCATCTATATTGGAAAGGAGTAATTAAAACCATATTTACAAATGGCATGTGCTTGTATATAGAAAACCTTTAGAAATCAAAACAAAAACTTAAAGCTAAGAAACAAGTTTGGCAATGTTGCAAGAAACAAGATCAATATAGAAAAATCAATGGCATTTCTATAAACTAGTAAAGAAAATTAAAAAATGAAATTAAGAAAACAATTCCAGGGGGGTGGCAGAAGGGTGAAAGAGGTAAAGGGGCACATTTGTACAGTTACAGATAGCAACTAGACTTTTTGTGGTGAATATGATGTAGTCTATACAGAAGTCAAAATATAGTAATGTACACCTGAAATTTATATGTTATAAATCAATGTTAAATCAATGAAAAAAATGAGAATCAGGCAGTGTGGGTGATGAAAACCAAAGGAGAAGAACTTCCAAGATGAGTATCACATTATCCTGAGCCAAGGAAGTTGAGAAGTACATTGATAGAGAGTCCAGAATGGCAGGAAAAAAAAAAGAAAAAGAAAACAATTCCATTTACAATAGCATAAAATACTTAAAAATAAATTTAATAAAACAAGTGCAAGAATTATACAGTGAAAATTACAAAATATCATTGAAAGAAATTGAAGAAGACATAAATAAATAAAAGACATCCCATATTCATGGATCAAAAGACTTTTATAGCCATACTTCCCCAATTGATCTACAGATTTAACAAAGTCCTTATACAAATCCAAACTAGCTTCTTAGCAGGAAGTAACAAGCTGATCATAAAATTCATACAGAAATGCAAGGGACTCAGAATAGCCAAAATATTTTGAAAAAGAAGAACAAATTTAGAGGGCTCACACTTCCCAATTTCAAAGCTCACTACAAAGCTATAGTAATCAAGATATTGTGATATTTGTGAAAGGAGATATATTTATATCTACATCTAGGTAGATAGATAAATACATAGATCAATGGAATAAAATTTAAAGTACAGAAATAAACTGTCACACGTATGATAAATTGATTTTCAACATCAATTCCAAGATAATTCAACAACAATTTCCAATGGGGAAAGAATAATTGCTTTAACAAATAGTGCTGTGACAACCAGATATCTATATGAAGAAGAATGAAGTTGGACCCTTACCTCACACCATATACAAAACTTAACTCAAAATGGATCAAAGACCTAATGTGGTGCTAAGTCTACAAAACTCTTAGAAGTAAACATAGGTGTAAATCGTCATGACCATAGATTAGGCAAGACTCATTAGATACGATTCCAAAAGCACAGCCAACAAAAATCAAATAGATAAACTGGAGATCATAAAAGTTAAAAAGATGTTTGCTTTAAAAGATACTATCAAGAAAGTGAAAAGACAATCTACAAAATGAGAGAATATATTTGAAAAAGATATAACTGATAAGTGTATAGTATCCAGAATACATAAAGAACTCTTACGACTCAACATTAAACATACAAATAATGAATTAGACAATAAGAAAAGGATTTAAATAGACATTTTCCCCAAGAAATGGCCAATAAACACATGAAAATGGCCACATCATCAGTCATTAGAGAAACACATATCAAAACTTCAATGAGATGCCACTTCACATCTACTAGGATGGCTATAATTTGCTACTTCTCTACAGACTACATGGTACATATTGGTGGTAGAGAATTGAGATGCATTACCTTTTCAAGAACTCTGGGTGTTTTCTTCTTTAGCCAGAAGAGAGCCAGCACTTCTGGTGGCAGATATCGACATTTGCACCAGCAGCAGCATAGGCTGTGTGCTAGTCTTACTGCCTAAGGGTAAACTAGAGACAATGCCACTGAGGTCTCACCTCTTCACAGAGTCAGCTGAATGTAGCCCTCTTGCTGTGAATGGAAAGAGATGAAGGGGCATGAACAGGCAAATTACTTAATGACCAGATGTTAGGAGTTCTATTTTCCAAGCACATCCCAATGGCCAGACACCCAGGGATTCGAACACCATAGGCAAAATTAGCTCACTAATCCTCTAAAAACTCAAAACTAGATTCCAACCACACATTTACATTTTACACACAGTGCTATCCCCTAAACTCAAACTGATGGATTAGAATAAATTGCATTCACCAATTTTATACTTGAGGAGTAGATGATTTAATTACTAAAGGGAACATTCTAATGACCTAGTGACCAAAGAATGAAAGTTTGGACTCCATTTTTTGTTTTTTGCTTGACCTGGAAGGGACTTGACCTAACAACAGGGATTTTTCTCAGAGGTCCCTTACCAAGAGTTTACAGCAAGGAGACCTGAAGGGGAAAAAAAGGTACTGTGAAGACATCTGTCCTTGGTCAAAGTTATTAATGAGTATTTGGGGCTATAAAATAAACTTATGTTTATTTTTAAATCCTATTGTCTTATTTTCTCTATATGCTTTCTTCTATCACTTCATAACAAAGCATTCTTTAAATTTAAAAATCTCAGATTCTGATAAAAGAAATAGATACACATTATTTAGAGGAGTTAGAAATTCTGTGGACTGAGTGAATCCATGATAAACAGATCAGAAAGATCTGAAATATGATTGTACATCTAAAATATGGAGGCCCATTAGGAAAATAACATGCCCACACCCCCGCCCCCCTTCTTTTTACATGGACAACAAAACATCAGCCTGGGTATAAGATTAGAAAATTCTCTAATGATTTCTTTGATATCAGTGTAGAGGTGCAATAGCATTAGATATGGTGCTATGCCAGAAATTTCCACACAAATTTCTGAAATGAGGCCTTGTGACCGAAAGCAAACAGGCTATTTACTACCTTTACTACCAGCTGTATAATTTCAATAATTTAACTGACTGGCTAAACAAGCATTACTACACAGCTGCAAAACTCTAAAGAAATTATGGACAGGGTATTAAACTATGATTTATGAAGTCAGCTTTTGTTCAACCAAGTGATTAGAATTTAATAAGTTGGCCTACTTAGCTCTGAATTGGACACAACTAGCCTGAAGAAAAAAAAATGTATGAGAAATAAGCTTAGGAGAAGATTCATGTCTCATATCCTAATTGGCCATTTATTCAATTATCAAACAATTCTTCCAAGTTCAGTGATAGGCACTTCAGGGAATATAAAATGGTATAAAATGTGGGCCCTGCCCTCAGGAGGCTTACTTAGTCTAATATATGAACCAGATTTGTAAACCAACACCTACATTACAGGGCATCATGGAGGCACAAATACCATACTGTGGAAGTCAGATTTGGAAGCTAAGAGAAGCCTTCAAAAAAAAGTAGCACTTAGTTGAGCTTTAATGGTATGTAGTGTTTGGATATAAAAGAGGGCAGAATTGCACAAAAATGTACATGGAATAGAATGTAATTCACTTTGATTCAAGTCTGTCAATAAGGCTAGAAGTAGGTAATACAGGGTCAGATAATAACTAGCAGAGATCTGATCACTGAGCTGCAAATATGGCAATATGTGGAAAAGAGTTTTAATTGGATTCAATTAACCAAATATTTACCAAGTGCCTACTATGTGCCAGACAGAGAGAAAAGGGGATAGAGCAATCTATGAGGCAAGAGGGGAAATAGTAACCAGAATGAGGATGAAGCTTAGAGAAGGCAAAGGTAATCTCATCTGTCTTGTGCAATTTTGCCTCCTCTATTCCCAGAATAGTGCCTGACACAGAGTAGGTATTCAATAAATACTTGTAAATGAGTAAATAAATCAACAATTAAGAAAGCAAATCAACTACAGAAGTTTATGTCTGGGTGACTGAGGGAATGGAGACTCCTTTAATAAAAGTTGGAGAAGAAACTCATTTGAATGAAAAAACAAAAGCTGTACATACAGTATCTTCCAAAGAGACACTTATGATAAAAATCCTAATGTCTTGCCCACTCAGCAAGGGCTCATGGCATGCTATACTCAAGATTTAGATAAGCATTGAATATTTTGCTATTGCCTCGTATCTTTAAGAAATGACAAATGATTCAAGAGAAAAATAAAAATAATCTCTTCATAGGTAGGTGCCAAATGTAAGGATGGTCATTGCTAATGAGAAGGCCAGTTAAAGAGAAGTAATTACACTGTAAATCACAGAAAATATGAAGCAGCATTGAAGACTGAAGTCGTTAAATTTAATTTTTATTCACACAACAAAAGAAAACCTAATCTATGTGTTAACCAAGAGACAAGAGAACCATATGCTTTGCTGCCCCACAGGCCCCATTGCAGGAAGATGCTGAACAGGGTTATCAGGTTACAGCAAGAGAAGGCCAGTATACTTGCTTTGACTCTGTTCCCAGATGTTTGGCTTTACGAAAGTGTCATTTTTAGGAATAAATATGTTATATAAATAGTACAATAGGGGATAGCTTAGTTGACACACAGTCAAACAAGTAAAATTCCTCAATATAGTGAATGAAATAGAAGCTTCATTGCAAATACATTTATTTTAGTGTTCTAAGCCCATGACAATAAGTATATGTGTATTGATTGTCTTATTACACAATCATAAATTAGATATGAGCTTCCATCAATACTTTAGTCAGTTATTTTTGCTATTTATTTAATTTATCAAGTATTTAGTTATTAAGAGGGCAAAGAGGGGCCGGCCGAGTGGCGCAAGCAGTTAAGCGTGTGCTCTCTGCTGCAGTGGCCCGGGGTTCGCAGGTTCGAATCCCGGGCTCGCACCCATGCACCGCTTGTTTCTCAAGCCATGCCATGGCGGCGTCCCATATAAAGTAGAGGAAGATGGGCATGGCTGTTAGCTCAGGGACAATATTCCTCAACAAAAAAAAAAAAAAAAAAAAAGAAGGCAAAGAAAGCAGGGAGAGGAAGAAACTAATGAATTGTTGCTGATTTGGGAAATTTTGTTTTAAGTTTCTTTGTGTATTTCAACCAGGTCAAAATAAATTTTAGAATTTGCTCCTGGGATATCCAAGATAATGAGTGGGGTTCTTTTGTTCTCTTCAGATTGGAAGAAGGATGTAAAATTAAGGGTAGCGCAACTCTTCATAAACCAAATGCTAGCCCTTGGAAGGCTGAATCATTCATTTCATCTTCCTGGAAGTTTTGATGATAATGCGGGAGACATAATTTACAAATTGATTCATTCATTCAATCATTCATTCAGCCAGTACTTATTTTGAAGGTACTGTGTGTCACATATTGTTCTATGTGGTGAGGTTATGGGGAAGAAAATACAAACAAATCCCTTTTCCTCACAGAGATAATATTCTAGAACAGAAAGAGAAAACAAATAAATTAAAATTATGTGAGGTTGTAACAAGTGCTATAAAGCAAAATAAGTCAGAGTACAGGTACAGATAATGACAGAGGGGCTACATATAATTCAGATATTCTTTTCATGATTGACTTTAATTTATGATTTTTCATATTTTTAGTTGTGAGGGTAAAGTTTTCATGAAAAGTTACAAATATAATGCATGCAGACTACACTGGTTCAGAGTTACCTAAACTTATTTGACGATTATTATTCCACTAAGTGATTTGGTGTGTGACAAAATTGTTCACATCAGTAACTTATTTTTAATATTTTATAGGCACAATCAACATGAATCTTTTTGATAAGTCATTCAGATTCTGTACTGTCAACATTAATAGATACTCTTATCACATCTGATTATATTTTTCAGGCAGGAAAAAGTGGATAGTTTCCAGAAACAGAATCCAGCCCATTTATTTGAAATTCTTCAATGGATTTCTGATTATATGGCACGTTGCATTCTATGTTCATTAAAGAACCCCCTTTTCTTAGTTTCTTTCCAATTTTGAAGAAAAAAAATCCAGCCAGACTAATCTAACAACTGGACTCAAAAAAAAAAATCCTCATATACTTCCTGCCCTGCATCCAAACTTCTCATTTATAGTATCCTCCAAGATGTTTCTCTTAATTTTTCCCACCTATCTCTCCATATTACTGTCATTCTAACTCATCATCTCTCTCCTTGCACAGCCAAATAACTTCTTAAATTATTTGTATCTCTTTGTTTCTCTCCCTGCTAGCCCCCAAAGGGGTTAGATTAATATTCCTAAAATATGACTCTGATCATATGTCTCCCCACCCCAAATATTTAATGGTTCCTCACTGCTCATGGAGTTACTGGCATTTCTCCAACAGCAATTATGTATTATATTACTAGACAGCCACTACCACAGAAGAAGCTCCCAGCCAATGAGGGTACTGTCACACTGTGTTTGCCCTCAACTCGAGTGACAACTGATAATCTGTTTTTATTGTAGTACTTCCTCTATCAACTCTTAACATCTTGTAAACAAACACATTAGAAAAGAAAAAAGGCTTAAACTGAACAATCTAAGCATCATCTTCAAAAAGATAGACAAAGAAGAGGAAAACAAAACAAAATAAAGTAGAAATAAGGGAATAATAAAGATAGTGGAAAAAAACTTAATGAAATAGAAAAAATGTACAAACAAAAAGAATTGACAAAACAAAAATCTGATTCTTGGAAAAGATCAACACAATTGACAAACCCTTAATAAGACTGCTCAAGAAAAATGGAGAAGGCAAGAATCACCAATGTCAGTAATCAAAAGAAGGAAAAATCATTAAAGGTTTTATAGACAATAAAAATAAAAAATGTATTAGTAATTTTATGAAAATAAATTTTAAAATTTATAAGGATACATTCCTAGAAAATCACAACAAACTAGAACTAACAAAAGAAGATACAGAAAACACAAGGCTAAGATGACTTCACCAGTGAATTTTCTAAACTTTTACGAAAGTAACAACATGGATATTATATACATTATTCAAGAGAATAAAAAGAAATATTTCCTAACTCATTTCATGAAGCCAGCATTACTCTGACACAACATTTTACAAGAATATGACAAAAAAAGAAAATTATACAGCAGTTCCTCTCATGAATACAGATGCAAACATCCTAAAAAAAAATAGTAGCATGTGAAATACATTGTTATATAAAAGGGATGAAATACTTAACCAAAGTAGAGTTATTCCAGGAAGGTAAGTGTACCTAATATTTGAATGTCAATCAATGTAAATCACTACATTAATATAAAAAAGAAGGAAAATATATGATCATAACATATACAGAAAAAACGTGTATTAGAATTCAACACTTATTCGTGGAAAAAATACTCTTAACAAACTAAGAATGAAAAGAAATATCTTTAAAATGATAAATATCTACAACTTCCTTCAGCAAACATCACACATTATAATGAGATATTGAAAGTATTCCTTCCTGAGATGAGCAATGAGAAAAGGATGCTAGCAACTGCCACTTCTATTCAGCATTCTACTAGAAATTCTGGACAGTGCAATATGCAAAAA
The DNA here is from genome assembly GCF_057802395.1 of Ceratotherium simum simum. Taxonomy (NCBI): domain Eukaryota; kingdom Metazoa; phylum Chordata; class Mammalia; order Perissodactyla; family Rhinocerotidae; genus Ceratotherium; species Ceratotherium simum. Next base: position 9,896,428 of record NC_141940.1, on the reverse strand, counting down.
AAAAGAAAAGGAAAAAATCTTTAATAATTGGAATAGAATAAAGCTGACATTATTGTCAGAATCATACATATGTAATTGAAAAGTCAAATGAATCAAGAAACTATTAGAAATAATAAACAAATTTTGGTAAGTTGCTGGATACATGATTAACATAAAAATCAGATTTATTTCTATATACTAGAACTAAAAAACATAATCAACTTTAAAAATAAAATATCATTAAAAATAGCATAAAAATCAGGTATCTATGAATAAATTTAACAAAACATTTGACTAACCTCTACACAGACAATGGTGAACTATTACTAAGAGAATATTTAAAAAGGCCCAAATAAGTAAAGATATGTCGTGTTTATAGATTGGAAGACTTGATATTGTGAAAATGTCATTTTCACAAATTGATCTATAGATTCAATGTAATTTGAATCAAAGTCCCCTTGAAAATGTTTGCAAAACTGACCAGCTGATTCTGACTCTGCAATTTATATGGAAATGCAAAGGGACAAGGATAGCCAAGACGATCTTAAAAGAAGACTATTAGAGGACTTATATTATTGTCTATAAAGACATTTTAAGCTAAAGCAACTAAGAGTGTGCTTTTGGCTTAGATAAACAGACAAATAGGATAGAAAGAAGAAACCAGAAACACACCCCCACACACTTACAGTCACTTGATTTATGAGAAACACATCACTGCAAAGCAGTGGGAAAGGCATTGTTTTTTCAATGAATAGTTCTGAGTCAATTTGATATGTACATGGAAAAAAATAAACCTTAATCCTTACCTAAGACCATACGCAAATATCAATTCCATGTGGTGTCTAGTATGAAAAGTAAAACAATAAGTCTTCTAAGAAAGAAAATTATATATAGGTAATTACCCTTGTGACTTTGGGGTACACAAAGATTTCTTTATCAGGATAGAAAATGCTACCAATAAAAAATAATATTCATAAATTGAGATTTATCAAAGGTTATCAATACAAGTATGAAAAGGTAAGCTGTAGCATTGTAAATGATATTTGCAACACATATATCTGACAAAGGTTTCACATATGGAATGTATAAAGAACTCTTCAAAATCAATACGAAAAAAATAAACTCAATACAAAAATGGGCAAATGAATTGAACAGGCATTTCACAAAGATAATATTCAGATTGACAATAAACATATGGAAATCTGCTCAACATCTTTTGTTACCAAGAAAATGCAAATTAAAACTACAATGGGGAGCGTCATGGTGGAGAGAGCTTTCCCATAAACACTTCCCCTGATAAGGTACAACAAAAGGAACAGTCACAGACCAACAACGGAATCCTAGAGAGTGAAAAGCAAGATTGGAAAAATGCATACTGCCGCACATCTGAGAGTGGAATGTGCTGTGCCCCGGAGCAAGTGGGGAGAGGTAAAGAAAACTCCTCTCCCTCCACATCAGATCGGCAATCATGGTCCACATGGCTCCCAGAGAGTGGGGAGGGGCAGCCCTCTTCAGGTACACCATAGCTCTTCGGGCTCTCTTAGCCAGTGGGAAACTCCCACACAGAGGACTCAGAACTTATAGAGAGGTGCCATCAACATCTGAGCACTCCAGGAGAGTAGATAACGAGGGACAAGAGAGAAGCCCCCCATGCCAGGGAGCCAGCGGGCAAAAGAGAGAGCCACCACCCCGCATGCCGGACACTGCACCTCAGCCGACCAGACAAGACCAAGCGGCCGGACGATCACAGTGAACAGCTGGGGCAGAGCCCAGGGGGCTCAGATGACACAGCTCTTAACCCACACACAGTGGTGGCAGGTGGAAATTACAACCAGATATTTGCAGAATGAGGAAAAATAAAGCCAATACAGGAACCACAATGCAAAGTTACATGAAATTACCAGACCAGAAGGAAAATGACAAGCACCCAGAAATCAGACCTGAAGACACAGAAATCCATAACCTAAACAACAGAGATTTCAAAATAGCTATCATAAAAAAACTCAACGAAATATGAGATAACACAGACAAACAATTCAATGAGATTAGGAGTTTCCTCACAAAAGAGATTGAAATCATAAAGAAAAACCAATCAGTACTGATGGAGATGAAAAACACAATGGAGGAGATAAAGGAGAATCTGGATTCTTTAAAGAACAGAGTTGACAATATGGAGGAAAGAATTAGAATTATAGAGGATAGGAATACAGATATGCTCCAGATGGAAGAGGAGCGAGAACTAAGACTAAAAAGAAATGAAGAAAGTCTCCAAGAAATATCTGACTATATTAGGAAATATAACATAAGAATTATAGGTATTCCTGAGGGAGAAGAGAGGGAAAGAGGAACAGAGAGCCTATTCAAGGCAATAAGAGCTGAGAACTTCCCAAATCTGGGTAAGGAGAAGGAAATACCAGAAAGTGAAGCCAATAGGTCACCTAAATATGTCAACAGGAAAAGGCCCACTCCACGACATGTAGTGGTAAGGCTGGCCAAAGTCAATGACAAAGAAACAATATTAAGGGCAGCTAGAAAAAACAAAAACATAACGTAAAAAGGAACTTCCATCAGGCTTTCAGTGGATTTCTCAACAGAAAATTTACAGGCTGGGAGAGACTGGAATGATATATTCAAAATACTGAAAGACAAAACCTTTCAGCCAAGCATACTCTATCCAGCAAAAATATCCTTCAAATATGATGGAGAAATAGTAACTTTCCCAGATAAACAAAAGCTAAGGGAGTTCATGGCCATGAGACTCCACCCGACAAGAAATACTCAAGAAGGCCCTCAGGCATGAGAAAAAGAAAATAAAGGGAATACAAAGCTTGGAGCAAGGAGAAAAATAGGTAGACAAAATCAGAAAAATAGTAGATCTTTACCGGAATAGGTTAGCAACAACTTAAATACCAAAATCAAAGATAAAAGGAAGGAACTCACCAAAAATAAATATAACCTCATCACTGTAAAGACACACCCACAAGACAAGAGAGAATAAGGTATAACAAGAAGGACTTAGAAGGGGAAGAGGAAAGTGATTGAATTGACTTAGTATGAGGAAATAAGAGGCCATCAGATAATGGACTATCTCATACACAAGATGTTTTATACAAACCTCAAGGGTACCACTAAACAAATAATCAAAATAAAATCACATATGATAAACAAAGAGAAAACTAGAAGAGTCCTAAGACAGAACAGCAAAACTGAATTGGCAGTCCAAAACAAATGGGAAAAGAAACAAAGGAAATGCAAAAGAACTGGAAAATAAGTGACAAAACAGCAACATTAAGCCCTCATATATCGATAATTACCCTAAATGTAAATGGATTGCAATCTCCAATCAAAAGATACAGAGTGGCAGTATAGATTAAAAAGCAAGACCCAACAATATGATGCCTCCAGGAAACACATCTCAGCTCTAAATACAAGCACAGGCTCAGAGTGAAAGGATGGAAGACAATACTCCAAGCTATGGCAAAGAAAAGAAAGCACGTGTTGCCATACTGATATCAGACAAAGTCGACTTCAAGATAAAACAGGTTAAGAGAGACTAAGAAGGGAAATATATAATGATAAAAGGGACACTCCACCAAGAAGACATATCACTTATAAATATATATGCACCCAATATAGGAGCACCAAGGTACATAAGGCAACTATTAAACAAACCTAAAAGGAGACATTAAAAACAACACAATAATAGTAGGGGATCTTAATACCCCACTTACATCAATGGATAGATCATCCAGACAAAAAGTCAATAAAGAAATAGTGGACTTAAATGAAAAACTGGACGAGATGGACCTAGTAGACATATACAGAGCACTCCATCCAAAAACAGCTGACTACACATTCTTCTCAAGCACGCATGGAACATTCTCAAGGATAGACCATATATTGGGAAACAAAGTAAGCCTCAATAAATTTAAGAAGATTGAAATCATAACAAGCATCTTTTCAGAGCATAATGCTATGAACCTGGAAATCAACCATGAAAAAAAAACTGGGAAAGTGACAAAAATGTAGAGATTAAACAACATGCTACTGAATAACCAATGGATCATTGATGAAATTAAACGAGAATCAAAAACTATCTGCAAACAAACAACAGTGAAAATATGCCATACCAAATCATATGGGATGCAGCAAAAGCGGTCCTGAGAGGGAAACTCATAGCAATCCAAGCCCACCTTAACAAACAAGAAAAAGCCCAAATAAGCAACCTTAAATTACACGTAACAGAACTAGAAAAAGAAGAACAAACAAAGCCCAAAGTCAGCAGAAGGAGAGAAATCATAAAAATCAGAGCAGAAATAAATGAAATTGAGACCAAAAAAACAGTAGAAAGGATTAATGAAACAAAGAGTTGGTTCTTTGAGAAGATAAACAAAATTGACAAACCCTTAGCCAGACTTACTAAGAAAAAAAGAGAAAAGGCTCAAGTAAATAAAATTACAAATGAAAGAGGAGAATTTACAAAAGATATCATGGAAATACAAAGGATTATAAGAGAATACTATGAGAAATTATATGCCAACAAATTGGACAATCTAGAAGAAATGGATAAATTCTTAGACTCATACAACCTCCCAAAACTGAACCAAGAAGAAATGGAGAATCTGAATAGACCAATCACAAGTAAAGAGCTTGAAATAGTAATCAAAAATCTCCCAAAAAATAAAAGTCCAAGACCAGGTGGCTTCTCCAGTGAATTTTACCAAACATTCAAAGAAGATTTAATACCCATCCTTCTCAAACAATTCCAAAAAATAGAAGAAGATGGAACATTTCCTAACTCATTCTACGAGGCCAACATCACACTGATACCAAAGCCAGAGAAAGATAATACAAAGAAGGAAAATTACAGGCCAATATCGCTGATGAACATAGATGCAAAAATCCTCAATAAAATATTGATTGGCAAACCGAATACAGCAACACATTATAAAGATCATACACCACGATCAAGTAGGATTTATATCAGGGACACAGGGATGGTTCAACACCCGCAAATCAATCAATGTGTTACACCACATTAACAAAACAAAGAATAAAAACCACATGGTCATCTCAATAGTCACAGAGAAGGCATTTGACAAGATACAGCATCCATTTATGATAAAAACTCTCAACAAAATGGGTATAGAAGGAAAGTACCTCAACATAATAAAGGCTATTTATTGCAAACCCACAGCCAGCATCATACTCAACGGGGAAAGACTGAAAGCCATTCCTCTGAGAACAGGAATGAGGAAGGGCTGCCCACTCTCACCACTCCTATTCAACATAGTACTGGAGGTTTTGGCCAGAGAAATTTGTCAAGAAAAAGGAATAAAAGGAACCCAAATAGGTAACGAAGAAGTGAAACTCTCACTATTTGCAGATGACATGACTTTATATATAGAAAACCCTAAAGAATCTGTTGGAAAACTATTAGAAATAATCAACAACTACAGCAAAGTTGTAGGGTAAAAAATCAATCTACAAAAATCAGTCACATCTCTTTATACTAATAACGAACTAACAGAAAGAGAGCTCAAAAAGATAATACCATTTACAATTGCATCAAAAAGAATAAGATATCTAGGAATAAATCTTACCAAGGAAGTGAAAGACCTATACAATGAAAACTACAAGACATTATTGAAAGAAATTGACGATGACATAAAGAAATGGAAAGACATCCCATGCACAGGGATTGGAAGAATAAACATAGTTAAAACGTCTATATTACCTAAAGCAATCTACAGATTCAATGCAATCCCAATCAGAATCCCAATGACACTCTTCATCTAAATAGACAAAAGAATACTAAAATTCATATGGAGCAGCAAAAGACCCCAAAGAGCTAAAGCAATCCTAAGAAAGAAGAACAAAGCTGGAGTCATCACAATCCCTGACTTCAACAAATACTACAAAGCAATAGTAATCAAAATAGCATGGTACTGGTACAAAAACAGACACACAGATCAATGGAACAGAATTGAAAGCCCAGAAAAAAAACCACACATATACAGACAGCTAATTTTCGACAAAGGAGCTAAGAACATACAATGGAGAAAGGAAAGTCTCTTCAATAAATGGTGTTGGGAAAACTGGACAGCCACATGCAAAAGAATGAAAGTGGACCATCTGCTATCGCCATTTGCAAAAATTAACTCAAAATGGATCAAAGACCTGAAGGTGAGACCTGAAACTATAAAACTCATAGAAGAAAATATAGGCAACACACTATTTGACATTGGTCCTAAAGGAATCTTTTCAGATGTCATGCTTACCCAGACTAGGGAAACTAAAGAAAAGACAAGCAAGTGGGACTTTATCAGATTAAAGAGCTTCTACAAGACAAACGAAACCAGAATCAAGATGAACAGATAACCCACCAGCTGGGAGAAAATGTTTGCAAAACATATATCTGACAAGGGGTTAATCTTCATATTATATAAAGAACTCACACAACTGAACAACAAAAAAACAAACAACCCGATCAAAAGTTGGCAGAGGAAATGAACAGACACTTCTCCAAAGAAGATACACAGATGATCAATAGGCACATGAAAAGATGTTCAACATCACTAATCATCAGGGAAATGCAAATCAAAAGAACACTAAGATATCACCTCATGCCCGTTAAAATGGCTATAATCACCAAGACAAAAAACAACAAATGTTGGAGAGGATGTGGAGAAACAGGAACCCTCATACACAGCTGGTGGGAAGGCAAACTGGTGCAGCCTCTGTGGAAAATGGTATGGAGATTCCTCAAAGAATTAAAAATAGAAATACCCTATGGTCCAGCTATCCTATTACTGGGAATCTATCCAACAAACCCGAAATCAACAATCCAAAGAGGCTTATGCACCCCTATGTTCATTGTGGCATTATTCACTATAGCCAAGAAGTGGAAGCAACCTAAACGTCCCTCAACTGATGATTGGATCAAGAAGATGTGGTATATATATACAATGGAATACTGCTCAGCCATAAAAAAAGACAAAATCATCCCATTTGCAACAACATGGATGGGACTGGAGGGTATTATGTTAAGTGAAGTAAGCCAGAAAGAGAAAGACAAACACTGTATGATCTCACTCATATGTGGAATATAAACCAACACATGGACAGAGAAATCTGTATTGTGGTTACCAGGGGCAATGCGGGTAGGGAGTGGGCACAAGGGCTGAAGGATGACATATATATTGTGATGGACAAACAAAAATGTACAACCCCAAATTTCACAATGTTATAAACTTTTAAAACATCAATAAAAAAATTATTGATACCCTCAAAAAAAAAAAAACTACAATGGGATATGATTATACAGTCATCAGAATGGCTACAACTAAAAAGACAGCCAGTATAAACTGAGCAATGATACAGAGCAACTGAAATTCTAATGCACTGCTACAAACATATTAATTGGCATAACTTTGGAAAACTTTTTGTTAGTATCTACTGAAGATATCCTATGATTTGGCAATTTTACTCCTAAGTGTATAGCCAAGAGAAATGTGTGCACATATGTACCAAGACATGTAAAAGATTTTACATAGAAGCATTATTTTTATTTGAGCACCTGAAATCCTTTATTGGAAGATCATTGCTGTTTACCATATAGAATTCTCAACAGTAGAAGAATTATTGTAATAGCATCAAACTAGATACAACCCAAATGGAGAAATAAGCTGTCATATAGTAATCGATGGAATACTATACAGCAATGAAAAATAAATGAATCCATCCTACATGAAAATATGAATGAATCTTAGAAGATAAGAGTGAGCAAGGAAAGGAAAGCACAAAATGGTAAATATAGTATGAATATGTAAATATGCGAGTGTGTGTGTCTATGTGCGTGTGTGTGTGTATACTGCCAAAACAGGCAGAACTAGTCTATGGTGTTAACTACAAAGAAAATGGTTATTTGGGGGGAAAACTGGAAAATATTGACTAGGAAACATAGAAAGGATCTTATATGGTTCTGGTAACATCCTATTTCTTGATCTCACTTATGCAGGGGAATGTAGAGGTGAACTTAGACAGGTATATTAACAGTGTGGATTCCTATAAGTGCCTCACGAATTCTTACATGAGAGCTAATCTGTGGAAAAATTAACGAGATCCAGTGGGAAAATTTCCACTAGTTGGATGGTTTTGTTTTCCCTTTTTTGTACATATATCTCTACAGAATGTGGAAATATATTCTAAGATTTCAAACATTTTTCTGATAAATGGCATTACTGAGATTGTTTTTAGACTTCCATGGTGAATAATTAAAAATTTTTCTAACATTGGGGATCACAATACGTCCTTATCCTCTCCATCTCATATTATAAAGAGTGCCAGTTCACTCTATGTTATGGCATACATAGGTTACATATAAATGATATACATATCATTTTTTTATTTTTTATGTATAATTTTTAAATTAAAACATAATTTTTTGAACTGCATATTTGTTTATTAAAAAAAGATGAAGGACTGTACAGCCATTATGGAAAAGAGTATGGAAGTTCCTCCAAAAATTAAATAGAATTATCATATGCTCCAACAATTCTACTTCTGGGTATATCACCAAAGGAAATGAAATCAGTATCACAAAGTGATTTCTATACATTCATGTTAATTGCAGTATTATTCACAATAGACAAGACATGGAAACAACCTAAGTGGAATATATTTTGCATCCTTATACAAATCTTAATAACTCTTAAAATTAGGATTTTGCTTATTGTTCTGAATATTTATGTTTAGCAAGAAATTATATTTATAAGGTGAATTAATAGCAGAGATGCATTCATTCATCTGAACAATATTTGTTGAGTGCTTAGTATGTTCCAGCATCTTTATCCATGTTAATCTTACTTAATTGCCACAACAACCTTGTGAGGTAGGTTTTATTATCACAAGTGTGTGAACATAGAAATTGAGAGAGAGCTTAAGTGACTTGCTCAAGGTCTAATAGCTGCAGTGTGTATAGAAAAATTGCAGAGCCTGCATTCATCTGTCTGGCTTCAGAGACGTTTCCACTGTAATGCACTCCCTCTCTTTGTGCTGAGTGAATGGAACAGAGGAATACCTCAGGAAGAGGTGATCAGGGAAAGCTTTGCAGAGCAGTTGGCTCAAGGGGAGTATTTAAAGGAAAAGTGAGAGCAAGCCAATCGAAGAACTGGGGAAAGAAAGATCCACCTACAGATAGCCATTAAGTTGTTCTAGATACTGTTACATCAAATACAAGTATTATATACTATTTGTTTCCCCCCAAAATTAGTATTGAAACCCTATTCCTCAATGTGATATTAGAAGGTAGAGCCTTTGGGAGGTAATTAGAATTAGATGAGGTCCTAAAGGTGGAGTCCTCATGAATGGGATTAGCACCCTTTTAAGAACCATGAGAGTTCTTACCTCCTTTGCTCTGCTCTCCACCATGTAAGGATACAAGAAGCTGGCAGTCTGCAACTCAGAAGAGGGCTCTCACCAGAACCTGACCGTGATCTCAGACTTCCACCCTCCAGAACTGTGAGAAATAAACTTCTGTCATCCAGAAGACACCCAGTCTATGGTATATTTGTTATAGCAGCCTGAATGGACTAAGACATGCATTGCAGCTAGAATTTCGGGTGAAAGGGGAGGCATTTGATTCAAGTCAGGGACTATATCATGAAGAGCTGTAGATCCATACTAAGGGCTTTGAATCTCACCCTAACATTGGTGAAAAAACAAATTCAGATATTTTCTTAAGTGATCAGCACTGCATTAGATGAATCCACACTATTTCAATAATCAGGACACTGAGTGCCTTTAAAAAATTCTAAAATAATACTACTATATCAAAATAGTCACCAATCATTACAATCATTCCAGTGTACCTATCACTCTTTTGCCCTTCACCCTCTTCATTATGCTGACCTAAACCCAACTATCTGCATCCTCCATGCCTCAAATGAACATGGACATTACAAGCAACTCCACTGGCAACTATCACTTCAAAATTATAATCAATAATTTCAGATTGGGCCTTAATGCTTTCAAGTAATCTTATTACTCTTTTTCAGTCAGTTCTTTCTCCCACATTTTTAGACTACTATTCCAAACTTTTTCCTATCTCTTTGAACTTCTCACACCTCCTTCTCTAATTCTAACTCTCAGCTAATAATTCTGCTTCCTATTTCACGAGAGATGTTGAAGAATTAGAAAAGAATTTCTAATGCTCCCACCATCCACATCTACCCACCTACCTACATCTGTGCCTATATAGTCTGTGCCAAATTAGAGACATCTCTCCAGCAATTGCTCCCTCTTTCTTCTACAGAAAGAGTTTGCTCTCTCTAATGGATCATTCTAATAAGCATTTCTCCAAAATAAAAGTAAACCTTTTGTAAGCCCATTTTTCTTCTATTTACAGTTCTAGTCCTTTTTATTTACAACAAGATAACTTGAAAGTGTTCTGTATAATGTGTACCCAATCGCTTCCCTCCCATCTTCTCTAGAACCCACTCATATCAGGCATTTTTATCCACTCACTCCCTAGATGATCTCATCCAATGTCTTGTCTTTACCATACAATGCTTATCACTTCCAAATATATACTTCCAGAGCTCTCTTCTCATCTCTAGACCCATGCATTAAACTGCATCCTTAATACCCCTACTTGGATGTCTAAAAGACCATTTAAACTTAACATACCCAAAACAAAGGCCATGATATTCCCCTCAAATGAAGATTTTTGTAGTATTCCTCATTTCAGATAATGGCAAATCTTCAAGTTGTTCAGGCCCCAAAATGTTTCAGTTATCCTTGACTTCACTCACTCTCTCACATCTCATCTTGCAGGAAATCTTGTTGAATTTAACTTCAAAATATATCCAGGATCCGACCGTTTATCACCATCAGTAATGGTACCACACTAGTTCAAGCCAACAAACATCATTTCTTATTGGATTATTGCAATAGCCTCCAAATTGATTTCCTTGCCTCTGCCCTTGAAGTCTTTCACCCTACACTCAACACAATAGCTAGAGTAATCCTATTAAATGTAAGTCAGAATGTTATTCCTCAGTTCAAAATCCTGTAAAAGTATACAATTTCCCATAAAGTAAGAGCTAAGTCCTTGCTAAATCTTACAAGAGGCTATTGGTCTCTATTTCTCCAACCTCATCTCCAACAACTCTTGCTGTCCCTCACTACTCTCCATCTACACTGGCTTTCTTACTATTGTTTCACCACACTGAACAGGCCCACACTTATGTGTCTTTGCACTCTATTCCCTTGCATATAATTTTCTTCACCCAGATATCTGTATGGCAATCTCCCTCACTTCATTCAGTTGTGTATTCAAAGGTTACCTACTCAGGTCATCTGCTTCCAGTTTGGATGTAGAAATTTATAAAAATAACATGGCTTTCAACCCAATAAGTACAAAAATCCAGATAAGCTACAAAATCATAGTTTAAAAGAAGAGACAGGGCTGGCCCCGTGGCTTAGCGGTTAAGTGCGTACGCTCTGCTACTGGCGGCCCAGATTCAGATCCCGGGTGCGCACCGATGCACCGCTTCTCCGGCCATGCTGAGGCCGCGTCCCACATACAGCAACTAGAAGGATGTGCAACTATGACATATAACTATCTACTGGGGCTTTGGGGGAAAAAAAAGAGGGGGATTGGCAATAGATGTTAGCTCAGAGCCAGTCTTCCCCAGCAAAAAGAGGAGGATTAGCACGGATGTTAGCTCAGGGCTGATCTTCCTCAGAAAAAAAAAAAAAAAAAGAAGAAGAAACAAAAGCCAGCAAGGAACCAAACAAAATATCAGAAAGCTGAAGATGCGAGAAACCTAAATGCACTAAATTCCAGAAAAGGAAAAGCCCTTCATGGGAGAGAAGAGATCCATGAATGTTTTTTCACATGTTAGAGTGGTGGTGAAAAAAGTATTTGCCATAGACTGCAATAAAAAGAAACTAGCCAAAAGTTTAGTAAGTTGTAATGCCTACACATCGGCTGGAGCGATACATTAGAATTTCAAGGAGCTCTCAAAACAAAATGAGATTGCACCCATCTGCCAGATCTTTCCCAAGAGTCTTCACTGAGTACACAGGGGTACTTTCACAGAAGCTAGAGTAAAGGTAAGAGAGCTAAAATAAATCATTTCCAGATATTCCAGTTCTTCATGAATTTTAAGTAGGCAACTGTCTTCTGAAGATTCCTGGCCAGGCAGCAGGGTAGAGAAAGATATCCTCAGATGCAGAAAGCCTAGAGCAGGAACGGAGAGCAAAGAGAACTCTGCAGTTACACTAAAAGTTGGCAGCCATGCTGGAGAGTAGAGAAAGATCTCCTACAGTCTGTAAGGCACAAAGAGAGATAAACCATATTCATGGATGGAAAAACTCAACATTATTGAGATATTCATTCTCTCTGAATTTATCCATAGATTTGATACAATCTTTATAAAAATTCCAGCAGAGTTTCTTGAAGAAATTGCCAAGGTGATTCAAAATCTATTTAGAAATGCAAAGGACCTAGAATAGCCAAGATAATTTTGAAAAGGAACAAAATTAGAGGAATTACCTGATTTCAAGATTTACTATAAAGCTACAGTAATCAAGATACTGCAGTACTGGTATAACAACAGAAATACAAATCAACAGAACAGAATAGAGGGTACAGAAAGAAACCACATGACCAGTGCATGTTCAATAAATGCACCAAGTCATTTTAATGGGGAGAGGAAAATCTTTTTAGCAAATGGTACTGGAACAAACGGTTATCTGTATGGGAAAAAAAGTAAACCCTGACCTTACGCCATATATCACAGTCTTAAACATAGATTCCAGAATCATAAAGCTTGTAGAAGAAGCACAGGAGAAAACATTCATGATGTTCATATAGCTAAGAATTCTTCACAAATTAAAAAAGCACTGGCCATAAGAAAATGTTGAGATAAAAAGGGCTTCATCAAATTTAAATTTACTAGTCAACAAAAAACACTATTCATAAAATTGGCAAATCTTGGGCTGAGAAAAATAGTACATATATCTGAAAATGATTCATATTCAAAATACATAAAGAACTTCCAGAAATCAACAACACAAGGCCAAACAATACAATAAAAAAATGGGCAAATCATGACCACTTTTTTAAACAAATGGACAATAACCACATGTAAAGGCATTCAACTCCATTAGTCATAAGGAAAATGTAAATTAAAACCACAATAAAATGTCAGTACATACTCACTAGTATGGCTATAATAAAAATTACACACAAAACCAAATATTTGTGAGGATGTGGAATAACTGGAACTCACACATTGCTGGTGAGAGTGTAAAATGATAATTTTAGAAAACTATTTGTTAGTTACTTGTAAAGTTAAATACATATACACCCTACGATATACCAATTTCAGTTGTAAGTATCTTACACCATACACAAAAACTAACTCAAAATGGATTAAAGACTTGAATGTAAGACCTGAAACCATAAAACTCCTAGGAGAAAATACAGGTAGTACACTCTTTGTCATCCGTCTTAGCAGCATCTTCTCGAATACCACATCTACAAGGCAAGGGAAACAAAAGAAAAAATAAACAAAAGGGACTACATTAAACTAAAAAGCTACTGCAAGACAAAGGAAACCAGGAACAAAATGAAAAGACAACCTACCAACTGGGAGAAAATATTTGCAAATCATATATCCAACAAGGGGTTAATTTCCAAAATATATAAAGAACTCATACAACTCAACAACAAAAAAACAAGCAACCTGATCAAAAAATGGGCAGAGGATCTGAACAGACATTTTTCCAAAGAAGATACACAGATGGCCAACAGGCACATGAAAAGATGTTCAACATCACTAATTATTAGGGAAATGCAAATCAAAACTACAATGAGATATCACTTACACCTGTCATAATGGCTATTATTACTAAGACAAAAACTAACGGATGTTGGAGAGGATGTGGAGAAAAGGGAACCCTCATACACTGCTGGTGGGAATGCAAACTGGTGCAGCCACTATGGAAAACACTATAGAGAGTTCTCAAAAAATTAAAAATAGAAATACCATGAGATCCAGCTATTCCACTACTGGGTATTTATCCAAAGAACTTGAAATCAACAATTCAGAGACTTATGCACTCCTATGTTCATTGCAGCATTATCCACAATAGCCAAGATGTGGAAGCAACCCAAGTGTCCTTCAGTTGACAAATAAAGATGTGGTATCTATATACAATGGAATACTACTCAGCCATTAAAAAGTACAAAATTGTCCCCCTTGCAACAACATGGATGGACCTTGAGGGTATAATGTTAAGCGAAATAAGCCAGACAGAGAAGGACAAACACTGCATGATTTCACTCATATGTGGAAGATAAACACACGGATAAGGAGAACAGATTAGGGGTTACAAGAGGGAAAGGAGCATATATGTATAGCGACGGACAAAAATTAGACTATTGGTGGTGAGCATGATACAGTCTATACAGAAACTGATAATAATGTAGATCTGAAATGACACAATTTTATAAACCATTATGTCCTCAATAAAAAAAAAATGAAAACGTGTTTACAAAAAAATTTTATTTATCATGATCAAGGCAATATTTTACATAAAAACCTAAAACTGAAACAATCCAAATATCCATTAACAGGATAGTGAATCAAAAAATTATGAAAACTCATGCTGGATGCTATCCAGCCATATGAAGTAACAAACTATTGATACTTGCTGACTTGGATGAATCTTACCAATATTACATTCAGCAAAGGTAGCCAGGCAAACACATGTGCATGCACGCACATACACATACACACAACACAAATAAATACTGTACAATTTTATGAATATGAAGTCAAAGAACAGACAAAACCAAGCTAGAGTGATATAAATCAGAACAGTAGCTGCTTACGGGAGCGGGAAGAAGGATTTGCTGGTACTAGAGGAGGGAAACTTTATGGGGAGATGGAAATGTTCTACATCTCCTTTCAGGTACTTGTTGCATGAGCATATACAATTGTCAAACTTCAAAAGTGTCAAAAACTTAAGAACTATACATTTTATTATTTTTAAGTTAGACCTCAATAAAAAGTCAACCTCTGTTGATTTTTTCCTTCAACAGCTTATTTAAAATTTCAATGTCAATGCTTTATATTCCCTTTCCCCACTTATTTCCTCCAGACATACATATTATATATAATTATTTATTTATTTTCCATCCTCCCCCAAATGTTCACTTCATGAGGTGATAGCTTCGTCTCTCTTGTTCATTGATATTTCTGTAGGCCTAGAACATTGCCTGACACATAGTAGGTGCTCAATAAATATTTGTTGAACAAATGGATGGGTTAAAAACAAGTTGAAATTTATTAGAATATATTCATTACACTGAATCTGTAATGTTACCCCTATATAGCCCAAGCATAGGGGCACTTGGAGATGCCTTGGTAAAGGTTCTGGTGTTTTACTTTTCATTGGTACGTACAGAATTGGGTAGACTGCATTTCTTTTCCTGATATAAATGGCTGCAATTTTTTTAAGCATCAGTATCTCTGAATGGCATAACTATTAAACATTTATCAGGCAGTAAACTTTGGTTGAAGGACCTACATCAAACTTATGGGGTCAATTAAGCAAAATAAGTCAAATTATCCCATGTTATATTGAATAAACTAACAATTATAATTAACATTTAATTATTCAAATAATGAATCTGTAAACGCCAATGTGAGATTTGCCTAAGGCCCCAGAGAAAATCAGTGATTAGCATTTATGCCAATTGATATGTCAGAAGGAAAGAGGTGGGGGGAAGGAGACTTAGGGATTGTTTCCTCCTAAAAGTTTCCCATTGTTAGATGTGAATACTATTGACCTTTGAGCCCATAAGAGAGAGAATAATTGCACAATTTCCGATGGCTACCAATACGGAAGTGGTTCAGGATACCCCTAATAGATTCCCTGGCAGTAAATCACAAACTTTCCTTATAAGAAGCACCTGTAATCCTGTCATCCAGGGCTTACCACTGTTAACATGTTGATGCATTTCGTATCACTCCTTTCTTGTATCAATTTTAAATAACAAAAACATGAAACTATTTCTACCATAACGACCATAGTTTTAGTAGTCCAATTTTTTCACTTAATGTAATTTGATCTTTTTCCCTTGATTTTAAAATTTCGTCTGTTTATTCATTCATACTTTAAGAAACATTGTGCTGGGGGCTAGAACTTAAATATATGCAACTTTATGTTTAGTTTAGCATTCAAAGCAGGTCTCAAGATCATGTACATTCCCTTTTTTTTCCTAATTTAAAATTTATAACATACCCAGAGGGGTGAGAGGGACTCCTGACAACACTGGATGGGATTATTCTGGAATACAGTGATTCTTCAAAGGGATCGTGATGTGCTTCCTCTGAATCTCTTTTCTTGTGATTGATAATTCTACTGATAATGTTACAAATCCAACCAACCAACATTGCCAATCACACTGTATTAATATAAAGAAGACCTGTCCTTGTTGAGAACACAATCAAAGCCCCAGTCCATACACACAGTAACAAAGCTCTCAATAATAGTGGAATTGAAATGAAGAGTCCAGTAGGCTTTGCTTTGCAGAGGAAGTTTCTTCCTTTATATGATTAATAATTACTTCTATTAGAGATTTCTGTATCACAGTGTCTCTAGCAGAAACAGGCCTAAGTTTCTCCTACACTACTTCTATGATAAATCTTGGCAACTGCAATATACTATTAGATGATTCTTCAATATCCTGAAATTTCTCAGTTCCTTGATCTCCTCTCATCCAATGATCTAGTCTTTCACACAACCTCAATCACTCCCATGTACCCCAGACTTTGTCAAAACCAACAATTGCAATCTCTCTATAATCTCAATTTCACTTTCCAGCTTATTTCCTCTAGTACCTAGATTCCAACAAATTTCAGTCTCCACTTTTTCATATGACTCTTTTTGTCATGTCTGCTCTCCTTACCCAGCTTAGTTCATTCAATTTTATGGTAAATTATAAAAGTGATTCCCTCAAACACTCCCTAACTCCCTTGTCCCTCTCTTTACTCATAGTCCTCTTATGGTAAAACCCAAACTAGATAAATCTAACTCTCTTCTTACAAAAGTACCGAAGAATATGATTGGAGAGAGATCTATGCCAGTTGATTTCACTTTAAATTCATGCTCATTAATCTCAAGTGAGTCTTTAATGCTGCCAAGTAATTCTAATACATTTCCTACTCCATTCTCTCCCTATTCTCTATTTCATACTTTTTCTCTTTCCTCAAAACTCCCAATGACTCCTTTCCCATCCTTACAATCAGCTGATGACTTTGCTTCCTATTTCACTATTGACATTGAAATGATCTGGAGAAATTCCAAAAAATAAAAAAATACAATGAAATGCTTTGCCTTCAAAAACAGAGAAATTCCACAGACTCCATCACCAAATCTACTCACCTGCCTGCTTATCTAGTCTAAAAAATCACCTCCTCTTCACCAAATATTTCTCCAGCACTGTGCTCTTCCCTGACTCCCCCCAAAAGATATATACATAATATCTAAATATACATTGAAATATATACCCAATCTCCCAGAAGTGTCTCCATAACTCTAAACCAATATATCCTCATCAACTTCTTCACCTGAGTATCTAACAAAAGTCTGAACATGTACAAAAGTGAACTGCTGATCTTCCTGTCAAACCTGCTCCAGCCATAGTCTTCTTCACCTCAGTTTATAGCAACATTGTCCTTTTTAGTTGCTGTAGCTAAAATGTTCGGGGTCATCTTTGACTTGCCTACTTTTCTCCCACTCTATGTCAGTTTGTCAGGGAATCCTGGTGTTATGGGTTGAATTATGTCCACCCCAAAAAAGATATATTGAAGTCCTAACTCCCAGTACCTAAGAATGTGACCTTATTTGGAAATAGGGTCGTTGCAGATATAATTAGTTAAGATGAGGCCACATTGGAGTAGGGCTGGCCCCTAATCCAATGACTCAAGTCTTTATAAAAAGGTGGCCATGTAAAGACACAGAGACACACAAGAACACCATGTGATGATGAAGGCAGAAACTGGAGTTATATAGCTCAAGCCAAGGAAAGCCAAAGATTGCCAGCAAACCACCAGAAGCTAGGACGAGGCAAGTAAGGATCCCCTGCAGGTTTCAGGAGGAGCACGGCCTTACTGACACCTGGTTTTTGAACTTCTAGCCTCTTGAACTGTGAGACCATAAATTCGGTTGTTTTAAACCTCCTGGTTTGTGGTACTCGGCTACAGCAACCGTAGAAAACTAATACACCTGTTATCTTTACACTCAAAATACATCTATAATCCAGTCACCTTTCACCATCTCCACTGCTACCTCCCTATTCTAATGGGTCTTGTATGAACTTGTTTAATGACATTTATATATTCCTAGAAAGCTTGACGCGATGTGAGAAGCCATTAAATTTTTAAAGATCATCAATTTTAATACCAAATAATTATGAATTCCATGCCATCCATAAATATCTAAACATTTATCACAGATAGGAAAAAATGTTGAATAATGAAAATCATGTCTGTATCAGCAATACACATATTTCAATTTAAATTAATGCATTTATACATAAGTGTAATGCAGTGAAGGTTTATTGTACTTGCCAAGGGAAGAATAAACTTGATAGTGGATGGTGGTGGGTGGAAAAGCAGAGAGAGACAGTGATCGTTTGCAAAGTGGTGAAAAGTCAAGTGATCATCTTTTAGAAAGCCATTCAGCATCTCATACCCCAGTAGGGTGAGGTAATGCAGAAGAGAGGTCAGTATCTTTTGTTTTCCCCATCTTTTCAAGCATCTTTGTCACAAACATATTTTGCTTAATGCCTAAAGCTGTTCTCATTCTTTTTCTTCTTTCTGCACTACTTCCTTCACCAAGTTTTCAACCATTTGGGAGTTCATAGTACTCTTGCACTCAAATTGCATTAAAAAATAAAGTTATAGCACAGAAAAATACCTTAGGACAAAATAAAGGTTGAACATGAGAGCACTTTTAATTCCATGGAAATAGCTAATGTGCACAGCAGAGTAAATAGCAGTAAAATATGCCATTTCTTTATACCATTCACGTGTTGTGCCTACACCAAGTAAAACTTTTTGGGTTCATCCAAATATGGTACATGACTCAAATGTGTTCTATATTTTCTCACTAAAAATTGTTGGGTTGAGTAAATGAGTATGTCTTTGCCCGAAAATCTAATGGCAAAATACCATTTCTTATAACGTATTTATTTAATGTGTTTTTGATGAAAAGCCTTTATGGCCCCACTTCACCACCCCACCCCAAAAAAAAACAACTCATCTGGAAAATGATTATGTTTTTAAGGGTTGCCATGGCAAAATTATTAACTGACTAGGCATTATGTGAGCTAAATCTGTTTTGTTCAATGTCACTCACATCAAGTGACTCTAAATAGTAGTTCTTTCTGACAAGGCTTTGCATCATAACTCTACCCTCTAAAGGTTCAGATATCTTAAGACTTCTCCACACTAGCTAAGAGCTGGTTCTTTCGGCAGAGAGTGCAGTTCTTTTTAGAGAAGAACTGGATCAGATCGGGGTATTTCAAAACTCTTCTCACTTTCTTCTTACCACTTTAATGAAAGTTCAATCACACTCAATGTAGCAAAGATCATAGCTGTCAAGTCTTTGAATTGATTAGGCTCTACTCACACAATAAAATACATAAACTCAGGGCCGGCCTGGTGGCATAGCAGTTAAGTTCCCACACTCCGCTTCAGCAGCCCTGGGTTCATGGGTTCAGATCCCAGGTGTGGACCTACACACCACTTGTCAGGCCATGCTGTGGAGGCGTCCCATATACAAAGTAGAAGAAGATTGGCACAGATGTTAGCTCAGGGACCATCTTCCTCAAGCAAACAAAAAGAGGAAGATTGGCAACAGATGTTAGCTCAGGGCCAATCTTCCTCGCCAAAACAAACAAAAAATACATCAACTCATTTGATTGAGGGCACTATCTTTGGTCCCATGCTCCACTGACCAACCCATTCTTAGTGATAGAGTTGTTAGATTTAGAAAATAAAAATACAAGATGCCCAACTAAATTTGAATTTCAGATAAACATTAAATAATGGGACATGCAATATCTGGGATATACTTCTACTAAAAAAAAATTTGCTGTTTATTTGAAATTCAAATTTAACTAAATATCCTGCATTTTATCTAGCAATCTTATTACTAGAGGATGAAACATCTATTAAAGAATCACATTCTAGCTCACTAGAAGCTGCCAAATCACCTTAATCATTCCTCACATTACTCCCACGGGCGCACAATCCCTAATCACCAGGGTTTCTATAAGTATGCAATTCACTCAACACACATTTACTGGAACTTGTAGATCACTTACTAAGTGCTGGGCACTGGGGACACAGAATAAATAAAGCCCACTGCTCATCCTCGAGGAGCTCACCTTCCAGAGGAGGAGGCAGACGTATAAACAAATACTTACAAAATAGTGTGCTTCGAATAGCAACACTGACAGATTCTGTGGAAGCATGGAAGAAAAAAAGAAGTACATAAATTATTGCTGAAACCACAACTAAGATTTTCCGAGTTTATAAAAGTGCGTAATAATAAGAGAAACAGATGCATACGACTTTTCTGTGAATGATATGCACATCTAATTGTTAAAGCACCTCTTTGAACCTTTAAATGGTGGGATATTGCTGGAAAACCCAGGCACCTGACTGAAGAAAATGACATTCGCCTGTGTTAAAGACAGATGGTTTAGGCCTCTTTAATCCATGTAATCTATCTAAATATATCTTTATCCTCAGTGTCTATGCACACTGCTGGTTTATGGTCCTTGGTTGGAATGTTAGCCAAGTCATTTTGTGCAAAAAAGGAACTGCGTAGGCTAAAGCTTGGATGAGCTCACTAGAAATTACTTTCTATTTTAGGTCTCTAAGCGACTGTGGTTTGGGGATCATAAAATAAAATGGCTTTGTCTTTGGTCACAGCCTGTATAAGTTTTACATACAGAAAAAAGAGAGCAGGCTGTGTAGACAATAGCTGGAGAAAAACAGAAAAAGAGAAGGGCTATGAAAGAAGTCCATTGAAGTCATTTTTACTTCTCTTACCGGCCACCTGGTAGTAAAACTGTGAATTGATCAAGCCCTACTTACACAGGAAAATATATTGATTATCATTTATCTTACTAGTTTGAATTACATTTTTCTATTTTGGTATTAGATGAATATATATAAGGTAAAAAACTATAGACTACTACTGTTCCAAAGATCTGACAACAAAGAATGCTAAAATTATAGCATTTACACACATTTAAATTCAGTTGCCTTATTTTTTGTTTGCAGTAACATGGAACATATAGAATAATTAATAATTGATATTCATAAAGTTTCTATTATGAGTTGGAAATCTAGATTGCATCATTTTCATCAATCATAGTTAACAGGGCCAAAATAAGCTTTGTCATGATTCATTCTACAAAATGAAAGCGTTACTATACTATTCAGATAAGTTTCTCTCATGCTCTTTCTTTCTCTTTTTCTCTCTCTATCATTCTATGTAATTCTCTAAAAGAGGCACTCATGTCACAAGGGGTTTAGGTTAGTTTTGGAAGGGTCACAATCAATTTGGCACCAGCTCCCACCTGCAATGTAGGAAATATTCCTCTAGAGACACCGAGGTGCTTTTGGGCATTCTGATCCCAAGCTGCCAAGAAACATTCAATAACTGTGAACAAGTAACAGTATCCCTTGAAGGGATGACAATTCAATGACCTGTATACTCAATCCACATACATATATATCAATGTCCCCAAAGTCTATCATATATCTCTTTCTCCTTATTGTGACTCAGAAATCAAACTCCAATCTTGATGAGGCACTCTTCATCAGACCTGCACTTGGGACCAGCGTGATTGCTAGGATTAAGTACATCACCTGAATCCTAAATAAAAATTATTCTCTCTCTCTGTGTTTATTTAAAGAAATACCTCTTTGAGTGACTGTA
Organism: Ceratotherium simum simum; assembly: GCF_057802395.1. Taxonomy (NCBI): domain Eukaryota; kingdom Metazoa; phylum Chordata; class Mammalia; order Perissodactyla; family Rhinocerotidae; genus Ceratotherium; species Ceratotherium simum. The sequence continues at coordinate 9,874,408 of NC_141940.1, read as the reverse complement.
AAATTGATATATACCTTTGTGGTCATGGATTGGCATATTCTTCCCAGTACTTTTCTTCTCTATGTATCATATCTATTTTTATTTTATGGACATAAGAATGAGGAAGCATGCTCAAATATATCAAATGTCAAGAAAACAATTTCAAATGTTTAACTTCAGAGAGACAGTAGCAATTTAGCTTTTAAATCCTTACTAATGTTCAAGGAAAAATATTAATGAATTAGGTTCAATTAATTAATTAATTCATTCAACAAATGTTTATCTAATGCCTACTCAAGTGCCAGTCATATTTTAGAATCAAAACAGAGCACAAAATAGACAAAGATTATTTGGTTACTATAGGCACTATTAAAGGTGACAAATCATTGAACTCAAAGTCAGGATTCTAAAACATTGTTTTACTATAACAATCAAATATTTTGATGAATATAATTTATTAATGTTCTGAGTATCTAAAATATGCTTGGGATTGACCAGATGATATAGAAGATATTATTCTTGCCATATGCAAGAAAATATTAGAGAATACAAAAATAAAACCACCTGGGACCTTTAGGAGAAGGGAAGTTTATTAATTTTACTATATAATGTTTTAGGTGGTGTCTCTACTAGAATTTCTACTTTAACCCATCTACCTCCCTATACCCTGATCCTAACTGGCTAGTTACTGCAGTGGTCATAATTTCCCCATTCTAATGGTAGGTACACAGTCACAAAAAGGTGGAACTGATAAGCTTGAGCTGTAATTAAATGGGAGCATGTGACAGGATAAATAAAAAATGAGCATGGTAATTTCAATAATTAGACATCTCAGGAGAAGCTACAGAAACAGACGTTTGGAGATCTCTGGTGTTGAAGAAATAAACGACTCATGGACTTCGCTTGACAGTAAAAACAGAAAAAGAGATATGAGAAACATTAAGTGCAGCAGATCATGAAATGGTATTTAAGTCATTTATATGTGTATGACATGAATATATGTTGGAGAAGGTAAAAACATCACTCTCAAAGAGTTCAAAGGCAGAAGCAAACCCCTCATGGTAATCAGTAGAGTTTTCCTAGAAGAATTCCATAGAAGAATTAGGATTCAAGAATGGATAGAATACTTCAAGCAGAATTTGGGGAGAACAGAGAATTCTATCAACTAGAATGGTATGAGCTAAATCATGTATATGGGAAAGTATAGGGTATGTTTGGGGTACAGGGAGTAGCCCATTTGGCGAGGGCACAGGTAACAGCAGGAGAATAGTACAGGATAAAGCTGGAAAGCCAGGCTGGAGGAGTATATTGTAAAGGACCTTGAATCTCAGGGTAAACAGGGTTATGTTTTTAAAGTTGACATATAAAAAGTAACATTGAGATTATGGCCAAGTACCAATAGACAGACTTCCTCTATGGTTCTGGGAATTTATTCAAAGTTTTCTGATGAATAATGAATTTCCTTGTAATACAAAAATAGGCCTAATATAGTCACAACTGATCTTTGACAAAGGAGAAAAGGCAATTTAATGGAGAAAGAATAGTATTTTCAACAAATGATGCTGGGTGCAACTGGACCTCCACATGCAAATAATGAATCTAGACACAGACCTTACACCTTTCACAAAATTAATTCAAAATGAATCATAGATCTAAATGTAAAAGGCAAAACTATAACACTCCCAAATAACATAGGATAAAATCTAGATGACTTGTCTTTGTTGATGACTTTTTAGACACCACATCAAAAGCACAATCCATGGAAGAAAAAATGAATGTGGAACTTTATTAAAAAAAAAAAAAACAAACTTTTCTGCAAAGGACACTGTAAAGAGCATGAAAATACAAGACAAACACTGGGAGAAAATATGTGCAAAATATGTATCCATTAAAGGACTGGTATCCAAAATATACAAAGAACTCTGAAAACTCAACAATAAAAAAAATCAAACAACCCAACAAGAAATGGGCAAAACACCTGAACAGACAGCTCACCAAAGAAGATATACAGATGGCAAATAAGCATATGAAAAGATGCTCTGTATCATGCCTTTAGAAAATTGCAAATTAAAACAAGATACTGCTATACATCTATTAGAATGATCACAATTCAAAACACAGATAATACCAAATGCTAACAAGGATGTGGAGCAACAGGGTCTCTTATTCATTACTGCTGGGAATACAATTATAGCCACTTTGGAAGACAGCTTTGCAGTTTTTTACAAAACTAAACATACTTTTACCACATGAGCCAGCAATCGTGCTCCTTAGCATTTATCCAAACGAGTTGAAAACTTATGTCCACACAAAAATTTGTACATGAATGATGTTTATAGCAGCTTTATTCATAATTGCCAAAAATTGGAAGCAATCAAGATGTCCATGAACAGGCAAATGAATAAACAAATTGTGTTATATCTATACAATGGAATATTATTCAGTAATTAAAACAAATGAGCTATTAATCCATCCAAAGCCATCAAAGAAACATAAATGTGTATTGCTAAATGAAAGAAGCCAATATGAAAAGGCTACATACTGTATGATTCCAACTATGCGACATTCTGTAAAAGGCAAAAATACAGAGACAATAAAAAGATAAGTGGCTGCCAGGGTTCCTGGGGGAGGCATGGAAGGATGAGTAGGTGGAGCATGAGAGATAGTCAGAATAGTGCATTTATTCTGTATGATACTTCAACGGCAGTAATGATGGATACATGTCATTTTACATTTGTTAAAACTCATAGAATACACAGCATAAAGAGTGAACTCTACTGTAAACTATACACTTTGCTTAATAATAATGTATCAATATTGACTCATCAATTGTAGCAAACGTACCACACTACTGCAGGATATTAATAATCATGGAAATGGGGGTGGTGAGAGGGGTATATGGGAACTCTCCATATGTTCTGATAGTTCTAGTGTGGGAGCAAGAGAAAAGAGAAATATAAATAAAAATGATTTTATATAACTGATCAGATATTAAAACATTTGGCAATTATTTATATAATATGACACCAAAAGCATGGGCAATAAAAGCAAAAATGGGTAAGTGGGATTACATTAAATTACAAATCTTCTGCACAGCAAAGGAAACCATCAACACATGGAAAAGACAACTTACAGAATGGGAGTAAATAATTGCAAACTATGTACCTGAAAAAGGGTTAATATCCAGAATATACAAGGAATCCATACAACTCAATAGCAAAAACACAAATAACCCAAATAAAAATTGGGCAAAGGAACTGAATAGACATTTCTCCAAAGACATACAAATGACCAACAGGTACATGAAAAGGTGCTTGCCATCATTAATCATAAGAGTAATGCAAATCAAAATCACAATAAGATATCAACCTCACACTTGTCAGCATGGCTATTATCAAAAAACAAAAACTAAGAAATGTTGACAAGGATATGAAGAAAAGGGAACTCTTGGTATACTGCTGGTGGTAACGTAAATTGGTGCAGCCATTATGGAAAGCAGCCTGGTAGTTCCTCAAAAAGTTAGAACTATCATATGATCCAGCAATCCCACTTCTGGGTATATACCCAAAGAATCTGGAATGAGGATCTCAAAGAGATATCTGCACTCCTATGTTCATTGCAGCACTATTCACAATAGCCAAGATATAAAAACAACATAGATGTCCATCATCAGATGAATGGATAAAGAAAATGTGGTATATACACACACTGGAATACTATTCAGTCTTAAAACCAAAGGAAATCCTGCCATTTGCTACACAATGGAGGAACCTGGAGGACATTATGCTAAGTGAAATAAGCCATACACAGCAGGACAAATACTACATGATATAACTTACATGATAAATCTATAAGTCAAACTCATAGAAACCGAGTGGAATGGTGGTTGCCAGGGGCTGGATGGAGGGAGAAAGGAGGAAGTATTAGTCAAAGAGTACAAGCTTTGGTTGTACAAGACAAATAAATCGTAGAGATCTACTGTACAGCAGAGTGTCTAGAGTCCACAATACTTTAATGTGTATGTAAAATTTTGCTAAGAGGTTAGATCTTATGTTAAGTGCTCTTACCAGTAATAATAATAATAATAAATAAAAGAAGGCGGGAGGAAACTTTTAGAGGCAAAGGATATGTTTATGGCATTAATTGTGATGATGGTTTCATGAGTGTATACGTATCCCCAAACTCATCAAATTGTTTATGTTAATATTTACAGCTTTTTGTATGTTAATCATACCTCAACAAAGTGGTTTTAAAAAAAAGGAGTTAAGTATTGATATATGCTATAGCACGGATGAATCTTATAAACATGCTACGTGAAAGAAACCAGGCACAAAAGCACACCTACTGTATGATTCCATTTATATAAAATGTCTAGAGTGGGAAAGTCCATAATCGAGACAGAAACTTGATTAGCAGTTGCCAAGGCCTGGAGGGTGTGGACAGGCAGTGACTACAAATTGGCATGAAGCATCTTTTTGAGGTGATGGAAATGTTCTGGAATTAGATAGTAGGATGCCTGCACAAGTATGTGAATATGCTAAATGCCCCTGAATTATACAATTTAAAAGGGTGAGTTTTATGCTATATAAATTACATATCAATAAAAATAATTTTAAAATATCTAATACAGTTTTTAGAGATGTGCTGTGTGGGGGCCGTCCTTCCTTTTCTTAAAGTATAAAGTTACATAATATAGTGCATTCTATAAAGCAGAGGGAAAGATGTTTCTTTTAGGAAATAATTAACCATTGTAGCCTCTGGTTCCATCATGCAAATTTCTTTCTCAGAATTTTCCCTTTCAATCCGAGATTTCCTAACAACAGCATATTACTTGAAACAAAGAAAGTGTCATGTCTTACTACTGAGGCCTCTAGGTGGTACCTAGTACCAACTATTTCAATCACCAGAGATGGAAAATCCAACCACTGTCCCAGGGTAGCTTCTGAGTCAAGAATTGACAGTATTCTCCATGGCATCTTCAATATATAAGCCTTATTATTATTTATTTTCTCTGCACTCTAATGTACCTCCTCTTCTACTCTTCATCTTTCAGTTGGCATTTCCCTTCTCCCAGACTTATGACTTAGGCTTACAAGTGGTCCTTACTGGCTAGGCTTAACCTGTAGAGTTAATCAGGTTCTTATGTATTATTGAGCCTTGCTGTAGACTGACTATGAGTACAGAAACGATAAGCTTCAAAGTATCAAGATCCCTCCTCCTGCCCTAGAAGACAGATAATCCTCAGAGGCAATAGTGCAATGAAAAACTCTTGAAGGAGAAGGACGTCTCAGTGAAATCCTAGATCAGGCTAGCCAATATGAACATACCACTCAACAAAAGATCAAAAATTCCTAGAGGATTCATTCTTTTTGTTTTTTTTTTTTTTCATTTGTTAATTCATTTTGTCATTCATCTACTCAGTACTTCTGTAGGCGACTTGTTATGTACCAGTTCCAGTGCTACATGATGGAGAGAGGAAGATAGATCAGACAAAGCACTTCCTGAGGGAACTATCAAGTTAGTAAGCAAACGAAGTAAATAATTAATATCAGGTGTGAAGAGTGCTAATGTGGGGGAAATACAGGGTACTGTGGGAGACATAAAAGAAGGGAGTACTTAACCCAGACTGGAAAAGTCATGGAAAGCTTCTCAGAGAAAAGCTGGCCCTGGAGGATGAACTGGAATTATGTAGGCAGGGAGGGTGGGAAAGCCTCCACCAGAGAAAGGAGCAGCACATAGGCCTGGGGGAAGGGGCTACATGGAGCTAACGGGGCACAATACACTTGGGCCCTTCCTTCTGATTGGAGCATAGAGAGCAACGGGTGGAAGTAGCAAGAGATAAGGCTGGAGAATTCGCAATCCCAGACCATAAAGGGCCACGTGTGCCTTGATAAGTTTCTGAATGCTGTTCTGAGTACAAAGAGGGAGCCATTCAAGACTCTAGGCAGGAGGGTGACACCATATGATCATTTATGAAAGGTTTTTTTTAACTGTCTTGTAAAGAAGGGATTCAATGAAAGAGGAGGTGTATCTACACTGAGGACATGGAGATCATTTAAATGAGATTAATTCACTCACTGCTCAAAAGGTTTAGCTCAGCACCAATGTGATTCTGAAGACCATTTATCCTGCTGTATCAAGTTAGAGTGGGAAATCAACCTAAATGGTTTTGTGGATGAAAACCCATAGATGCCCTCAGAATCTCTTAGAGGAATTTCTGTCCCCAGTAACAGGTATTCACTGTCTTGGACACCAGACACCTTCCTTGAACTAGTGAACCACAGTCTTTTTTTTTTTTTTTTTTTTAATGAGGAAGATCAGCCCTGAGCTAACATCCATGCTAATCCTCCTCTTTTTGGCTGAGGAAGACCGGCTCTGAGCTAACATCTATTGCCAATCCTCCTCCTTTGTTTTCCCCAAAGCCCCAGTAGATAGTTGTACATCATAGCTGCACATCCTTCTAGTTGCTGTATGTGGGACATGGCCTCAGCATGGCCGGAGAAGCAGTGTGTCGGTACATGCCTGGGATCTGAACCCGGGCTGCCAGTAGCGGAGCGCGCGCACTTAACCGCTACGCCACGGGGCCGGCCCTGGACCACAGTCTTAAGTCTTTGGGCATTACCTTCTGTCTCTGTGTCTTGAATTTTGTCTTTCTAATGTTGACTTCTAGGTACCTCTTGCCTTCAGCAATTCCTGCCTTTTCTGAATTCAAACCCCACTTAGGTAAAATAATGTCCTGCCATAATGTCTAATTTTGATGATTATCTGTGCCATATCCCAGGCCGCCTTAGCTGAGCCCTGATCTGGTCCCCAACATAAATAAGAGTTTGAAAAACACAAGCCTCATGAATACAAAACTTCTGAGTTGGTTTGAGGTACAAAATCACCAGCTGGGAGTACAAAAGCAGAGGGTTAAGAGTGTTGACATAAAAAATAACACCTGTTTGGAAGACGGGGGTGGGGGGTGATCTCCCTAAGACTCACTTTTAATTACTCACAACAGAAGAGACTAAGTTGGCATACCATTTGTCCCACAGCTAAAGGTGAACAGATGTTTCAATGTACACTCTTTTAAAAAAAAAAAAGCCTACCCTTTTTACTGGCTCAAGGGAAAAAAAACATTGAAGGAATTCTGGGATTCCATAGTGCCACTTATTTTTACCATTGACTCAAAAACAATAAACCTAAATGAGGGAAAAATTAGCACACGTTTAAAAGTACTTCAGAAATGTAAATTTCATTTTATTTAAGTCAGGAACACACATTCCATCCTTGTCCAGAGATGCTTTATTAAAAGATTAAGAGGAACTAATGTTTAACAAACCACAATATTGTGCGCACTGATTTTATCTTTCACGAACATGATATTGAAGTGTATTTTGCAGGGAATGCTCCTGAATTAAATATCACAGTCCAGGTGTGCTCTCTCTGAAAGAGAAAAGGCTTCTATTTATTGCCTACTCTTTTTTTTTTTTTTACTTTTTCTCCCCAAAGCCCCAGTAGATAGTTGTATGTCATAGTTGCACACCATTCTAGTTGCTGTATGTGGGACGCTGCCTCAGCATGGGCAGAGAAACGGTGTGTTGGTGCGTGCCCAGGATCCGAACCCAGGCCGCCAGCAGCGGAGCGCACGCACTCAACCGCTAAGCCATGGGGCCGGCCCCCTATTGCCTATTCTTTCAAGAAACCTGTTTTCAGGGGGTGGGAAGAACCTGTGACTGTAAATCCAAGTTCCCTGTTGGACTGCTTCCTGATTCAATTCCCAATGATGTGGTTGAAGTTAGAAGCTGAAAATGATGCAAATGCACAGCTGTAGTGCATCCTGACAAACTTCTTAGATTGTTCTCAGAGAGTTTCATTTTTAAATCCCATTTCCTTCACATTACTGTCTAAGTACTATCATTTTAGGACTATCAGCTTTCGTGCAACATACACACCTTAAATCAACTTCTACACCATTCAATTACCCACAAATTTTAAGCATGTGGAACACACACAGTTCCATTTACTGTTCTTCTTTCTTGCAATATGTATTTCATGTAAGTGACACTTTTGTGATTTTGCCTGGTTCATTTTCATATAATAAACAACAAAAACACACCACTGCTTAGGAAAGTAGAAAAAACAAGTTAAGATGAGGAGTAGCTGAGGTGCTGCACATCTTATATAAGTAAAAACGAATCAGAGTATTAGACTGCAAGTAAACAAGTGCCACAGACATTCTAAAAAGCTAACATAAAGGCTACCTGGTAGGAAATGTGCGTTATTGGTTCACAATTTATAAATACGGTAATTCTAGACCCTGCCTTGCACTCCATTTTCAACTGGTGTTCATGAACAGGTGTTGGTCAAGCATTTACTGAAGGCCACTTCAGACCCCAGCCTAGGTACTTTGGGGTGCAATAGTCAATGAGACACACAAAGTCCCTGCTGTTATGGCCCCCAGAGTTTAGTGGGCTAGTATGGAGAACAGAGTAATTAGGCAACCACAGTACAGTGTGAGAAAAGCTAAGGAAGAAGACACAGGGCAGACCTTGCCAAGGAACACTGAGTGTTCTTCGTTCTCCCTGGGGCAGCGTCTGACCTCACTGCTCACCATCCATAATGAAGAAACTGCATTTAACATTCAACAAACGATATTTGAGATTTCCCAATCTTCCGTTGCACATTGGGTAACCAAGCACAGTTAAGAACAAACAGTACCATGTCTCAGCAAGACATTTAAAATATTAAAACACTTTGAATTAAATAATAAGGAAGATCACTGCATTTGCTAAATATTCTTTCTACTTACAATAATTAGAAGATGTTAATTCTTTCACCACATGTGTTTCTGTTTCCAATCACACTGGGGGCACCTTGGGGATGATATATGCAAAACCTTTAGCACCTCGCTAGGCATATAGTCAGTGCTCAATAAATGAAGGCAATGTTATTGAACTTTGAGACATTTTACCATCATAACCATCACTATAAAGTGAGGGGACACATTTCATAGGCCATAATAAGCAAATGTGTCTTCTCACTTTATAGTTACTTCCCTATATATGAAAATATTCATATTCCACATGGATAAAATAAAACTTATTCCATTGCACCCACATCTGCTGCAGAGCACATGGATGCCTTGGGTTAAGTGTATTAGTGCCATAACAATAATTTATAGAACAATTTGAGGTAACAGTGAATTATATTCTCATAGCAAGAACTTTGAGATAAGTCAAAGGGCTTCCATCGCATAGCCATGCACTGCATAACATTTCAGGCAATGACGGTGGCCCCATTGGATTAGTACCACATAGCCTAGGTGTGTAGTAGGCTATACCATCTAGGTTTGCATAAGTACACTCTATGATGTTTGCACAATGACAAAATCGCCTAATGATGCATTTCTCAGAATGTATCCCTGTTAAGCGACACATGACTATAGGGTCTCTATTTCTAAATAACTAAAGTTAGGTCAGCCCAACTGTGCAGCAGTGGGCCTTTGATGGATCCAATCCAAGGCATCCATGCACTCTGAAGTAGATGCAGGTGCAATATCAAGATTGTTTACAGGGTGGTTACAAAGGGAAAGGAAAGGTGAGACAGATTTGACAATCCTTAGCAAGGCAATAGGCTAGAAAGTCAGGCTTTGTCTTAAGAGAGGGGGATTTTTGAAATTCTTTTATTTCTTTATTTAGCATATCAAGTGACAGGCCTGCTAAATTTGATGTAGGTTTAGGGAAGGAAATGTCTATTTCTACACTGGAAATGGAAAGAAAGAAATTGAATTTTCCTTTTCTCAGTCCATCTCCGGGCCAGTGGACCGAGTGCACTGAGGCAGAAGAGAAGCAAGAGGAAAGTAAGAGAGATTATGCACGACCAACATCTCCCCATTTCGCCCACCTCCTCATCCCTGGTAACCACCACTCTAGTCTCCGCTTCTATGTGTTCAACTTTTTTAGATTCTACATATAAGTGAGATCGCACAGTTTTTTCTTTCTGTGTCTGGCAAATTCACTGTATATATGTATATCAAATCATCACGTTGTACACCTTAAATACATACAACTTTTAAATTTAAAATATTGTTTAAAAAAAAGAGATTATGTAGGAACATTACCCCCATCCTCATACTCAGGGAAGCTAAATCTCAGTTTGAAGGGAAAGAAATATTTCGAAATATCCCCAGGTTGTTGAGTCCCACAGATATATCCAAAGGGAGGACATCAGGCTTCTCTCTTCTTAGAACTCACAATAATTAATAAAAATAGGTAATATTCACAAAGCTCTTCTAGCCAGGCACTGTTCATTCAGAATTCAGTAAGTGCTTTAGATACATTAAAATTCATTTAGTCCTCACAATGATCGCATGGTGATGGTACTAATTGTATCCCCACTTTGCAGATGAGGAAACGTGAGGCATGGAGAGATGAAGTGCATTGCCCAAGGCTGCAGTTAGTAAAGGGAAGGAATGGAGTTTAAAATACTATCTCATACTACCCCTAATTAGCGTCATCTATTCTTACTTTTCTTTCTGTGCTAGCTTTTTTTTCCTTTAAGATACGTGTCTCCCATATTTCCTCAACAATACTCAAACCTCTTTGAGGTTCAGAGGTTTTATCTTTTATTTTTGTAGCTCCCATAGTGCACAGCAAAGTGCTATTATGACATGTATAGTTTTGAGAGTAGTGTGATTACATTTTAATGTCAAATGATCCCTTACACAGAAAACCTTGCATCAGTTTGGACTGGATGCAAAAAGTGACTCTACCCCAAAATGGTGGTATAAAATACTCATCCTTTGCCACAGCATAAACCAGATACTGATCTTGAAAGAGAAAAGATATACAGTGTTGAATTTGGAGAGACAAATCTGCAGTAATACATGGCTACTTCCAGTGCTATGAAGAGGATATGTGAAGGAAGCAATGCTGTTTATATAAGTTAAATATTGCTAAGGACTCAGAATTTAAAGGCTGTATCAAAAAAACCTATACAAAGACTATGAGCTTTTCTCCCTTAAAGGCACAAGAGCAAGATCAAGTCAAGGGAAATCAGTGCAATGCAGGACACACAAACAAGGGAAAAGACACTAACAGAAGTCTTTCCAGGGCCACACTTCTTAAGGATTATCGGCAATCCCTAGGCTCTAGCATAATACATTGTTAGAGACAACTTGTAATGGAAGCTGTGGTTGGAGTTAATGTCTCTTTCCTACTGCCTCAGTTGCCAAGAGACATTTAAGCACTAAGAAAGTCAGGTCACATTATTTCTTCATTTCAGCAGATAACAACAAGAGCTAAATTTTTACTTAAAGGTAGACTTGATGTATCACATTATTGATTAATTAATGGCACATTCCCTTGAAATAAAGTAAATGCTGTGGTCCCAGATAACAAATGAGGAAACAGACAGAAATAGGTTTAGTGCCTTGCCCAAGGCCATTCTGTATGTCAGTGACAGCCACAGCTTTGACGCTTTGCCCTAAGCTCAGTCTCCAAAGATACATTTCTGATCTTTAATAATAGCTGAGTTGCTGGAGAAGAAACATTGTGCTTATTTCAAGATACTGAAACAATTACATAGGAAAACATTTTTTTCCAGATTCTGACATCTCCATTTAGAGCATCCAAACTCATGTTTTTCCCCAAAATGTATTGGTCAACGTTTGGTGGCATGAAATTTCCTGATCTATATGAAAATGTTGTCATCATGCCAAGGGCATGGAACAAATTTTCACAGTAATCATTCAATAGGCACAGTAAGAACTCTATCTAGTTTTAGAGAAGCACGGTAAGACTTTGTTGAACTTCTATTGAACAGTAATTTCATCTAAGGCATTTAGCTCACCAGCTGGATTAAGGTGCAATTGAGTCCTGCACACTGGGTACAGTCCTTCTAAAGTTCAGTTAACTTCGCTATCAACACAAATAGCTCACCAAGTCACCTGGGGAGCTTTTAAGAAATAAAGTCCCATACCCCACCCTTGACATAGTAAATCAGTATGTTTAGTAGAAGGGCCCAGGAATCTGTATACTTACAAAGCACTCCACTAGTCAATGCCCCTACATTCAGACTAATTCTACTTTTCAACGAGCAGATCCTTAAATGTTTGTGGTTGGCTATAGGGATCCTGCATGGGAGATGCAAACTATCCTTGCTACTGACAAGATCACCCAAAGAGTAAGTCTGAGATGTCATATTCTTTTTGAATATGAGAGGAGATGGGGGAAAAGTGTTCAAGGGAAAGGCAAGAAATCATCTTTCTCCCTGCATTCAAATAGTGTGGTGTAGTGCTTATGAGTGTAGACTCCAGCACCAGACTATCTAGGTTCAAATTCTAGATCTGAACCTTATTATCTTGCCCAAGGGGGCAAGCCACTTACCCTCTCTCGGCCACAGTGTCTCCATCTGTAAAATGGAGACAATGATAGTACCTATTTCCTAATGTTGTTACGCGCCTTAAATTAAAAGTTATTTATACTGTGGGAGATCAAGATTTGGCCACTCTGAAATATATCTCTTTACCTTGATTGTTTTCTCTGAGGGACATTTGACCTCCCTGACTAACTGCCTAAAGAATTTGACATGGTGGCTCCTTCCTGGAACAGATCTTCTATCATGATGGCTGTAAAGATAATGTAGGACAGAGGTTACAACAGGAAAGGCACCAAGCCTCTTTTATCAAAAACTCTGTCTCTCCCTGACCACATTATCTATAGATGACCCTGAAAAGAATTGTCTTCCTGCCCTCTGAAGTTCCAGGCCACTACCCGCCACCAACACGCTCGTCGCCTTTAGCTGCAATACTTAAGCAAGCAGCTTAGACAGAGGGACGAGTTGCTCATTTCTGAGTTTCTCCCACGTATACATGTTATTAAACTTGGTATTATTTTCTCCTGCTAACCTGTCTTGTTAATTATTTGGCCAGCCATAAGAACCTTAAGGAAAAGGGCAGAGGGAGATTCTCCCTCTTCCCCCGACAATACTTTCTAAGTACTTCAAAAATAATTAGGTTCTATTGTATAGAATTCATACTTTCAAAAAGGTATTGTATATACCCTATGGGATAGGTTAGGTCTATCATCCCACTACTGAGATGACAAAACTTACACACATGGAGTAAATGATTTTTCCCTTGTTACTCTGAAGACTCATGGAAGAGACAGTAGTAAACACAAGGCTCATGCCTTCTAGCCTTTTCCTCTTTCTAATATACATATGGTTTCCCTTCACTCTCAATTCAATATCTTCTTGGACTGTGAGTTATTACTATGTAGACTATAGCCCATTAGAATAACAAATTAGATTCCTTAATACATGACTTTTCACTAGCATATACACAAGAAAGCAGTTAAAACAAGCTCCTGACACTTAATAGGGCAAGTTTTAGTTAGTTGCAGACTTCAGCTATGCACAAATACATATTTCCTACCCATGTTGGATCCAAGGAATATTTTCAAGCTTCATTATGGAAAAATTACTCTGCTATTAATCTACTGTTGTGTGACATCAACAATCTCTAAGACAACAGTTGACAGATAGTTGGTAAAAATGATAAGCAAAAGGTCTTATGACTTTAGGTATGTCAAAAAGCTTTGAAACAGGAGACTTTGGGAAACAGATCTCCAACTGTCCTCTGCCTATAGTGATGACTTTTACAGAGAGACATTTGAGAAAAATATATATGAGTTAATACCTGTCTTCAAACTACAAAGTGGCAGCAAGTTGACACTACTGTCTTCAGCATTGCTCCTGCCACTATGACCAACGCCACTGTCTTAAATAAGTGCCTGTTTTATACCATCCAAAACTTGACTAGATGCCAAGGAGGGCTGAACAGTTCAAATGTGTTCCATTTGAATAGAGTCTTACAGCAGTATAAGTTAGCCAATTATAGATTTCTCTCAGACTCACCCTACTGTCAACCCAGTGCTCCACAGGGCGCTGAAATCACTCGATGTGCAATCATACCGACTTCTGCCCAATTAACTGGAGACCAGAGGGCTGGCGTAAATGCTTGCCTCAGTGGGGCAAGAGGCCAGTGTGGGCCTGGGCTGCGTGCCTGGAAGGCTGAGCAATAAAGGCTGAACAAAGTTATTGATTCATTTTATTTTTAGATACTTTAAAGAAAACTCAATCTAGTTAATTAAGATTAATTAATTAAGATGTTATAACTAGCAAAAAGGACAGACCAACATGTCTTCCTCCGTGTATATATGGCATATATCTCACCGAGGAAAATCAGAACCCCAGTTAACAAAAGAATAGCTTTTTAAAGTGTAAAATGTTTTCCTGTGGAAGTTTATATATAGGCTATCATTACTACCACTTCAATCTTACTTATATAACAACTAAATTATTATAATAATACTACATAAAAAACTTTCAAATATTTCATTAGTGTTGCTCAGAGTTTTCAATTTATTTATCTAGAACAAAATATTTTTATTCAATCTTGTATTTAAAATATCAACATAAAAATCTTCATTTACAGCTGGCACACACACACACAAAAACACTTAGAAATGCGATACTAATAGATGCATCAACATATCGGACAGTGAAACAAAGCTAAGGACTGAAGACTGATCACTGTTAAACAGATCGGAAGAAGTGAGAAATACGAAAAAGTCTCATCTGCTAAAGATGAGTATGCCTAAAAGATTAATGTCAAAAAACGTACACTTATCCCCACAGACCACTTTTCTACATAGCTCTTCTGACAGTCTTCAAAGGGCTAAATGGATCAAACAGAATATGACTAAAAGGAAATGGAATTCATTATTTTGTTCAAAGGAAATGGAGAGTAAACAATACTAAAGGCAAATGTAAGGGCGATCAGTCTGAAAGGAAAGGGTCATGTAATTACACTAGTCAAAATACGAAGCAGGACATGAGGGAAAAAGCAGCCACATGTGGTCCACTGCTGTTTTCAGCCACTTCCAGACCCGCAGAGAATGTCTGCAGATTTCTAGACAATGCAGAGAAACACTGCAGGTATTCACCAGATTTATCAGCGATGTGGCCAGCGACACCTTTTCCACCTCAACCCCTAATAAATTCACACATTTGACAGCAAGGCACAGCGAATCGAATAATCAAGTGCTACAATGGAGATGCCAGAAAAGCAAGTGTTCCACTTCAGCAGCCAAATTTCCTTACAAGAAACTTTTTAAAGACAGCAAGCCAATCTGTAAATTATTTATGAGATGTACAATCTTTCACTGGACCAACTACTTTACATCATGGTTTCTGTGTTCGGATCTTCAGTTTGTGAAATATAGTATTAATTCAGGCCAACTCAATTATTATGTCAGCATGGCTGCTCCTTTAAATAGTATACAAATTGAGTGTGCCATAGTATGAGCTATCAAGAACAAGGTATTTCTCCATGAGCTTAGAACAGGGTCCCACTGCCATTCGCTTCTAAACACTAGACGGGGTAAAGTAAGATGTAGGCAAAGCATATACATCTGCTTTAAAATGTTTAATGGTAAACATTTTGGAACCACAGTTACAAATGAGCACAAGAATAAAGTACAGCTCTGAAAGAGCCAAAAATAGATGACATTATTAATTACTTGAATGGCCAGAAGCCACCATCACACTCTAGAAGAGCTTGTAATCATGACCCTAGTCATAAGGAATGAAAGAACATAAACATTTGGGACCTACTCTGTATCTCAAATAGCGAGGGTTCAATGAATGGCTGTTACTACAGTCATGCGTCACTTAACGACAGAGATACATTCTGAGAAATGTGTCATTAGGCGATTTTGTCATGTGAACATCACAGAGTGTACTACACAAACCTAGATGGTATAGCCTACTACATACCTAGGCTATACGGTACTAATCTTAGGGGACCACTGTCGTATATGCGGTCCATTGTTGACGGAAAGTCATTATGCAGCACATGAGTGTATTTCATTATTACCTTTACTATCTCATTCAGTCCTTACAATCACACTGTCAAGAGGTAGGTATATACCCATTTTTAGATAGGTAAACTGTGGTGGCTCAAAGAGTCTAAGTGACGTATCCAAGTATTACAGCTAGTAAACTGCAAACTCCAGGACTATCTGATGCCGTTATCTTTCACATACACCCTGTTGCTTCCCCAACAGTCTCAGTAAGGCTCACTGTATGCAGTGCAAAACATCACGGAAAATAAAATAATGGCTGTGTTATAGGCAGAATAATGCAACCCTCCCAAAGATGTCCACATCTTAATCCTCAGAATCTGTGTGTATGTTTGCTTACATTATAGAAGTGGATTAAGGTTGTAGATGAAATTAAGGTTGCTAATCAACTGACTGTGAGATGGGGAGATTACCCTGGATTATCTGGGATGGTCTAATGTAATCTAAAAGGGGAAGGCAAAAAAAGGCAGAACCACAGGAATGGCAGTGAGACATACTCAACCAGTGATTGCTAGTTTGGAAGATGGAAGGGGGCTACAAGCCAAGGAATGGGGGCAGCCTCTGGAGGCTAGAAAAGACAAGGAGACACATACCCCAGTAGTTAATTCCCAAAAGAATTCAGCCCTGATGACACCTTGATTTTAGCTCACTGAGATTCAGTTCGAACTTCTGACCTCCAGAATTCTAAAATAATAAATTTCGTATTGTTTTAAGCCACATAATGCAAATAGGAAACTAACTCCCAGGGAGCTTAAGCATTTATCAACATGTGAAAATATGGTCAACCTCACTCATGTTCAGAGAAATGAAAACTAAAACAAGATACTCTTTCTTCTTTGAGATTTGACAAAAATAACAAGTTTGATAAACCTAGTTCTGGCAAGTCCTACCACAAACTTAGTGTCTTGAACAAAACAAATTTATTATCTAACAATTCTGGAGGTCAGAAGTTTGAAATGAGTCCTAACAGGGCTGAAGTGAGTCCTAACAGGGCTAAAATCAAGGTGTCAACAGGGCTGAATTCCTTCTGGATGCTCCAGGAGAGAATCCGGTTCCTTGCCTTTTCCACATTCTTTGGTTCATCGCTCCTTCCTTGCATCACATCTTTACATCTCTTACTCTGCTCTGATCGTCTCCTCCCTCTTATTCTTATTCTTAATTTCTATGTTTTAATATATTCTTGTTTTATGTACTTGTATGAGTTTTTATATATTCTTTATATGAATGAATTTTAGGACATATATGGAGATTATTTTATTTCAGTCTTCAAATTCTCTTTTCAATTTCTTAATGGTGCCTTTGATTAATGTAAATTTTAAATTTTGTTAGGTCCAGCTTAGCATCTGTTATTCTTTTATGATTACTGCTTTTTGTATTCTAAGAAATATTTTCTTATCCAAAGTGGTACAAATACCCCCCTATAGTTTTCTTCTAGAACCTTTGTAACCTAACTCTCACCTTTATTATGTTCGCAATTCATTTCAAGCTAATGTTTGTGTATGCCGTGAAGTACTAGTGTTATTTTTTCCTAACAGATATCTAGTTGTTCCTGCACCATTGCCTGAAAATACTTTCCTCTCCCTATTGAATTGCATCTGTGCCTTTGTCACATAGGATTTGACCATACATGTGAGGGTCTTTCTGGACTCCCCTTTCCATTTCACTGATCTGTCTGGCCCTTATGTTAATACATAACTACTACTCTACTACTATTTTAACTACTGTAGATTTATAGTAAGTCTTAAAATCAGGCAGTGTAAATCCTCCAAATTTGAAATTTTCCAAGATTGCTTTATCTTTCTAGATTGTCTACATTCACATATAAACTTTAGTATAATCTTGACAATTTCTACAACAAAAAAATGGTTGTGTTTGGATTGTAATTGCAATGAATCTATAGGTCAATGTGGGGAGAATTAACAAGCTGAACGTAATTAGTCTCTAATCCATAAACATAGTATATGTATTCATATACTTTTTCATTTATTTTTCTGTTCAGTGTTTTGTAGTTTTGGGTAGAGGCCTTACACATTTTCTGTCAGATTACCCCTAAGTACTTTGGGTTTTGAAGCTATTGTAAATAGTATTTAAGATATCATTTCTAATTGTAAATTGCGAGTAAAAGGAAATACAAATTATTTTTATATATTGACCTTGTGTCCTGAAATCTTGCTGAGTTCATGTGTCAGGTCTAACAGTTTGAATTTTCAATATACACAATCATATTGTCTGTGAAAAGAGATGTTTAATTTTTCTTACCCAATAGTTATACCTTTTATTTTATTATTTCCTTATTGTTTAGGCTAAGACCTCCAGTACGATGTTGAATAGAAGTTGTAAGAGTGCCCATTAAGTATAATGTTTGTTTTAGGATTTTTATAGATGTCCTTTATCAGGCTAAGAAAATTTTCTTCCATTCATATCTTATTGATTGGTTTTTCATGAAAGGATTTTGGAGGTTGTTGACAAATTTTTTACAGCTGTTGATATGGCAATATGATTTTTCTGATTTATTTTGTTAATGTGGTGAATTACATTGATTAAGCCTCATATGTTTACCTAATGTAACATTCCTGGGATAAATCTGACTTGGTTATGATGTATTATGCTTTTTTTATATTGCTAGATTTTATTTACTAACCTATTGCTAAAGATTTTTGCATCTATATTCCTGAAGGATATGAGTCTGTAATTTTGTTATAATATCCTTTTTAAGTTTTGGTATTAGGGTTTCAATGGTCTCATTAGAACAAATTAAAAAATGTTCTCTTCTCTATTTTATGAAAGGATTTGCATAAAAATGGCATTATTTCTTTCATATATTTGATAGAATTATGCAGTTATGCCTTCTGGACCAGATATTCTCTATAGCAAAGGTTTTTAATTGTCTATTTCTTCACGTGTCAATTTTGGTAATGAGAGAAAAAGAAAAAACATAACAGGCAAGACAAATGAGAAGCACAAAATAAAATGCTAGATACTTTCCTTATATTATCTTATATGCCTAAGAAAACATTGAAACCAAAATCTAACAAGGACATTTTTAAAAAGGAAAAGTATAGGCCAATTACACTCATGAACGTCGACCTAAAAATTCTTTAAAAAATAGCAAATCAATTCCAGTAATATATAAAATATGTCATGACCTAGTTGGATTAATTCCAGGAATGCAAGTTTGGTTTAACATTAGATAATTAATGTTGTTCACCATACTAATAGATTAAAATAAAAAAATAATATGATCATCTCAAAAATATTAAAAACTTGACAACTGTATCCCATTTGTAGTTAAAACACAAACAAAATATTTCACCTAGGAATGAAAGAGAACTGCTTTAATATGACAAAGGGTTTCTAGAAAAACCTTAAGGAAATATCATGTTCGATAGTGAAATGCTGAAAGCTGTCCCTTGCAGATTAGGAAAAAGACGAGCATGCCCACCACAGTTCATTCTATTCACCATTGTCTTAGAGTTCTTAACCAGTAAGATAAAGCTAGAAAAAAAAGAATAAGGATTAGAAACTAAAATACCAAAAAATTTATTATTTATAAATGGTATTATTGTCTACATAGGAAACTCAAAAGTGTCTACATCTATATTAGTACATTTAACAAGTATATATAGCAAGTTTAGTGGACAATAAACCAATTTAGAAAATCAATGTATTCTTGCATACCAGCCATAAACAGTTAGAAAAGCAAGTTTTAAAAGGTAACTTTTAAAAGGCATCAAAAATATGAAGAGCCTAATAATGAATCTAACAAAATATGTGTAAAACTCTAGGGAAAATTATGAATTTTACTGAGATATACTAAAGAAGACCTAAACAAAGGAGAATTACTCTATATTCCTGGATTAGAAGACTCAATTTTATAAAAATTATCTCCCAAGTGATCTAAAGATTTAATGCCATCCAAATCAAGATTGCAACACATTTTAGTGTGCTTGCAACTTGAAAATCTAATTCTAAATGCTTAAGAAAATTCAAAACATCTAAATAAAGTATAAACTCTCAAGAAATTCATGTATATGTGCACTGAAATATACACACAGTTATGTTTATAGCAGCATTGCTTGTATTAGCCCCAATTTGGAAACAACCCAAATAACCATAATATGGATAAATAACCTGTAACATATTTGTACTGAAAATATTATATAGATATAAAAGTGAGTGAACTATAGCTACAAGTATTAATATGTTTTAATCTCACAGGAAAACATTGAAGACTTACATAAAATTATGATTTTATTTATATAAAAGGTAAAACAAGCCAAATTAAACTTATTTTAGGGATGTATAAAAAAACAGGGGAAGTGTCAAGATAAGCAGGGAGATAATTATCACAAAGTCAGGATCATAGTTATTTCTAGGGCTGATGGTTAGGATTATGACTAGGGAGGGACATATAGACTGCTCTGATTCACTAGTAATGTTCTACTTTCTTGACCAGAGCGGAGGTTACATAGATTTTCACTTTATAATTAAATATTAATTTGGACATATGTTTTCTGTACACGTCTGTATGCAGATTATATTAAAAGTTAATCCCAGTTGTTTTAATAACATAAAATAACTAAATACACAAAAAAGATATGTAAGAATAGAAGGATAGAAGGACATAATAATCAAAAAAGTATCTAATCTCCCAAAATGAATCAAAAAATTCAATGCAACTCCAATTAACATTCCAAAAGCAAATTTCTGGTTCTGCAAACTGGAGAGACTATTCCTATCAGTATAGGGCTGTATAATACATATCATACAATTGCAATAATCAAGACACAATAGTATTGGCACAGACAAAAGAAAAGACCAATAGAAACAAAAGAGATCATCTAGAAATAGACCTAAGCTTATATGGGATCTTGATAGAAAAGTAGTATGGCATGGAGGTTAAACACAAGGACACTACAACAAAACCACATTCTTTTCTTTTTTAAAAATTTTTTCCAGCTTTATTGTGATATAATTGACATACAACGTTGTATAAGTTTAAGGTGTACAACATGATGATTTGATATACTTATATATTGCTCAACACATAGACTAACGGAATGGATCAAGAGCCCAGAAATAAACTCATGCATATATGGTCAACAATTATTTGACAAGGGAGCCAAGAATATTCAATGGGGAAAAGATAATATCTTCAATAAATGGTGCTGGGAAAACTGGATACTCATATGCAAAAGAATGAAACTGGACCCCTATCTTACATCACTTACAAAAATTAACCCAAAATGGATTAAAGACTTAACTTGTAAGATCTGAAACCATAAAACTCATACAAGAAAACCGGAAAAAAGTTCCGTGACATTGGTCTTGGCAAGGAGTTTTTGGATACGACACCACAAGCACAAGCAACAAAAGTAAAAATGCACAAGTAGAACTATATCAAATTAAAAAGCTTCTGCATGGCAAAAGACACAATCAACAAAATGAAAAGACAACTTATGGAACAGGAGAAACTATGTGCAAATCATACATCTGATAAGAGGTTAATAGCCAAAACATATAAGGAACTCACACAACTCAATAGAGAAAACAACTCCAAATAATTTGATTTAAAAATAGACAAAGGACCTGAATAGACATTTTTCCAAAGAAGATATGGCCAACAAGTACATGAAAAGATGTGCAACATCACTAATCATCAGGGAAATGCAAATGAAAACCACAACGAGATATCATTTCATTGTTAGATATTCATCATTTGTTAGAATGCCTATTATCAAAAAGACAAGAGATAACAAGTGCTGGAGAAGATGTTAGAGAAACTGCTTTGCTTTCAATTTCAGCTCTACCATTTACTAACTATGTAGTTTTGTGCTACTTAGTTTATCTTTCGTGCCTCAGTTGACAAAACTATATAACAGAGATAACGGTAGTATCTATCTCATGGATTATTGCTAATACATATATAAAACATTTAAAAGAGCGCCTGGTGCATATTAAGGGCTTAGTAAATGTTATCAATATCTTATCTATTATGACTGCTGTTTTTATTATTTCTGTTACTACAAACCAGTGTAGTCAGAATGGATTACTCAACTAATGCTGTTGCAACAATTAGTTTTCCATAAACTAAAACTCTAACAGATGGATTAAAGATGTAAATGTTAAAAGCAAAGCTTTAAAATAATAGAAGAAAATATAGGGCTTTTTGATAGGAAAGGAATTCTTAAATAAAATGCAGAAAGCATAAAGAAAATATTGATGAAATTTCTGTCCCATATAACCATATTTACGTGTGAAAATCAACACCTTAACAAAGTTAAAAGAAAAGCAGTAGTCTTGGAGATGCTATTCATATGACCTAGGAAATATAAAGACTCAAATCCTATGAAAAATTTCCACAAATCACATAGAAAAAGACAATCAACCCAATAGACAAATGAGTAAAGGGTGTGGGCATGCAATTCACACAACTCACAGACATGGAAATGACAATTAAACAGCAGTGTTATATTATTCCACACATACCGTATTTTCTTTCCAGTATGATGGCTCTTTAATAATTGAAGAGTCATAAAGGGATGTCATCAAGGATGTAGGGAAATGACAAAACTCATACCCTGCTGGTGGGTTTTATACTTTAAAGAGGAATTTGGTGATAGCTATTTTTTTTTTTTTTTATAAATTTTTATTTATTTTCCCCCAAAGCACCAGTAGACAGTTGTATGTCGTAGTTGCACAGCCCTCCAGCTGCTGTACGTGGGACACGGCCCCAGCATGGCCGGAGAAGCGGCGCGTCGGTGCGTGCCCGGGATCTGAACCCGGGCCGCCAGCAGCGGAGCGCGCGCACTCAACCGCTAAGCCACGGGGCCGGCCCTGGTGATAGCTATTAAATTAGAAAACATTCATACACTATGACTCATCAATTTCTCACTGGTACACTAGAAAACATGTAGGAGGAGGATTATTGCCTTATTGTGTATACTAACAAAATATACTTAAAACAATACAAATGGCTTTCATTACAATATTGGATAAAATATGGTATACATTTCCAGTTAAAATTATACACCAATTAAAATGTTTATCTCTGTCTCTCTCATATATATATATTTACACACATATATCTACATCTATATTTTATTATTAATTAATTGTTATTATAAATAATTATCATTAATAAAATTATATTATAGTATTATATATTATATCATATAAAATAATGTAATTATATATTATATCATTATATAAAATAATATAATACAATAATTTTAAATAAAATAATTTTACATAATTTTATTATATAATTATATAATAATGTAATTATTATATATTATTATATGATATTATTATATTATATTTTATTTATATGTATTATTTATATTCATATGTGTGTTTTTATATATATATGTATGTATATATGTATATGTGAGCTTATGAACAAATATACCTCAAAATTAACATTGAGACAAGGAAGTTGTAGAAAATTACAGGTGACTCTTATGCATATATTTAAAATAAAAAAATATAATAGTGTATATTGTCTGTAAACACATAACATGGAATACAATGTTAAAAACATCGATTACACAGACACATCAAGGAAGTATGGGAAGCAGAAAAGAGAAGGTAAACAAGGGAGTATTCAACTTTATAACTTTTCTGTCTCTTTTACATCCTTTCAAAATATATTTTAAAAATTAAAATGCCATTTTTAGGGATTACAACTAAGGGATCAGGAAGGGATTTCTATGTTATATGTCAAAAACCTGCTGCACTACACAAAAATTAACTCAAAATGTATCAAAGACTTGAATGTAAGACCTGAAACCATAAAACTCCTGGAAGAAAACATACTCAGTGCACTCTTTGACATTGGTCTTAGCAGTATGTTTTTTTTGTGTGTGTGAGGAAGATTAGCCCTGAGCTAACATCTGTTGCCAATCCTCCTCTTTTTGTTGAGGAAGATTGGTCCTGGGCTAACATCTGTGCCCATCTTCCTCTACTTTATATGTGGGATGCCGCCACAGCATGGCTTGATAAGCAGTGTGTAGGTCCGTGCCCGGGATCCGAACCTGTGAACCCCAAGCCAACAAAGTGGAGCATGCTAACTTAACCACTATGCCACTGGGCTGGCCCCAGCAGTATCTTCTTGAATACCATGTCTCCTCAGGCAAGGGAAACAAAAGAGAAAATAAACAAAAGGGACTATCTCAGACTAAAAAGCTTCTTCAAGGCAAAGGAAACTAGGAACAAAATGAAAAGACAACGCACCAACTGGGAGAAAATATTTGCAAATCATATATCCAACAAGGGGTTAATTTCCAAAATATATAAAGAATTTATACAACTCAACAACAAAGAAATGAACAAACTGATCAAAAAATGGGCAGAGAATATGAACAGACTTTTCTCCAAAGATTTACAGATGGCTAAGAGGCACCTGAAAAGATGTTCAACATCATTAATTATAAGGGAAATGCAAATCAAAACTACAATGAGATATCACCTTATACCTGTCAGAATGGCTATAATTTACAAGACAAAAAACAACAAATGTTGAAAGGGATGTAAAGCAAAGGGAAGTCTCATACACTGCTGATGGGAATGCAAACTGGTGCAGTGACTATGGAAAACAGTATGGAGATTTCTCAAAAAATTAAAAATAGAAATACCATATGATCCAGCTACTCCACTTCTGAGTATTTATCCAAAGAACATGAAAACACATACTTGAAAAGATACATGCACCCCTATGTTCACTGCAGCATTATTCACAATAGCCAAGACACGGAATGTGGAAGTAACCTAAGTGCCCAACAACAGATGAATGTATAAAGAAGGTGTGGTATACACACACAGACACACACACACACACATACACACACACACAGGAATACTACTTAGCCATAAAAAATGATGAAATTGTGCCATTCGCAACATGCATGGCCCTTGAAGATATTATGCTAAGCAAAATAAGCCAGACAGAGAAAGAAAAATACCATATGACTTCACTCATGTGTGGAAGATAAACAAATGCATAGATACAGAGAACAGATTGGTGGTTACCAAAGGGGAAGTGGGTGGGGGGAGGGCAAAAGGGGTAAAGGGGCACATGTGTACGGTGATGGATGGAAACTAGATTTTTTGCGGTGAACACACTGCAGTCTATACAGAAGCCAAAATATAATGATGTACACCTGAAATTTACACAATGTTATAAACCAGTGTTGCATTATTTGATTTGTAAGTGTGTTACTTCGATTAAATCAAAAATTTAGGACAGGAGGAAAAACGAAATTTAGGGAATAGGAACTTCTGCTTTGGCCATAATGGAGTAACAGGGACGAACTTTAATTTACTTTCTTGCCTTAAACAACTAAAAAACACAAAAATGAGTACATACTGTATTATTCAATTTGTATAAATTTCTAGAAAATTCACAGTAATCTATAGATCAGTGGTTGCCTAGCATTAGGAGTGGAGGGAGGATGGAATACAAACAGACTTGAGAAAACTGAGGGGAATACAAATATTAGTGATCTTAATTGTGGTGATGATTTCTCGGGAGTGTATATATACATGTCAAAAATCATCAAAGTGTATACTATAAATTATTGCATTTATGTTAATTATACCCAAGTAAAGTTATTTTTAAAATGCAATAGGTAGAAAAGGAAAAAAAAAAAAAAACAGGATAACGGAATCTCAGGATTCAAGGAAGAAAAGGATATGAAGATTAAGGAGAAATTCAAATCATCCAACAACTACTAACTATAATGTACCAAGTTCTGTGTTCTGCATTTTTATCAATCACTAAATGCTCTTATGAATCTTGCTTGTTTCCTGCAAATTACTTACATCAGTTTATAATTATACATTTATTAAAGAATATGATTAATATCTGCCACTACCACTAATCTGTAGTATCTATGAGGATAGTATTTTTATCTTCTTTTTTTCACTGTCATTTCCCAGTGCTAATCCATTGGCTGGCAACTTTCAGGTATTTAATAAATATTCTCTGAAAGCATACTAGCCTTACATTCTCACAGATGTATAGGACACAGTCCCTGACCTCAAGAAAGCTCAGTCTTAGTTGTCAAGTTTTATTAAATCCACAATTAGTAGTAAGCAGAATGAGGTCTAAAAATGGCATTTGAATTTGTTAGTAAGTTAGACTTTCATGGGCTTAAAAAGGAACCGTGATATGACAGATCGATAATCAGATATCACTCAAATGTTCTGTTGTATGGATGCCACTGGATTGAAATTAAGACCTTGTCTTACCTTGTGCAAAGCCAAAAAGCTTTCCCATCCCAAGGTGTTTTATAACACCTTGATAGTTTGACATAGCTGCTGCATTAGGAACAGACAACCACAGGTTTGAAAGGTCAGGGGGAGCTCATTTTTGCCTCACAGATGTTTTCTGAAGCCTCCTCTTTTATGGTACTGGTATGATGTTCCTACAAATGTAATTATGAAAATGGTCCTGTAA
This sequence comes from Ceratotherium simum simum, assembly GCF_057802395.1. Taxonomy (NCBI): domain Eukaryota; kingdom Metazoa; phylum Chordata; class Mammalia; order Perissodactyla; family Rhinocerotidae; genus Ceratotherium; species Ceratotherium simum. The sequence goes on along the minus strand of NC_141940.1, from coordinate 9,848,059 downwards.
AAATAAAGAATAAGTAGAAAGAAAAGGTTGTCCTTATGGTGTTAGTTCTATTATCCCTTAAAATCAGCATAGATCGTTGCTCTATGAGTAGTCAACTTCTCCACAAGCATAGAAACATAGTGTACATGAAGCTTATTTCATCATAGAATCTTCACCAAAATCCTATCTCTGGAATTACATCCTATCTCCAGAATTTTACACCCTTGTGGCACTGCAGCTCATTTTCTAATTTTTACTATTTTCCAGTCTTCCTGGATGTATCTGTCAGGATAGATTAAGTTATGCAGCAATAACAAATACCCCCACCCCAGAGTTTAATGGCATGAAACAACAAAGGTTTATTTCTTACACAATTTACCCACAAAGCATTGGATATGGGGTTCTGATCCTCTGTATCACACTAATATCCTTCTCACTCAGGGACCAGGCTGATGGCACAATCACCGTCTTGAGCACTGCTGCTACTATGACAGAGAAAAAGATCAAAGCAAAATTTCTACTGTTTAAAAGCTTCTACATTAGCAGCATACATTGCTTCCTCTCACACTCCATTGGTCAAATCAACTCGTATGACCACTCCTAAGCTCCACAGGGTAGAGAGATATAAACCTTCCACAGAGACAGGCCCTGGATATTGGTGAACAGAAACAGAGTTCACCACACTGAAGTTTTACCATATTTAATCAGATTTAGTTTACTACACTGAGCAGTTATTACAGCAGTAGAGCATGAAGAGGTTGTGTAGAATAAGAACTAAGGCTCTGGAGTGTATCCGCTCAGGGTTAAATCTTGCCTCCGTCACTTATTAGGTGTTTGATTTTGGCTAATTACCCTTTCTGTACATCTAATCCTTAATTTTGCAAAATGGAGATTACAAAAATAATACCTACTTTGTAGGACCACTGTGAGGTTTAATTTAGTATGGATGATACACTTAGAAAAATATTGCGATGTAGTAAATGCTCAATAAATTCTTCCAGCCATCATCAGCATTATTATTATTATTACTACATACTACATATTGGCACACATATTATCTCATTTAATATCAATCTATCTTAATATTTCTGTGAGAGATGTATTCATATGCTCATTTGACAGATGAGATAACAGAAGTTCAAAGCAATGAAGTGAAATCTCTAGTTTACAGTTCACGTTTGGCAGAGCTGCAATTTGAGTACAGACCTGCTTGACTACAAACCCCTTGCTAGTCTCCATGGCTTTAACGTATTTATTGATGTCCTATTGTTCAGTACTTTTACTTGGAACATAAATTTAATATTTATACTTTCTCCAACTATCACACAGGCACTGTCATGCTGTGCAGAACATTCTTCATGGCCAAAATTTGCAAGCCCTGCATTTTCAGTTGCCAGGTACAGCCTTTGGTCATAAACACACAGGACAGGTTTTCTTGCCTCCAAATTGAGGAAAGCCCTGACACTGCAGGGATGTATTCCCCTCTATCTCCTTGTAATCCTGTACCCAGTGATTTAAGGGCTTAAAAGTCTGTTTAATTTTTTTTTCTAAAATGATTTCATAGACCCCAACAATCCTTGTTATTAAATGCCTCCTTATTGGAGAAATTAGGTTTTACAGACATTTATTTCTCTTGCTAATATCAACAATATTCATTATGTTGTGCAAAGTCATAAACCTATCTTGCATATGACATGACATTTATATTTCCAAATCAACTTCAACTCAGTGTTTTGGTTGTTACTATGTAGTAACTATTAACCCTCATTCACTCATTTATTCACTCAACAAATAATAAAGCACCTACTCTATATTTACAATGTTGAGTAAGATATACTCCTTGCTCTCAAAGAGTTTATAGTCTAGGGCAGTATATATGATTTAAGGACTACTGGCATCAGTCATTTAAAGTGCTTGTTAAAATGTAAGATTCTGGGCCTCACTGAGACCTACAGAATCAGAATCTCTAGGGACGGGCCTCAAGAATCTACATACCTACAAGTTGACAAGAACTCTCAGCGGATTTTGGTGTAGAATGAAGTACAAAACCTACGGGTTAATGATGAATTCATAAAATATCAGAGCATTGGATCAAGTATTAGCCCAGATAACTGAAAAATAACTTGGTAATCTTCTGGTGTATCATAAAACCTCATTTTACACATGAGAAACCTGAGATCCAGAAAGTGGCTTGTCCAAAGTCCTTTGTCCTCTGGGAATATCCACAACTAGACACTGGGCATCTTCACCATCCTAGGTTGACTGTATAATTTATTGTCTAAACTGGTACAATTTTGAGAGGGGAAAAGGTGAACTATTAATAATTATACTGGGACAACAGATATAAATTGGAACTTTCCAGGGCAAACCAAATCCTACAGCCACCTTACCTAATCCCCAATTTATGTTTCATTAATTCTATATTCATATACAGGGTAACTTACCACCAATTTTTTTCATTCTTTTAGCATCAATTTCTTATTGTCATGCATAGCCACCTATCAGTTTCCCCATTGACATCTCCTGTCCACTTGAACTTAGTGGAAATATATTTCCCCTCTTCTAATAAAGAAAAGATGTGACCTTTATCTTTCCATGTCACATAAGGGGTCTACAGCAGAGTACAGGTTTTAAGAGTTCAAGCTTTGGAACCTTATAGACCTGAGTCTGGATCACAGCTATACCAGATACAGATATATGACCTTAAGAAACCTACTTAATCTTTGTATGACTCAGTTTTCCCACTGCAAAATGAATTATTGAGAGAGTTAAATAAGTTAATGCAAGTAAAGTGATTAGAAGAGTGTGTGACACATGGTAAGCACTTAAATATTCTTCATAATTATCGCTATTAATAAAACTTGCCACGTTGATCTTTTAAAACATTTTTTGCACAAGATATGTATGTAGAAAGACTAATTAGAACATCAGACACTCTAGAACAAAGGTCGTTATTTGTATTCTCTCAGTGGTTTCAAATCAGGCCAACCCAAATTTGAATTCTGACTTAACTGACAATTCCTTATATGTCCTTGGGAAAGTTACATCACAGCCCTGAAACCTCAGGCTTTCCAACTGTAAAACAGGCATAATGCTACCAAGGGTCTTACACTCACGTTCTGATGTTTAAAAACCATCAACACAAGTGATTTACACAGAACTTTGAACAGTAGGCTCCCAATAAATATCAGATCCCATTATTACTGTTAATATTTGTATTGTTATATATCAATACTGTTATTTGATCGGTTTTAAAATAAAAGGGAATAATAAAGGACACAAAATTTAGAATGTTTGATAAATATCTTTATTCAAAACCTCTTAGACTGGCAGCTTTTGTACACTTATTTATTTGTACTGTTGCATTTTCATAAATACAACTCCTAGTTTTCCCCCTGCAAAATTTTTTTTAACAAGTGAAATTGGACAAACACAAAGGTTGAGACTTTAGAATATATTACTTGAAATAAAACAAATGGCAAATGTTCATCCTCTTATGTGCAATGATTCCTTTTCTTTTCTTTTTTTTTTTTTTGGTAAGGTTGATAGATAATGTAAGCTTCATTTTAGAGGTACAAACCCAAAATTTTGTTCCTCTAAAAGCTACTAATCCTTTTACAACACTAGATATCAGAATAATCCACTTGCAACCAACTTTCTATCCTCTAAATATTTTAGCAACACTAGTGAGATAATGAGAGCTTAACTAGAAATAATAAATTTTTGAAATGTGCATTTTTTTTAAATTTGACTACAACCCAAGGTCAATGAATGAGATCATTAACAAGCCCTCATTACTTAGCAGTGACCTCTAATGGCATTCATTTTAAATTTGCCTTTGAGGGTTTTAATTGTTCCCATGTGGCTGTGGTTTCCCATTATCTGAATATCATACATATCATTGTAAACATTAAAAATCTCATTCAGAGGAAGATTTCAAGAGTGACATTAAAATGAGACTTGACCTTCAAATGTTATACCATGTATTTGAGGCATTGGAATGGTACACTGCTCCCCAAAGAGGGTGTGCCTATGTGTGGGCATGTATGAATGTATGTGTGCGTCCAATTCCTTACTGTATGTAAAAGATATTTCAATCTTGAACATTGAGAAACCAAAATTATATTTTATAGCTATATTAGTAATTATCAGCTTAGCATATAAAAATCTCACTGCTTATCCATTCTCAGTAATATATGAGCTCAAGAGTTCTTTTTCCAAGAATGGGGATGAGTTTGCACAAACAAATCCAGGGGTTCTAGCATGAACCATTTTATGGAAAATATTTTTGCAAAATACCTGGCTCAGGTTAGACATTCTGTTCCTGGCTCCAGACTGGAGTTTCACTCAGTGCAAGGTTAAGTGCCCCATACGGAAATTTAACTAACCACCATGTTTAAACCTAAGATTTGTTCTTCATTGGCTCTAATTTTTACATACGTAAGCATTCAGAAAGTCATATATTTTAGGATTCTGACATTAGCATCTCTTTCCTATACTTTTATTCCCAAGTTTAGGTATTGTTAAATTATAGTCATTAATGATCAGCTCCCCCAAATTGCCATTACCTCAATGATTTCTTGTATATTTTAATCAAGCTCTCATAACAATACTAAGTTTAGATATTGGATAAAAACACTTATCTTATTTAAAGAGTTTCAATGCTTTTGTGCTGTTTTACTCAACCAAATGTATGCTCTAGCAAGTGCAAGTCCTTGTCTTGACTGTTCTGCTTAAGAAGATACTGGAGACATTCATGAATATTCCATAGGAACACATAGTCTTAGGAATTTCTAATTGTCAAAATAATTTCTTAAAAGGTAGAATATAGAAGTGATATATTAGAAGTAGACAGCATACTTAGAGGTTGCTATAGCACATATCTGCCATTTCCATTTTATAACCTTGAGCTGCTAATTGAAATAAACATGGTTGTCATTCATCTAAACAATTCCTGAATACCCACTATGTGGCAAGTACTCTTCTAAGTGCTGAGGATAGAAAGAAGAAACGGAAACAGTAAACAGCTTCGAGGTTCTATCTATCAGAGTTCAGACTTCATTAGTTTAATATATTTTATATCTCTTGTTATAAACAAACATTTCCACATCATATGATTATATGTTAATTGTACTTCCTTTACACTGGGGATAGAAGTCCCCTTAAATAAGGTTAGGACAAATAGCTACAAGGAAGTAACATTGTAAACGCATGGCATTTCTTTCAATTATTAAGTTTTAGAAATGTTGGATGGATTTAAAATTGTGTTTCCTCATCTGGCTCCTGCTCTCTGCCAGTTCATGTCCTGATTTTATTCCAATAACTATCTAGTTCTTCACCCTCTCTCACCAGCACTGGTACAAGCAAGGCTTCCAGGCAAACAGCTTTGGCATGCTTCACTTGTTCTTGAGAATTCTAACATAGCCAGATGTTTCCTCAGCTTGTCTTTTAGACTCTGGGCTGGAGTTCAATTCAGACTTCACACTGAATAATATCATGTAGAGAATATGCTAGCGCCCCAACAGAAAAATGATCAACAGGTCATCACTAGAAAGCAAGAAAGAGCAAGGGCAACAGAATGATTTTGATAAATTCCCTCCCTTTGTTGTAAAATTTATTTTACTTTGTAATTCTGGCTCGTGTGCAAAAGAGAAACCATGCATTTGGATTAGTATTTTATTAGAAAAATTTCAATAAAATGTTATCATGATATTGAGTATTTAATGCATTTACATTATTGGGCCATGTAGATCTTTAGATGTTAGAAACTATCATACAGTCAATGGTAAATAAATATCAAGAGGTAATAAAAGTTGTAGTAAAGATCAAATCTGAAGTATGTCTACATTTATTGAAGCACCAGATATATATAATTATTTAATATAAGCAATTTTTAAGCAATTAAATAAGTGTAATGACAGCATAAAATTTATTTTAATTGTCTAAAAATTCTTGATCCAGAAAACAATTTCTGCCTTTAAAGCAAATCATACTCATTTCAGGTTTAAGATAAGAATAGGAATAAATAAGTGCAGTGAGATATTGCCCTTCAAATCAGAAGTCTAAACTGTTCACAGTAAATATATAAGAAGTCTTGAATAATAAAACACCCCTCCAAGTATTTGTTCCCATACCTCAAAACAGAGCTAGGCTTATTTAAGAGCAGGAAGGGGTTTGTAATGATTCTGTAGGCTGCCATATAAAATAAGGGATGTTTTAATGCACCAGCTTGACAAAGATTAAAGAAATTGACAAACATAAGATAAGTATGTTGATGGGGGTTTAATTGGTATAACTTTTTTGGAGGGCAATTTTCAATATTCAGATTATTGAAAATTTGCATACACTTGGACCCTGCAACTCAGCTTCTAGGATTATATCTAAACAATTTAACATGAAAGATTATGATAAATGAGTAAATGAAGACTACCACAAACAGTCAGCAAATCACAAAGGAAGAGAGCAAGAAAGGAAAAAAGGAACAGAGGATCTATAAAATAGTCAGACAACAATTACCAAAGTGGCAATTGTAAGTCCTTACCTATCAATAATTACTTTAAATGTAAATGGATTAAATTCTGTAATCAAAAGACATAGAAAGCTATAGTAATCAAAACGATATGGTACTGGCATAACAACAGACACATAGACCAATGGAACAGAATGGAGAGCCCAGAGATAAATCCACACGTGTACAATCAACTAACATTTGACAAGGGAGCCAAGAATACTCAATGGGGAAAAGATAGTCTCTTCAATAAATGGTGTTGGGAAAATTAGATATCTACGTGCAAAAAAAATGAAACTGGAACCCTATTTTATACTACTCACTCAAATTAATTAAAATGGATTAAAGACTTAAATGTAAAACCTGAAACTGTAAAACTCCTAGAAGAAAATTTAGGTAAAAAGCTCTATGACATTGGATTCAGCAATGATTTTTTGATTATGACACAAAAACACAAGCAAAAAAAAGCAAAAATAAATAAGTGAAACTACATCAAACTAAAAAGCTTCTTTACAGAAAAAGAAAAAAAAATAATCAAAAGAAAAGACAACCTATGGAATGGGAGAAAATACTTACAAATCATCTGATAAAGGGTTAATATACAAGGAACTCATACAACTTAATAGCAAAAAACAATCAGATTAAAAAATGGGCAAAGGACCTGTATAGACATTTTTCTAAAGTAGATATACAAATGGACAACAGGTACATGAAAAAGTGCTTAATGTTACTAATCATTAGGGAATTGCAATTCAAAACCACCATGAGATGTCGCCTCACATCTGTTAAAGTGACTATCAACAAGAAAACAGGAGATAACAAGTTCTGACAAGGATGTGGAGAAAAGGGAACCCTTGTGCGCTGTTGGTGGGGATGTACATTGGTACAGCCATTACAGAAAACTGTATGGAATGTCCTCAAAAAATTTAAAAAAAGAATTGCTATATGATCCAGCAATTCCACTTCTGGGTATATATCCAAAGGAAATGAAATAATTATCTCAAAGAGATATTTGCACTCCCATGTTCATTGCAGCATTATTTACATTAGCCAGGACATGGAAACAACCTAAGTGTCAGTCCATGGACGAATGGATAAAGAAATTGTGGTATATACAGACAATGGAATATTATTCAGCCATAAAAAAGAAGGAAATTCTGCCATTTGTGACAACATGGACAAAACTTGAGGGTATTATGCTAAGCGAAATAAGTCAGACATTGAAAGACAAATATTATATGAGCTCACTTTTATGTGGAATGTAAAAAAGATGAGCTCATGAAAATAGAGTAGATTGGTGGTTGCCAGCAGCGAGAGTGTGCGAGAAATGGGTGAAGGTGGTCAAAGGGTACAAACCTCCAGGTATAAGATGAGTAAGTTCTGGGGATCTAATGGACAGCAAGGTGACTGTCGTTAACAATACTGTATTGTATACTTGAAAGTTGCTAAGAGAGATATTAAAAGTTATCATCACGAAAAAGAAAAAAAGGTGACTGTGAGGTGATGGACGTGTCAACTAACTTCATTATGGTAGTCACTTCTCAATATATACATATATGAAATCAGCACATTGTACACAAACTTACACAACGTTATATGTCAATTATATCTCAATAAAGCTGGAAAAAAATTTGTACTTCAAAGCAGGTTTTTATTTTCCCCTCAAGGGAATTCATCCAAAACTTCTTTAGGGATTAGTTCCCTTTCTCTGAACGCTAGGAAAAGAGTATAACTTATTGGAGAAGAGACAAAATGGTGTAGACACATTGCAAGCTTCTGCCTGGTTCTAGGCTCTACAGAAGCCCTTGACCCAGACAGAGGATTTAGTATTTTACTGCCAGCGTTGAAGCACAATGAAATCAATCAATCCTGGCCCACTTGATTCTTGCTCTAAAATCATTGTTGAGTTAGTTGATGACCAGAGTTTCAAGAATATTCAGATCATTCTAGTCGAACTCACTCACTTAAATCAAGCCCAGAGAAGAAAATTTTCTTATGCAAGAACACACAGTAAATTAGTAATTGACCTGAGAATTGAATATACGTCTGTTCCAATTCTAATCAAGTACATTTTTCCCCTACCATGCCATGTTATCTGTATTTCTCACTAATTTTAATTATGCACCAACTTGGACAGTCAGCCCTGGTGGTCTAGAGGTTAAGATTCGGCGCTCTCACTGCCATGGCCCAGGTTCGTTTCCTAGTGAGGGAACCACACTACCCATCTGTTCGTTGTCATACTGTGGCAGGTGTGTGTTACTGTGATGCTGAAAGCTATGCAACTGGTATTTCAAATACCAGCAGGGTCACCCATGGTGGACAGGTTTCAGCAGAGCTTCCAGACTAACACAGACTAGGAAGAAGGACTTGGCACCCACTTCTGAAAAAACTGGCCATGAAAACCCCATGAACAGCAGTGGAGCACTGATATACCACTGGAAGGTGAGAGGACGGTGTAAAAAGACCAGGCAGGGTTCTGGTCTGCCATACACAGAGTCACTATTAGTCACAATCCACTCTACAGCGTTAACAACAACCAACCTGAACACATTGTAAGGGCAGACACCTGGTTAAATCATTTTTGCATAACAACATATATAGCACAGTGTGAGTCACAAAGTAGATATTTGCTAAAATGTTATCTAAATAAAGGGGTTACTACCAGAGTGGTGGTAACTAAAAGAGGTCATAGAGAGACAGACAGAAAATCTGAGTTTGAGCCTTGGGTATGTTCCCAGCTGGAGATTAGGCCAAAAAGGAAGATCTAGAGAAGAAGTGGCCAAAGAAGTAGAAAAGTAGATTATACTCTCAAAGAATCCAAGTTAGGAACTTGAAGAACTCCTAGTTTATACAGCTCTGGAGAGCAAGGACTCTATTATCTTTTTTGCAACATCATCATATTTGACTCATATAACCCTAAGCCTCCTGGACCTAGATCACAGACAACTTATGTTTTGAAGCGGATTCTCTTTTCACTGTAAAATATTTGACCTAATGACTATCCTAACAAAACTGTAAGCTGCAAATATTTTTTCAGTGTAAGCAACTCAGGAACTTTCTACCATGCTGCCAATGCCATGAATGAGCAGATGTTTAGAAAGCATTTCTTGATGAGAAAAGCTGTCTTGGAATATTGTGTTCTCAAGCAAACATCACACGAATGAGCCTTACGTTTATAATGATCAAGATATCCGTGGCCAGAAAAATAACTGAGGCAGCAGAATCCTCACCAAAGCTTTGTAGGGTCACACCAAACAGATTCTTTCTGGGAGAAATTTGGTCTTGGCCTCAATTACTATGTAGCACACTATGGATTAAGTAGTGATACTGATAGTGTTGCTGACAATAACCCATCTAGGACTCTTACGGGAATGTATTATTTCAAGATACAGTAATTAGGCTCCAACTAATAAAGACATTTCACGTGATTATTTCTAGGTTCTAGCCATTTCCCTTTATGTGGAAATTAGATGATCTGCCTCCAAAAAAGCCTGAGTTGAGAAAAATACATTGTTGATTTTCCTCGAAAGTATAGGAAGTATCCCTGCTACTTCTCATTCTCTGTTGCTGGTAGCATGTTTTAAGAGTAAACAGATCTCCTGATGCTCATAAACTGAAGTTACAGGCAAAGCCTATAACTTCGTTTACAGTATGTAAACTATGTGAAATTCAAGAGTATCTGCTGCAATGAGCTATCCAATGTAAAGAATATGCATATTTTTTCACTATTTTTATTTAAACTCTTTTGAAGTAAACCATTTCATTAATACAAAAAAAGGCCAACTTAATAGACATAATATAAATTATTTGGCTAGAGACTTATATCGTTACACAAACTAATTAAATTTCCAGCGACGTGCAATCTGATAGAATGGTGAAATAGTGCTTGCAGCAAACATATTCCACAAGGATTTGGCTCAATTATATATCATTTGACACTTTGGAAATAAATTCCTTGTTAAGTTGAAAGTGATAAATTTGGTTTATAGTAATTATACATAGACCATATAATTAAAATGTAATAACATTTCAACTCTTAAAAATGGGTTCTATTTGGAATTTAATATCGCAGCAACTTGGACATAGTATAAAATGTAAACTTATTTTTAAAAATTTTCTCAAAATTCTTCTAATTAAGGGGTGAACATGGTTCTGAAGCTAAAATATATCAATAATGCAATGGAAATCTCAGACGACTGAATAAGCTATACAGAACAGAGAGATAAAAGACTTTTTAATACAATGAAAATACCTCGTTCTGACCTCAATCACCAGTATATTACATAGAAGGGAAGAACTGTAGAAAGTATAGCTCTTTAGAATAGCCCCTAATCCAAAAATAATTCACACTTATAGTCTGGGAATTCACAACTTTTTAAGTAAAGTAGTGAACTATAACTCAAAAAAAACCTTTAGGAAGAATGTCAATTTAATTCAATTTAACAAACATTTATTGAACACCTACTGGAGCTAAGAAGGCTCTAGAGGTACAAAGAACAATAAGATCAAAGTTTCTGTCCCTGAGAATGGCAGTCATGAAGAGAAGCTAAATGTGTAAACAAGTCTTTTTAGAAAATGTGATGACTGCTGTATTCTTCATATGCATGTAGTGCCATAAGGGCACAGATGAGGAATTAATTCAACATGGGTTGAGGGTGTTAAGGGAAGCTGCAGAAAGAAAATACCTGAGATCAGACTTCAGAAGTGAGTTCACCAGGTAGGGAAGCATGGAAAGGACATTCCAGGAGTGTGACATCATGATCAAAGACAAAGGAGGACTTAGTGTGTTTGCAGAAGAGCATGGCAGGAATTTAGGATACTGATTCTCAAACTGGAGTCAGTCCCATCAGAAGCTCCTGTGGAGTTAAATGAAAATAAAAGATTCTGAAGGTCCTACTTCTAAAGATTCTGTTTCATTAGGAGTGAGATGTGGCTCAAGACACTTTTTAAAATCTTCTTAGCTGATTTTGATGCCCAGTATTTTTGATTCAGTAGATCTAGATTGGTCCCTGGACCATACTGCAGAGACACTGACTTAGAGTGTTGGGGGTGGGGAAAGATTGACTTGAATTAAGGCTGTAAACCTAGATGAAGGCAAAAATGTGGAAGATTTCATATTTCGTACTAGGGACTTGGTCTTTATTTTGCAGACCATGGAAGTTACCAAAAACACAGTGGTTTAAAACAAAAACCAGTTATTTAACTCACAATTCTGCAGATTGTCTCAGCTGGATGTTTCCTCTGATCTTGGCTAGGCTCCCTTATGCATCTGTGGTCAGATGTAGGTCAGGTAAGCAGTTTTGCTGATCTGTGCTAGCTCTCCAGTCTCTGGTGCTTCAACTAGGCTGACTCAGCTCTGCCCCATGTGGTCTCTCATCTTCTAGAAGGCTAATCCAGGCTTGTTCATGTGACAGGAACTGGATTCCAAAAGAGAGAGTAGAAGCGCTCAAGGACTCTTGAAACCTAGGTTTGCAACTGACACAGCATTAAATCTGCCACACTCTATTAGTTAAAATAAGCCACAAGTCCACTCCAGATTTAAGGGGTGGGAAGGCAGAGTACCTCTAGATGGGAGTGAAGGGGAGCAGAATTTGCCACCCCAAGATATGCTTCCTTGGCATAAGGATTATCATCAGATAGTTATTTTCAAGAAACAGCCGACATAGGAAAAGTTCTGAAAACTGAGTAGAAGTTACTCTTTCGTAAGAGATATTTACAATTCTAAGGGAAATCTCTATTTGTAAAGGTGTCTCCCTCTCCATACTAAGAAGAGAACGATGACTAAATCTCTAGAAACTCTTATCAATGGAGAAGGTAAAGACTGAAATCTGCAAAACAATTATATCCTCCTTTATTGTTTTTCCTTGTCACCTCTCATAACTGGCTCCCCCCTACCCCCAACATCTTCTTTTGTCTTTAGCTGGAGATGGTAGTTAAGGTGGTTGCTTGGGCCATTTCAGAGAGTTACTTAGTTCTCCTGGGTCTCTCCCATGTATACAGGAGGTGTACATGTTATTAAACTTCTGTTTGTTTTTCTCCTGTTAATCTGTCTTTTACTATAGGGGAGTCTCAGCCAAGAACCTGGCAAGGTAGAGGGAAAATTATTTTTCCTCCCCTTAAGGTGGAACTGCCAAGTTACATTGTAAAGAGGTATGGTTAAAGGGGCATCATTGATCAGGGCCATCATTGCCCATCCATTCACCATGGAAGTCCTTACAGATTCTTTCATTTGGTTTCTCTTCATTTTCATAGGTAAAACACCTAGGAGAGCCACTGGCACAGGTTAGAAATTCAGTATATGGCTGCCACTTTTCCTCTCCCTTTTAAACAGGATAGAGATGTTAGCATAGCAATATTTCAGGAAGATTCCACTGACAGTGCAGTTGAAAACTGATTACAAATAGTGGAGACTAGAGACAGAAAAATTAATTTAACATTTTAGCAATAATCCATGAGAAAGATAAGAATGCAGACTGAAGCAATGGCAACGGAAAAAGGAGATAATGGAGTTGAGAACTACTTTGTAGTTATATTTAACTGGTCAGTATAGCAGAGTGGTTGAGAATATAAACTTTGGATTCAGGCATATCTAGGTTCACAGGCTAACCATGTTACCTTGATCAAATTATTTAATTTAACTAATCTTCAATTTTGTAACCAGGAGCCCACTAGGACCAGTTTGAACTGAACCCATCTCTTTTCAACAGAGTGATTAAGAGTTGTTTTTCAGAAAATTTGCAAAGTCACGTAGCCAGAGCATGTGCAGGAGAGGAAATCTTGACCTGAAATGACGCCAGAACCACTCCCCCCACCATAGAACCAAAGGACCAGGACATGATCAGAACTTGAAAGTCAGACTCTCATCAGAGGCAAAGGGTCCATTTTTTGGGAAAATCTGGTGTTAAAACCCCTTCCACACTTCACCATAAATATTTGAAACCTTACTATAAATGCTTAAAGCCCTTCAATCAAAACCTGCCCTGCCAGTGTTTCCACGTACCAGCCTATTCTCTCTAACCTCTTAAATTTCACCCCAAATCCTGAATCAGGGAGACAGATCTGAGAGCTTATGCCTCCTGTCTCCTTACAGATCGATCCTGCAATAAATCATTTTCTTTTCTCAAAAGCTGATGCCATAATAATTGGCTTTTTATGTGCATCGCATAGGAGAACCCTATCTTTGTGTGGTAACAAGTTCTTCATCTGTAAGATGAAAATAAGAGCAGTGTGTTATCTTGATTATTGATCTGTGGTAATTGATCTGTAATTGAATCTTGGTAATTATTATGATTAAATTAGATCATGAAGGTAAGGATATGGACACAGCATTTGGCACATTGTGATCACTTACTAAATTAAAATTACTAAGACTTGAAGATTGGAATTGGGAGGTGACCAAGGAAGGAATCAAGAACGACTCAGATATCTTAGTTGTATAATTGGTTACATGGCAGAACCATTTCTTGAGATTAGGGAAATAGGAAAAGCAGTGATTGTGAAGAGGGGCAAATGTCAATAGTTTCGACCTTGAGTTAAAGGTGCCTGTAAGACATCCAAGTGGAAATGTCTAGAGCTCTGCAGACACGGCAGGGGGTGGGGGGTGGGGGGTGGGATAGCCATTCTAATAGGTCATTTTAAGGGCTACAGAAGTAGATAAGATAGCTTAATGAAAGCATATAGAGCAACATTCAACTTTTCCTTTTAAATCAATGACCCTTTCTAATAGACATACCTACGTACTGCTCTCCACTTACTGCCCCCCACACTTGTTTCAACTTCTCACCAACACTATAGGCATACCGTGCTTTCCTGTAGTAGTTTATTTTCTACTTATCTGTATCACCAAAAAAAAAAATGGAAGTGAGGTTGTCTGGCTGGGGAAGTGGAGGAGGTGGTGGGAGGGGCTGAGCTTTGTATCCTTTGCATTTGAATGTGCTAGAGGAACTTTTTTAACAAAAAATGTATATCTGCATGAAGAAACCTCAACCAAAAAGTCTGAGGTAACGAGAAAATTTACACATAATATGCTGAGATAATTTAAATATTTTAAGGCACAGGAGTTCACATAGAGTGGAATTATTACAAATAAGACTGGCAAAATTCTTTATATCTTAAATGAAAAAAATGTGTAATTTCTTATTATAAATATATTGTACAGATTATGTGGTCACCACAAGTCTTGAGGTTAAAGATTTATTTCTGGAAGTTATTATTTTTCTGTTTCTAAATAACCTTTGCAGTGAACACAAACAGAAACATTTACATTTGAATTAGACCTTTGCTCCAAACCTGGTTAGTCTCCAATGGAGTTCTTTGTTCAGTGTGCTTCCCTGGGCACTGGACTGTAAATGTTCTGTAGTCCTCTTTCCTTTCTCTTACTTAGCTTGCCGAGAAGGGCAGTAACTATTACACAGGGCTTTGTATTCTCCAAGTATTTATTATCAACAAGATCATTTCATCTCAAGGTTTCTCACCAAGTATCATTGTGACCTGTATTTTCTTTTGATTTTAACCAAGGCTGAATCAAAGTGTTTTTTTTAAAGATTAATAATTTCTATTTCCCATTAGAACATTAAGATATTAATTTATAAGATTTCCCTCCTATATTTCCCCTCTCACTAACCTCCATTCAGATAATATACTCCATCTTTCATGTTCTTATGAAATAGACATACCTCTGCTGAGAGCAGGCGTAGATTGTAGGGCTCCCTGGCTTGAAGGAAATAAATTGTGACTGTGTAGAAGAAACTGGGACAAAAGAACTTCCTCAAGACGAGAAAGATTGATTCTCCCCTGGGTTGGAGGAAGGAGAAAAATATCAATGGGTCAGCTAAGGCAGAGTCACGCTCTCTACTCTCATAGCACCTCAGGAATGTAGCAGGACCTCAGAACTAATAATTACATGGTACAGGAAGCTGGATCCTAGGTCTGGGGCTCCAAAAACAGGGCAGCAATACAGCAGAGAACACTTGACCACATGAACTTCTGTGGCCTTGAACAAGGGCCTGTTAGCACTAACCATGTTAGGGCAGAGGTGAGAGCCCAGTCATCTGTTTTCTCGTTACCACATAACTCTTCAGGACTCAAGCGCAACACAGGTATTAAGATGGGACCCCCAATAATGCCAGTAATAGAATATCCCACCAAATTAGGGGGATGAGAGTTCAGAATCAAAATCAAGTTGATTTAAGAGAAAAGATAGTGATGTTTCTGGTACAGTCGAGTCGGTAAACTGAGATTCATATCCACAAAGAACCTACGTAGTTTGTGTCATGAAAGTAGCATTTAAACATATAAGTTTTTCAAAAGAAAATGTTATTTAATTACTGAATGAACATCTGCAAACTACACATGCTACGAACCTCTGGCTGTGAAATTTTAATAGCATCACTTCCCACCCCCTTACCATTTAGAAGAGCCAAAGACAAAACTTAGGGCAACGGCAAAATTTAAGGTTGTAAGCAGAGGCCACACAGTTTGAAAGAGAAAGACCAGTTGGAGAGATAAATTCAGCCAGAGAATCAGTAATTGGTGCCTGCTTCAGCTTAAATTTTTCTGAAGGCAGGAGACTTACTGAAGTTCCTGGCAACTTCAGGGTATGAGAGAGTAATTGCGTGGAGAGGATAGGCGGGGAGAGACTTACATACACACAGTTTTGTTTTGTTTTGTTTTCGGTGAGGAAGCTCAGCCCTGAGCTAACATCCGTTGCCAGTCTTCCTCTTTTTTTTTGCTGAGGAAGATTAACCCTGAGCTAACATCTGTGTCCATCTTCCTCTATTTTGTGTATGGGATGCCACCACAGCATCGCTTGATGAGCAGTACATAGGTCCACACGCGGGATCCGAACTGCGAACCCCAGGCAGAAGAAGCAGAGCACGTGAACTTATCCACCTTAAAGTCTGTTCACTACACTATATATTATTATTTGTTTCACTTTTTACAAACAACACATATTAATCATTGTTTCAATTTGCAAGTTAATTTGCACTCATTTTGCCTTGATAATTTAAATAATTTTTAACAGAAAAAGTAGTCAACAATATTTAAATGCTGCTCACAAAAAAATAAATAAATAACAGAAAGCTCACAGCTCTAGCAGAAATTAACCGTAAATTGCCTAGGGCTCTTTCTGTACTGAATTTAAAATGACCAGGCATCAAAATAATATCAAGAGAAGTAGTATTTCATGATGTTTGTGAGAATGCTCTCTGGAGCTAAAATGCCTGTGTTTGAATATTAGCTTTGCAGTTTACAATCTATGAAACTTTTGGCCAGGTACTTAACCTCTCTGAGTCTCAGTGTTTATATCTGTAAAATTTGATCAAGGTTAATAAGTGCTTAAACTTACTGAGCAAGTTCTATGTTCCACACTCCTTCTACACACTTTAACATGAATTAATTCATTTAATTCTCCCAGTAACCTTATGAAATAAATATTTTGAAATATATTATCCTAGGTTATGGTGAGGATTAAATGAGTTAATTTAAGGAAAGGCCATAGAACAGTGCCTGGGATATAACAAGCACTCAATAAATGTTAGTTATCACAATTATGATAAAGAGTTGTGCTCATGTTCAGTGCTCTGGGTGAAACAAAAGTATAATATAATGTTTAACCCCCAAGAAGATTACTGAGAGAATAAGATATTCACAGGAAAATAGCAAAATCAGGATTGCAGATATTTTATTAGGCAACATATGATAAGTGGCATGTGTTATGGCTAAGTCCAGAGAATCTTGGAACTTCTCCTAGAAGAGGCAAGTCACAAATCTGTTTTAAAGGATGGGTAAGATTTGATTCTAGAGAAAAGTGGGAGTGGGAAATTACAAAGGAATGGAACAGCTGGCTCAAAGGCCAAAAAAAGGAATAGCCAAGGCTGGTTGTTGACAGTGAATTAAACATTATAACTCTGGTAGACAGCCAGGTGTTCAGGAAGGGAACAAGGTGAGGCTGCACAGGAAAGTTGAGACTGGAATATGGGTGGCCTTGATGTACTCTGTTAACCTGTGAATGCCTATTTATCAGCTATCTTATTACTCTCTCAGTGAACAAAATGATCATTTGCATAATGAAGACTCTGTATTTCCATTAGAATATCAAATTCAATTCTAAGCTGACCTTATGAGGAAGGAAACAACTGAATGCCCTCAAGTATTCATTGCCTCTCATTTACCACTAATCTATCCTTCAAGACTCACTCATACAAGACACCTCCCCAGACACTTATAAACTCCTGGAATATCTATTATTATTTATCATATGAAAATATATACCTTTCATCGTTAGGTAACTGTCAAGTGAAAAATTGTGACTTTCAGTAAGAGACAGGCTCCTGGCTGGGCAGGGACCATGATTTACATCAGGAAATGATACTACTGTTTATTGAGCACCTAGCACACTCCTGGCATTATGCTAAGTGTGTTCACACGTTTGTGCATTTAATCCTCACCACCACCATGCACTGTAAGCCTAATTCCAGAATCAAATTTTACTGCTATGCTGATTAGAATTGTTTGTGCTGATGAAATATACATATTCTCTTCTTGTTGATTTATCTAAAATTACGAGCCCCAAAATTGGACCATACAACCCAGAGCTCTTTGTACCATACTAACACAGGCAACAGCAGCACCCCTGATTCACTAAACCCCAGTGATTTGAAATGAGGTATGTGTTGGACACAGCAGAGGTAAGGATGTGAGAGAATGGATACTATCCTGAAAGTCAGCAGACATAAAACCTCCATCCAGGTTCTAAGCTTTATCCTGGTAGTCATATATGCCAGACAATAGCAATAATAAATATTGTATCTAATGACTATTTCCTATAGCCAGATACTCTTCTAGGCACATCTATTAACTCATTTAAGCCTCATAACAACTACATGAGGTAAGTACTATTATAAACTTCATTTTATACATGAAAAAAATGTCCTCTGCAGAGCTAAAAAGTTTCACTTCAGCTCAATCTTTTCACTTACGTGTGAATTTTGACATGTTATTGGTTTCTCTCTGCCCCCCGTCCTAGCCCTTTGGGTACTGAGGGTCAAATTATAGAAAGAAGTATTTTGTTTTACCAGTACTTTTTTTTGTGTGTGTGAGGAAGGTCAGCCCTGAGCTAACATCCATGCCAATCCTCCTCTTTTTGCTGAGGAAGACTAGCCCTGAGCTAACATCTATTGCCAATCCTCCTCCTTTTTTTCCCTTTTCTCCCCAAAGCCCCAGTAGATAGTTGTATGTCACAGTTGCACATCCTTCTAGTTGCTGTATGTGGGACACGGCCTCAGCATGACCTGACAAGCTGTGCGTCGGTGTACGCCCGGGATCCAAACCTGGGCCGCCAGTAGCGGAGCCCGTGCATTTAACCGCTAAGCCTCAGGGCCGGCCCCTGTCAATAATTATTATTCATAATAAACATACTCATTTTCTGCTTACGAAAGTTATGCAAATACTATGAATAGTAACTAGTTTCAAAACATTAGGACATCACCTAACTCGTTGCACCTCAGCCTATAAATCTACAAAATATCAATGCAATTCTCTCTATCCTTTAGCTACAGGTAGATTACTAGTCTAAACTTAGACTGTGTCTATAAATGTGTTTAAAGAAATTTACAGTTCTCGACATGTGTCAGGAGGTTAACCAACTGGAATACTTGTTAAATGGAAGAACTTATTTCTCCTGGGTGCCTTTCATTTGTTTTCCTTAAGATCTATGTTTACCGCAAAAAAACAATGCTATCTTGTTTGCTTTTTGTACAGCTACTATATCAAAGGAAACTTTCTCGACTTTCCTTTATCTGGGTCTTTCTGCTTCTCTGATCCTTGATAATAATTAGTTCTAGTGAAGATAGATTGCTTTTGGTGCTATTCATATTCATTAATATGGACAGCCACAGAAAACACGGAAAGGCAAGGGGAGTGTCGGAGTTGAAAAAGAACAAATTAATGTTTATATTGCAGCATAGCAGGGAGCAGAACTTCAAGCCATCAAGGGAAGGACTTGAAGAGTAAGTCTACCAGGACAGGCTCTCTTGTCACTCAGTGCCCCTGAGGATTCTCGGCAGCAGCAATGAAAGAGAGCCAGAGTTGGCTCAACATAGAAGACATTCAGCAAACTCAAGTTGAGCAGCAGGGAGTATTAATTCCAGAGGTGAATGGACACTGGTGCTGCTGTACCTTTAGAAAGTTGGTTTAACAGCTTTCTAAATTCACAAGCTATAATTAGGTATGTGTTGACAAAGTACATGCATAGAATGTTACAAAATAATGATTCATTGTGTTTCTTCATAAAGAAATATCCCTTTATATTTTGATGGATCTTCCGTATTAAAGCACCAAGTTGTCAAGATGCCAACTATCTTTCTTTGTAGCTTATCAATATGTTATTGATGAGACATTGCTAAAAATAGAGGTGAAGTAAACATAAGCCCGGGGATTAGAAATAACACTGGGCCCTCCATCATTTGTTTTCCTTCCTCAGAGATAGCTATACTGAGAGTTACACATTTCACTTAGAGACTCTTATGATGTGAGAGATAATAAACTCTGTATTGCTTCTAAAATAAATGCTCAAAAGTTTCATTCTAGGGGTTAAGTGGCTTTAAGTGTGTTGAAAAATGTTTAGGATTCAAAGTTCAATGATATGATGCCCATTTTAAAGATATCAAAACTGAGATTCAGGTTAAGAACCTTTTCTAAGGTTACACAGCTAACGTGAAGGTTGGAACTTTTATTGAAACCTGTCTTCAATTCCAAAGCTCATGTCCCTTTTGTCGATGTATTCTGTAGGAAAATAGGAATATGTGGCAAAGACAGCAATAAAAGTAACTGAAGGGATGGATAATTCGTTTCATGAGGAATTCTTAAAGAATCCAACGTTAGTCTTGACTATAAAAAGTAAATATAGAACAAATGATGTACGCTTATATATATTCCAAATAACTGAAACAGAGGACATTCTTTTAAGGTAGAAGAAAAAAAGAAAACACTTTAAGATATAATAAAAACATATCCTCTGAGTACAGAGTTCTGGAGAAAGGGTCTATTCCTTCAGCACTTCAAGCAAAATATGGACAGATTCCCTTTTAACCTACCCAAAGAGATATACTTGCAGCAGATGCTGTATGATCCTTTCTGCATTATGATCTCATGATTCTATTACTTAATATTTTGCAAATTAAAAAGTCCACAGTGGTTTATTATATCTCCATTTGTGCCTGACAGTAAGGTAGGGAGTATGCAGCATAAAATGGCCTGCCTGTTACATGCAGGTAATATTAATAGAGTATAATGAAAGAGGATATGTTGATCCCATTTTGATTTAGGAGCTCTAGAAATGAAATAATGTGTGCTCAAGCAGCGTTGGTCAAACGATTTTTCTCCTAAGTGTCAGATAGTTCAGAAGGAGCCCATTTAGACATGCTCATTTATATAAACCTTCTTCTCCCATGCCTCACATCCAAAGTCATCAGAGATGAATGGTGTAATGGCTTAATGAATCAAGATTTCCCTCAAGTCATAGGTCACAAGGAGTAAAAGACGTAAAAACATTTCATTATCTATAAATATCTTCTTCTTCAATAACATCATTTTAAAAGTATTTTTCCCCTGGTCAACTCTATCAGATTGTATTGGTTTGTAGCTGAACTTATTTCACTCCTTGTTCAGTTCACCTAATCTGTCGAGAGGATGTCTTTTGCCTTTCAAAATTCAGAGCTCACCCTTGAAACTAGGTTGCTCACCTGCTCTAAGATTTCTCTTTCCTGTAAAGCCTGTAAAGCTAATGAACACTTGCACAGGCCACGGGATATGAGATTCAGTGACTGTGTGAGGGCTAAATACATCATCTATACAAGAATGAAATAGAGAGCAAATAAAAGGTTCAACAAAACTAAAATAGTGGCAAATCTTAAAGCTCATTTATGCTTCATAATGTAAATGTATCTGGAAAGAGAATCAGAAGCATGTGAAAAAATATGGTGTAAGGACTTTGAGGAAATAAGGTAACTTGAGCTAACATATGCAAGGCTGCCTCCACCCCTATTCCAGTATCTAGTAGACTGGGCAATGGAATAGAGAAATAAGAGAAACCTGCCCCAGTACTGGAAAAAAAAAGAAAAGGTGTCATCTACCTGTCATGAACTGAACAATTCTCCTTAAGTGAAATTCAGACAGAATCACTTTAAAAGTGAGACTGACAAAATTCAAATAATCACTGAATATATAAGTACAAAACTTAACGGCAAGCAGAGAGGTGGTACATTGAGACCTCAAACATGGCTGGAATTGCTTGGGAAGCGAATGAAGTGAGAAGAGAAAGGGACCTAGGAGCAAGCTTTGAAGAAATTCACTATTAAAGGATTATAAAAATAATGCTGCATAAAATAAGGAGACTGCTCTAGCACTGAAGAAGAGGAATAAAAGCATACCTATGAAAAATATTTTTTCCAGGAAATGAGATCACTTTTTAGTCACCATCTAACACTTTTCATCAAATATAAGCAAACAAACTCTACAGGAAAATAAAATACCAGCACATAAGCTTCAATAGTATTAGAACTAATAAAGAACAAAACAATTGCTGCAGAACCCAAATCCACTATATAGCAATCTGCATGAGTCTTCTCAACTAGTATCCCTGTAGAAGACACCAGAATGATCATAACAAAAGTAATATGCAAAAATACATTAGAAGACAGCTTTCTTGAATGACATAAGACTTCAACTTCACAAATTGAAAGGGCAAAATTAGAGACAATAGATGAACACCTACACATACCCTGATTAAATTTTTGAATTTTAACTATGTATAATGAATCTTCCAATCTAGTCAGAAAAACAAAAACAAAACAACAAAACAGATTCCTTACAAAGAGAGACAAATAAGGCTGGCTCCAGGCTTATTAACTTAGAGTCTGACAATGTATGTTTTTATACACATGCATATATATTAATCACTCCCCCTACCATCATAAAAATTTATTAAATATATAATTTTAAAATCCTCAAAATACCAGCAACTTGAATGCCTCAAATATTAAAGGTATAACGCTGGTTATTAGTTATATCTCAGTTATTTCAGGAGCCAAAGCTACCACTTCAACTCTTATTCCCTCGTTACCTCCTTCTTCAGCGTAGTTTTAAGAGAAAACAGGGCCCTTGGGTCAAGAAGTCTCTCAACTTACTGCCCACTTTGATCTACTTGCTTAATCATCCTTTTCTTGATCCTTCCAGACACAATGCAAATGGTATCCTTTTTCTCATCTTACGTGAGTACTTGAACTTGAAATTGCATATCCTGCTGCCTCTCCACTATTGTTTACTATTTACTCTCTACTAGCTCTTTCCTAACATTTATGGATGTGAATTCTCTTTCATTCTAAAAACATACCAAAAACAAACAAGTAAAAAAACTTCTTCCAACCCTATTTCCTTCTCTCATAGCCATTTTACTCCTTCACTTCCAAATTTCTTGAAATTGTTGTCCGCATTGGCTGTCTCCATTTCCCCACTTATAATCGAGTTTCTTTCCCACCCCTTCACTGGCTTGAAACAGCTTTTACCAAGTTTAGTGACTCTCTTATTAGTAAGCCAGTGAGCACTTCGCAGCCTTGTCTTACTTGACCACTCAGCGGCATTCAGTCTGAATTTACTGCAGCTTGCTTCTAGAAATACTTTCTCCCCTTGTCCACAATAACACACACTTCTGATTTTCTTCCAACTTCTCTGGGAATTAATTCTCAATCTTTATTGCCAGATTCACTCCTCTGATCTACCCTTTAAATGTGAGTCTGTCTAGAGTTTCTCACCCAGGCCCTTTTCTCTTCTCACCTTACACTGTCCGAGTGTGATCTCATCCATTTGCACAGTTTCAGTGACAATACATGTTGATGACTCCTAAACTAATCCAACTTCCCATTAGACACCTTTATATGCACATCCCATAGATTTCTCAAATACTATTAATATTTTACATCCACTAGCCCTTTGTGTATTTTTCTGTATGTATAGTTTTCTTTTTCATTTACTATTTTTCCAAATGTGAATCAGTGCACACATTTTAAGCACCCTGAAACTTTTCATTTAATATGCAAAACACCTTACAAAGTCACTAAATATTATTATATGCCATGTTTTTAAAATTTATTCCTAAACACACATACAAGCGTATATAACATGGATGTAGAGTGTAAAAAAATAATAGTGAGGAAAGAACAAAAAAACCTGAAAAAACACATATGCACTCTACAGGAAAATAAATAAATTGCAATGCAATCCTCAAATGGAATATTATAGAGCAGTCAAAAGGGAATGAAGTATAACTACATCCAACAATATCTTAGCAAAATCATATTGAATAGTAGCAACACAGCGCTGAAGGGGAAAAATGTGAGTCCCAGAGCAAGAATCCCCCATTTAGAAAGTAAAAACAACTATACCTATATAATATACTTTAGAACAACATATATGCATTATGTGTATGTTTGCATGCATATAGACACATATATGTGTGGACAGATTGACTGATTTAAAAAGCAGGGTAATGGGTAACACAAGAGTCAAGATGCTTACTATCTCAGGTAGGCACAGGCATGGGGATAGGATGGGGCAGGAGCACATATGTAGATGTTATTGTCAACCTTCTTCCAATTCTTGCGTTGAGTGATGACTTCATAGGGAATTTATTATAATTCATAAATAGATAGATATATGCACACACGCATGGGCCAATGAGGAGAGCTTTTTGTGAATCAATTAATACGATTTATTCAACTCTGCATTGATCCAAAAATAAATAATAATGATAAAATAAACTCATGAAGACATAAAGTATTACTAGGACCTTTGAAGCCTCTTGTGTGCCCTACTAGATCACATTTCCCTCCCTCCTTCATTGTCCTAAATTTTGTTAATCATTCCCTCATTTTTCTTGTTTCTCCTAAATACGTATGTATTGCTAAACTATTATTCAGTTTTGTTTTTTACTCTTATAGAAATTAAATCATACTGAAAATATTCGTGTATGACAATTTTCCTCAATATAATTATTTTCAGATACATTCATATTAACGCATGAAGTTGTAGTTCATTGTTTTCTATTGTTATGTAGCATCCCATCAAATGAATATAATATATATTTATCCATTCTAGTATTAGTAGACATCTGGCTTCTTTCTAGTTTGAGGCTTCTACTGACAACTTGTTTTGAACATTCTTTCATGTCTCTGGCAGCACATGCACAAGAGTTTCTGTAGGGAAATTATATACACACACATATATATATGGAGTTGACAACACATAGGATTTGCTCATCTTCATCTCTAATATGTAGAACCAAAAGATTTTACAAAGCTGTTGTACCAATTTATATTCTCACCAGCCATTTGAGTTTTATGATGCTCTGCATCCTTTTAATTACTGATATATTAAAGGTCTTTATCATAAATGGATGCTGTATCATGTCAAATGCTTTCTTTGCATCTATTGAGATAATCATGTGATTTTTATTTCTCATTTTGTTAATGTGGTGTATCACATTGATTGATTTGCAGATGTTGAACCATTCCTGCATCCCTGGAATAAATCCCATGTGATCATGGTGTGTGATCTTTTTAATGTATTGCTGTATTTGATTTGCTAGTATTTTGTTGAGGATTTTTGCATCAATGTTCATCAGTGATATTAGCCTGTAATTTTCTTTTTTGTGTGTTGTCCTTGTCTGGTTTTGATATCAGGGTAATGTTGGCTTTGTAGAATGAGTCAGGAAGCTTCCCCTCCTCTTCAATTATTTGGAAGAGTTTGAGAAGGATAGGTATTAAGTCATCTTTGAATGTTTTACATTCTGGATTCTTATCCTTTGTCAGTCTTGTGTTGCATATACCTTCTCCAAGTTTGTAGTTTATCTTTCCATTTCCTTTATGGTGGCTTTTGATAAATAGAAATTCTTCATTTAAATATAACCAAATTTATCAAACATTTGCGCTTCTTGTCTTATTTAAGAATTCTTTCCATGAACCAATAGCAGGAACCAGCAAACTATAGCCCATTGGCCAAATCTGGGATTTTGTATTTTTATGGCCTGCTAATAATGTTTTACATTTTTAAAAGCTTGTGAAAATAAACAAGGACTAATATGCAATAGAGATAGTATATGATGTGCAAAGCCTAAAGTATTTACTCTCTAGTCTCTTACATAAAAAAGTTTGCTGACCCCTACTCTAGGACCATAAAGACAATCTTTTATAACAGCACTGTCCAGTAGAGCTTTCTGTGATGACAGAAATGTTCCATAATCTATGCTATCCGCTATGATAGCCACCGGCCATATGTGGATATTGAGTACATGAAATGTGCTTAATGGAGTAAGGAACTGAATTTTTAGCTTTATTTAATTAATTTAAATTTAAATTGCTAGATATGTCTCATGGCTACTGTATTGAACAGCATAGTGCTATGTTTTTAACTAAAAGTTTTAACGTTTTGCCTTTCAGAATTGTCTTGAATCCAACTAGAATAGATTTTTGTACATGATGCTGGAGATCAAATTTCATTTTCTCATAGGGATAAAAAATGATGTTTCCTTACCATTTTTCTATCATGATACAAATAGAATAATATATATGTAGCAGACTGGGTAGAGGTAAGCGACTGCTTGAGGCCAGAGGCAACTTTAGAAAATCATATCACCTGTGATTTTTCTTTAAATGTATCATTTTCATGACACTTGTGCACTAGGCTTACTTCTAAGCACTGTACAAATATTAACTAACTTAATCCTCATACTTGTACTATCATTAGCCATATTTTCTGCATGAGGAACTGTGGCACAAAGTATGGCCAAGGACAGAGAGACAGTAGGTGCCACAGTAGGACTTGGACCCAGGCAGTTTGGTGCCAAAGCTCGTGCTCTTAAACCACTACCCTAGACTGACTCAGCAAATTATGGCATTGTTTATTCCATTCTAAAGCATATACATTTAATTTCTTTAAATTTCTTTTCATTGCCTTATTGCATCGGCACAGGCCACCAGTCGCTGCACTGTTAAACTGGTAGTGGCAGCACTCTTGCCTGTCTTATTCCAGATTTTAAAGGGAATAATATTTTAGTATGATATTTGCTTCATTTTTGTCAATATACTTTATCAAGTAAAAGAGTTCCCTTCTACTGTCTGTTTGCTAAGATTCCTCATCATGAGTTGTGAAATTCATGAAACTGAAATTTTAATCAAAAGCTTTTTCTGCATATACTGAAATTATATCACTTTCACCTTTAATCTCTTAATAGGGTGAATTGTATTAATCATTTTTCTAATGTCGAAGCAACTTGGCATTCTTAAAATAATCTTGTCATGATGTTTTATATACATAAATGTATATAAGTTATGTCACATATGACATAGTTATATGGCACATATATATTTATATGGAGAGAAAAAGAGAATATGAATTGGAGTTGGTTTGCAATTTTTTTTTTTAGGATTTTAGTATTAATTTTCATGACTAAGACCAGCATATAATTTTCCTTTCTTCTACAGCCCTTGCCTGGTTTTTCTCTCAAGGTACATGAGCCTAATTAAATCGGCTGGGGAGTGCCCTTTTCTATTCTCTGAAAGTATGTAAGATTAAAAGTATCTATTCATTGTTTGGTAGAATTTTTTTTAATAAATTCTCTTAAATCTGTTTGAAAACACTGATGTCTGCCCTTATTTTCAAGGGATAATTTCTGAGTATATAATTCTTGGCTGTCTCCTGGCTTCCTTCTTTGCAGGTGCTCTCTCAGCTCTAATTGTCAGTCTTTTGTAGGTGACCTATATGCTCTCTCTGGCTGCTTTTAATATCATCTCTTTGTTTTAGTGTTCTTTAGTTTCTCTACAAATGTGCTTAGGTATGGATTTATTATTATTTATCCTATTTGGGATTTGTTGGGGATCCTCAGTCTGAAGATTAGTTTCTTTCATCAATTTCAGAAAATACTCAGCTATTAACTCATTGAAAATTTCCTCTCTTCCATTCTTTCTATTCTATCCCTCTAGTACTTTGACTAGATTCATGTTAGTCCTTCTAAGTCTGTCATCCATTGTGCTTGAAATATATTTCATATTTTCCATCTCTTAGTTTCTCTATGCTGAATTCTGAGTAATTTCAGATATATAGACAAGTCTATCAATTCTCTTCAGCTTTGTTTAACATTCTTTTTAAGCCATACATCAAGTTTTAATTTAAACTCTTATTATTTTTTCATGTCTAGAAGATCTATTTTACCCTTTGTCCAATTTCGCTAGTCAAACGGATAGTTTATTTCTTAGTCATACTTTCAATACTCTATTTCTCTAACTTGTTAAATATACTCAATCATTTTATATTATGTTTCTAGTAATTCCAGTGTTTACAGTCTTTGCAGGTTTGTTTAAATTTGGAAGCTTGTTTCTGTCGATACTTTCTCAAGGGTTTTTGTTTGTTTTCTTGTATCTTTTGAGTTTTGATTATGGACTCAATATTGAGTATGTAAACATGCAGAATAAACAATGATTCAATATTGGGAATCAAGTTAAAGGAAGTTATTTCTTTGATAGGTTAAATGACATAAAATATACAATCATCTTGATAAATGCTGAAAAGTTAATAACATTTGTCACCCATTCAAGATTTTTTTACTTTTAAGGAAACAGTAAACTAAGAATAGCATATATCCCTAATAAAAATAATGTGTATCTTAAACAAAATATCAGCCACATAATGATACAACGGTGATGTATGCATTAAAAACTTAAAATTATTGTTTCAAAACATGTGTTTTCCACAAACTGAGGGAAATGGGCTTTCCGGGATGGTGGGGAGCTAGAAAGAGATACTTCTTAGGGACTTAGAGGCACAGACTAATTTTCTTCCTGGGTGAGGATGGGACCTCACTGATACTGAGTTTGGGCCAAGATCTAGGAAAGTCTAATGTTTGCAAACATCCACTTAAATGAAAACACTAAGCAGAAAGATGTGTACATTTTTCTTGAGCAGTGATGTGAGCCCTGACTATAAAAGAACTATGGAATAACTTAAAATTAAGCCTCTCTCATCTGGTAAGTCTCTACCTTTTGCAGACAGTGTCATCATCAGCTAGGTGCTGCTCATCAGGACAGTGTCATCATCAGCTGAGTGATGCTCATTGGGAGGTTGAGAGATACTGCATTATTGTATGCTGTATTTGTTAGGATTTTGTGCCCTTGACTAAATTAATCTGGAAGTTACAGCAAACTAAGGATGTGTATGTTGGTCTTTTCCAATCAATCAACAGTACTTCTGAAATCATACCACAGAACACTAATGCCAGGGGCTGATGGATTGAGTCCAAAAAAGTACTATGATCAAAATGTTTGGAAAATAATATGTATTTAAACATATCCTCTTCTTGGAAATTTACAATGCACAGTAGATAATTAAAGCCTCTGTGAATTCCAACAATAAAGAAAACAGGTTGGTTCAGACAAGGGGTTAGAACACTTTATTTCCTATAAGGGCCAGATAGTAAATATTTTAGACTTTGCAGGCCCTATGGTTTCTGTTGCATCTATTCAACTCTGCATTTGTAGAACAAAGCAGCCATAGAAAATACTGGAACAAATAGGTGTGACTGTGTTTCAGTAATTTTTTTTTTATAAAGACAGGGAGAGGGCTGAATAGGACACACGTGCCATAGTTTTGAGTAATTGACCATATCCTGTACTTATTTGATTACAGAAATTTTTTTCACCCAAATCCCAATTAATAACCTATATGCTTTAAAATAATAGGCAAATTAAAGTGATAAATCCTACTTGAAAAGCAAAAGTAATTCTTTTAAATTGTTTTCCTTTTTTTAGCTTTATGTAAGATTTATGGAAGATACATTACATATTATCCAAAAATATCAAGGTGAAAGAAAAACAATATGATTTTTTTATCTGTTATATTCAATTTCCTTATACATGGACTTCAATATTCACTTCTCATTCAACTTGTCTTTAATGATATATCTGTCTTGTGATTATCACGTTACAGAAAATCAATTTGAACGCATAATATCCAGAGTTGAGGCTAAAATATAACAGAGATTATTAGAACTGCAATTGCAAATTAAATACTTTAAACTGTATACATTTTATGATTTTCTTGTCTTAAACTCTTAATGAGGTAATATGTGTCCATGAACTGAAAAGTCAACTCTGTGGCAGGCACATATTTGATAGATGCTGACCATACAGCCACCAAATTATGTCGCTTCCTGCAATCCTTACCTCATAATTGCCCTTTTGATCACTGTACAGACAGTCTCCGACTTACAATGGTTCATCTTATGATTTTTTGACTTTATGATGGTACGAAAGCAATATGCATTCAATAGAAATCATACTTCAAATTTTGAATTTTGATGTTTTCACAGGATAGTGATATGTGGTACGATCCTCTCTTGTGATACTGGGCAGCAGCAGTGAGCCACAGCTCCAAGTCAATCACAAGATCACGAGGGTGAACAACCGATACACTACTGACAACCACGCTGTATCCACACAACCATTCTGTTTTGCACTTTCAGTACAGTATTCAATCAATTACATGAGATATTCAATCCTTTATTATAAAATAGGCTTGATGTTAGATGATTTTGCCCAACTGTCGGCTAATGTAAGTGTTCTGAGCACATTTAAGGTAGGCTAGGCTAAGCTATGATGCTCTGTAGGTTAGGTGTATTAAATGCATTTTCGACTTACGATATTTTCAACTTACAATGGGTTTATTGGGACATAACCCCATCATAAATTGAGGAAGATCTGTATTTGGTACATTAGTATTATTAAGCAACTCCATCCCTGAAACATAAAAGAGGTACTACGAACAATTTATATACATTTTCTACTTTCTAAATTTAATAAATGATTTTTTCATCCTTCTGTGGGATTGATATATTCTAAATGTATAATTTGCCCTTCATTTCTTAACGTTAACAGTATCTCAACACAAGGTATTCCTAGAGATTTTAAGGAAAGTAGAGTATTTTGATGGAAGAGAGCAAGGTTCACCCTTAGCTTAACCACTGTGTGAACGTGAACAAATCACTTTACTTCTTCAACCATCATTTTCTTCATCTGTAAGATAGAAAAATTAAAGCCTTTTCACAAGGTTAGTATGATAATTACGTGTCATCATATATGTGAAAATATGAGTTCCTGACCCATAGTAGATACTTGAGAACTGGATAGTTGCATCTGAAGGAGAAGTGACTCTGTTTCATTAATTTTCTTCACCATGACTTATTTGCAGTCTAAATATGTTTAGAAGGCAAGTTTCATTCTTCAGACGACTCAGTTAAGGGAATCAACAGAGGAATCAAAGTACATTTTATTCACATTTCAAAACAAGATATTATAAGGATTCCACACATGGTTTAGAAGTAGTCTTCACCAGACAGTAGTGTGGTAACAGAGTCCTAAATAGTACAGTGATGGGAAGACAGGATTATTCATTCTCATGACGATTCTAGAGCAACAGCCTGGTGAAGCCCACACTTGCATTACTAATAGTTGTATTATTTATTTATATTGCTTATTTTAAAAGCATTCAACAGCAAAATCTCCCTTTCCACTAAAGATTTCCAATCACAAACCTCTCTTAGCCAACTGTAATGCATTTCTCAGTATTATGCTCTATTCCACCCAGCATGCAGCTCAGCCATCCCCAACTACTTTACTTCATTCAGATTAGAAATACACTACCTCTATTTTGCTGAGCTTCAGAGATCAGAAAACAAACCTAATTCCAGTCTGCAGAGAACATCAAATCATTACATAATACAATTTATCAAAAGACTACATGCTGTTAAAAAGTTAGTTTGGACCAAACTTACTTTTAAATAGCTGTTATAATGCTTGCATGAGAGTATTCAAAGTCTTATTTAATTTGTTTTAAAGAGCTAGAACCTCTGAACCACATCCCCAGACAGTTTTGGGCAATTACCACCTAGTATGAGCAACACTATTTGAATATCTCCATTGTGGAATCTGGTTTGCTACCTATAGGCCTCTATACACAGCACTTTCAATTAGGGAACCTGGCTTATTCTTTTAATGTCCCCACAGGACATGATGTAATTTTAAACTTCAATCTTCATTAGTGCACCATGGTCTCAACTCTTAATCTCTTGCCTAATTTAATTCTGTTCATCTACTCTTCTTATCTGACCTCTGTAAAACTAACTTTAAGGTTGTGTGCACTATTGTAAATAACTTTCCTGGATGAGTATCATCGAGGATTCCAGTCAGCAAGCTAGAGGGCAAGATGGCTAAATTATGGGCCATTTCCCCAACAAGCCA
Organism: Ceratotherium simum simum; assembly: GCF_057802395.1. Lineage (NCBI taxonomy): Eukaryota > Metazoa > Chordata > Mammalia > Perissodactyla > Rhinocerotidae > Ceratotherium > Ceratotherium simum. The sequence continues at coordinate 9,816,229 of NC_141940.1, read as the reverse complement.
TAGACTTTGAAGCTGCAGGTCTTTGGGTCACTATTTCTCTACCTGGATCAGCCTTCTTGCCCTCTTCCGGTAGAACACTTATGTTTATCTTTCCACCTGAAACCATCTCTAACTTTCCCACAGCAACTGTCATTGTAGGTTGTTTTCTTTTATCCCTCACTAGACCAAAAATCCTTCAAGGGCAGAGACCCATCATTTCTTTTATTCTCCTGCATTTTGCACATTACGAATAAGGGGAGCTGCTGTGCTGCATAAGGATTTGTTTAAATTAGAATACACTGTGAATTATGAAGTAAATCTGATAAATATATACACCTCATTGGGATCCCAATACCTAATACCTTTCACTTTCACCTGCAAGTTGCCTTCATCCTCCACTTTGGCATATAGTATTAAGCACTTCTGTGATGCTTCTGTCATTTGTCATTTAATCCTAGGTTCCATGCTCCACAAATCTTCTTTACTTAACTGTTCTCTCTCATTTGCCCTTGGTAATTTCATCAACTCTGATGGTTTTTGAGTCAGATCTGAGTTCAAAGCCCAGCTCTGCTCTTTAGAAGCTATGTGACAATAGACAACCCACTTACAGCTCCTTTTCCTTTCACCAACCATCAAAATATGTTTCTTTGCACATTTATCTAATACTACAGTTTTAACTTCCTCAAAAACATAGATATATTTAAGTCTCCCATACCTAGCATAGTGTCTGGTACAGATAGGCAATCAGTAAAGGTTTATTGAATAAGTGAATCATCTCAGGGTGTTATGAAGGATGAAGTCACTTATTCAATCATTCGTTCAACCATTCATTCATTCACTCTCTGTGTTTGAGACATTTTTCTTCTACTTCTGTTATAGCATTTTCAAGTGAGGCAGTCCTGGGTTCAGATTCTGGCTTTGCCACTTACTATATGTGCCATTTCATACTGAGTTTTTTACATATCCAACTTTCCACTTGATTATAAACTCCTTAATGGCAGGGAATATATATTATTCATCTTTAAGTTATTCCCCTTTAAAGAATATCATGGTGACTCTCTAATATGAATTCCATAAAAGGATGATTAATGAAAAGCTAGTGCAAAAGCACTATAACAAGTGTAAAGTGCTTTATGTAAACATGATCTTTTCATAATTACTGTGCTGGTCTTCCTCATTATAACCCCTTCTGTAGCAGCACTTCCATGGGCTACAGTATAACCTTGATAATGAGAAAGATCTAGCTTTCAGTTCCTACTCTGCTGCTTTCTACATATGTTATCTTCAACAAATCACTGACAATCATCAACCTCTCTATTACTGCTTTAAGATAACAGTTACATTAGATATTATACTTAAGGCCTGGCACACCGGAGACAGGAGACACTCAATTAACATTTGTTATCTTTCTTCCCTGTTTTGGTTCAAAGGGTGTTGTAAAATGACCTGCCTTTACTAAAACCCATTTTTGAGTAAACTTATTTATTCTTCTCCAGATATCTCATTCCAATAATTTAACTCTTTATGAGTGGTCTGTGGTCACTCTAGGTTGAATTTCTCTAAGGAAAATGTGGTGGGAAAATAGAGTAGGAAAAAATGAGAAAAAAAAAACTCAGCCTATTTATTAACAAGTATAAAGAAAAACACTATGTCTAAACAAATTTCTACCAGGTGTTGGTAACAGTAATAACAGCTAACACTTGTGAATGTATACTATGTTCCATATACTGAGCCAGGGACTTTGCACATGTTATCTCATTTCATCCTCATGATACTTTGCAGTGGGTACTATTTGTATATATCATCTCATACATTAGGAAGACAGAGAGGTTAAGAAACTTGTTGAAGGTGATAGAGTTGAATATTAACCAAAATCTGTCTGTTGTATCATCAAGACATGAGATGAGTTTTGAGCCTAACGAAGATTTCAATTCAACAACAAAATATTTGCATTTTTGTTATTGTACAAAAGGAGTAGTGTGGTGGAGTACAGTAGTTCCTAAAAGCAAGTTTGCAACAGAATTATTTGGGAGCCCTTAAGAAAAACAGATTCCTTAGTGGCTGCACCAGTTTGCACTCCCACATGGAAAACAGTACGGAGATTCCTCAAAAAATCAAGGATAGAACTACCATAGGATCCAGCTATTCCACTGCTGGGTATTTATCCAAAGAACTTGAAAACATCAGTGCATAAAGATACATGCACCCCTGTGTTCATTGCAGCGTTATTCACAATAGCCAAGGCTTGGAAGCAACCTAAGTGCCCATCAAGGGACGAACGGATAAAGAAGATGTGGTATATATACACAATGGAATACTACTCAGCCATAAGAAACGATGAAATCCAGCCATTTGTGACAACATGGATGGACATTGAGGGTATTATGCAAAGTGAAATAAGTCAGAGAGAGAAGGTCAAATACCTTATGATTTCCTTCATTAAGTAGTAGATAACAACAACAATAAACAAACACATAGAGACAGAGATTGGATTGGTGGTTACCAGAGGGGAAGGGGGGAGGGAGGAGGGTGAAAGGGATAATTCAGCACATATGTGTGGTGATGGGTTGTAATTAGTATATGGGTGGTGAACATGATGTCATCTATGCAGAAATAGAAGTATAATGATGTACACCTGAAATTTATACAATGTTATAAACCAATGTTACTGCAATAAACAAAAAATTAAAAAAAAAAAAAAAAGAAAAACAGATTCCTGAGCCCTACCCCAGACCCACTGAATCAAAATCTCTGTTGGTGGGGTTCAGCAACTGTTGTTGGTGGTGGTGGTTGTTTTGTTTGTTTTTTGATTTTTCTTTCTTTTTTTATGAAGACCTCAGGTTATTCCAAGGAAAATACACGTTTAGAAATGAATGCTGTGTGGTGCAAATAATTCAGTATTTAGAGTCAGAAAGGGAGAGAGCAAATCCCAGCTCTGCCTCTAATTACCTGGGTGACACTAAACTATTTTGAGCTTCAGATTCCAAATAGGTAAAATGTAAGGTGACCAACCCATCTTGGTTTAGCACTAACACTGCCACATTCCAGGAAATGCCTCAGCTCCAGGAAAGTGAGGATGACTGGTCACCCTAGCATAGTAAGAGTACATCCTAGCGTTAGTAGGATATAAGGAGACACCATTTTCAAAGCATCTAACCCAGTACCCTGAACACAGTATACTCTTATCCCAGATCATTTATTTGAGCTCCAAACACACATATTTAACTGCAATGTTGACCTCTACTCCTAGATATCGTAAAGGCTCCTCAAACTCAACAGTGGACACCAAACTACAATATTCCCCACTCATCTATCCAAGTCGCAGCAGTTAGAGATGGCCTCTTAGAAAGGGATGATTAGAAAAACTATTTAAAAATAGTGTATTCAGTGTTATGGAAACCAACAGGGACTTTAAAGCACTCAAGAACAGCAATAGTGAAAAGATGTTGCCACTCTTAGGCCTAAAGGGGACAGGAGAAAAAAACATAGCTGTACCCTTGAAAGAACTATAGCTTAGAAGTGAACTACTCTACAAGAACAGTGGTCTTAGGTTAGGAATGAATTCACTAACAAACCATGGACAAAAGGGACGTGCTAAAAGAATAACGCCCAACGTCTCTCTCTCTGCACCAGGATGATCTCCTGCCAGTCTCTCATTGGCCAAACACAACCAGAAGACAGACAGCAAGGAAACTGAGTTGATGTAGTCTCCCAGGGGAGAGAGAAGGATGAAGAAGCGCAAAGAGTGAATCAGAAAAGGCAAATGGAAAATATCTAGCACACCCACCATATGCAGACCTCTTACAGAGTACCCTATATCTCAGTGATCAACGCTACCAACCGTCTAGGTGCGTAAGCCATGATTCTGGCACTTATCCTCAACACTTGCTTCTCCATCATCCCTCATATTCTATTCAAGGGAAACTCTCATTCATTTTACTATCAAAGTCACTCTTGAATCAGCCCACTTTTCTCTATCTCCACCACCACCACCTTTGCTCAAGTTACTCTCATATCTTGCCTTGATGAATCTGTGAGCCTCCTAATATGCGCGCTCCTGCTCCAGTCTCCTTCCAATATGTTCTCCAGGGAATGGGGGTTGGTGAGAGGTAAAACTGAAGAGGTAGGTCTTAAGGCGCCTTGTAAATAATGAACACCTGATGTAAAGTAGAGAGAGGGATGGAGGGACTGGGAAAATTGGAGAGCTATTAAGCGGGTAAAAACCATAGGGCTCGGTTACTGATGACTGAATAGATGTTCAGGGTGAGAAAGGAGAGAGGAGGAGGAAGAGGAAGAGAATGGAGGAGGGGGAAACAGGGAGGAGGAGGAGAGCAAACATTCAATGAGCATTTATTATCTGCCTGGCTCAATCCAAGCACTTTGAGTACATTATCTCATGTAATCCTCACAACTACCCTACAAAGTAAGCACCTTTGCTATACCTATTGTACCATATGAGGAAACTAAGACTCAGAGACTTGAAGTGACTTACCCCATATTACACAGTGAATAAGAGCCAGAATTAGAATTTAAATCCAGTTCTGGCTTCAGATCCTGCATTCTTCCCTCTATAACAGTGGCTATCAAATCTTTTCCATAAAGGGCCACATAGTAAATATTTCTGGTTTTATGGGTTATATAGTCTCTGTCACAACTACTCAACTCTACTGTTGTAGCACTAAAGCAGCCATAGACAATACACCTCTGGACATGTATGACATGGTTGTATTCTAATATAACTTTATTTACAAAAACAGGTGACTGACCAGTTTTGACTTTTGGATAATAAGGTACTAACACCTGCTCTATGATAGTTTCTCAACCCTTGCTACACAAAAGCATTACCTGAGGAGTCTTAAAAATGCAGATGTCCAGATCACATCCCATAGCAGTTGATCCTGAAAAGGCATTTGAGACAAACAGACCCGAGTTTGACCTTGAAAGTTGCTTGACTGTTTTTAACCTAGAGATAAGAAAATTGAGGTTCAAAGAGATTAAGTAAATTGTTCAAGGCTACAGCTACCAAGTGAAAGGGGCAATGGACACCTACATCTTCTGTCTGCCTTCAAATCCATGTTCGGTTCTCACGGCACCTGGCAGCACGTCAGCTGTGAAAGGTTTATTGTCTCACGTTGATTAGACTGATCATTAATATGCCTTTAACCAGTCAGAAATGACTTGATTCCATATTATATCCTCTTTTGTTTGTGGAGGGCAGAATTTTTTGGAAAGTCGAAGAAAAATACTGCTATTAAGAAAGATGATTTCATTTCAGTAATCTGTTTTATCTGACATGTTAAATATCACATTTATTATTCTAAGAGACAAACATCATACCCAATCAACATTTTCCTTTAAAATGTTGGGATTGTGGAATTTTAAGGTCTGAAACTCACTCTGAAAACTTGAAACAAGAGTAACAGCTTTTGCTAGAATTAAATATATCATTACCTCTCAAATAGAAAAGCATTTATTTTTCACACAAAACCAGTAGCAGTGGGTGATAAAGATGATTCTGTTTGACGTGAGATTATGCTCAAGACCTCTGGGTCAGTAAATCTGTAAAGAATGCCACAAGTCATAGAATGTTAGTGTAAATTGCAGTGGATCCAAAACTGCTATTAAAATAAAACACTTGAGGCCCCTATTTAAAAGTTGAAGTGCGCGCATCACATTTAAATTCACAGTGAGGAGAACCTGACAGTCTGAGACATTCTAAGATCTGTAATAGTCACATATATATCTAGGGGGACAAAATTTATCTAAAAAAAAACTTATAAGTTCTTACTAGTATACTTATATACCTCAAATTCCATCTGAAATTAAATATAGACAAGCTCAAAATTGTTCTTGTATAACCTCAGCTTATGTAAAAAATAATTATGAACAACACTGTTTTACAAAAATCAGTATCATCCAAAATTTAACCAAGAGTGTTAATTATGTTAACATATAAGTATGTTCATTGGTTTTTTTTTCAGTTTCTATAGTGATTTTTTAACCATTTCTTAGCTTTACAGAGCTGAATTATTTTTATTAAATGGAGATGGTTTGCAGGAATTTGCAAACTGTAAACACTCAATAAATATTTGTTAGATGGGTCATTTTGAAGTACTGAATGATGATCACATAGAGCTAAACATTGTTTATTTTAACAAAGAGAGAAAACCAATCTCAAAACAGGACTTTACCAACTCACAAAATAATAGAAGGCCTTTGACTTTTCACTCAAAGCTGTAAGGAACAATCAGAGGGTGGTACACACCCTTCCCCAGCTCGAAATCTCCTTCACCCGAGGCAGCTTCTAGCAAACAAGATGCTATTTGCTTAGCACTTCTGAGCCACTGGTGATTTCAATCAGATAATTTGAGAGAGCAGGGGAATTGGCACATTTGCAGAATCAATCACACCTATGCGGAGTCAGAAGCCTTTTACATCTTTGCCCCTGTAATTGGCCAAATCTGTGTGGAGTCAAGGGAAGCAGGTATGAAACTACCAAAACTTCAGGCTACTGCAAAATTTCCTTCACTTATTTACATTTACAATATGCACCTCCCACTTTGTAAGCACTGCAAGTGAATATCATAGTATTCAACGAATGGTTTACTGAAAATGTGAGTGACATGTATATATTTTCACCTGATAAATACTATTTTAAATGTGCAAGGCAAGTTGACTTTTTCAAGGAATCCTAGGGAAACTTTCTCTAAGAAGAAAAGGTCTGTCAATGACAGAACTGTACATCCTCTGAGTTGGTAATTCTTAACCTCTCTAGGTCACTGGACCCCTTTGAGAATACAGTACATGGAAAGTTACGGAACTTCTTGCAAGGAAAAATACCAGGACAGACGAGCAAAACTTTGCATACAATTTTAGAAAGTTCAAAGACCCCTCCCCAAAGTCTCAGATTTTAGAAAGCATTTCTGCTCTAACTCATCACTTCTGAGAGGTATTAAAGCTTAAGACAGTAAACGTGAAGCAAAAGTAACATCCCATTATACCCACTATTAGGTTGAAAATACCTTTGACTCTCTTGCTTTGGCAACAGATGATATTTAGCACCTACTACGTACCAGGGCCTGTTTTAGGTGCTGGGGAACAATGAACAAGACAGAGACCCAGCTGTCATGAAGTCTATCTTTTGAAATGCAATTCAAGCTGCCTATAGCATATGTAACAAGATGAAAAAAAACATCTTAAGAGGTAATACCAGAATTACTATTAAGCTGTGATTTGCAACCTTGGTTGTATATTAGAATCACCTGAGGCACTTTAAAAACTCTCAATGACTCAGCCACATTGCTGCAATGTCACCTCCCTCCTCTTACACTTTCTGTAGAGATTTGTACTCTCAGAAATACATTGTGAATACTGCATTTTATGCGTGCATGTGTGTGTGTGTCCATGCCCATGTGTGTATGGGGTGGGAGGGGATGAGCACTGAGGAGAAAGGGTCTAAGTCGCACACAGGTATAGACTAATTGCAGAGTTGGGCCAGCACATGAAAGGTGGGGAAATGATCAATGAACAGGACAATTCAGTGGAAGAAGGATCTCAGAGCCAGAGGTGATCATGAGAACCTGAGGCCCCTGGGGGAAAATGTGGAAGAATTCCTGAGGCCAGTGAATTCTCAAAGAGTGTGAATCTTAAAGGTTAGGGAGACTTCAACAGGTATCTGGGTCACACTTACTTTGAAATACAGCTGTGGCATCTGTAAGAGTGTTATTATAGAATACTGTAATAATTTTCACCTGCTTTGAGTACAACTGAACCCAAAGAAATAAGTGGCTACATGTTTGAGGCAATCCCCTAGAAATTTAACACTCACTTGAAGGAACAAGTTATGCCATACTGATTATCTTTTCTTTCTTTCCTTTTTCTCTCTCCATTCCTCCCTTTTTAATTCCTTTTAATCAGCTATACTATTTGGACTTGAGATAAGCAATACGTCCCTTATCCAACCTAGTGTGGTCAACAACAGACGTTGCAACAAGCAAGAATGCTACAATTCTAGAAGTATGTTATTGTGGGAGATCAAGATTTGGCCACCCTGAAATCTATCTCTTTACCTTGGTTGTTTTCTCTAGGGACATTTGACCTCCCCCACTAACTGCCTAAAGAATTTGACATGGTGTCTCCTTCCTGGAACGGATCTATCATGATGGCTGTAAAGATAATGTAGGATAAATGTTACAATAGGAAAGGCACCAACAAGCCCATCTTATCGGAAGTTCTGTCTCTCTGGCCACATTCTCTGGATGGCCCTGCGAGGAGTTGCCAGACAATCATTTACATTGATAAGAAAAATCTCCATTTGTAAAGGTATCTCCCTCTCTGTTTTGGGAAGCGGGGGTGGGGGGGGGTTGGGGGGGTGTGGACTCATTTCTAGGGGCTTATCAGTGTGAAAGGTGAGGCCTTAAATCTGCATAATAACCTTACTCTTGTTTACTGTGCTTTAGTGGTAATCTCCTGTAACTGACTCCCCCCACCCCCAACATCCTCCTTTGTTGTTGGCTGAACATGGTATTTAAGACGAGAATTTCTGCTATTGTGTTGAGAAACGCAGTGTCCCTGGTTTCTCCCATGTATACATGTTATTAAACTTGGTATTATTTTCTCAATATTATTTCTCAAGACAGGTATAACCTGTCTTGTTAATTATTTGGCCAGCCATAAGAACCTTAAGGGAAAGGGCAGAGGGAGATTCTCCCTGTTCCCCCAACATTATAAAGTAAACCGAATTCTACAGCAGCTTTTTGGCTCTGAATAGAATCTGTGCTGGGAAGTGATGTTTTCACCTGGTTACAAGTATGACTCAAAAAGGAAACAACTCACTCATGGACCTTCCTGAATGGAAACTAATTCGTTTTCTATGCTTTCTGTAGTTCTAAGTTTAGTTTGAAGAATTACTTACAGGCTTCAAGAACACAACCCCGAACGATTTACATGCTGAAAGAAATGGTGGGACTTTGTGAACCTTGTTTGCTGTCGCATGCCTTTTAGAAGTTTTTGGATCTTTTAATTTACAAAGAAAATAGATAATATAACAAGAACCTTTTGATACCCACTATTTCAGTGGTATCCAACATTTCATCACCAAGCACTCATAAATTTCACAATTTCTGTTTGCTTATTGAATTATTTATATTCTACACGAGGGTTTCTCAACCTCGGCACTATTGCCATTTTGCGCCAGAAAATTCTTTGTTGTGGGGGGTGCTGTCCTGTGCATTGTAGGATATTTAACAGCACACCTCATCTCTACACACCAGATGCCAGTAGCATCCCTCCTACCAGTTATGACAACAACCAATGTCTCCAGACATTTCCAATTGTCCCTGGAGTGGCAAAATTGCCCCCTGATGAGAACCACAGGTATATACTATTTCATAAAGAATTCAAAATAGCTTACAATAAAATAAAAATTAAATATAAATATCAAGCATCAGTACCAAAGAAATATATATTATGAATAAAAACCCAAAACCAGCCAAAGAGGATAGGAATAGAGGTACGAAGATACTAAGGACTAAAAGGTCTGATCTTGTTGAGCCTCAGATAGTTTTTCTGAGCTTTCTGGCAGCCAAAGGAGAGAAAATCAGAAACAGAGACATAGAGAGACTGCCTTAACATGCATAAACAGAACTTTTTATATACCCTACAAACCTGTCTCTTCTTAAACATACAAAACACACATGCAAAACAAACACACGCACACACACAGTCCTTCTACATCTCAGTAATAACCTCATGATCTGTCTATCCAATTATTCAAAAGTGTAAAACCTAAGGATTATCCTGGTTCCTTTCTTTCTCTTATCCACCCACCCCACACTGAGCCTCTTATTAACAAATCTTGTCAATTATAAAAAAAAATATATCTGAAATCCATCTATTTTGATCCATCTCCTTTGTCATCTCCCCTGGTTCAAGATTCCATCATGTCCTGCCTGATCTACACTAACAGCCTCCTAATTTGTCTCTTCATTTCCATTTTGTACCCCTCAGCCACTTCTCAGAGAAATCTTCTCGAATGTAAATCAAATCATGTTATTCTCCTGCTGAAGCATCCCAATGGCTTGTCAATGCACTGAGAATGAAATCTAAAGTCCAAAATCCAGCTCCTGCCTGTTTCTCCAAACTCTTTCTGACCTATCTCCCATCGTTCACTATGAGCCAACCAGACTGATCTTCCTTCAGTTCCTATAACATCAGTTCTCAGACTCTTCCCCAACATCAGGTACTGCAACTATTTCCAAGTTATTGATAAGAGCATAGCTCTGTGACTTTCAGCTACAATAACAATATATATACATATATATGCATATATACATGCATCATATACACATGAATCAATACGACTTATTACAGGGATTTTATGTTAGGCAAATGTAGGAGCTAAGTAAGCAGTCTTTTTAATGCTGTTGTCTTCATGTCTGACTTGGGAACGTGACATTTACAGGGAAGGCAGTAAGGAAGGGAAGACGGATGTAAAGTGGGGGAAGCAAGAACAAGCGGGAATCTACAAACATGAGCTGCAGCCCGTGAGCTTGTGCAGGAACCCACAAAGATGGACTAGAATTGTGTCAGTTCTCATTGCCTCCAACCTTGATAAAGTGCATGTTCTGCAGGGAAAGTTGGTGCCCTTCGTCATAAAGCTTAATATTCAGCTGATCTAGAAGTGAAAGGGGCTGAAGCAGGATCCAGGGGAAGATGGAGCAGTTGCAGGCCTGGCTGGTGCCCCATATCAATGAGATGAATTAGTAGATAAGTGAAGGGGACTGTGAACTATGAAAGCACCTGCCTCAACCTCTCACAAGTGAAAATCTCAATCACTGCTGCTTTTCTTCTATCCACCAAAACTCGGGTAAAATGTCTCTTATGGCCCAAACTAAGCAAAAAGATACAGGGAAAGGAATACTGTGAAAAGTAGTTCAACCTAGCCATGGTGACATATTACAGAGCCACCACATCTTCTCAGTTGATGAAATTTTGGTATAGAATATAAATTTATCTATTGATTTTGAACAAAAAGCAGCCAAAATTTAAAAAACTTCTATGGAGAGAAAAATTAAATAACATAGGTCACTTAGGTTGATTTCTCAGTAGTTCTTCAAAGATTCAATCATTTCTAAAATCAGATTGATCATGGGCAGCAAACAAGTCTAAATGATCACGCTTACGTTTTTTGTTATTACACAATACCAGTATTTTCACAAAAACATTATAATAACACTTTGTGTATATGTAATGATATTTTTACAGTTTGAAAACCATAGCTTCTATTTGAATTGGTAGAATATTGCTGCTTTTATGGATGTAATTATGAATTATGTATGCACTACCACCAATTCCAAGTACGTTTCTGTTCTATATCTTTCTTATTTTAGTAAGAACATTGTTTTTACCACAATGCTGGGCTCTACCAAAATTTTTTATCATTACATTTGTATTTCACCACAAAATAAATTGCATTTGTATTTTAAATTTATTTAAATTTAAATATATTTCCATGTAAATGTAAATTACAAAATAAAATGTTTTTTCTTCAGGTTTGAACTGTTAAAGTGAATTTACAGTAGCATTCACAATAATGTCAGATATTTCATCTTTGACACTGTCATCTTCCCAAAGCCTTGCCTTGATTCCATAAATTTGGTTTCTTAAAAATAGTACTATCATTGGAATAAACTCATTTTTTATCTAAAGTATCTGATGATATTGATATGAAATTCAACTCTTTTAACCATCTGTAAAGACCCCTTTCTGCTAGTGGAGCCAACACATTATGAACTATCCTTTTATTTTTCCTGTATGCACAAATATTTTGAAGTTGAAAATGAGCAAAATTAATTTAGAACAGCGATTTCATTCTAAAAGACAAGTCATGTTTCACACAGTAACATGTAAACCCACCTTTTGCAGCTGATTGTGTTAGTAGCCAATCTTAATCCACTGGAATTATCTTTAAGATTTGACAACTAACATTTGAAGTGGTTGCTGATGCTTCTTCAGCAGATTTGTGATTTCTGATTTTCACATGATCAATGATACCACTAAGACTCCAAAGAGGGAGTGGGAAATATCAATGAATTTTGCTTTTATCATTAATTTTCTTAAGAGATAAAAATTGAGTACTTAATATTTTCATTACATATGCACTTGCATATTTTGGAGCTCATAGCTACAGAGAAAGTGTATTGCAGAAAATGTAAAAATAACAAACAGTAAAATAACTAATTGTTGAATTGTACCTTATAAAAATGAGAGAACCAATAGGAAAGACATTTGGATTACTCTTTCTACAGACTATGGCACAGCTGCTCAACCCCAATTCCCCTCCCATATTTCTTGGACACAACCTACAATTTCCCATATTTCCCACCGACCCTGACAAGTGGTGACCTGGAAGCTTCATGCATTTTGCAGTTCTTGGCATAGACCATGGCACAACTGGCTCATGTAGGGTAGCAGTGTCAATTACTTCTCCCATTACCATTTGAGAGCAGAAAGAAGTAGTCATCCCTAGCACCATGTGTCAGACACTTTATCTGCAAACATCTTGTATGCTCTCCTTAAAAATAAAGGTCAGAGGGGCCGGCCTGGTGGGGTAGTGGTTGGGTTCGCGTGCTCCACTTTGGCGGCCCAGGGTCCACGGGTTCGGATCCTGGGCGCGGACCTATGCACTGCTTATCAAGTCATGCTGTGGCAGGTGTCCCACATATAAAGTAGAGGAAGATAGGCAAGGAAGTTAGCCCAGGGCCAATCATCCTCAGCAAAACGATGAGGACTGGCAATGGATGTTGGCTCGGGGCTAATCTTCCTCACCAATAAATAAATAAATAAATACATACATACATACATACATACATACATAAATGTCAGAGAAAGAGAAATGGTCTACCATTGTTCACTATACAAGCATCTCACACACTTACTAGATGAGACCGAGTCAGAAAATGGAAACATAAATTGCAGATCTGCCAAAGCTACCTTGACATATTTTAATGCAACTATTAATATTAATGCTTTATTAAAAATTAAATATCCAGGAGAAATGAAAAATCAGACTGGATTCCAAGAGTATAGGATTAAACAGGGACTCTCCCAGGCAAACTGGGACTTATTAGTACTCTACATTTAGTAATTATGACTCAATTTCAGTCTTATGTCTGATTCAAAGCCTCTCCCCATTTGAATTAGGCTCTGGGATCTGTCATCCATAAAAGGAGGTGAATAGGTAGTGCTCTGTCTCTTCTTTTGCTCTTGCCTCAACTCCACTACCTCTTGTTAGCCAGATGTGACCAGCCTTTAAAATGACCTCAAATAAATCTCATCTCCTGGTTCACACTGTTTTGTAGTCCACTCTCACACTGAATAGGGCTGACCTAGAAAAACAATAGGAAATTGCAGAAATGATGGAGTGTTTTTTCTGAGAGATAGTTAAAAAAGACTTTGTGGCATCCTCCCTGTTCTCTCTATTAGATAACTTGCTCTTTAGAAAAACAACTGCCACGTTGTGAGGACACTCAAGGAGCCTTTGAAGAGGTCCGTGTGGAATGGAAATGAGGCCTCTTTCCAATAGCCAACAAGGAATTGAGGCTTCCTACCAATAGCCAAGTGAGTAAGCCATCTTAGAAGTGAATAGTCTAGCCTCAGTCAAGCTTCAGATGGCTGTATCCCCAGCCACCATCTGGACTGCAACCTTATGAAAGACCTTGAGCCAGAACTACCTAGCTAAGCCACTTAATTTCTGACCCACAAAAACTATGAAAAAATAAATTTTTATTTTATTTAAGACACTAACTTTGGGGAATATTTGTTACACAGCAATCAATAACTAACAGATTCCTCCAGAGTTGGGAAGGAACAGGGGAATTAGAGAAAGAGGGGCAAGTTTTGCACTGGCTGCTGTATTTATAAATCCAGACTTTAGGGATCCATTTCATAATGTGTGTCCACATGCTGGCTTTTTTGCATGGCTCATTAGTCATTCTTCAGAGCACTGGCAATGGATCTCCATAATGAATTCTTTCACTCAGGCAATGCATTCTCTGGATGACTTCTTGCAACAACCTCTAAGCTGATGACTCTGGCAGTACACTCATAGCTTCTCCCTATTCGGGTCCTTTCACTCCAGTAAACAGCTTTCTTGGGCATGGTCCCATTGAGACATCAAGATGACTCAAGCTGACTACCTTGTGAGCTATCCACTTGGCCCAAAGGAAAATCACTGCTAATCTCTCTCCTTGCAAGGCCTTTTGGAGCTAACTCAATCTACTCTTAATGTATGTGTTCATTTATGGTCCCCAAACTCCTGAAGATATACTCCAGTTCTTCCAAAAACTCTTTCACTGTTCTGAAACTGAACTGAGCATATGAACTTCTGCCATTGAGGAAGTTTCCATCCAGAGAATGTAATGCTAGTCTCCCCTTACAGGCATACTGAATCTGTACAAGCGGTTCTTATGGAACCCTCTTCCAACTTGAGTTTAGTGGGAAAAATTTTAAAAGCCATTCTAGTTTTTATTCCTAAAAATTCTCTTTAACAGTCCCCTTTAAAAGTTTCATATTCTCAAGCCAGCCCTGATGACCTAGTGGTTAAAGTTCAGTGCACTCTGCTTCAAAAACCCAGGTTCAGTTTCCAGGCGTGGAACCACACCACTCATCTGTCAGTAGCCATCCTGTGGTGGTGGCTCACATAGAAGAACTAGAAGGACTTACAACTAGAATATACAACTATGTACTGGGGCTTTGGGGAGGAAAAATAAAGAGAGGAAGATTGGCAACAGGTGTTAGCTTTGGGCGAATCTTTCCTAGCAAAAAAATAAAATAAAATAAAAAGTTTCATATTCTCTTATACAGAAAAGATAGAGAAGAGGTCACTGGACCAATTTTGCTAGCTTTTAGAATGCCCTGCATGGATGTGTCTAGCACCATTGTTCTCAGCTTTAGGATTTTAGCCAAAATTCCTAGAAAACTGAAAAAGCACAACTTATTATCCAGTTACATTCTAGCTTGAATGTCTTGCTTTCCCACTGCCTGGGATATGGCTGGTAGATACACAATATGTATTTTTAAATAAATAGATGGAATTACCAAGATCTCATTATAATATAATAATATTATATAACAATACATAAATAAAGTACTCACATAAGGCATCTTATAGCAGTTATTTTGTAGCATAATGGCTGATTTCTTCAAAAACATTTTTAATACAGTAATGACTTTATAAAGCTGTTTAAAAATACTGTTCCTTGTTAACAGCAGAGGACACAGCAAAGCTATTGTTTCCAAAAATAATCGAATTCATATTCTTAGCAGGAGAATGCCTCTACTGAACTAGATCAAACATTAGGAATGAGGGATAATTTGAAATAAAAGATGGAAATCGCAATTGCAAAATGAAAAACTACGATGGAGAAAATGAATACCTGACTCGCTCTGGAGAAACTGTATGATGAAGTGCTTAGGAACATGGACTCTGGGGTTCAAATTTACCATATGTATAAACTTGTGCAAATTACTTAAATTCCCTGAGCATCAGTTATCTCATTTGTCAAAACAGAAATGATAATTGAACTTCACTCACAGGTGGTTGGGAGAATTAAATGAGATAGTACATACAGAACACTTAACACATAGTCAGTATGTAATAAATGTGAGCTTCTATCACTGAAGAATAACCAAAAGTATGAGAAACTTAAACAAGTTCTTCCAGGTCATGAAGAAAAGGGATAAAAAGATAAAAATTCTATGATAAATACATGATCAATATGGGAGACATACTCCAGAGATGCAACCTAGAGATAATTGGTGATCTTGAAAAAGATAATAAAACACAGAGGACAGAGTTAATGAGCAAAGATATGATAGAAAGCTTTCCCTCTACAGACAAAGACCATTTTCTTGAAAATTAAAAGTGCTCAAGGGCCGACCCCGTGGCTTGGGGGTTAGGTGCGCGAGCTCTGCTGCTGGCGGCCCGGGTTCGGATCCCGGGCGTGCACTGACGCACTGCTTAACCGGCCATGCTGAGGCCGTGTCCCACATACAGCAACTGGAAGGATGTGCAGCTATGACATACAGCTATCTGCTGGGGCTTTGGGGGGAAAAATAAATAAATGAAATCTTTAAAAAGTGCTCAAAATGTATTATGGAAAATAAATAAAATTAATTCCACTCCTACACTTATCTTGGTGCATTATTTTTTTCTTGATGGAATTTCTAGACTTCAGTCATAAAGAAAGAATTCCATGAATATCCATTAAAATAATACAAAGGAAGAAGAAGAAGAAGAAAAGCTAGCCCACAAAAGACTCAGACTTAGGTTGACCTCAGGCTCCTCTGCAACGCTAAATGCTGAAGGTTATGGAAGCAAAATCTGTGGCAGTTTTACTCGGCAAAATTGTCATTCACGTGTGAGTATATTTGTAAGCATGCTATCACTCAGAAATTATGCCAACCCGGTACTCTTCATGAAGAAACTATTTGGTATCCTTCTGAATTAAACTACTTGAAAATGTATGCCTGGAAAAAAGAGACAGAAAATATCAAGAGATAGACAATTAAATTTCAAGGCAATTTTGGAAAAAATTTAAAGAATAGGTTGCTGTATAAATATATACTCTAAATAACTGTAAATATATACTCTAAATAATTGCTTTTAGTGTAATCACTAATTTTGTATTTAATTACAAATAAGAAAATGATACTGTAAAAAACAAACAAAAATAAAAGTAAATTTTAAAAATGGATTCCACAACCCCAGGTTGTATTTGCAAAGATTCAGAAAGAAAGAAGTGGAAAACAAGTGTGATAAATTCCACATCTCACAAAGGGAGTGAAAATTAAAGGAGTTATTTCAGAAAAAAGAGTAAGATCACTCTTAACAGTGAAATAGTGGAGTTCTACCCATTAAAATCGGGAAGAAGGCAAAAATACTATCACCATTACTATTTAACATTAACATTTCTTTGGAAGTTTTCGCCTATTAAAACAGAAATAAAAAGTACCAGTGGACAGGAGGAAAATTGCATCATTATTACAAATTATGTGATTATAGAGCTAGAAATAAAAAAAAATTTTTTTGACTGAAAAGCTAGCAGAAATACGAGAAGTTTTCAATTGGACGTTAAATTAAAAGCTCAAAAATTAATAATGCTCCTGTGTATAGCAATAGCCAAGTTATAAATAATAAGGGAAAATATCCCCTTCATAGTATCAATTAAAAAATAAAGCACCTAAGAATAATCTTAACAAGAAGTGTGGGATCTACATGAAGAAAATACAAAATACAGTGAGCAAATTTTTAAAAATCTGTATAAATGAAGTCAAACCCTGATTTTTTTGTTTTTTTTTTTTGTGAGGAAGATCAGCCCTGTGCTAACATCTGCCAATCCTCCTCTTTTTGCTGAGGAAGACTGGTCCTGGGCTAACATCCGTGCCCACCTTCCTCCACTTTATATGGGACGCCGCCACAGCATGGCTTGCCAAGCAGTGCGTCAGTGCGTGCCCGGGATCCGAACCCAAATCCTGATTTTTGACAACTATATATATCATAAATCAATTCCTACCAAACAGATATATGTATTTGATATAAACTCAATCAAAATATCTAGAGAATTTATTTAGAGAAATTTAAAAATAATTCTGAAGGTAAACTAGAAAGATAGTTTGACAGAAATTGCTAATATTTTTATAATTTTATGTATTTCCAGATATTAAAGCATATTATAAAAGATCAATAAAGCAGTGTAGAAATGGCACAAGAATCAACAGTTTTATGGACTAGACTATATAGCCAAAAACTACACTCTAATATATACATCAGTTTACTACATGGTAAAAGTATCATAAATTAACATAAAAAGAAAAAATTATTTTCAAATGGTAATGAGACTCTTTAGCTATTGGAATGGAGTTAAGAGAACAGGAATACATTAAAAACTGCACCTCACAACATATGCAAATATAAATTCCAGAGGAATTTAAGTGTGAAATATTTTAAAATCATATATTTTTAGAAAAAGTGGTGAATAATTATCTTACATTTGGGGGAACTTTCTATGCTGAGATGCAATGCAACAAAGTGCAAAGTGGTAGAACAGGAACTTTTAAAATGGATGGACTTAACACATCTGAATGTAAAAGACTAACCAAAATCCAAAGGCAAAACTGAAAACTAGTGAAAAATCTGCCTCATACGTGGCAAATAGTTAATATTTCCATTGATAACATATTCACATGATAGAGTATTATGCAACCAGCACATTTATGAATAAATTTTCACATAGGAAAATATTATTGTTATAATTTCACTTGCAGAATGCTAATTTACATATATAGTACAATATCAACTGTGTGAAAAATGTACAGCTATAAATACTGCAGGTACGTATACCCAATATCCCAAGGCAATGGGATCATGAGTAAATTTTAATTTTTGACTATTTCTCTATATTTGTCAAACTTTTATGAATATGTTTTTGTTTCACAAACCATACACTGTTAAAGGTGAATATATGTTCTTAAGTTTATATACATCTATACAAAATACACAAAAAGCTAATCAACCAATGGACAAAGAAAATTAAGAGACAATTCACAAATGAGGGTATGCAATTATCTATCAAATATATGGAAAAGTATTCACTCTACCTGAGTAGCCGAATAAATAAATTAAAGCAAAGATTCAGGATTTTTCCACCACCAACTTAGTAGTGGTTAAAAAATGATGATACTGGACGCTGGTAAGCATGTGGTGAAACATGGTCTCCCATACATTGCCAGTAGGAATATGCATTAGCACAACTCTTTTCCTAACGAGTATCAAGAAGCCTAAAACTGTTTATGCCCTTTAGCTATGCAACTCTATTTCTGGTTTCTCCTGTAGTAGACAGAATGGCTCTCCAAAGATGTCCAGGTTGTCAAATTAATAAACAGAAACCTCATTTTTTTTAAAAGAATAATAACAGTAAATACTTCAT
The DNA here is from genome assembly GCF_057802395.1 of Ceratotherium simum simum. Lineage (NCBI taxonomy): Eukaryota > Metazoa > Chordata > Mammalia > Perissodactyla > Rhinocerotidae > Ceratotherium > Ceratotherium simum. Next base: position 9,797,261 of record NC_141940.1, on the reverse strand, counting down.
TTATTTTTTGTGAAGATGATCAGCCCTGAGCTAACATCTGATGCCAATCCTTCTTTTTTTTTTCTGAGGAAGATTGGTCCTGAGCTAATATCCATGCCCATCTTCCTCTACTTTATATGGGACGCCGCCACAGCATAGCTTGACAAATGGTGCCTCGGTGTGAGCCAGGGATCCAAACCTGCAAACTCTGGGCCACCGCAGTGGAGCATGCACACTTAATTGCTTGTGCCACCAGGTCGGCCCCAGAAACCTCACTAAATTGGAGTCAGGGGGCCAAAAGAGGGAGTTGTCACACCCTATGTCAATAGCAGAGCCCACAGGAAGAAAAGAGACTTCCTCTTCTTGACTGGCATGAAGCTCAGCCAATGAGAGACTGTCACAACTCAGCCAACGAAAAGCCATTACACACTGAACTTGGAGTCTCCTTCAATGGACTCTTTGTTTTCAATAGCCCTCCCAACTTCCTCTTCCCCTCTATAAAAGAGTTTTTCCTCCCCTGCTGTGGCAGGATGTGCACGTGACTCACCATGGTTGTGGACCCTGAACTGCAATTCTTTGCTGATCCAGAATAAACCCATTTTTGCTGGAGAAATAATTGGCTATTTGTTTAAGGTCAACAATGCCTTAATCCCCGCAATTTGTAAATATATTGCCTTCCAGGTCAAAAAAGTGTTTGCAGATATAATTAAGGATTATCGACTATAAAATAAGGGGATTATCCTAGATAATCCACATGGATCCAATTTAATCATATAAACCCTTAAAAGCAGAGAACTTTCTCCCACTGGCGGCAGAAGAGATAGGGCAGAAGAAAAAGTCAGAGAGATTCTTAATATGAAGGCTTGATCCACTTGGAAGATGCTAAAGGGGGACCACAAGCCAAGGAATGTGATTGGCCTTTAGAAGATGAAAAGAACCCCAAACCAGCAGCCAGCATTGAATTGGGGACCTCAGCCCTACAAGTACAATGCTAGGAACTAGATTCTGCCGAAAGCTTCAATGATCTTGAAAGCAGATTTTTATCACCCCAGCCCCAGTAAGGGGCACAGATCTGCTGACGCCTTGATTTTAGCTTAATGAGACTGGAGTCAAATTTCTGACCTACAAAACTATGAGATAATAAATAGATGGTGTTTTAAACTGCTAAATTTGTGATAATTCGTTATGGAGCAATGGAAAACTTATAACTACTATAAATTTTCACTTGATCATTAATCTGCTATGTGACCTTGAGCAAATCAATTTTTCTTTCTGACCTCACTTTCCTCACCTATAAAACAATCATGCTGCTTTATATAGGCCCACCCCTAATATTAGTGTAAAGGGTGAAAATGGAGGCTACATGCCATATGTCTAAATATTCAAAATGTATAAATCAGCATATTAAAAAATATGTTCTATCCTCCTGCCTTGACGTACACATATTCACAAAATCAAAACTGAAATATATGTGTACAGCTATAATTTTTTATATGAGTGAAATTTAGCCAAATATAAAAGACATCTGGTTTATTATTATAGTTATCTAGGTGTTCTGTTGATGTTTTGACAATTTTGAAATAAATAATACATTAAATATTTATAATAATAATTTATTTCATAACATTTATTTTTCTTTGCCTTTCAGAAAGATCACAAATTATGCTGTAAAATCTTTACCATAAAATTTGTGTTTTCTTGACAGTGCTGTCAGCTTGGACAACTTTCTTTAGTAATTTTGGTTCTTATATCATTTTTTACTAATTTCAATTTGGGGAAACTTCACACTGCTAAGGCAGTAGCATCTGGAATTATCAATAATATTATGTAAGCAATACTTAGGTTTGAAAATGAACCATGATTTTTACCTATGATGTCTAAATATTTTAGTAGTGTTGTACATGATAAATCAGTTATCACAGAAAAATTTATATTTTAACTGCATCACGTAAACTACTACTACATACAATGTGATTTTTGCCAACTCTTTAATCAATATCTATATCCAATGACCTTTTGAAGTTCTTTCAAATTCTACAATGCTGGTATATTTTAAAGAAAAGAAGAAACAATATTTTTAGATATTACTGTGGGGATGATTTTTACCTGAAACTTATTCATATAATAGCAAGCATTTTCATTCCCTTGTTCTAATTCTCTTGTGCTATATTGGAATGCCACTTTTGCCGTATATTTCCCATATGGCTTCTTTCAATTAAATTATTTTCTAAAACTTTTATAATATTTTTAATCCTTGAAAATGTTTCTAAGCTTTTGTTAACATTATTAATAGTAAGCAATTGTTCATACCAAATAACTAAATAGCAGAAATTCAAAATAACCATTTTCTACCAAAGATACAATTTGTTCCTTATTCGAGGATCTGTTCTATGTTCTAATGTAGCTTGTACCGTGCCTAAATTAAATTTAATTGCTTTGATGGCATCATTCCTATTGTGTGTTTGAAGAGTTTTAAGGGCAAATCTGATATGTACTTCTTCAAGATATTCCATTTGGAGAAAAATCCATAAATATGATACATATTTTTTTTTTTTTTTGTGAGGGAGATCAGCCCTGAGCTAACATCCATGCTAATCCTCCTCTTTTTGCTGAGGAAGACCGGCTCCGAGCTAACATCTATTGCCAATCCTCCTCCTTTTTTCCCCAAAGCCCCAGTAGATAGTTGTATGTCATAGTTGCACATCCTTCTAGTTGCTGTATGTGGGACACGGCCTCAGCATGGCCGGAGAAGCGGTGTGTCGGTGCGCGCCCGGGATCCGAACCCGGGCCGCCAGTAGCGGAGCGCGTGCACTTAACTGCTAGGCCACTGGGCTGGCCCGATACATAGTTTTTGAATTGTTCCAAAGCATATCATCACTATCAACACAGTGAAGGCCATCTTTCCAAAGAACAAGATTAAAATATGTGCTGTACATGGCACAAACAATGCTTCTAGACTTTGACCAAAATTCTGGCTAACACACCCTTTCCTTTGCCAGATTTGTTAGAAACATTCGCATAGGCTTGCCTTCAATAATATCTCATGTTATTTAAATAATGCCAAAACATAATTTTTATAAATGTATGTCTCATTAAATACTCATAAAAATAAAACTTTTAATTTTAGCAGTCAATCCATATCTACCTTGTTTCCAATGTAAAAAATCAACATCATGTTTTACATACTTTATATGTAGACATACATAAATATAAATATAAGAAATATGGATTTTTGCATATTGAAAAAATGTTCCTCAGCTACCACATGCAAAAGTTGCAAATACCATACTATTTTCTGAGTAACACCTTGGGGTACAAGGAGAAGCAAGAGAATGAATGCTTGCCACCACTGAAAAATGATACTTCATCATGAAAGAATTATTGTAATTATGCTATTTGAGAGGAAGGATTTGAGAAGTTAATTCATTTGCCTTGTTTCTCACCTAAGCACTTTTAAAGCTCAAATCCTCCCTGCATTATGAAGCATGTTCTGTCTCCAATGTTGCCAGAGGTATAACCAGAAACTTTCTTGACACTGAAACATAGTCGCCTTTTGTTTTAAGGGTAAGACATATGAAGAAACATTTCCCTGGAGACTGAACAGTGTTGGTGATATGCATGGAGCACAGGTGCCCATGTCAAAGGTACTGGGTCTGCTAGTGGCTCCCAACCAAGACTATTTATTGCAATACTCTGGGGAATTTTTAATAATACACTAACTAATAGTTATTTAAATGGTATTTTAAGAATGCTTTAGGGAATCAATTTTTATTATAAAATATATAAAACAATTCTGTGAAAAATAAAACTTTCCCTTAGGATTGAATTAAATTCAAATAGAATTTAAAACCTGAATAGAACATTAGACATCACCTAGTAAATCCTCTTCATTTTTCCTTTTAGAAAACTATAACCGAGAGAGGGGAAGTGACTTGCCTAAGGCCTCAGACTTCAAAAGCAACGCAACAGGACTATACTCTTGGTCCCCTGACTTCCAGGCTCATTATTGACATATGTTGATCACTGCTGTATTAAGTTGGTGAACGCAAACAGAACACTTAGAAAAATGCAGGGATTTTTATCAAATTATAAGAATTAGTAATTGAAGCAAAGGAGTTTTCTACAAACTAAATGTCTTAAATTCTCAGTTTCCCTTAGTCTAAAAATGTTCTTAATTTAATCTGAGGAAACAGTATTCCACAGGGATGGATTTAGTGAAACTTTTAATGAATGACAGCAGACTCTAATAAAACACAAAATAAAGTAAAATCATGTAACTTCAAATGTTGAAAAGTGCTTGGATGAAAGAGGAAATTTAGAGCTGAAATTTTTATGGAATTTCAATTAAGTTTGACAGCTGTTTCACTACCAAATTTGATAAATTGTAATAATACATTGTAAAATGAAAATCCTTTTATCAGTTAAAAAAAGGCTCCTGTAATTTAGATAATAGGATCTTCATATAAAATCTAAAAATTTTTAATATCATTATTTCCTCACTTTTAGAGTGATTTTCAATGGAAAATCTTAGGAAAAAATATATAACTAAAATACAGGTAGAATAAGACAATTTAACTGTGATGAATAACCAAATTATATAATAACTATGATGAGATAAGTCTAACTTCTCTGTACTCATTCTAATTTGAGCTAATTTATTGAATCACAAAGGTTTTCCAAGGTAAAAGGCAACTAGTCTGAACAGTTATAAAAATGAAATTTAACCTAAGGTTCAAGTGAATGCTTAAAGGAACAATATTGGCAGCATAGACTTATGATTGGATGGAAATTATTAGAATAAATGCACACAATTTTACAATTAAAACAACAAATCAATGCACCACAATGACAGTAGTTTAAATATAGGAAGATTTTTAGAGACCATAACTTTATAGAGCCAGATTGGGAAAGATAACTTAGGAAAGGTAAAGCATCAAAACTAGGGACTAGAAACATTCATTAAATGAAAAGAATAGCATGAATCTTAATTAATCCATATATAGTAACACAATTGTCAAGTGCACCACAATCAAATCCCTACTTTATGGTATTATCTGAATTACCAACCAAAAATAAGAGAAGCAAGATCACAGGATATCTGGAGAGGGCTTTTAAGATCCAGTTAGCAACATTTTGAGATTCATTTTAGAACAATGAGATACTTTATATGAAAACCATTCCTCTAATAATTTGTTAAAACTGCTCCTTATTCAAGTCGTATATTCTTGGTCTTATACAAGTTTACACCTTTTCAGTTTGCTTAGGGATATGGTAAACTTCACAATAACCCATGACAGTTCTAGTTCCTGCCCCATGCTACTCTGGGTTCTAAGAAAGCCTAGAGAAGGCCTTTTCCCATATTTCACCATTGGTGCCAGGAGAATGACCATCATGACCATGGTCCTCAACACTGAAGAGCCCTACTCTGACATTATGCAATGAAACCACCAAATAATGTCTCCACTCTTCGCTCAGATTTTCATATTTCAGCTACGAATTAACATTTCAAGCCATAGCATAGTGGTGTCAACATCCAGTCAACAGTTTTTGGTCAATGTCACCATCTTTGTCTGTTCTGCAGTGTTCATGCAATTATTTTTTTAAATACTTATGTATTGTCATTTTAAAAATAAAAAGGGAAAAATTTAAAACCCAGAAGTGTTGATTAGTAATAAGAAGGTTAGAGCTCATTATTTAATAAAAATGATAAAAGAAAATCTTCATACCTGCCGAAAGCTTTGATTCTCCAGTTTTAGATGCTCGTTGTACCGATTTGAAAAAAAAAATGAACAAATATAAAACATCAAAAAATGCAATACCCTACACAAAAATTAACACAGAATGGATCATAGACATAAATTTTAAAATGTAAAAGTATAAAACTTCTAGAAAAACATGGAAGAAAATCTACATGTCCTTGGGTTGGGTGATGAGTTTTTAGATGCAACACTGAAAGCACGATTCATGAAAGAAAAATTATATAAGTTGACCTATATTAACATTATAAAAAAACTTCTGTGTGACAGACATTGTTAAAAGAATGTAAAGAAAAGTCACAGGCTGGGAGAAAACATTTGCAAAACACAAATCTAATAATAGACTTGTATCAAAAATACACAAAGAACTCTTAAAACTCAACAATAAGAAAACAAACAACTCAATTTTAAAAAAGGCAAAATATCTGAACAAACACCTCACCAAAGAAGATATACAGATGGCAAATAAGCATATGAAAATATGTTCAACATCATCTGTCATTAGAGAGACACAAATTAAAACAACAATGAGATACCACTACAGACCCATTAAAATAACTAAACTTCAAAAAAACTAACAATACCAATCGCTGTAGAGTTTGTGGAGCAATTTACTGCTCATGGGAATGTAAAATGAAACAGCCACTTTGGAAGACAGTTTGGCAGATTCTTAAAAAGCTAAACATAGCCTTATCATACATTCTAGCATTTGCACTCCTAGGTATTTACCCAAACGAGTTGAAAACTACGTTTACACAAAAACCTGCACAATGTTTTTATCAGCTTTATTCATAACCACCAATAACTGGAAGCAACCAAGATGTCCTTCAAAAGATGAATGGATAAACAAACTGCAGTACAACCATGCAATGCAATACCATTCAGCAATAAAAAGAAATGAGCTATCAAGTCAGACAATCTAACTGGATATAGCTTGGGCTTCCTATAACGAAGGCATTTCTTTGGAGAGAACTCTTGCCCTACTGAGATTCTCTACTCACACCTTGGTAGGAGTATGCCATGTTCTTCATCTCAAGCCTAAAGAGAGTTGGCAAGCTTGACATGTATGTCCTGCAGTTGAAGACCACCATGGACAGGGATCTAATTGCTGTTCTTGGAAATCTAGAGGGCTAGGAATGGGCTAATTGCTTTGATGGTAGAGCTAGGGGAATGTTGTTGAATTGGAATCAGCCTACACTACTAGGTTGGGGAAAAGTTGCCCAGCATTCTCCATGGGTCAGGCGTGGGCCCCATGTGAGAGAAAACCAGAGGGCAATTATAAAATACTCAGATTGAATAGTCATCACTAAATGTCAAAATAAGAACTGAAAAGTATAATATCTGAAATGGAAAGAGAAAAAATCAAGTTATCTATATCACTTATAGATCTAAGAAGCTCAATCAACTCCAAGTAGGAAAAATACATCAAAAGGCACATGAAAAAGCACATCATAGTCAAATTTCTAAAAAGCAAAAACAAAAAGCAAAACTTAAAAGCAACCAGAATAAAAAGACATACAGAGAAACGATGATAAAAATGAAGATTGATTCTCACCCCCAAAAAAACGAAGCCAGAAGACAATGTAACAATATATTTAAAATCCTAAAGGACTAAGGAGAAATTAAAAGTTACAGAATTATTTCAACTTATTCTAAAAGTAATATTTGATAAAATTCAGCACTTCTGAATGAAAGCAAAAACTCAAGGTTAAAAAGAGACTTTTTTAATTTGACTGAAAAAAAAAAAAACACTCTCCCCAAATCCTCCAGTAAACATTTTATTTATAGAGAAACTGATAGCCATTAACTTTAGGATCTAAAACAAGTAAAAAAGCTCACTGTCAACACTCCTTTTAAGCATAGCACTGTAGATCCTAGCCATCACAATTGGCTCAATTAAAGAAATGAGATGTTTATGGATTTTAAGTGAAGTGACACAAGTGTCATAATTTGTCATGATAGGATGACATACATAGAAATGCCACTCAATAAGTTCACAATTTATTAAAACTCTAAAAATACCTAAAAAATTATATGAACAAATGGAGAAATATGAAATGTTCATAGATTTGATGACTTAACATTGTAACTATGATGATTCTCCCCCGAAATAATCCGTAATTCAATATAATTCTAATAAGAATTCCAGCAGAATTTATGGAAGAATCAACAAACTCATTTCTGTCTCTTTATTAATCCCATATTTTGATCCCCGCACCAACAAGCAGTTCTCGGACACCAGCAGGGTGTCTGAGAATTCAACTCAATTCTGACACTATCTGCTGGGAGATAGCATCAGATTCCTCAGGTAAAGGGCTCAATCCCCCAAGACCGCCCTCTACTTCAGAGGCCAATCACAAGCCCAGGTGTTAACTCTGCTTCTAAATGAACAGCTACAAATTAGAGGCTCCAAGACCCCCTCCAACTCAGGATGCCATATGAAGACCAGGTTGCTACCTGTACTTCTGAGTGACTGGTTATAAATCAAATGTTCCCATGACCCCATCCTTGGGTTCCACTAATTTGCTAGAGTGGCTCACAGAACTCAGGAAACCTGTTTACTCACTAGATTACTGATTTATTACAAAGGATATTAAAGGATATGAATCCACAGCCAGATGAAGAGATACATAAGGTGAGGTCTTGAACAAAGGAGCTTCTGTCCCTGTGGAGGTTGGTGCCCCGCACGATGCAGGTGGCAGATGAGTGTTCTGGTTCTCCAACCTGGAAGTTCTTTGAACTCCGTCCCTGTGGGTTTTTATGGAGGCTTCATTACATAGGCATGACTGATTAAGTCATTGGCCACTGGTGACTGATTCAACCTCTAGCCCCTCTGCCCTCCCCGGAAATCAGGGGGAGGGACTGAAAGTCCAACCCTCTATTCAAGGTGGGTTCCCCTGGCAACCAGCCTCATCCTTAGGTGCTTTCCAAAAGTCATCTCCTTAACATAAACTCAGTTGTGGTGGAAAGGGACTTGGTATGAATAACAGGACACCCATTTCACGTTTATGCTCTGAAGGCATTTCAGGAACTGAGGACAAGAAACCAAATATTATGACATAAGATGCTCCCCTTGCTCTTATCACTCAGGAAATTCCAAAGGTTTGGGGAGTTGTGAGCCAGGCACTGTGGACAAAGACCAATTTATGAAAAATACATATTTTGGTCATCTGAATGACCAAATAATTTATTTCTCATAAATCACAATATCACACTTATTTACTATACTATACTAATACCCACTAAGTATTAGGAGATACTGTAGAAGCAGGCTGCCAATAATGGTTAAGAGCACTGGCTCTTGAACCAGACTACCTGGGTTCAAATCTCTGTTCTACCAGTACCTAACCTTGTGCAAGTTATTTAACCTCTCTGTGCCTCAGGTGTCCATCCCATTTTATAGGGATAATAACAGTACCTACCTCATAGATTGTTGTGAGAATTAAATGAGTTTATATAGGTAAAGTACTTGGAATGTTGCCTGGCACATATTAAGTATCAACTATTATTAGTTTAACTACCACTGTGGCACACTATGGGAAAAGGAGATTTAGTATATGGTATTGAGAAAACTGACCCATCATATGGATTAATGACATAAATGTGAAAGAGAAGTCAATAGAAGTAAACAAATGAAGGAGATTTTCTTTTTTGACCTTAATATTAGAGAAAGTCTTCTTTAACAAGCCCCTAAAAAACATTAACCATAATTTTACAAATAAAACTTTTCTTTCACTACCTCAAAATGGAGAATTTCTGGTCAATTAAGGGAACCAAAGAAAAATTTACCAGATGGGTGATAGATTGAAATAAAATGTTTGTAGCATATGAAATTGACAAGGGATTAATATTTAAAGTATACAGGGAGCTTGTGTAAATTAATAAGAAAAAGACATCTAATCTAATAGAAAAATGGGCAAAGAATATAAGAGACAATTCACAGATGGGAACAACAGATACATGGAGAAGCACTCAACTCAAGGAAAACCACCAAAACAATGAAATACCACTTGATTGACACCTATCAGAATAGCAAAAATGAGAAGTGAGATAATATCACGTCTTAAAGAGGGTATGGGAAAATGCAAACCATCATCTATTGCTGAAAGAACTTAAGCCTGAGTAGCCATGCTGGAGAGCAAGCAGGCAGAGTTTGACAAAACTAAATATACATATGTCAAATGCCTCAGCCAGTTCATTCCTGGTATATGCCCTAGAGAACTTTTCATGCCTTTTACATCTGCTCATTAGGAGACATGTATGAGCATTTTATCATTGTGTTGGTGGTGGTGGTTGGGGTATTGGCGAACCTAAGTGTCCATCACCTGAGGGCAGATGAAGGAAGTAAGAGGTTGCGTGCAATGGATTGTTATGCAGCACTTTGAAGCAATTAACTTAGATGCACACATAGCGTGGAGGGATCTCAGAAACACAGCCTTGAATAAAGAAACAGAAACAAGACAAGATTCATAGCACAATACCATTTGTATTAGTCAGGATTCTCCAGAGAAACAGAACTAATAGGATATATATATAGATATATACATATAAGAGGAGATTCTAGGAATTGACTCACATGATTATTGAGACCAAGAAGTCCCATGATCTGCCATCTGCAAACTGGAGAACCAAGAAAGCCAGTTCCAGCCCAAAGGTCAGAGAATCAGAAAGCCAGTGGTGTAAATCTCAGTCTGAGTCCAAAGGCCTGAAAACCAGGAGCACCTATGTCTGAGAGCAGGAGAAGATGGATGTCTCAGCTTAAGCAACGAGAGTGAATTTGCCCTTTCTCTGCCTTTTTGTTCTATCCGAGCCTTCAGCGTACTGGGTGATGCCCACTCCCATTGGTCAGGGAGATCTTTATTCAGTCTACAATTCAAATGCTAATCTCTTCCAGAGACACCTTCATAGACACACCCAGAAATAATGCTAATAATGTGTTACAAGCTATCTGGGCATCCTTAGCCCAGTCAAGTTAACACATAAAATTAACCATCACACTATTTATATAAAATTTTAAAAATAGAAACAAAGACTTATATCAAATGATAAAAATGAGTACTTACATGGAGGAAGCAAATGGATGAAGGCATCAGGGACAAAGAGGAAAAAATAAATTAGAATAAGAAGAGGGCTTTGCATGATCCTGTACCCTGAAGTGAGGAATAGGATTGAATCAACTCTCTATACTTCAGGAAAGGTATAATTGGCAGGTGTGTATGTATAGATATATATGTGCACACACATGTTTATATTGACTTCATATATATATATATAATATATATATATATATTTAACTTTCTGAGAATACACACCCATCCACCCACACACATAACAATTACTGTTTATTATCTCACACATTGAAGTTTTCAGTTATGCTTTATGCATAGAAGCAGAAGCCTGATACCACATCATTTAATCCTTACACTCCTCCTTAGGTAGGTGTTTCTATACTCTTTTTAATGATAAGAAACTTGAGACTCAGAAAGGTTAAGTAATTGCCCCAAGGTCTCTCAGAGAATAAGTGGGAGAGCTGAGGCATGAACCCAGAGGCCATGTACTTACCATTAAACTACTTTCTCCCAGCACAAAACAAGCCTGAAATTATTCACTTATTTATTGGTGTTATATTCAGTTTTGTGAGTTTATGTTTTTCCAAGTGCCTTATAATAGGCTGTCTTCTCACATTTATGAACTGAATTCATTGGCAAGCTTTTGCCTTCATAACTACTTGGAGAAATGGGCAAAGTTGATCTTTTAAATTCCTATTTTATTGTCAAGGATGCTCAGCGTTGGAGAAATGAGGCGGAAGTCTTAATCCCGAGTCCTTTGATGAAGCAAGTCAGTGAAAAGTACTGCTTGCAAAACATGAAACATATTTGCTGATGAGTCTAGCAGTTGATGTGCATATGGTACATAAGATGTTCAAGTTAATTGATTTGCTCTGTATATTTATGAAATTTGATAAATATGGTGCTTCTTATCCTGAGGGAATTTTGTTACCAGAAAGTGCCAGACAGTGAACATTTGATCAGTACTGCTAAGCCCACACCTATAATCTGCCTGTTCTTCAGATCAGCAGCTTCCAATCAAATTTAATTGTCAAATACAATTCACGTGATTCTTTCAGGTTCATTTCACTACAAATAAATTTCAATAAGTGTTTTCTGGTGAGACTAATTGTCCTTTACAGAATCACTCTCTTGACAGACATCATTACACATGCAATTTCATCAGTAACTACTAACATTTGGGCAATTAACATTTTTCTCTGCTTAAATTTGTACATTTTTCAACATTTTATTACCTACAGTCAGCCAAAAGAACGAGAAATGAACACGTTTGGCTACTTACACTTCTGGAGCATAGTCTCAACTGCATGCCATTTATTCCCATAAATCCTAGTAGAACAAGATATTAATACCACTCAGCCTGCCTGAAAACTTGAAAAATATGAAGACGATACAGCAAACTAGAAACAAGGCTGAGAATTAGCCAATAAAAGTTATACTAAATAAATGACAGTCTGAGTACTGTAAAGAAAATCATATTACTAATTAGATCCTCAACCCACACATCATTCCTTCTGATGCAATCTACACTGATTTACAATTATGAAGACTGTCATTCATTTATTTTTTATGTATTTATTCCTCACTATTTTCCCAAAAGAATTATGGACATTTAAGAATATGCACATAGTATAGCAATATCAAATATATGTAAAAATAAGTTGAGACAAAATTAACTGTGTAGGAAAGCAAGTTGAAGGCAAGCATGGAGTGAGGGTAACACACAAAATATTATGAAATCCATAGACTAAGTGGGTCTAAGATTCACAGTAGCCAATGTGAAGAGGGGATGTGATTAAGTAAAATATTCTCAGTGTCCACCAACTAAAAACTAGTTTCTCAGGAGAAAATAGAAGCAAGAGTCCTTAAAGAGAAAACACTGTGTTGCTAACAATTATGTTTTTCCATACACAAATCTTACGAGTTAACTTTTAAAAGGCAATATATGCCCCTGTTTAGTTAACTTTGGCCAATCTATCCATATTTATATTTATAGGAATTAATCTGAAAAACATAATTCTAAATTCCAAACAACATGCAGGCACAAAGATATTTGTCACAGCATTATTTACAAAACAAAAAACTGGAACCCAATCTGAATACATGAGTGTAATCAACTATATTCATGCACTAGACAATTTTCAGTCAATTAAAAATGTTACTGTAGGGGCCAGCCCAGTGGCATTGTGGTTAAGTTCACATGTTCTGCTTCATGGCCCAGGTTCATGGGTTTGGATCCCGGGCACAGACCTACACCACTCACCAAGCCGTGCTGTGGCAGCAACCTATATACAAAATAGAGGAAGTTGGGCACAGATGTTAGCTCAGGGCCAATGGTCCTCAAGCAAAAAGAGGAGGACTGGCAACAGGTGTTAGCTCAGGGCTGATGTTCCTCACCAAAAAGAAAAAACAAATGTTACTGTAAAAATATTTATATTTGAAAATGTTCATAAAATAAGTGAAAAAGTATAACATAAAAAAGTATGTATATTATGACCCCAATTTTGTCTTATATTCTAGGCATGCAGAGAGAAGTCAAGATGGCAGCATAGGCGGACTCTGAACTCACCTCCTCCCGCGGACACAGCCAATTTACAACTACTCTTGGAAAAATTACGGCTGACAGAGAACTGAAAACTGGATAAGAGGAACCCCTGCAACAAACAACAATCTTAACTGAGGTGGAAGAAGCAGAAACTCCCTTTTGGAGAGAAAAAATGCCACATTCACAAGCCACAACACTTCACGGCCACCCAGGAGCAACCCAAAGGCAGCCCTCCCTGAAGGAGTGGGGGACATGAGCAGGGGAGCGTGCCCGCTATAGGAATTTTTGGACCCAGCACAAACGAGATGAGTGGCATGATATTTGACTTTCCTTGTTACTAACAACATTGGGGAATAGCCCCCAGAAAAGCTGGGACATAAAGAATTTAAGCCACTCTTAAAGGGCCCACACACAAATTCACCCATCTCAGAAAGCAACCTAAAATCATCAGAAAGAAAGGTGCACAGTCCTTTGGTGAAAAGAGACTCACCTGATAGGCTCTGAGTGCATCTCAGTGAGAGTTGAGACCTCTCCAGGGACTGGGACATTGGCGGCGGCCATTGTTGTGGCCTGGTGTGGGCGTGCTGACACAGACGCCATTGGAGTTCTCCCTGGGGCCTGCTAGCCCAGGTCTGCCCCACCCACTAGAGTACAGATTTAATCCAGCTCAGCCAGGACAGGCAGCCTACCCTAGGGACTGGCCCCCCCAACAACAAGCCCTCGGGCAACCTTGGGCAACCTTTGGTGACTGGATTCTCTGCAGCATGGCAAGTGGGTCCACCTCTCTGGGGCAGGGCATACACAAGGAGCAGGTGGAGAGTGTGGGACTGTGGTGGAGTGTGTAGGGCTCCTGCCTTAGAGAGACTGGGACCACTTCAGGGGGTCAAGGCATGCACATGGGGCAGGACTCTGTTGACTGTGTGGGTGGACCTGTGGGAGGCAGGGCTTGTCAGCTGCAGAAGACTTGTGCTTCTCAAAGATCCACATTGGAGATTGGCCCCACCTTGCAAAGCCTAAAACAACTGGGTGCTCCCAACCTGAGTCCAGCCCCACCCAGCTGTAACCCTCAGAGAGGTGACAAGAGCCTTATAGGCCCGAGGCTTATAGCAAGTGTAAGCCCCTGAGCCTAACAACCAGCCACGCTGGGGGCCTACTCACTTAATAGAAAAACTGCAACAGGAATGTGCTATTAGACCTTGCAGCCAGCTGTGCTGGGGCTGCCCACACCTGATAAAGAAATTAAAGGGTCCACAACAACTACAGACAGCTGAGCATTACAACCAGCTGCACAGGGGGACAGGTCAGCCTCCCTGGGCACCTACGGGAAGAGCAACCTCACTACAACAGAAGGACACATGTAACGCACACAGGGGTCACTCCTGGAACACTTGGAACTGGAGAGGAGAGGGAAGCACACTGCCAGGACTCCTAAGGCATCACTTATATAAGGTCACCTCTCCGAGACCAGGAGACATAGCTGAGCTACCTAATACATAGACACAAGCACAGGGGAAGAGGCAAAATGAGGAGGCACAAGAATACGTTCCAAGTAAGGGAACAGGACAAAACTCCAGGAAAGGAACTAAATGAAACAGAAATGAGCAACCTACCCGACAGAGAGGTTAAACAATGAGTGTTAAGGATGCTCACTGATCTTGGGAGAAGAATGAATGAACTCAGTGAGAATGTCAACAAAGAAATGGAAGATATAAAAAAGAACTAATCTGAAATGAAGAATACAATACTGGAAATGAAAAATTCACTAGAGGGACTCAAAAGCAGACTAGAAGATACAGAAGAACGGATCAGTGAGCTGGACAAAAGACTAGAAGAAATCACCCAACCTGAACAGACAAAAGAAAAAAGAATTAAAAAGAGTGAGGACAGTGTAAGGGACCTCTGGGACAACATCAAGCACACTAACATCCCTGTTATAGTTGTCGCAGAAGGAGAAGAGCGAGACAAAGGGGCAGAGAGTCTATTTCAAGAAATAATAGATGAAAACTTCCCTAACCTAAGGAAGGAAACAGACATCCAGGTCCAGGAAACACAGAGAGCACCAAACAAGATAAACCCAAAGAGGCCCACACCAAGTCACATCATAATTAAAATGTCCAGAATTAAAGATAAAGAGAGAATCCTAAAAGCCGCCAGAGAAAGACAAGTTACATACAAAGGAAACCCCATAAGGCTATCAGCTGACTTCTCAGCAGAAACCTTACAGGCTAGAAGAGAGTGTCACGATATATTTAAAGTGCTAAAAGGAAAAAACCTACAGCCAAGAATACTCTACCCAGCAAGGTTATCATCCAAAATAGAAGGAGAGAGAAAAAGTTTCCCAATCAAGCAAAAATTAAAGGAGTTTGTCACCAAGAAACCAGTTCTAGAAGAAATGCTACAGGGACTTATTTAAGGGGGAAAGAGAACACCACAAATAGGAAAAATTATCTATTTCCATGATAAGAGGTTAACGGATACTAATGCACAAAAAAGAGGTTAGACATGATATCAAAAACACAAAATGTGGGAGGAGGGGGGTTAAAGAGTAGAGCTTTCAGATAGAGGTCAAACTAAAGAGACCATCAACTTAATATAGATTGCTATATACCTAGGCTACTATATATGAACCCCATGGTAATCACAAACCAGAAAACTATAATAAATACACAAAAAACTAAGAGAAAGGAACCCAAACATAATGCTAAAGAAGACATCAAACTACAAGGGAAGAGAACAAGTGAAGAAGAAAGGAACAGTGAAGAACTACTAAAACACCGAGAGAAAAAAGTTAAAAAATGGAAGTAAGTACATATTTATCAATAGCTACTTTAAACATCCATGGACTAAATGCTCCAATTAAAAGGCATAGGTGGCTGATTGGATAATAAAACAAGACCCATATATATGCTGCATACAAGAGACACACTTCAGACCTAAAGACACTCACAAACTGAAAGTGAAGGGATGGAAAAAGATACTCCATGAGAATGGCAATGAAAAGAAAGCTGTTGTAGCAATACTCATATAAGACAAAACAGACTTTAAAACAAAAAGTGTAACAAGAGACAAAGAAGGGCACTCCATAATGATCAAGGGAACAATCCAACAAGAGGATATTACACTTGTAAATATCTATGCACCCAATGTAGGAGCACCTAAATATATAAAGTAGTTATTAACAGACATAAAAGGTGAAATAGACAGTAATACAATAATAGTAGGGGACTTTTTTTGTGTGTGAGGAAGATTAGCCCTGAGCTAACGTCTGTTGCCAATCCTCCCCTTTTTGCTGAGGAAGACGGGCCGAGGGCTAACATCCATGCCCATCTTCCTCCAGTTTGTATGGGATGCCACCACAGCATGGCTTGACAAGCAGTGCATCATTGCACACCCAGGATCCAAAACCTGGGTGGCCACAGCCGAGCACACGCACTTAACCGCTATGCCACTGGGCCGGCCCCAAATAGTAGGGGACTTTAACACTCCACTTACACCAATGGATAGATCATCCAAACAGAAGATCAATAAGGAAACAGTGGCCTTAAATGACACACTATAACAGATGGACCTAGTAGATACATACAGAACATTCCATCCAAAAACCAAAGAATACACATTCTTTTCAAATGCACATCGAACATTCTCCAGGATTGATCAAATATTAGGCCACAAAACAAGTCTCCATAAATTTAAGAAGATTGAAATAATACAAAGCATCTTTTCTGACCACAATGGTATGAAACTAGACATCAACTATAGGAAGAAAAACAGAAAAGCCACAAATATGTGGAGATTAAACAAAATGCTACTGAACGACAATTGAGTCAATGAAGAAATCAAAGGAGAAATAAAAAAATACCTGGAGGCAAATAAAAATGAATATACGACATGCCAGAATTTATGGGATACAGCAAAAGCGGTTCTAAGAGGGAAGTTTATAGCAATCCAGGCCTATCTCAACAAACAAGAAAAATGTCAAATAAACAATCTAACAATGCACCTAAAGGAACTGGACAAAGAAGAACAAACAAAGCCCAAAATCAGTAGAAGAAGGAAAATAATAAAAATCAGAGCAGAAATAAATGAAATAGAGACTAAAAGAACAATAGACAAAATTAATAAAACCAAGAGCTGGTTCTTTGAAAAGATAAACAAAATTGACAAACCTTTAGCTAGGCTCACCAAGAAAAAAAGACAGAAGGCTCAAATAAGTAAAATCAGAAATGAAAGAGGAGAAATTACAACAGACACCTCAGAAATACAATAGATTATAAGAGAATACTATGAAAAGCTATATGCCAACAAACTGGATAATCTAGAATGGGTATAGAAGGAAAGTACCTCAACATAATAAAGGCCATATATGAGAAACCTACAGCTCATATCATCATCAATGGTGAAAAAATGGAAGCTATTCCTCTAAGAACAGGAACCAGACAAGGACGCCCACTGTCACCACTCCTATTTAACATAGTATTGGAAGTCCTAGCCAGAGCAATCAGGCAAGAAAAAGAAACAAAAGGGATCCAAATTGGAAAGGAAGAAGTGAAACTCTCACTATTTGCAGATGACATGATTTTATATATAGAAAACCCTAAAGAATCCACCAAAAACTTTTAGAAGTAATAAATGAATACGGTAAAGTTGCAGGACACCATATCAACATACAAAAATCAGTTGCGTTTCTATACACTAACAACGAAGCAACAGAAAGAGAAATTAAGAAAACAATCCCATTTACAATTGCAACAAAAAGAATAAAATACCTAGGAATAAACTTAACCAAAGAGGTGAAAGATCTGTACACCAAAAACTATAAAACATTTCTGAAAGAAATTGAAGAAGACACAAAGAAATGGAAAGATATTCCGTGCTCTTGGATTGGAAGAATTAACATAGTTAAGATGTCCATGCTTCCTAAAGCAATCTATAGATTCAATGCAATCCCTATCAAAGTTCCAACAACATTTTTCACAGAAATAGAACAAAGAATCCGAAATTTTATATGAAACAACAAAAGACCCCGAATAGCCAAAGGAATCCTGAGAAAAAAGAAGAAAGCTGGAGGTATCACACTCCCTGATTTCAAAATATACTACAAAGCTATAGTAAGCAAAACAGCATGGTACTGGCACAAAAACAGACACACAGATCAATGGAACAGAATCGAGAGCCTAGAAATAAACCCACACATCTACGGACAGCTAATTTTTGACAAAGGAGCCAAGAACATACAATGGAGAAAGGAAGTCTCTTCAACAAATGGTGTTTGGAAAACCGGACAGCCACATGCAAAAAAAATGAAAGTAGACCATTATCTTACACCATACACAAAAATTAACTCAAAATGGATTAAAGACTTGAATGGAAGACCTGAAACCATGAAACTTCTAGAAGAAAACATAGGAATTACGCTCTTCGACATCAGTCTTAGCAACATATTTTCAAACACCATGTCTGACCGGGCAAGAGAAACTATAGAAAAAATAAACAAATGGGACTGCATTCAACTAAAAAGCTTCTGCAAAGCAAAGGAAACCATCAACAAAACGAAAAAATAACATAACAATTGGGAGAAGATATTTACAAACCATATGTCTGACAAGGAGTTAATCTCCAAAATATATAAAGAACTCACACACCTCAACAACAAAAAAACTAACAACCCAATTAAAAAATGGGCAAAAGACCTGATCAGACATTTCTCCAAAGAAGATATACAGATGGCCAACAGACACATGAAAAGATGTTCAACATCATTAACTATCAGGGAAATGCAAATCAAACCTCAATGAGATATCACCTCATGACCCTCAGAATGGCTATAATTAACAAGACAGGAAACAACAAGTGTTGGAGAGGATGTGGAGAGAAGGGAACTCTCATACACTGCTGGTGGGAGTGCAAACTGGTGTAGCCACTTTGGAAAACAGTATGGCGATTCCTCAAAAAATTAAGGATAGAACTACCATACGATCCAGTTATTCCACTGCTGGATATTTATCCAAAGAACATGAAAACACCAATCTGTAAAGATACATGCACCCCTGTGTTCATTGCAGCATTATTCACAATAGCCAAGACTTGGAAGCAACCTAAGTGCCCATCAAGGGATGAATGGATGAAGATGTGGTATATATACACAATGGAATAATACTCAGCCATAAGAAACGATGAAATCCAGCCATTTGTGACAATATGGATGCACACTGAGGGTATTATGTTAAGTGAAATACGTCAGAGGGAGAAGGTCAAATCCCATATCATCTCACTCATAATTAGAGGATAAAAACAACAACAAACACATAGAGACAGAAATTGGCTTGGTGGTTACCAGAGGAGAAGTGGGGAGTGAGGAGGGCAAAAGGGATGATTAGGCACATGTGTGTGGTGATGGATTGTAATTAGTATTTGGGTGGTGAACACGACATAATCTATGCAGAAATAGAAGTATAATGATGTACACCTTAAATTTATACAATGTTATAAACCAATGTTACCACAATAACAAAAATAAAAAAAAATAGTATACATGCATATTTAAGGATAAACAAAAAATAAAAGTTTAAACCAAAAATTGTATAGTGGTTCTTTCCGGGCTATACAAAAACAGATAATTTTTATTTTCATCTTTGGACTTTTCTGTCTTCATGAAATTATTTGAAATCAACATGTATTATTTCTTTAATAAAAAGTAACTTAAAAATAGTCTGAGGGATGTATAATATTTTTGCGACTTTCTTACATGTCGACAGTGGTACCCATCCTCTGCATCTAAATGTCTTGGACTAACACAGGCAAAAGATCACCCAAATAGCAGAACCAAAACTTGAATCCAGGTTTTCAGCTTTCCAACACAGTTTATCTACCTCTGTAACATAATGTCTATCAGGCAAAACAGTTAGGCCTAATAGAAATGATTACTGCATATAAGGTAATATCCTCTCTGCAATATATAGCCAAGATATTCAGTTTTTTCCTAAGTAAAAATTGTAGATTGATAGATAGACAGATAGATATATAGAGAGATAGATAGATAGATAGATAATTTTTTTTATTAAAAGTCTTTAATTTTTAGAGTAGTTTTAGGTTTACAGAAAAATTGAACAGAAGGTACGTAGTGTTCCCATATACTCACTTTCCACTTACGCCATTCCCCACAATTTCCCCTATTATTAGCATCTTTCATTGGTATGGTACATTTGTTACAACTGATGAACCAATATCAATACATTATTATTAACAAAAGTCCATAGTTTACATTAGGGTTCACTCTGTGTTGTACAGTTCTAAGGGTTTTGCCTAATGAATGATGCCATGTATCCACCATGAGGATATCATATGGAATAGTTTCACTGCCCTAAAAATCCCCTGTGCTCTATCTATTCACCCCTTCCCCCACTACGCTCCAACCTCTGGCAATCACTGATCTTTTTACTACCTCTATATAATTTTGCCTTTTCCAGAATGTCATATACTTGGAATCATATAGTGTGTAGCCTTTTCAGGCTGGCTTCTTTCACTTCGTAATATGCATTTAAGGTTCCTCCATGTCTTTGCCTGGTTTATCACTGAGTAATATTCTATTGTATAGATGTACCATTGTTTGTTGATCCAGTCACATACTGAAGGTCATCTTCGCTGCTTCAATTTTTTGGCAATTATGAATAAAGATGCTATAAACATTTAAGTGAATGTTTTTGTGTGGACATAAGTTTTCAGCTCACTTGGGTGAATAGCCAGGAGTTCAATTACTGGACTGTATGTAAGACTATACTCAGCTTTTTAAGAATCTGCCAAACTGTCTTCCAAAGTAGTTGTAACATTTTGCATTCCCATGAACAATAAATGGGAGGTCCGGTTGTTCCACAGACTCTACAGCAATTGGTATTGTTAGTTTTTCTGAAGTTTAGTCATTGTAACAGGTGTGTAGTCCTATCTCGTTGTTTTAATTTGCATTTCTCTAATGACAAATGATAATGAGCATATTTTCATATGCTTATTTGCCATCTGTATATCTTCTTTGGTGAGGTGTTTGTTCAGATCTTTGCTCTTTTTAAAATTGGGTTGTTTTCTTACTGTAGAGTTTTAATTATTTGTAAAATTTCAAAACAAGTCTATTAGCAGATATGTGTTTTGCAAATGTTTTCTCCCAGTCTGTGAGTTATTTTTTCATACTCTTAGCAATGTTTTTTCATACAGAAGAGGTTTTTTATTTTAATAAATTTCATTTTATTTAATTTTTCTTTCATGAATCATACTTTTGTTTTTCTATCTAAAAATTCCTCACCCAATCCAAGGTCACTTAGATTTTCTCCCATGTTTTATTCCAGAAGTTGTATAGTTTTGCATTTTACATTTAAGTCTATGACATTCTGTATTAATTTTTGTGTAAATTATTGTATTTTTTCATGTTATGAATTTGTTCTTTTTTTCAAATTAACACAATGGGCATCTAATTAAAACTTAAAAATCACAGCTTTCAGCAGGTCTGATGATTTTCGTTTATCAACTTTATTAAATGATGAGATCTAGGTTTCTTATTACTCGTCAAGACTTTCATCTTTTTAATTTTTATTTTTTAACAAAATAAGAATAAACTGAAATATTTGTTTTTAAAAATAACTGCAGAAACACTGCAGAACAGGCAAAGATGTGACACTAAAGGAGTTGAATTGCTGGCTGGATGGAGACACCACAATGCCATGATCTGAAATGTTAATTTATTAGCTGAAGTATAAAAATCTCAACAAAGAATGGAGAAATTTTTTGGTTTTTAATTTTAATGAAGTCCAACTTATCAATTTTTCTTTCATGGAGATGCGTCTGGTATTGTATCTAAGAAGTCATTACCAAACCCAAGGTTACCTATATTTTCTCCTATGTTATCTTCTAGAAGTTTTATAATTTTGTATTTTACATTTAGGTTTGTGATCCATTTTGAGTTAATTTCTGTCAAAGGGTTAATGTCAGTGTCTAGAATCAATTTTTTCCATGTAGATGTCCAGTTATTACAGCACCATTTGTTGAAAAGGCTATCCTCTCTATAGATTGTAATTATATATATTTAATATTTCAATAAAAATGTAATTTTTTAAAAGTCTGGATTGAATAAGTGAGTATTGCAACTGTGTTCTTACCCATAAAATCATACTGTTGAAATTGTCAACTTCTTGTGTGTCTCCCACATTAAACTCTCAGCTTCTCTAAGTAGTGATCCAATCTTGTTCACAGTGACATCTCGAGCACCTAGTACAGTGTCTGGTACCTGGTACATAGTAGGAACTCAACATATACTTAAAGAATGCATGAATGCCACATTCAGTGCTATACAAATGTAATACCAGCTTAAAAGTGTTGAAGTGATTTAATTAAAATTATTCAACATTTAGGTATTTCTAAAAATTCACGGGGATTGTGAGTTGTGATGTAGCCATCTACTGTACCTAATTTACTTTCTTCACCAATTCTACCACCAAAAATATTAAATTCACAATAACACATGAAAAGCTGCAAAGGTGAAACAGCTCTGTAAACTAAAGATATCAATAAATAATATGTTAATCTCCAAAAAGAATTACCCTTAGAACAGACGGTGCCAACTGAAATAATATAATTAGAAGCCAACTCACTCCTAAACCTCTGGAACATGACCACACAGGGAGGGGGAAAAGAAGCTTCCACCTACCCACACCTCATAGCGCCCTATCAGAGAGTTGGAAGCCTGAACTAAGGACCATGAGCATTGAATCCCACTTTCCTTGTTCTTCAGAGCTGCTTTCTAAGCCACTCAGTCTTTCTTTTTCACCCCACCCCTGCTCTCAATGCAGTGGAGAGAAACTAAAGGCAAGAAGGCTGGCAAAGATGTACCAAGCAAACATAAAACCATATATAAGAGTTACAAAATTATATGCAAGACAAAAAGTATTAAATGTGGCAAAGAGAGTTATTTTATAGGATAGCAATGGCTTTTGTGTGGCAAACGTAAAATTGGCAACTGTTTAAAAATGATGAGAAATTGACAAAAAATGTAATTTTACTAGAGTTTCTTAAAAGACCTCTACTCTGAAAAATAATCAGACCAAAGGGGGGAAAAACGGTATAGAATAGCAGTCAGCAATCTTTTTCTGTAAAGGGCCAATAGTAAATATTTTAGGCTTTGCAGGCGCCATGCAACTCTGTCGAGATCATGCATAAATGAATGCGCATGGCTGAGTTCCCATAATACTTTATTTACAGCACAAGTGGCAATCCAAATTTACCTCATGGGCCATAATTTGCTGACCTCTGATACAGAACATCTAAATAATATAATTAATATGTATGAACGAATATAGTACATTGTTGACCTATTTTGTAGAATATAAATATGCTATAAATATTATATTTATATGAATATAAATATGCTTTTTATAAAAGCATCTATGATACAATTAGGTGGGAAATCACATACTAGCCCCTCCTCCACCGAAAAAACTCAGTAAATTAAAAAATGGATAGGCCAAATTCTTTGCCTATAATTGGTAAAAATAAAAACAGCACATTTAAAACAGATCCTACCTACATGTTTAGAAAAAACAAAAGTCCCTAATGAATAAATACTAAGTTGAAGAGAAAACCAAAATTAAACTTTCAGAATATTTAAAATATAGCAGAATATGAGTATCTGTTCTCCCATATCTATGCCAGCAATTGGGTATATCAATCTTTTTTATCTTTGCTAAATGATAGATGAAAAACTGTATTTGTTATTGTTTTAATTTGCATTAGTTTATTTATTCATGAGGTTAAACATCTTTTACATGTTCATTTTGCATGGTTATTAGAGAACAAGATACAGAAGAATACTTTCTCAATGGATTTGAACATTATACTTAATGGTGAAAAATTAAATCAGGAACCAGAAAAGTATTTCTTTGAAAATATAATCAAGGCATTAACACATGAAATGGTTAAAATAAGTATAACTATTAGAAAAGAGGATAAGAAATTATTTATGGACTTTATGATCATAGTTAGAAAATAAACTGAAAAACTATTAAAATGAGTACTAGTTATTATAGGCTCACGTATTTGTAAAAACAGCTAGCGACTTACCGAAAGACATAAAACATTGTTGGATTTTGTCAAAAATTGAAAGAGTGATTAAAGACAACAGATGACCCTGAAACAGACCAAACCACTCATTTATTCCATCATTCACTCATGTGCTATGCTTCAGCCAGACTGGCCTTCCTTTCTTCTTTCTGTTCCTCAAGAACACATAAGCCCATTCCAATCTTCATATCTTTCTACTCCCTCATCCCTCTATCAAAGCCTCTTCTTCCTCCTTGTTATTTGTCTAGCTTCTTTCTCATCTTTTCATATCTCAGCTCATCTCTTCAGAATCCTTTTTTGACCATTCTGTCTAAAATAGCCACTCTACCGCCATCACTCTTCCCTATCCCAGTGATTCTCAAAATGTGTCCATGGACCAGCAGCATGAACATCGTCTGGCAACTTGTTAGAAATGCAAATTCTCAGGACCCACTCCAAACTTACTGAATTAGAAACTCTGAGGGTGGGTCCCAGCAACATGTGTTTTCACAAACCCTTCAAGTGATTTCGATGTACCCTCCATTTTGAGAACCACTGCTCTATCCTGTTGTCCTGTTTTATTTTATTCACAGCACTTATAATAATCTGATTCTGTCTTAACTATCTACCTTTTTTGTCTGTCTCCTAACACTGGATGTAAGCTCCACGAGGCAAGGATCTTTGCTTTGTTCATGGCTGTATCCCCAGTGCCTAGAACAGTACCTGCATGATACACGGGAAGTACTGAAAACTATTTGTTGAAAAGTACACCAAAATATCAGCAACGGTTGCTTCCGGGTGGAGAGATTCTAGATGAATTTGATTTTCTTTATAATTTGTATGCATTTTCTAAATTTTAAACCATAAGCATATATCATTTTATAATTATAAAAACCAATTTATATCATAAAATGATTTGTATATAAGTTTGAATTTCCCATATTGATAGCAACAGAGCAGTCTACTTTAGCCTCTGTTGGAGTCCCATGATCTCCATGGCAACGAAAGCTGCAATATTATCTTAATATTGAATTTAGCATTAGTCTGATAAGCTTCTGAATAGTATCTTCAGGGGTGAGTAATTTAAAATCCAAGCCCTTACTTTCAGTAGCACTTGACTGTTTTATAAGCAAATGACCTTTCAAATAACATGCACATGTTTTTACTCCTCCATCTAGAATTTTCTAAAATGTCTCTTTTTTAGACTACTCTATTTAAGTATACCACTGACTCCAATCTAGTTTACAGAAGTAACCCTGAGACCCACTGTAGCAACAATAACAAAATCAACATATTCAGAACAACTCACAATAATAATTACATCATTTCATCCAGATTCTTCCCCTATTGAGGCACAACAGTTCAATTTTGAACGATCATTCCAAAAGGTTGCTTAATTGACATGAAATCTGAACACTTCTCCTAAGAGAGTGTGGTTCTAGCAAAATGGCATGTCCTGCTTCATTCTCATGACCATAGTTGTCTGCCCCGACTACTGTAAATATGTCTTAATCAGCATCACTTTCTAGATGAGAAAAATTTTTTGCACATATGTTCTCTATCTTTGAATAAATGATACACTATATCTAGGACTAATTCCACTATTAATTTCCTGTGTGACCTTGGGCAAGCCACTTGACTTCTCTGGACCTTGCTTTCCTCATCAGTCGAGAGAAGGGATTTTACTAAATATGCTCTTAAGCCCTTTCTAGCTCTAAAGTTTATTGACATCCATGTCAATTACTTACACTGGGATTTCACAGTGGTGGGTGTCACTTGCTCATGTTTTAATCAATATCAATTTAAGGGAAACTACGATTAAAAAAAAGTAATAAGGTTGTATTACCGACCCTCAGCAAACCTGACTTCATTATATAACTTTGATATATATAACTGTTCATGAGAGTGGAGGTAGGAGAGAAAAACCATGATCAGTGATAAAAAGCAAACACATGTTGAGTGATTACCCTGTGCCAGGCACTTTTTTATTTTTTTTATATCTATTTACCTATTTAACCTCCTCAACAAGTCTGTGAGCTAGGTTTTAGTATTATCTCCACTTTACTGGTAAGGAAACTGAGGGACAAAGTGAAGACTTCAAGGTCACAAAACTGGTAAGAGTTCAGCTAGGATTCAAACTTGAGGCAGGTTGATTCCAGAGTCCGTGTTCCTATTTACCACACTCTGTTACCTCTGACGGGGGCAGTTTGCATGGGTTCCTTTCAAGTACCCACAGATGACTTGTCAGGAGCTCAATGGTGATGTTCTCCTTCCTCAGGGCAGGGCCCCAAGCAGTCACATTAGCTGTAGCCATACTTGGCTTAGGAGCAACAAGACCCATGGCTTTCAGAATTGGCTCTACTCACCTACCCATCCCTTGGACTCCACGTCACTTCAATGAGCCTTTGGCCTGTCTCATCCCAAGACAGGAGAATGAGCACAAATACATACAGACACCCTGACATTCTCTCCAGAGCTCTGTATATATTTCGTGACAGAACACAGATTTCTCTTTTTAAATTTTTTTCCACATGAGTATGTTAATCTCCCTGAACATATAATAAGTTCTTTTGCACAGAAATATTATTTATTGCATCATTTGTAACCTTCAGAGTATCAAATGTTTACTGAGCATCTAACCAGTGCCAGGCACAGTTTCAGGTCCTGGGGCTACAGTGATGAATATGATGCAGTCTTTGCTTTTGAGGGACTCACAGATTAGCAGGGGAGACAGATATGTAAACAACCTAAACAGATAAGTCACATAAAAATGGAATGACTAAAGGGCCATACATGCACGGAGGAGGAAATCATTCACTCTGCTGAGGGAGGACAAAGCTGCGTGTATGTATATGTAGTAGACATAGTGATGAAGACCATGAGCTTTGAAGTCAGACAGAACTTGGTTTGAATTCTGACTTCTCCACTTAGAAGCTATGTGATGTTGGAAAAGAAAGTTTTAACTTTTCTGAGCCTCAAGTTTCTCATCAGTAGAATGGGATAGTAATGAGATTTAAATGAGAAAAAGCACTTCACAAATGCCTGGCACAGAATGGGTACTAAATAAATAGTAGCTGTTATTAATATCAAGTAAATCTTCATGTACAAGAAAACAGTTGAAGTAGCCCTTGAAGAAGGAATATGAAAGGATAAAGGGGATAGTATTTTAGTTAGAGAAAAGAACATGAGATATGGCATGGAGGAAGAAAAAAGCATGTTTGTTAGAGGAAAGAAAAAGAATTTTGTATGACTGCTGGGTATTATAGAGGTTTGAGGATAGAGTGAAGAGACGTCGTGAGAGGCAGTCAACAGTCAGATTGCTAAGGACCTTGAAAGTCATGATCAAAGGGTTTTGAACTTCAGGGGAATAATAAAAGGACATTAAATATGGAGTGAAGTGGAAAGATGACATATCATCTCATCTATATTTTTAATGCCTCAGGAAGTGAGTGTGATCATCCTTCAGATTACTTAGTTATCCCTAAGTAAATCTCTTTCAAGACTTTAATTCCAAGGGAAGAAACTGATGAGACAGCTACCTACTAGCAACCATTAATTCAGTCTACATTCTCTAATCACAATTCTCAAAATTGTCTAATAATACATTTTCTGAAATAATCATAATCCAGCAGGGAAAATATTCTGCTGGTTCAGCATTTTTTATTCATTAATAAGTGGAAAAAATATTTAACAGTTAGGCCATCCTGAGGTTGGAAGTTTTATTGGATACCTATCACCTTAAAAAAGCCCCACATTTTTCATTAACACAACCACCCCAAATTTTTCTGAAAGATTCCCAAGGGCTGTATGTCACAGACCATGGGGAAAGTCTATGTTGAACGCTTATCTCATTATTGCACTTGCCTCCCCCACCCTTGAATAGAATCCCCACAGCTGGTGTACAATTTGTGGAGCTCATCTCAAGTCCTACTGACACCCATCTGCTCCCAGAATCCATCAGCCATAGTTCAAGAATATTCATTACCCTTTGCCAAAATGTATTTTTCTCTTTCAAGATGAAGTTGGATTTTAACTCTGGCCATTCTTTGGTGGTATTAAGAAATATGACAATTACAGATGACTCACGGCACAACACAACTCACTCCTAGAGTAATCTGGATTCAGTCTCTCTCCATCCTCAGCAACCATTTTCACTTCTGTAAAGGAGGGTATAGGGCTGCAGAATCTGAGAGGGGCCATTAGGTGTGAACATTCTCAACTTCAGTTTATACACTTAGGGTCCCCTATTACTTTGGAAACAAGGTGTTTAATGACCTGGGAAGAAATCATAGCAGAGTAGTGTTATATCACCATGGCAGAATCACGGACAGCTAACAGCCAACATGTACTGAGCATTCACTGTGTGTCAGACTCTCTTGGATATGTTTTTAATAATCCCAAATGAATCGTGGGGCATCCTACCTATAAGGTAGAATGTGATGCAGAGTATAATTCCTTTGGGACAAAGTCCCCAAAGAAACATTTTGGTGGGGAAAATCTTGACATTTCTCCAGTGACTAAAGTCCTAAAATCTGTTTTAGAGTAGCAGCTTTTGCTTCCAAAGTTGCCAAACTTTGCGATCCCCCCAGCTCTCTTGAGTATGGCCAGAAACTGAGTCACCATGAACCTCCATCTTCACTATCACGACTGCAGGCAGATTAAAAATGCCCCAAGCAAAGCTAGCCTCCATGGGGCCGGCCCCGTGGCTTAGCGGTTAAGTGCGCGCGCTCTGCTGCTGGCGGCCCGGGTTCGGATCCTGGGCACGCACCAACGCACCGCTTTTCCGGCCAGGCTGAGGCCGCGTCCCACATACAGCAACTAGAAGGATGTGCAACTATGACATACAACTATCTACTGGGGCTTTGGGGAAAAAAAAAAAGGAGGAGGACTGGCAATAGATGTTAGCTCAGAGCCAGTCTTCCTCAGCAAAAAGAGGAGGACTGGCATGGATGTTAGCTCCCGGCTGATCTTCCTCACAAAAAAAAAAAAAAAAAAAGCTAGCCTCCATGTGTGAAACTCTAAAATAAAGAAACTTGCAGAAAACCAAATCTAATCTTTATTCTAAAGCTATGCATGAGATTTCTGGAGGCAATTTTAACTGAGGGTGATTCTAGAAGAGTACCAGGAGAGGTTAGCTTCTTACTGCTTTTCACAGACATATACCCAACTAGTGGTCTTGCTGCTTTGGAGAATTATAATGTGTCACCTGAAAACTAGAAGATATGGGTGCTAGTTCTGACTAGTAAGAGTAATTAGCTCTGTTAATTGTGAACAAGACTTTTTAAGTGTCTGGGCCTCAGTTTCTTTGTCTATAAATTGAGAAGGCTAGACTGGATAGTTTTCAATGTCCCTTCTGGCTCTAACATTCTATGATTCTCAAGCAAATTTTTTTCCTGTTCTTCTCTATGTGACATACATACTTCTGTGGCTCTCAAGAACTATCTCTTTTGATTTATAAATAGTTTTTAATATTCATTTAGAAGTTATAGACTTTTTAATTAATCAAAATGTTCAATGTACTCTTTTGACATTTACAAAGATGGACATAATTTTAACTCATTTATTTTGCATTTGACTATTCTATGAAGCATTCCAAAGCTCATGGTCATGTGGGAAATGAAAGATACAACCATGCATAAATGAGCAACATATCAAGGAGTCTGGAGACTCTTCAATTAATCTGTTTCCCAGACTGTTCTCTCAGGTTACATCCTATTAAAAAGCTGCCATCTTTCTTCCAACAGGACAGCTTTCTTACACTTCACTAATAAATCACCAAAGCATTCCCCCTTGGCTAAAAGAGAATAATTCACATAACTTAAATAAACCTTCCACATAGGTGTATACTGAGTGATAAAGCTTGACCTGAACTCATGATGGAGCCAAGTGAGTGAAGGGTGACTCTTTGTGCCTACATATCAAGTAGCTTAGCAAAAAACAGAGGCATTTTTATACATCTCCACAGGGAGCTTCCTACAACAGGGGGGCAAGATAGGTAGCCAGGTGTCTGCTGAACTTTCCTTACAGGGATACAACAAAAGCAAACAGCCCAGATTTTGTGGTATAGTCTCAATTTCAAATATATTTTCCCATGGTTTCTATAAATTATCAAAATATCCTGAATATTCCAATTTCCAACATTCAAACTACTTCTACCAGCATGTGTCTTGTTCTCAAAAGTAAAGCATAGGTCTATTGTGTCACCACTCTTTTAGATCCCACCACATCTGGAAGTGTATTCAGATATGGTCTATTACTAGAGAGAGAACAGTCTTACTATTAATAGATCATAACCATACTCATTGTCCAAAGGATGATGCAAAAGTTTTCTTTTCTTTTCCCGTCTGGTTGCCTTGTATTCAAAATGGAGACTTCTTCAGTGGGCCTAAGAAGTCCTCTTTCCTCCCTGATTTTCCTCTATCTTCTCTTCTTTACCTACCTCCTTCTTCTCTGGATCCCACCCAAGTTAGGTCAAAGAAAGGGGACCTTTGTCTCAGCTTCCTCATGGCAGATTTGGCTCCTTACCAAGTTAATCCTTATATCTCATTCCAAGGTCAGCTTAGGACTTTCAGAAAAATAATGAACTACAACTAACACTCACTACATGCTGGGTACTGTCCAAAGGTTTATGTTTACATATACCTTTGTTCTTCACAACAACCCTCTGAGTTAATGTAATTATTATCTCCCTCATTTTACAGATTAAAAAATAACTGAGGCACCGACAGATTAAATGACTCACCAAGCTTACACAGCTAGTAAATTGTGGCACCAAGATTGAAACCACTGCAGTCTGCTTCCAGAGTCCAGGTTCATAACCACTGTACTGCTTTTTAAGACACAGATCAGAACATTACAAGATCAACCTATTTCATGCAAATAGTGACTGCCTCCAGTTATCTAATATTAAGGTGTTATTACGCTTAAAACCAAACTCCTTCCCACTAGAGATGGAGAAAGACAGGAACAAAGGAGGTTGATGAGATACAAAATCCTGTCCTAGCACATTCACACATTTTTTATTTTAGCTTTGTAAAATTTGGTCAGTCCAGAGGAAATCTCCCTCTAGGACCATCACCTCACAGGTGCAAGTGGCTGAACTGACTCACACTATACTTCAGCTGTTACCTTAGGGGGAGGGCAAGATGCTAAAAAGTACACGATGCAGTCTGATCGAGGGATAGGAAAAAAACAAGACTTGGAGTTTCGTTGCTGCCCATATTTACATACTTAAGGGAAAAGTTATAAATAATAGCATCTTTACAGATTAATGATAAATATATAGATTCCTTTAAAGGAGTAACATAAACTTGGGAAAAACTGGACCAATAAAACAGCAAGACATTAATTTTTTAAGACCTGTTTTTTATATGTTCCAAATAATTGTGGAGAAGGAAAACTAAATTTCCCTCTATTCTTCTAGGTTCTTAGCTGACACCCCCCTGTAATAAAAGACAGATTAACAGTAAGAAAACAAGCAGAAGTTTAATAACATGTACACCTCCTGTATACATGGGAAAGAACAAGGAAAACTGAGTAACTCCTCAAAATGGCCCAAGCCACCACCTTAAATACCATCTCCAGCTAAAGACAGAAGAAGATGTTGGGGGCGGGGGCATTTATGGTAGGTGACCAGGAAAAGCACAATAAAGAAGGGTAAGGCTGTTATGTAGATTTAAGTCTCTGCCTTCTCCACTGATAAGAGTTTCCAGGGATTTAGTCATCCCTCTCTTGCTGGTACAGAGAGGGAGACACCCTTACAAATGGAGACTTCTCTTATAAGTGTAAATGTCTCTTACAAAATGGTAACTTCTACTCAGTTTTCAGAGCTTTTCCTATGTCTGCTGTTTCTTATAAAATAATCAGCCTAAAATAATCCTTATGCCAAAGAGACATATTTTGGGGTGGCAAATTCTGCTCCCCTTCATAATCAAACATGGAAGAAAATTAATGCAGAAAAAATAATTGTTTTTAAATGAAGTTGAAGGTTTCAAAATCATAAATCAGCAATAGATAAAAAATAAGTGATAACATCTGAATTAGATTGTCTTCTATTATTGCATCTCCCCTCATTTTTAAGTATATGTACCTCACAATGGAAACGTAACATACAGAAAATCTGAAGCTTTAGAATATATGAAACTGCAAGTATTTTATTTTTCACCTCTTTCCTCTGTAAATCTGAACAAACAATATTGTTTCTGTCGGCTCCCAGTACTAGGCAGGAAAAGATTTAATAATGCAGTAAGCAGGGCTTTCCCATCTTCAAATGACATTTTAAATCAGGTTTTACTGGAAGCTTAATTTTTTCCCCCCAGAATCCCTTAATACACAGAATAATAAAAAGAAAGAATTAGTAAAATTGGCACCATATTCTTTTGGAGAAAAAAGAAAAAAATACTTTGGAGATAAAAAAATTTTATATGTCAAAGAATGCATAACCTATGCCTATTTAATGCATGACTCTCATTGGATTCTTTGTACAAAGAATGTGTTTCTCTCAAAAAATAAAATAGCCTGATATGAAAAAAAAAAATCCCTTTGAAGACCAAAACCGCCAAGCATGTAATTGCTAGGCATAGGCATCTACAGCCAGTCTGAATCAGATGTGCACTGGCACAAATGTTCGAACTATAACCACTCTGTTTCCAGTACCTAAGTATACTAGAAGCCCTGTCTACTTACCTTGTCCACAGCAAGTAACTTTTGTTCTTTGATTTTAAATACATGCCCTGGTGCCCCTGTGAGAGAAATCCTTAAAGAGGCCAGCCACCACTTTAGTTAATAGGTTTGAAAGATTTCTGAACAGAGAATTGTGCAAAGCATGTCAGCTTTGCACAATGTCAGGTCACTCTACTCTCCAAGCCTTCAGAGCCGGAACCTGGGCTCAGCATTTCCTCAGTCTCAAGAGGATTTCTGAACTGTGGAGGAGAAATTTGTTTCTACAAAATCTGCTACCATCTTCTCAGTCTGGAAACTTGGAATCAAGACACTCCCTTGCTGCATGGTTGACTACAAGAGCAGCCACATGGTGTCACCTTCTTCTGTGGTAGAGTTCCCAAGAGCCCTCACAATAGGTCTGCTTAGCAACCCCATGACTCAATGCGAACTGCGTCCATATCCCAGTTTCACATGCCGTTCCTGCCACCCACTCACTTCCTCCCCTTCCCTTCCCCTATAATGGTCAAACCTATGCTAGGCAGGCTCCCTTGCTCGTTGCTTAGAAGACCAGAAATATAATAAAATATAGTCTAGTTGGGGAGATAATACATTTAGATTAATAATCCTAATACAAGATAAAAATGCAAAGGCTCCTTATTATATTTGTATTGTTCAGCAGGAGGAAAAAATCCTTTAGGTAAGAGGAATTAGGAAAATTTTATGGAGGTGGAAGCACTAGAGAATATTTCCCTTTGCATATGTTATTCCATTACTTCTTCCCAGAGTGCACATTTTTCCCTTGCAGACCCCACCCAAGTCTTCTACCGCTTTACCTTATACATATGTCTCTCATATCGTAATGTATATTCAAATTATTTGTTGACAATGTGTGCCTCCATATAATTTCTTGCACCCCATAAGAGCAAAGACCACACTTTAGTGACTGCTAGATCCCCAACCCCCAGCACAATATCCGATGCATAATAATTGCTCAGTAAATATTGAATTGAATAATAATAGCGCTGTCCCAGATGCTTTACAGAGACATTCTCATTTAATCATCTCTGCAACACAGTGAGGTCAGTACCCTTCTTATCTCCATTTTAGAGATTAGGAAACAGAAAGACAGATGAGTTGAGTCATATCTTCAAGATCACACAGCTCTTAAGTATCAGAGCCAAGAGTTGAACTCAGGCAGTCTTTCTTCCAAGTCTGAGCTCTTAATAATTCTACTATCCTGCTTCTGTAAACATAATAAACACATGGCTTTGGTCTTAATGGTAGGATTTGGAATATAAGGTTGGTAGAAACAGATTCCAGATGGAGCTTTTACTATTAGTAAAGGCATATAAAAGGGAAAGTATGGTGGCACATAAGGGGCAGAAAACAGTTTAATTTGACAGGACTATGAGATGCTTATGTGAAAAACTGTGTTGCGCAAGGCATAAGATTGAAAAGGAGATGGCAGCTAGAGACTGGATGGTCTTGGGGCCATCATTCCCCATCATTCTTGAATAAAACTGAGTCCTCTTTGGCTCTCTTCATGCCTGGCTCACCACATGTAATCTGCTTGAGGTCCCTTGAGTCCTATGCTACATTTTTTCTTGAATCTATCCCATCTCCATTTCCCCTGCCTCTGGTGCAGGGCCTAGAAACGACCTGCTTGAATTACTGAAATCTTTGCAGGCCTGCACACCATGGAAAAGCAATGCTTTTTTTTTTTCCTGAGGAAGATTGGCCCTGAGCTAATATCTGTGCCAATCCTCCTCTATTTTGTATGTGGGGTCACTGCCACAGCATGGCCGCCGACAAGTGGTGTAGGTCTGTGCCTGGGAACCGAACCCTGGCCACTGAAGTGGAGCGTGCCAAACTTCACCACAAGGCCATGGGGCCAGCCCCCAAGAGTAATGCTCTTGAAGTGCACAATGATTACCACACCACTACTCAAAAAACTGTTAATAGGGACTGGCCCTCTGGCGTAGTGGTTAAGTTTGGTGCACTCTGCTTCAGTGGCCCCCGCTCATGGGTTCAGATCCCGGGTGCGGACCTACACCACTCGTCAGCCATGCTGTGGTGGTGACCCACATACAAAATAGAGGAAGACTGGCACAGATGTTAGCTCAGGGCTAATCTTCCTCAAGCAAAAAAAAAAAAAAAAAGAGGAAGACGGGCAACAAATGTTAGTTCAGGGTGAATCTTCCTCAGCAACAACAACAACAACAACAAACATTAATGTCTCCCCTTGCCTGCAGAACAAAGTCATGACAAAGTTTTACCCAGCCAGCTCTGTCTTCATTCCCGCTTCTGCAGTTGGTAGTGCTAATGTCATACTGATAGGATTTTCAGGAGCTAATTTGTCAGAATCTGGGCAGAAGCTGACAGAACTCTTCAAGGAGACTCAGTGATACAGTCCAGGAGCTGAGCCACCTCACCATCCGAATTCCAAAAGGAGGCCCAGAATTGGAGACCTCAGACGTCTTTCCATTAGCAATGCCCTGGCGCTCTAAAAACTTGAAGCTTTGGAGCAACCAGAAACAGTGCATTTGGTATAGGCATTAGTATTCTCATGATAGACATGATGAAAGTGAAGCCTGTCCAAAGCAGCTTTGACACGGACAAGTGGGAACCAGAGCAGGAGAGGAACAACAAAGCAGGCCAAGACGAGGCCCATGACTGCAGCTGCCTGATGGCTTTGCAGATACATGCGAAGCATAGCTTTGGGGACTCCTCAAAATAACAGGAGGGTTTCTTTTATTTTAAGAGACTTAATTCATGGCAATCAATTTTGTGGAGATTCATCCTATCCAAATTTGGATGTTAAAAACTGTGACTCTTAAACACTCTTGGACTCTGTCACCAGAAAGTGTTAGGGAAGTCTTCACCTAGACCAAGGAGAGAAAACTTCTCTCCACTTTCTCCTAACTTCTCTACACAAAAATGAGTTCCTAAATCAGATTGGGTCAAGGTTTGGGACACTGATGAGGCCATGTTTAATAATGGCCTGGGTCACTGTGTTACAAAGGCATATACGTGGATGTGGTTCTCTTTCTTCACCTTCCTCCATCCATACTCCTGGGCTGGTAAATTGTGCTGGGCCTGCATCCTAGGGGAATAAACGGCCACCTTAACCTCTTTTTCTTCTCTTTTACACCATGCTTTCAATAGTAAGCTGAGCTAGGAACTGGTGCCAGTGAAGTAGGCCTGGAGACCTTGATTTCACTTGTTTCCTCTCATGTATAAGCTATCAGGACTCCATTGCATGACCAGTCCACTGGTGACAATAGCTGGGTTTAGAGGGAGGAAGAAGCTATCTCAGCCTACAGTAACACAGAGTCACGTTAATCTTTTTTTTTTTTTTTTTGGTGAGGAAGATTAGCCCTGAGCTAACATCTGTTGCCAATCCTCCTCTTCTTGCTGAGGAAGATTGGCCCTGGGCTAACATTGGTGCCCATCTTCCTCTACTGTATATGTGGGACTCCTGTCACACATGCCACAGTGTGGCTTGATAAGCAGTGAGTAGGTCTGCGCCCGGGATCCGAACCTGTGAACCCCGGAGCGCCGAAGCAGAGCGCGTGAACTTAACTGCTACCCCACCGGGCCAGCCCTGAGATTCATGTTAATCATTCTTAATTGCAAAGTTCACAATTTATTCCAAGGATGCATAGCTGGATTATGGGCAATTGGAAAAGTCTTCCAAGTCCAATATCTGTAAAACACTGTCCCCTAAGCTGTGCACCTCTCCTCTGAAGTAAGGCTTCCTCAAAGATCTGTTTGCCTAAGTCTCAAGCTATCCGTCTGAGATATGTGAGATGCTTGTCAAAACAAAATCAACAAAACAAAAGTGTTCTCACTGCCGGGCACGACAAAAAGACTTTCCTAGCTGCAAAGATCTTGGTTTTCCACAGTCGATTTTATAGCCTCCTATCAGTTTCTCTCGGGGTGAACTTGGCCATCTCATTTCAGCATCTTAGCCAATCAGCCTGGCAACTCTATTTCAGTGGTTTAGATAATATCAGTCCCCTTTAGTATCTCATGTGAACCCAGCCTTGACATGTACATGAAGAAGCTGTAATCTCTGTGGCTCTATTTTGGAGCAATGTTTCAGTTAGTAGAAATACACCTCAAACAGGAATTTCAATATTTACCTATGCCTCTCTCAAACATTTGATGGGGTCCAAGTGCTTATTTCATAGCATCTGCCATTAAAATCCTGTTGCCATTTCTTTGTCCCCTCATCTCTTTCTTCCTCTCTTGTACAGCTCTTCACAACTAGCTCCTGATGCGTTGCACTCCCCCCAACACATACAGCACCTGGTAATGGCTGGGGGCAGAGGGAGTAGCTCTTTGGCACTTATTTTCTCAAGAGAATCCAACTGCTCTATCTCTCCTTGGGAGATGAAAATGCATTCATTTAGCATCTATTCACTGAGCAACTGGTATGTGCTAGACACTGTTCTAAGCACTAAGGACAGAACTGTGAACAAAGCAACAAAGGAGCTCTAATCTCATGGACCTTACATTCTAATGGGTGAGACAACAAATAAGATTCTAAAAAAAAACTGGTAATGCTTATCCCTTTACAAGTATAAACACTTTATTTATGGTTCATCAGTAACTCAATGAGGCAATGGGACAGGTTAACTGAGCTGCCTTATACAACCTCTGTGATTACCTCCCCTGCTGGCCACTCCTAAGGAACC
Source organism: Ceratotherium simum simum (assembly GCF_057802395.1). NCBI lineage: Eukaryota > Metazoa > Chordata > Mammalia > Perissodactyla > Rhinocerotidae > Ceratotherium > Ceratotherium simum. The sequence continues at coordinate 9,759,475 of NC_141940.1, read as the reverse complement.
AGAACCAATTCTAGCTGCTCCCTTATAGAGGCTGTTCCTTAGATCATGAGTATTAGCCATGTGCCATAGCACAGTTGTGCAGAGGGGTCCCTAATTAGAGAATTTATCCAGTATTATTCACATAATCATCATCAAGTGGCCCATTGGTTTTCTATTTGCCATTTCCCTTTGTGTGCCCGTGCCTCTCAGGAATCTCACAAGGAGGAGTTCTGGGATAAAAATCCTGGATTCTTGATTCTGGATTAGAATCAAGGATTAGTCTTGGATTAGAACATTCCTGGATTCTTGATCTAATACCATTCAATTACTCTCAAATCTCATCACTATTTCTAACAGACTTTACTTTGTAGTCATGGTCTGGTAAAGCCTGAAATATCTGGGTTAAATTATTTTCCAAATTTTCCTTTTTTAGGTTCTTGATCTACTTCCCCTATCCTACCACCTCCTTTAGACACGTTACCCTGAGTTGCCCTTTCCCATTGCTTCTTGAAAAGCCCTCTCCCTTCCCAGTAAGCTTTCTCATGGGCAGATGAGATCGAAAGCTGCCATCCTCTAGCCATGTCCTACTGTTAGTTGCTGACCTCTGCCATCTTCAATGCCAAACAGCATGTAGTCATTCATTTACTCAAATAATATTTACCAACTGGCTACTATATGCTAGGTACTGGTCTTGATGCCAGGATTACAGCCCTGACTAAATCAGGAAACATCCCTGCTCTCATGGAGCTTATTCTAGTGAGGGGATATATAAGATAAACACAATAAATCAGATGGTGATATGTGCTATGCAGGAAAATAAAGCAGGATGAGGAGGGTAGAGAGCGATGGAGGGAATATTTGCGATAAAATTCACTGTCAAGTGACACTGATCCTGCTCCATGCTCCAGCTGCAGCAGCAAAGCTGCTTCCAGGCCACAAAGATAGGGATATGTCCTAAAATGGCTAAACACAGGGACCCAGGCACCAGAAACCATCAGGTAAGTCTTAACCTCTGCCAGAGGACATTTTTCTGCTCTATTTTTTGATACTGTAACTGTCATTTCCCAGCTCTCTGTCTTCCTTTTCCGCAAAGGGCATGCCAAGTGTTCCCGGGGACCTATGCTTCACCTCCACATTGTTGTGCATTGCCCTTGTCAACCTGCCCTTATGACATATACTTTGTCTTGGTAATTCCTGCTCCAGCTCCTCTGCAAAGATCATTTCCAGCCTTGACCATTGAAAATGTGAGAGAAAAAGGTTCATTCAGTTCATCTTTAAAAGCTAGTACCAATGAGTAGGGACACCTCCAGCCATTAGAACCCCCAGCCCCTCACCAATGCATTCTAAGTCTTCTCTCTTGAGCCAGGAACTATATATTTGAATCACACTTTTTTACTGTTGGAAATATTGGCTTTACTCTGCAGCAGTTCCCTTCCTATTTGCTCACTTTGCTCCTCAAACACTTTTCTTAAAACCCCCTCCAGGGCCGGCCCTGTGGCTTGGTGGTTAAGTGTGCGCGCTGCGATGCTGGTGGCCTGGGTTCGGATCCCGGGTGCGCATCGAGGCACCACTTCTCCGTTCATCCTGAGGCCGAGTCCCACATACAGCAACTAGAAGGATGTGCAGCTACGACACACAACTATCCAATGGGGCTTTGGGGGTAAAAAATAAAAAGAAATAAAATCAAAAAAAAAAAAAACCCCTCCATTACCTGCTGTCTGTCTGTTGGTTTTGAAGCCTAGTTTGCTTTGTTTCCTTGGGTCCTAGATGTGTCTTAAAATGTTCCCTTCCATTCCAAATTTCATATATTCCAGGACAGTACAGGTTTTGTGAACCAAAATTTTATACAGAAGACCAAAATTCTGTGTACATAAAATTATGTAATCACTAACAGTTGTAATTACAAAAAGTATAATTACTAAAATGATAACTGCCCATCAGAAATAACGATGTTACTGGGGGGCCGGCCCGGTGGCACAGCGGTTAATTGCGTGAGCTCTGCTTCGGCAGCCCAGGTTTCACAGGTTTGGACCTCAGGCGTGCACCAATGCACTGCTTGTCAAGCCATGCTGTGGCGGCGTCCCATATAAAGTAGAGGAAGATGGGCTCAGATGTTAGCCTATGGCCAATCTTCCTCAGCAAAAAGAGGAAGATTGGCAACGGATGTTAGCTCAGGGCTGGTCTTCCTCACAGGAAAAAAAAAGAGAAAGAAATAATGATGTTACCTATTAGGAAATGCTATGACATTATTTCCTCTTCCTGGTCCTTCCTCCACTTCCCTGTGCTGAGAAAGATGCTTTTGTTTTAGGTCCTTAAGCTACTATACCATACAAGGCAATCCTGCTGTAAGAGCTCAGGGACAGTATCACTAAACTATAACAACGGATATAGCTGAATTTCCAGTTTGAAAAATTTCTCACTCTTAACCCCCTCATACTCTAAATTAGGCCAGTGTTTCTCAAAATGTGACCCACGATTGCCTGCAACAGAACTGCCTATTGTGCTGATCAAATATATGCAAATTTGGGTCTCACTTAAGACTTGCTGAAAAAGAAAGTGGGGAAGGGGAATCAATATTGTTCAAGCTCCCAAGGTAATTCTAAAGCACAGTGACTTTTGAGATCCAGTAGGCTACTGGATAAACTCTAAGCAAATTTGCTGAGCCAATGAGACCTTTCATAATGGGACTAATACCTGCCTCTCTAGCCTTATCTCTGCCATTCTCATATGTGAACACTTTCATTCCTCCATTCATTTAATCACTAATTTAGTAACCCATTCATTACTGAACAAATATTTATTTTGCTTGCATTATTCCAGGCTCTGGGGATATAGAGGTGAACAAGAAAACTGGTTCCTGCTCATACTTTCTCATCTTCTTTATGCATCCCTACCCATCCTTTAAACCAATGGGCGCTATCATAGGTCTTCTCAGACTATATAATTTCCCTGAGTGTCTTAGTCCGTTTGGGCTGCTATAACAAATTATCATAGACTGGGTGGCTTAAACAACAAACATTTATTTCTCACAGTTCTGGAGGGTGGGAAGTCCAAGATCAAGGCACCAGCGATTCCATGTCTGCTTACTTGCTCATAGACGGCCACCTTCTCACTGTGTCCTCATATGGTGAAAGGAGATAGGGAACTCTCTGGGGTATCTTTTATAAGGGCACTAATCCCATTCTTCAACCTCAAGACCTACTCACCTCCCAAAGGCCCTGCCTCCAAATACCATCACATTGGGGATTAGATTTTGTGATGTTCTGAATGTTTGTGTCCCCTCAAAACTCATATGTTCAAATCCTAACTCCCAAAGGTAATGGTATTAGCAGGTGGGGCCTTTGGGAGGTGCTTAGGGCATGTGGGTAGAGCCCTTATGAATAGGATTAGTGTCCTTATAAAAGAGGCTCCAGAGAGATCCCTAACCCCTTCCACCATGTGGGGACATAGCAAAAAGGTGCCAGCTATGAACAAGGAAGTGGGCCCTCTCCAGAAAATGATCATGCTAGTACTCTGATTTTGTACTTCCCAACCTCCAGAACTGTAAGAAACAAATTTTTGTTGTTCTTAAGCTATTCTGTCCCTGGTATTTTGTTAACAGAAGCCTGAATGGACTAGGACAGGTTTCAATATATGAATTTTGGGGGGACCCAAACATTCAGTGTATGGCACTAAGTGATCAATTTCCATGCCTTGATACCTTCTCTATGCTGATAAATAAATCAGTTGGGTATCTCCAGTCCACTTCTCTCTCTTGGTTTCCAGAGTTTTATAGCCATCCTCCTGCTAGACATTACCACTAGAGTTACCCCTATGCACCTTAAACTCACTGTTGAAAACGATCTGGAAAAATCTGTCCTCCATCCCCCCTACTTATTGCTTTTCCAGTGTCTTCTTATCTCAATCAAAAGCCTATACATCATCCTGATCTCCGTCCTCTTCTGCCCACCCTCTCTAATTTTCAATAATTACATCCTGCCAATTCTACTTCTTCAGTAATTTTCAAATTATTGCCTTCCCCACTGCCACTAGCTTAGACTAGGACACCGTCACCTCTTGTCTAAATTAAAGCAACTTTTCCCTCTAATTCATCACTTTATTATCTTTAATTATAAAATAAATACTTGTTCCTTGTAACAAGTTAAGCAATATATAGGTTTATAAACAAGTTAAAAGCCTCCTGTTTGTCTCCTCTAATTCCATCCTCTGAAGTAACCCGTGTTAACAGGCAACAGTCTCTTAACTAGTCTTCCTAACTTCGGAATTGCCCACGCTCCATCCACTCTTGATCCCAAAGCCTCAGAATGATCCTTTTGATGTTGCAAATGAGTCATCTCACTCTCCTGCTTATCTACAGGATAAATGTGAAAATCCTGTAGCAGAGATCATATTTACTTCCCCTGTAATCTAGTATAGATCTCAATACAATCATTATTAATAATCATTGACCTTTTGATATGGGCATGTTAAAATGGTTGTAACTTCTCAACGTCATACAACTGGAAATACATACATACACAATCTCCATTTGTCTCCTTGAAAAGACAAAGAGAGGGAGAGAGAAATTAATAGCACTTTACTATGTGCCAGAGTCTATACCAACTGCTTTGCATGAAATTCTTCATTTACTCTTCACAACAACCCCGGGTAGTAAGAAGTATTGTTACTGCCATTTTCCAAATGAGAAATCTGAGGCTAACAGAGATAAACTATTTTATCCATAGCCATCAACCTAAAAAGTGGAAATACCATGATTTGAACCCAGTTCTGCCTGGATCTAGAGAATATATACCTGACTATACTGTACATACCAAAACAATTCTGCAATTCTAGAAAATTATTCCATATGAGAAAGGCACAAGGTAGAACCTACATCTGCCCAAGGCCGAGGCTTAAGCTTCATCCACAATACCAGTCACATTGTAGATCCTGAAATGCAGCACCTTAGAACGTTTCCCTTGAATCATTCAACCATCTGACAAACAAACATCTGCTTCTCTTATAGGATTACCTACCTCCTACAATTCATGGCCTTCATTTCTTTTTGACATTTGGGATTCTAATCATGTCTCACCTTTTTCCTGGCATATTCAGTTGAGTTAATGCCAACCCCAACGGAATTTCCTCCCTTGCACTGTTTCTTTATTACAGCTACTATCTTCTTGCTATCCCCCCATACACATTAACTTCTGAAATCTCAATATTTAATTAAAGATTATGATTGAGAGGTAAGTGCCAAGTTCTTACTATTCTTATGAAGTAGGGGGATTTTCTGGAGCAAACACGTGCACATGAGATTGTTATATCTGAGAACCTGATGTTCAAAGATTCAAAGTGTTCAAGAATTAAAAGGTTCTAAAGCAAACCTGTTTTTTAAAAATAATCTTAAAATTATGCAATAAGTACTAAGCTATGTGGCACTAAATGCACACACACACTATTTTTTTAGATACCACAATACACAGAAATGCACTGATTTCAACAAAAACTTAACTGAGCTCATACTATGTTCAAGGTGCTAGCAGATTCAAAAAAGAATGACACAGAGGAATCTAAGATAACACAGCAGGGTAGGAAAGGGAGAAAAATGTGCTATAAGTAGAGATTCAAATGAGGGAAGCACTACTTCTGCTTATTGATATCAGAAAAAGTTTCACGTAAGTATCAGTACCTGAACTAGCCCCAAATGGAAGCACAAACACTTTCTAGACAGAAACGAGGAAGAAAGCATTCCAAGTAGAATCACCTTATTAAAGACATAGAGGTGGGAAAGTGAGGGGCACCTTTGAGGAGTGATGAATAATACAGTTTGGCTTGAGCACAGGATATATCTCGGAAAGAGATGGAAGATAAGGCTGCACAGAGGAGTGTCAGAGGAAGTCTTAAATTCCATACCCATGAGTTTGAACTGAAATTTTTATGTATTGGAAAATGTAGAATAGAGAAGCGTGATTAAAGCTTCACTAGAAAAATAAATCTAGAGTGGAAAGTAAATTAGGACGACACAGAGATAGAAGGCAATTACAGAAATCCAGACAAGAGGCAATTTATCCATGCAAGAACAACTCTTACCTGGATCCCGACAACAGCAGTACTGGTCCTTCTGCCCCTCTCTGGCCCCGCAAACAGCAGCAAGACTGATCCTTTCCAAATGCTTATCTGATGCCCTTATCCTCATCCTTAAAGCCCTTTGCCCTTGCATGAAAATTCATCATGCAGACCTGATCTGCCTTGCCCTGGGCTAGGTATCCCACTAAATTTCATGACACTAGGCTTTAGCCACACTGGTCTCCTTTTGGTTCCTCAAACAGACCAAGCTCTTGCCACCTCAGGACCTGTGCACATGCCACTTCTGCTTCCTTTGTCTTCTGTGCTCTTTGTCCATTTATTATGTAGCTTGCTGCCTTTCTCCATCATTTATTATGTAGCTTGCTGCCTTTCTCCATCAGGTTTCCTAACCTTACCTAAAGTAGGAACTCCTTTGTTATTCTCTACTCATCTCCTTATTTTGTTGACTCATATCATTTAACAAAACTTGATTTTTTGTTTCTTACTTGTTCTTGGTCTATCTCTCCCCACTAGATCTTAGATGGCATGAGGGCAGAGTCATGTCTGTTTTATTCACTTCTACAGTCCCAGTGCTTAGCACAGAGTAGGTATTCAATAAACATTCGTTGACTAAATGTTAATGATCTACAACTGTATGGCAGACACTGTAATAGGTACTGAAGAGATAGCATTCAATAAGATAGCAATGTTGTCAAGTAGCTAATAGTTTAGAAAAGGGAGACAGACAGACATGGAAACACATCATTGCAATGGAGGCAAGAGTAGACTCAAGCAGACCAACTAGGAGACTCTTCTAATTGTTTAGGCAAGAAACGATGAGGGCCAGAGAGATGTTTACGTGGAAAAAGCTATAGCACTTTGGGGATGAGAGAAAGGATGAGTGTAGGATGTCATCCGGATTTTTGGATGAAAGAGAGTGATAACGATGACAAAGGAAAAAGGAACATTGAGGGATATCTTAGAAGCAGAGCTATAAGGCTTGGCAACTGATACAGTTTTGAAGAAGAGGCAGAAATCAAACGATGACTGTGCTTTTTAAGCCTGTGTGATTGCAAGGATGGTAAGGTCATTACCTAAAGTAAAGACTCTAGGAGAAGGAAAGAGAAAAGAATTTAAAAAATATATATTCACTCTTATTTTTCACGACCTTCTCCTCAAACTTGAAGTCTGTTTTTTATGCAGTGCACAGGAAGCACAGTCTTGTTCAAAATAGAAAATTTTGAAGTTTCAACTTGAGAACAGCAATTTTCTAAATAAGCAGTTTCATCAATAGTGTCATAAGGGTAGACAACACCACAAATAACAAACACTGAACTAGAGGCAGCAGCCTCAGTCCACCCATTCTATGTATGGCTTCATCACCAATTACATCTTAGTCCACCATACCCAAAGATTGGTAAATATTTTTAAACGGAAAATATTTAATGTAGTGAGAAATATACTTAGGGCCGGCCCCATGGCTTAGCAGTTAAGTGCATGCGCTCCACTACTGGCGGCCTGGGTTCAGATCCCGGGTGCACACCGACACACTGCTTCTCTGGCCATGTTGAGGCCGCATCCCACATACAGCAACTAGAAGGATGTGCAACTATGACATACAACTATCTACTGGGGCTTCAGAGAAAAAAAAAAAAAGGAGGAGGATTGGCAATAGATGTTAGCTCAGAGCTGGTCTTCCTCAGCAAAAAAAGAGGAGGATTAGCATGGATGTTAGCTCAGGGCCGATCTTCCTCACCAAAAAAAAAAAAAATATATACTTAAAGATAACCAAAATTACAGTATCCATAATAGAAGGTTAAGCAATTTTTGTGAGCTTTGGGTATAGGGAACACTCACTGATGTTCTGAAAAATGAATTCATGGGCTAGATGTGATTATAAGTGATAAGGTGGCCTTCCAGAACCAAAATAAAAGTTTCAAATATTATTTTAAAAGAGGTAGAAACTGGGGCCAGCCCGGTGGTGTAGTGCTTAAGTTCACATGCTCCGCTTCAGCAGCCCGGGGTTCGGAGGTTCAGATCCCGGGCACGGACCTATGCACCACTTATCAAGCCATGCTGTGGCAGGCGTCCCACACATAAAGTAGTGGAAGACGGGCACAGATGTTAGCCCAGGGCCAATCTTCCTCAGCAAAAAGAGGAGGATTGGCAATGGATGTTAGCTCAGGGCTAATCTTCATAAAGAAAAAAAAAAAAGAAGTAGAAACCAATATGCATCTCTGATGGTTAAGTTAGCTTGAAGTTTCTGCAAACATCACTTTGAGCCAACTTTCTACCCTCTGAACCTTCCTGCTGGCTATGACTTATGTCCATGAATGGTGTTCATGTACATATGCCCAATTTTCTATGGCTACTTAGAAAAAATTAGCCTCGGTATATGGTATACTTAGTGGCTGCCCAGAACTTAATTAAAATTCCCAATTGACTAAACTGACTTCAAATGATGCCATAACTAAACTTACTACAGCTCTTCTGCAGAAAAATATGACATTAATCCTGAGTCCAGCCACTATCAATCTTATCTGAACACTCCAAGCACCATAACTCATATTGAAGCCGTCTCTAGACTTGCAAGTGTTTTCCAAACAAAATTTATGTTTAGGAAAATGAGCAATTCATTTGGAACAGTCCTAACAGATCAAATACATTTGTACTGGTAGAAAATGATTTTCCAAAGAGTCATTGAGGCAAAACAAAGAGCTTTTTTGAATAAACCTGACTTGGTTCAAACACATAGCCAAAGTTTTCAAAAAGTAGTTTCCATTTACCTAGTCATCTGTGAGATTTCACCATGTGACTAGTGATATTGCTTGGGGGAAACGATATTATTTAACAGTTTAACAGCATAATGGGGAGGTAGCATGTCTTAGTGGAAAAAAAATGGATTTTGGAAACAGATAGACCTAGACTCAAATATCAGTTTTGCCACTTATTTACTGTATAATTTCTGGCATGTAATGTAACCTCTTTGTGCCTCAATTTCCCATGTTTTCAAAAGGGTTTATACCACTGATGCCATATCAGTGTTGCAAGAAGCAAATGAGATAATGTACAGAAAGTAACTAGAATAGTGTCTGCCATAAGGTACACGGTAGACAGATTTTGGGTAATTTTCCCTTTATTTGCTGTTAAGAAACAGCCATGCCGAGGTTGAAAAACGCCTATATCTCCCTGAAACCCTTGCATTTGCCTGCACAATACATCTGTAGGTCACAGCCCTAGGGGACACCATGAAGCCTTCATTTGTCATCCTTTCTTTTACTTCTGTTCATATTCAAGTTAATCTATCCTTCTACCCTCAAATGCACTTTATTGTAGCCCCTTTTTTTCCCAAGATAGAACTTAATTTTTCTTCCATAAAGTCTTCCCTGTATCATGAGAAAGCATTTATTGACCCAGTTCATCTCATTGCTATATTAATCTGATCTATCTCCGCCACAGATGCTCAACTTTTTGACGGTGGTGCCAGCATCTACCTGAATTGTTCCCTGAGTGTGCTAAGTTAATATCAGTTGCGATGCCAGTTGGTATGAACCTGGTGTATTAGGGCTATAGTAGAGAGGTAGAGAGAACAGTAGTGTGGGCTCATGAAGAAAGTACCAGATTGCTAGTTGCATGCCACTTATTTGTTCTATGTCAACGTACGAATCACTTAATCTTAAAAATTTTCTTATCTAAAAAAGAGGCTAAAAATATCCACTCTGTGAGGATCAATTTAGAGATTATGTGGACTACATTATACACAGTAGCAGAAGAGTTCAACAGTTCAGTGGGAAGATCTTCAGGTAGCATATTTTAAATGATATGTAGAAATGTATTGGTCTACTATCTAACAACTGGGTATATTAAGATATTGGCAAATACTTAAATGATCAGGTGCTTTTCAAAAAACACATTTTTCAGACTTCGCAAATTTTGAATAAGCCAGAATCTTTTCATTTTTATGAGGCAGTTGTTGAGATGTCTCATTCAGCAGAAAAATGAAAAGTATATCATCTTGAAATTATACATGAGCTACTAATCCCTTTGTAGAACAAACACGTTCTACTTTGTTCATTCGATAATATCAGTCTTTATTTGTCATTTCTTTGACTATATCACTAAATTAATATCATAGATTTAAAAAAAACAAACAAAGATGTGCCAAAATACAACCATACTACAGTTTTGTATTGGCTTTTTATATTATGAAAAAGAACAATCAATTCAATTGAAAAACGCTGTATTTTCCCAAAACAGGAATATATACTGAAATCCATACTTAAACATATGAGGCAGTATAGGCTACACGGATTATCTGATTTGAGCATCAAATTTCCATGAGATAGACAAGGTGAGAATTAGTCACTCATTTTTCAGATGAGGAAACAAATTTAGAAAGCTTGAATGACTTGTTCAAGTTCATACATCTTGCAGAGCCTGGACAAGGAACTCAAATCCCTTAACTGCTGTTGCCAATTTGTCAAACAACTTCTTGTATTAATAATTATAATTAATTAATTTCTTAGGAAAACTACAAATACACCAATTAAATCATCAAATTACCAATGAAACACCTCAATTAAAATTTAATAATCTCCAACATGGACATTTGCATGTTAAATTATCCTGGATAATTAATTCATTCAACATATATTAAGTACCTATCATGTTCCAGAAACGGTTCTTGGCACAAGTATACAATTGTGAACAGAGAACTTCCCTACCTTCATGGAGTTTCCATTATCATGGTGTGACAGATAATATATCAATGAGCAAATTCAGGCTAGAATATTAGGCATAGTCTTGCCCTTACTTTTCTGAAAAATAACATATGAAAATGTTTTCAAAATTATACATTACCTTGAAATGCACTATTCACCTGAGAGCTCTGAAGAAAAGTAAAGCAGGTTAAGGAGCAGAGAGAGACAGTGGCTGCTAATCAGAGAAGGCTTTTCTGAGACGTGACATTTGATCAGGAAGCAGTATAAAATTTGAGTAAAAGTGTGGAAGAACATTCTATGTAGAGAAAGCTGCAAATTCAAAGGTCCTGAAGCAAGAATGTACTTGAAGAGAATGGAAGTCAGTATGGCTGCAGCAGAGTAAACAATGAGAAGCATAGGAAAGGTGCTCAGAGAGACTGACATAAGCTTGACCAAGTAAGTTCAGATTTTATTCTAATTGCAAGGAGAAGATAGTAGAGGGATGGTAAATCTGAATTCTGTTTTACAAGGGACCCTCTTGTAAAGTGGAGAAATCAATATCAAGAGAGTGGAAGAAAGGAGACCAGTTACAAGGCCATTGCAGTAGTCCAGGAGAGAGATAACAATGGCTTGGACTAGGGTGATAGAGGTGGCTGTATAAGAAGTGGACATATTTGAGACAGTGTCAACACAGTTTGCTGATGGACTGTATACAGCGGTGAGAGAAAGAAAGGAGTCAAGAATGATCCCAAGGTTTGTGGCCTGGGCAGCTGGATGAATGATGCCATCTGGCCATCTGCTGAGATAGGGAACATCCTGAGTGTCTCTCCCTCCTGTGCAGGAATTGTGTTGTATTCATCTTCTTATTCCCAGTGATTAGTAGAGTGCGTGATATACAAGTAGCATCTGATAAATGTAAGTTGAAGAAATGGCCTGCTAGATTTCATATAGCAAAAATCATCCATAACATTTAAAATGTTTTCTGTGATTCTTTGTGCTTTAACTGATCTGAAACACAGATCCATTTTTTTACTACAACATGGAAAGAATGTGGCTTTTCTTTTCTGTGGGAATAAAAACTCTAGATGTCTGATAAGTCTTTGGAATGTTCTAGGAGGCCAAAGAGGACTCTCTCTTCATTCATGCATATCAATGCCATGCATCACACTACTATAGTGACATATCTACCTAGGACCTAGGAAATCCTGGATAATGCTAAATTACTCCAAGCAATGGTCTGAGGCTCCCAGAATGAGATGCTTATCATATAGAATTAGTCAAGGAGTATAAGCTTATTGAGGACAAAGCTTGTGAGTGACTTACTTATGTCCATACACAGAAAAATACCTTGCACATATTAGGCACTAGCTGAATGTCAGTGAAATTGAATGGCAGAAATATTGTTATATAATTTTCATACATCTAGTTTACATAGAAAAATAAGTATGTATAGAAAGGGGTGAAATTAACTATGATAAATTGCAAATCATAAAGAAGACTCACCCACAAAGAATTTTAAGAGTAAATTATGGTGTCTTCTAGTGCCATCTACTGCTTAATTCTTGAGACACAAAATGAGTCTAATTGATATATTTCACCATTTTAATGGCATGCATCCTCAAGATTAAAATGCAAAGAACTTTTCCAGTAGAGCCATTATTTTGGCACCCACTCAGGGTAATAAAATCCCTGCATCACTAGGTATAGGGCAAGGTCCTCAACCTCAGTACTATTGACATTTTGGCTTGGGTAATTCTTTGCTGTGGGAAGCTGTCCTATGCATTGTAGGGTGTGAGGCAGCATCCTTGGTCTCTACCCACTAGATGACAGTAGCAACCCCACCCCAGTTATGACATCCAAATATTGCCAGATATTGCCAAATGTTACTTGGGGGGCAAAATTGTCCTAACTGAGAACCACCAGTATAGGGAAAATGAATTAATATTCATCCATTCATTCATCCATTCTATAAATTATTTGAATGCCTACCAAGCATTAAGCTAGCCTCTGGGAATACACTGTTGAATGAAAAAGATGTGGTCTGTGCCCTAATGGAGCTGTCAGTAAAATAGGGAAAAGAGGCAAACAACAAGTGCACAAATATGTGCATAAGTTCAAATTGCAATAAGTTCCACAAAAGAAAAGAAAAGAGCTGGATAGGGTGGTCAGGGATGGCTTTTCTGAAGAGGTGGCATTCAAACTGAGACCTGAAGAACGAGGAAGAGCCGACCAGGGAAGAGTTGGGGAGGAAGAGAGTGTGAGTTAGAGAGTACAGCACATGTGAAGGCCTTGCTATGAGCCAGGCAGTGTGCTAGCCCCATTCCATGCATTGTTTCATTTAGAGAGTGTGTCATATGTCCCGGCTGCCCACGGCAATCCCACTTGCACCTGTGGGTCTCCGTGGTTATTTGGATGACGAATTATATTTCCACCATACATTTTAATATTGCAACATTTGAAGAGGATTTGGTTCCTATCTCTCTGTTACATATAAAAAAAAACTGAGCCCCAGGGGCCGGCCCGGTGGCACAGCGGTTAAGTGCATGCACTCAGCTTCAGTGGCCCAGGGATCGCAGGTTCGGATCCCAGGCACGCACCGATGCACCGCTTGTCAGGCCATGCTGTGGTGGCATCCCATATAAAGTAGAGGAAGATGGGCATGGATGTTACCCCAGGGCCAATCTTCCTCAAGAAAAAAAGGGGAGGATTGGTATCGCATGTTAGCTCAGGGCTAGTCCTCCTCACATAAAAAAAAAAAAAAAAACCTGAGCCCCAACTTGGCTAAGTAATTTGTACACGTTCACAAAGTTAGTAAGTGACAAAACTAGGTTATAAAACTTGTGTCCTATCTGACTCCAAAGTCAATGGTTTTGACTACTCTGCTTTGACGTCTCCCATAAGGAGAAGAAGGATGAGATAAGATAGAAGTACTAAGTAGATATGAGGTAGTAATAAAAGTGATAACGCAAAATACAACAAATATTTGAAGAAATGATGTGCTATGGAAAGAGATCAAAGTTAGAATTGGGTTCATTTGAGCTTGATGGCATGAGTTCTATCAGGACCTGTGATCAAGCATTCATAGAAGATCAGAAGCAACTTCCTCACCAAAGTGGTTCCGGAGGGCTTATTCATAAGGCACCTGGTTGATGATGGCAGCAGTGTACAATGAAAGGAACTCTGAAGAGAAGTCAATAATGAAAGTTCAATTTCTGGCTAAGACACCTATTAGACATGGGACCCTAAGTGAGTTCCAACCACTGAGATTATTTCCTCATCTGCACAATAGAGATAAGGGCACAAATTCTATGTAAATCAAGGTTTGTCAAAAGACTCAAAGAAGGTAATGGCTGTGAGTGTGCTGTGTAAACTAGAAAGTATAATTTACAATCCTGTTAAAAGCAGGCTTTTTGAGCTGTTAGCATTTCTGCTGCTGTACTCAGTCAACTTCTTTATCCTTTCAATATCTTGAACTCTTCAGAAGGCGTGAAGAAATGTGAGCTCCCCTAGGAGAAATATAGATATGACATTTTTGAATGCCTTGGTTGAATTGTCTGATCAGAGACACTAGTCTGGATCACCAGCAGCTTGACAGACCTGTATGTCATTACATCAGTGTTTCCCATTCCACTGTGGCCCTCACAGGCTCACCCACAACAGAACTTACCGTATGGCTCTCATAGTTGTTTCTAGTTGGGGAAAAGACTAAACAAAAGAAAAAGAAAAAAAAAGAAATCACTCTATTCTAGAGAGAAATTTCCAAATATTGACTTGGCATTGTGATGGCACTTTTTCATATCCATCTGTGCTGGTCTGCTTGTACAATCAACACTTATTGTCCGGGATTTCAAGCAGTTTAAAAAATATTTCTAGAAATACAGTACCCCCTTCACCTTTAATCAACCTTTCAATAGTCACTTGCTAAAACAGAATAATGATGCAAAATGTCTATTCTTTCACCTCATTTTTTTTCACAGTGAGTCATAGATTGGCTGTATTTTTTTTAAAGAGTAGAATAGAAATAAAACTCCTGAACTTATTTGGAAGGTGTTTGTAAGTGACTATCTAAAGTAACCTCCAGGGGCCGGCCCCGTAGCTTAGCGGTTAAGTGCGCGCGCTCCGCTACTGGCGGCCCGGGTTCGGATCCCGGGCGCGCACCGATGCACCGCTTCTCCAGCCGTGCGGAGGCCGCATCCCACATATAGCAACTAGAAGGATGTGCAACTATGACATACAACTGTCTACTGGGGCTTTGAGGAAGAAAAAAAAAAAGGAGAAGGATTGGCAATAGATGTTAGCTCAGAGCCGGTCTTCCTCAGCAAAAAGAGGAGGATTGGCATGGATGTTAGCTCAGGGTTGATCTTCCTCACAAAAAAAATAATAAATAAATAAAGTAACTTCCATGATGTCTTTTTTTAATCTAATATTTTTAATAACTTTATTAAAATATAACTCACATACCATAAAATTCACTCTTTTATAATGTACAATTCAGTGGTTTTTAATATTCACAGAGTTATGCAACTATCACCAGTATCTAATGTTAGAACATTTTAATCACCCCAAAAAGAAATGCCATACCCATTAGCAGTCACTGCCCTCTCCCAACACCCTTTCCTCCCTCCACCATAGGCAACCACTGATCTATTTTCTGCCTGTATAGAATTGCCTGTTTTGGACCTTTCATATAAATAGAATCATATAATATGTGACCTTTTGTGTCTGTCTTCTTTCACTTAGCATAAAGTTTTCAAGGTTCATCCACATTGTAGCATGTATCAGTACTTCTTTTTATTGTCATAATATTCCACTGTGGACATACCATATTTGCTTATCCATTCATCAGTTGATGAAAATTTGGGTTGTTTCTACTTTTCGGCTCTTATGAATAATGCTTCTATGAACCTTGATGTTCAGGTTTCTGTGTGGCCATCTGATTCATTTTCTCTTAGCTATGTACCATGGAGTGGAATTGCTGGTTTTCCATGCTGTTTTTACCAAAAAGTTTTAACAATAGTAATTTGAAATAATTATTGTAGAGATAGATTATTATGATAAAATAATTGGAATTCTTCTTATAAAACTACTGCAGGCAGGCAAGAATTGGTATTAGAAATATTTAATTTAAAGGTTAAGAAGATTGAAAGATTATTTCTCAGATTTAATAGCTTGCAATTAAGCTATTATCAACTTTAACAATTCAAAAAGCTATTTTCTTATTGTAACTGGTCATTATAAGTTAGCTTTTTTCTGCCTGTTTTAGCACTGCTATTCCTATTTATGAATTTCATTACTGTCAAATTATAAATTATACTAAGAAGGATTACTATGTCAGATCATAACTCTTAGACCATTTATAGGTCTAATTTACAAGGTTTAAAATAGCTGTATTGTTATGTTTGTGAATAATTAAATGAGTTAATACTGTGACAGAAAATATAAAAACAGATGAACATAAAATGTGCCTGCAATTTCATTCATTCACTAGGAATAAAGAACACAGTTGTTTTTTTTTTTAATTAATTAATTTATTTATTTTTCCTCCAAAGCCCCAGTAGATAGTTGTATGTCATAGTCGCACGTCCTTCTAGTTGCTGTATGTGGGACGCAGCCTCAGCATGGCCGGACAAGCGGTGCGTCGGTGCGTGCCCGGGATCCGAACCCGGGCCGCCAGCAGCGGAGCGCGCGCACTTAACCACTAAGCCATGGGGCCAGCACAAGAACACAGTTTTGTTACACAAAAATCACAGAATACTTTGCTGGATTTAGGTTGAAAATGTAAGCACTAGTTTTAAAAGGATTTTCTTAAATGTAACATTAAGTACATTTAATTGAGGTGATTCATGCCTTAAAATAACTGCACTCTCAGTCTCGCCTAGGGTAGAAGGAATAATCAGAAGCTGAAATTCTAGGACTGAAAGCAGAGTGTTGTGGGGGGTCACTCCTCCACTCCAGCCCACTTCAATCAGCAATCTCCTCATAATATACCCAGGATGTTCTTAGGAGCTAATTAGGCCTCCAGCTACATTCTCTAAAATCTAGACTCTCTCTAGTCAATTGTAGGCATGGGGAATTTCAGAACAGACCATGTGATGAAACATTTGAGAACTTTTTAATGTTATAATTAACTTATGGATTTAGTCACATTCCATTAGCATGTCTAAAGGGCTCCGTTGTTATAGATGAAACATCCTTGCCCCTCTATAAGGCCAGTACCTCCACTTGTGCCCTAGATCTCATCCCTTCCTACCTACCAAAGGACATCACTCCAGCAATTCCCCCTCTTACTCTCGCATTTTTCCCTTTCTACCTGGCTATCTCCATCAGCACATAAACGAACATAGTGTCATTTCTCTGACTTTACAAAACAAACAACACAAACTTCTTTTGACCTCAATTCCCCTGCCAGCTATCTCATTTCTCTGCTCCCAATTGCAGCGAAACCCTTGGAAACAGTTCTCTACACATCCTGCCTCTAATTCATCTCCTGATTTTCCCTCTTAAACCCGCTACAATCAGGCTTTAACTCCACCACCACCAAAATTGATCTTGTCCTGCTCAAAAGTGACCTTCACATTATAAGTCCCAGGGTCAATTTTCAATCCTCATCTTTGTTGACCTATAGGCAGCACTGACTATAACAGACACCCTCTCCTTTTTCTTACCACACTTCCAGGAAGTAGACTCTCGGGGTTTTTATCCTATCTGACTCGTTGCACCTTCAAAGCGTTCTTCGCTGGCTGCTCTCTTCTCCTTGTGCTATCAACACTGTTGTGCTCCAGGGCTCAGTCCTCAGAGCTGGTCTCTTTTCTGTCTCTTCTTGGCTTTAAGTACCATCTGTATGTTGATAATTCCTAAATTTCTATCACCAGTCCACACTTCTGTCCTTAACTCCACACTAGTATATTTTGCTTCCTATTCAACATGTCCACTGGTTGTCTAATTGACATCCCAAAATGAGCATGTGCACAACTTCATTTTTGACGTTCTACCAAAACTCACTCCATCCTCATCCTCCTTATCACTTCTGCATACAGTAGACAAAAACTCCATCCTTCTCATGGCTCAGGCCAAAAACTCGGGCATCATCCTTGATTTCTCTCTCTCTCTCTCTCTCATAGTTCACATCTGATCCTTCACCACCTCACATTGCTTTTGCAAGCCCCCAAAATCTCTTGTGTGGCTCACTGCAAAAGCCTCCTGTTCTTCCTGCTTCCACTCTTTCTCCCCCTATAGCCTGTTCTCAAAACAGCAGCCAGGATGACTCTGTTATTACATAAATCAGATCGTGTTATCCCTCTGGTAAAAGAAAAAAATCCTCAATTGCTTCCAACTCAAGGCTGAGAGTAAGAGCCAAATTCCTACCTAGCCATATATGATACAGTCCAGTTAACTCTATGACCTCATTTCCTAATACTTTTGCCCTTGATCATTCTGCTTGAACCACCATAGCACTTTTTTTGCCTCAAAATCGCTATTCACATTCCTGCCTTTGAGCCTTTGCACTTACTGTTCCTTCCCCCTGGAAATCTCTTCTCCCAGGGAAGTGCATGGCTAATTCTATCACCTCCATCAAGTCTTTTTCTCAAAGTCACCTTTTCAATGAGGACATATGCTTCTCTACCACTAACAACCCTTCATTGGCACTCCCCCACCATCCTGATTTTTTTCCAGTCCACTTATTTATTATGTTTACTGCTTACTGACTATATCCTACAACTATAACAAAAGATCTGTGAGGGCAAGGAGTTTTGAGGGGGCCAGTTTCATTTATGCTACTTGCCAAGCATTTAAAATAGCACTTGACACATAGTAGCTATTATATAAATATTTGCTGACTAAATATATCAATCAATCAAACTTAGCATATCCAAAACAAAACTTATGAGGTTCCTCTCCCAGATCCATATCTCAGTAAGTGGTACCACTGTTAATCCAATTTCTCAAACTGAAAACCTAGGAACCTGCCTTGATTCATCTCTCTTTTCCTCCATCAGCAACTACATGAGGTTTATCGTCAAACTACATCCAGAATTGGACCACTTCTCACCACCTCAACCACTACCACTCTAGCCCAATCCACCAACATCTCTTACATGGGTGACTGATTTCGCTGCTTTCACTCTAGACCCACAGTCTATTGACACTTCACCAGATAGATCCTTTTATCTCTCAAACCAGAACCTGTCATTTCCATATTCTCAACTATTCTGATCGACACTTAGAATAAAATCAAAATTCACTGTGAACCATTCTACCCAACAGATCAAAGCATAACAGGAATTTAGGACAAAATTTCTATAGGTTCTTCTATTCTTTTAATGCTAAATGAAGTCAGCTCTACCAAAAGGTAAATTATAGCCTCTTGTGTCAATGGTAAGGTAAAACACTAAATACTCTCTCTGATACAGAAATGCAAAGCATCTGTTCATTGCATTTGACCAAGTAAAGTTTCTGATAAGAAAAAAATTTGAAAGTAATAGCAATCAAAATAAATGTAATTGGATTGGATATACCCATTGAAAGATAGAGACTATCACAACAGATTAAAATAACACAATGTACAGTTACAGGCTACTTAAAGAGATATGTTATAAGTAAAACAACACAAAGTTTGAAAGGAAAATACTAATCCAAAAAGCTGTAAAAATATAAATACCAAATGCAAATAATTTATATAAAGAGCATTCATAAAAAGAGACACGCTATAACGATAGAAGGAACAATTCATCAAGAATTACTAAAACATGGATTTTTATATCCCTGACAGAACAGTCTAGTTTCCTAAAGACGGCCTTGTTTCTGGTTTCTGATAACATCACCTTCTGTCTGTGACTCTCCGGACCTAGAGGTGATGCAGCTCTTGCTATTGCTAATCTCTCAATTGTTTCACCTTCCCATTTGGTTTCCCTGTGTTAATATCACCTGTTAACCAATTCTCTGTATTAATTTGCTCTTTGTAAAACATTTCCATGGATTTCTGTTTTCATAGTTGGACCGTGACTGATACAATAATACATATTACATTTTGAGCAAAAATAGAACATATACAAATTATGTCATGTCACATCTCACAAAATTTGCTGTTTTTTCCCATTCGCTCCCCTCCACCATTCATTCTTTGCTTTTATCTCCTTTGTTCTATGCCCTAAGTGGCAACCCCTATAAGCTGCATTACCTGGACTCCTTACACTCTGGCTTCCAGTTAAGTATGGCTACTGGGAGGTACTGGAAGGAGACTGGAGAACATGAAGACAGAGCAGGGTAATTTTCTCCCATTCCCTCTCTGCTAGGTGGGTGCCATGCTTCTGGCAATAGCAGTGTCCTTCTGTATAACTTCAGCTCCGTATAGAGCATCTGCACCTCTGTATACAGCATCCCCATTTTGACATCTCACTAGGCTCCAGAATATTGTTTCCTCCCTTTATCCCTTAAAGATTGACGATCATAATAGTCCCTTCTCACTGTTGATAGTCCCCAGGTGCTGCGACCTCCCTCAATATACTTGTAAGTAAATTTTCATCAAAATCCCAGTTGAGTGTGCCTTCTGTGTCCTAGACTATGAGTGCTGCTGAAGCATAACTGATACATAAAGGAAGCCTTAACAGTTTTCAA
The DNA here is from genome assembly GCF_057802395.1 of Ceratotherium simum simum. Lineage (NCBI taxonomy): Eukaryota > Metazoa > Chordata > Mammalia > Perissodactyla > Rhinocerotidae > Ceratotherium > Ceratotherium simum. The sequence goes on along the minus strand of NC_141940.1, from coordinate 9,739,133 downwards.
AAAATTGATGATATACAGATGAAAATATCTGACAATACAATAAGATTAGAAATCAACAATAAAAGTTAAATATATTTGTATTTGCAAAAACACACTCCTAAATAACTACTGAGAGAAAGGAGAAATCACAATGCAACTTATACCTAAATGGTAATAAAATTACTATATATCAAACATTTTATACTAATATTTGATGGTATTTCATACAGACATTTTTTATCTAGTTTTACCTATTTGTCTAATAATTTATTTCTTCACCATTCTTTCTTGCATCTCAGATCTTCATTCTAGAGTCTTTCTTTCTTTTGCCTGGATAAATTCTTTAGAAGTTTCTTCAATGAAGGCCATTTGTAAGTATATTTTATCACTTTTGTTTATCTTACATGTCTTTTCTTTTTCCCACACTCTAATAGTTTGGCTAAGTGTAGCAATTTTATGTTGATGATTGTTTTCTCTCGACTCTCTGAGAAATATTATTCCATCTCATTTTCTAGGTAGTTGATTTTGAGATCTTCGTCTTTGGTTTTCTGTAGTTTCACAACAATGTTTGTATTTCATTTCATATCTCCTGCTGTATACCTGGTGTCTCCTATATCCAAGGATTCACGACTTTCATCAGTTCCAGAAAATATTCAGGCCTTATATCCTCAAAAATTACTCCTTCTCTATTCTATACTTCTTGGTCTCTGATTTTATATACAATATTTCTTTCACACAAAAAAATGACAACAGGTTAAAACTGCATAGTAAGTACATGGATATTTCAGTACATTTGAACTCTTTGATAATAAAAAATAACTGCCCATGGCTAAGGATTAATTATCAAGAGCTTATACGTTTCTGTATGCATGAGCGTATCACAAAAACAGAAAATGTAAACAAAGTTATTAAAAAGGTAAAACTAAAAAGTATAGTTTTCTTCCAAATACTCACTAGTATTTGAACTACTCTAAAGACAAATTCAGCTATATTAAAAACCTGTACACAATGAAATAAATGCTTGCCTTAGATGCTAAGAAAAGATTACCATGTTTCCCTGGAAAATTCTAGAATATATCTTAAATTCTTAGTATTGGAGTCATGGAACACATAGTAGTAAAGCATTATATTCTAGCTAGTAATTTCGTCAGTTTGTGGCTTATTTCTCATAGAGGAGGTTTTCATTTAGGTGTGATTCTTTTACCATCAAGGGTTCAGACTGTACCTAATTCAACTCAATTCCATATCTCTAATATCCAACACAGAAGCTGAGGGCAAAGAGACAGTCAATAAATGTTTAATGCAGTGGTTCTCAAACTTTAATGCATATAAGAATTCCCTTGGAGAGCTAGTTACAACAGTTTCTTGGATCCCATCACAAGAGATTTGGATTCAGTAGTTCAGGTTGGCAACCATGAACTCGCATTTCTAATAAGCTCACAAGTGAAGCCTATACTGCTGGTCTGAGGACTACACTATGCATTAATATTGGTTGAATGAATGAAAAATGTATGTGAAGATACATTGCTTGGGGAAAGCAATGCAATTTACCTTACTCATGTTATTATCTAATTCTCTTTTTGAGTGTTATATAAGGAGTATTCTGTTTTTTCTCTCTTATAGAGAGACCCTTAAAGTGATAAAGCCCTTACAATCTTGCTCATAACTGACCTTTCAAGCCTTATTTATCACTTTGTTCTTCTATGCTCTTCATCTTCCACCCACACCAATCTACTCTACTTTCTCCTAACTCACATGCACTTCTACACCCAAGTGCCATTACGTATGCTTTGCCCTCTGTCTTGAATGTCCTACCTTCAATCAAAACTTCATCCTTCGAGGTTTAGCTCTAACACTTTAAGTCTTCCATAATCCTCCCCTCCTCCATCCCAGATTTGGGGCACAATTTATTACCTTTGTCATACTCCCAGAGAACTCTCATATCTTTACTACCATCCAAATTACATCAGGAGTGGTCATTTACATCCCTGTCCATCCAGCTTTGTGCTTATCCTCCAGTACTATACTTATTCCTCAATACTGTTCACAGCATCCATCACAGAACCTAGCACATAGTAAACAGTTAATAACTGTTGGGTGAATTAGAACTAGGAGGAATGACAACTTTAGGAACATGTTAATTTGGCATTAAAATTTCGATATAACAAACAGTATTTTCATGCTGATGTCCATAAGACAGCATGATCCTATGTTCAGGTTAATGTCTGCTATCCCAGCATAATTATTTAGAGGTCCCACTTTCACTCTCTGAAGGATCCTATCTAGGAAGGTAAATTATACGGTCACTTTATCATTAGCCCAGGTATACTCCTTAAGGTTTTCATTTTACCTCACTGATCCCATCATGTAGTCAACCAGATGTCAACCAATTACATGCACATCTGATTCAAATGGACAAACTACAAAGTCCATTTTCATATTTTTAAAACCGTTTCTCATGTGCTTTCCTAATGTGAAAAGATGGAGCATATGAGGAAGAGGTCTCACAAGAAAAGATCAATCCAAGTAACTACGTGCCACACATCCTTGGACAACTGCAGTAGGCATGCAAAATAAAAAGCATGCTACTCATGAGAAGGGAAAATCCCTGATCCAGTACTCTAGTACCTGACACCTAGAAGGGGACTGGGCCAATCATTCATTTTTAATACAGATTTCTAAAAGCAGACATGAGAATGATTATTTCTTTTACCTGCTAAAAAGAGCTCCAAAGGAAAACCTATTTGCAAAATATGTGACAAGTGACAATGTTTGACAACTTTGAAATAATCTATAGTTATATAATTTTAAATAATAAGCATATTAGCTTGGCTACTAAATGAGTAGACTTTTTTTGCACAACAGAATAATGAATAAAATTACTGAGACACAAGGCAGCATAATGAAAGGAACATATCATAAGAGTCAGACAGATTTAGGTTTAAATTTCAGTTCTGCTACTTACTACTTGTGTGGATTCTGAGCCTTGGTTTCCTCATCTATAATATGGAATAACAGCACCTACCAAATAAGGTTGCTGAGAAGAATAAATAAGACTATATTTATGAGGAGTCTAGCACACAGAAAGTATTCAATGAATAGCTATTATATTATTGATTTTCAAAAATAAAAAGTATTGTACAGATGTATATCTACAGAGTTAAACCAAAGTTTAAAAATTTTTACCAATCGTTTTTAATACAGTAACTCATGGTATCTTCAATAGTCCCCTAGATGTTCTTGGTGGGATAGGAGACAATGATAACTGCATAACTAAACTCACTATAATTTTTAGTCTCATTTCACAAGAGCACAACCACCCAGTAAAAGAGTAACTTGAAGAATGATGTATTGACTGGATATTAACCTTTAGGATGCTAAAGAACTAAGTATGCTTTCTCCTTTTCTCTCCATTGAATTCACTGAATCAATCAGTCTTTCGGATAGTTGTGACCACAACCTATATTTATTATATGAAATATCCAGATTTGACAATATTTCATTGAATTGCCAGAAATGTACTGATTTTTTGGCTGAAGTGAATAGATTTTCTGAAATCACATTGATTCCACCAGCATCAAAGTATGTTTGGACTAAAGTATTGTATCGATTGTAGGCTTATATTCATAATATATCTATCACGAAATTTACCCAAAGAATAAAAGAAGATTATAATATAAATGTTGATGATGTAGGCAAAACATATTAGTGACACTTTTGAGCACCAAAGTGTTCTCTATTAATTCCAACACTGGAGTACCTGTTACATACAAGACATGATGTTAAGAACTGTGAAGCAGTCTCTTTTCTTAACAGCAAAGACTGTTATCTTATTCCTTCCTGAATCCTCAACATTTAACACAGTGCTGGGTATTTCATTCTGACTAGTTAGAATGTATTAACTATGTAAGTATGTAAGAGAAGAGATAACAAAACACTGTGAGAGTTTATAGTAGGCAGAGAATATTCCCTTGGAGTTTTCCAGCTGAAGTGTGCATATAGGCTCACGCAGAGTATTGTGATGATTTGTTTTATATGTACTCAGTTATCCAGTCTAATACTAATGTAGACATTGCTGTGGAGATATTTTGTAGCTGTGGTTAACATCTATAATCAGTAGACTTTAAGTAAAAAAGACTATACTTGATAATGTAGGTGGGCCTCATCTAATAAGCTGAAAGATCTTAAGAGTAAAACTGAGGCTTCTTTCAAGAAATTCTGCCCCAAGACTCTTACCTGAGTTTCAGATTTCAGATTTACCGGCCCCTACAACCGCATAAACCAATTCCTTAAAATAAATAAATAAATGTACATATATATGTCTGTGTGTGTACATCTTACTGATTCTGTTTCTCTGCAAAATCCTGATTGATACAAACAAAAAACTTTAATAGCCAAACAGGAGACATGTACCAGTATTTTGTCTAAATAACTTCTAGGCTGAAGGGAAGCAGAATTTGCCACCTCAAAATATGCCTTTTTGGCATAAGGATTATCTTGAGCTGCTTATTTTTAAGAAACAGCAGACACAGGAGAAGCTCTGAAAACTGAGTAGAAGTTATCCTTTTGTAAGAGATATTTACATTTATAAGAGAATCTCCATTTGTAAGGTTGTCTCCCTCTCTGTAGCAGGAAGAGGAGGATGACTCTAAATCTCTAGAAACTCTTACCCATGCAGAAGGCAGAGACTTAAATCTGAATAACAAGTTGTTACCCTTGTTTACTGTGCTTTTCCTGGTCACCTCCCACAAGTGACTCCCCACCCCCAACATCTTCTTCTGTCTTTAGCTGGAGATGGTATTTAAGGTCGTGGCTTGGGCCATTTTGGGGATTTAGTTTTCCTGGGTCTCTCCCATGTATACAGGAGGTGTACATGTTATTAAGCTTCTGTTTGTTTTTATCCTGTTAACATATCTTTTATTACAAGGGGGTGTCAGCCAAGAACCCACATGGTAGAGGGAAAATTATTTTTCCTCCCCACAAGGCAAATGCTTGAAAGCATTGACCCAGGAATCTTTAAGTTGGGTAGGTGGTATTACACCCTAGCAATGAATAGCTTGAAGAAAATAATATTTGAAAAGAGTACAGTGCAGAGGAGAGGGTATCCAGCCTTGGACTTAAACAAATATCAGTTAAAATTCCAGTTTTGCCTTTTACTAGCTCTATGACCTTGGGCAAAATAGTTAATCCCTGATAAACATTAGTTTCTTCAGCTTCAATTGGAATGATGGCAATGATATCAACTTCAGAGATTTGTTAGGAGGGTTAAACTTGATGATTTTTACTTTATTTTTTGACCCTTTTACCAGCCTCTTCCTATTCCCCCCCCCACTTGCTAACATAATGTTTTCAAGGTCCATCCATGTTGTCACAAATAGCAAGATTTCCTTCTTTTTTACAGCTGAATAATAGTCCATTTTATATATACATACATATATATAGTGTATATATATACTGTATATTATATACATACTGTATATTGTATGTGTGTATATCTATATATCTATATACACATTCATGCATCATTTAACAACAGGGATACATTCTGAGAAATGAGTCTTTAGGCGATTTCATGATTGTGCAAACATCATAGAGTGAACTTACCCAAACCTAGATGGTATAGCCTACAACACACCTAGGCTATATGGTACTAATCTTATGGGACCACCATTGTACATGCGGTCCGTCATTGACCAAAACGTTGTTATGCGGCGCATGACTGTATGTGTGTGTGTGTGTGTGTGTGTGTGTGTGTGTGTGTGTATATATATATATATCACATTTTCTTTATCCATTCATCTGTTGAAGGACCTTAGGTTGTTTCCACATTTTGTCTATTGTGAATAATGCTGCAATTAACATGGGAGTACAAATATCTCTCCAAGATAGTGATTTCATTCCCTTTTGATAAATACCCAAAAGTGCGATTGCTGGATCATATGGTGGTTCTATTTTTAGTTTCTTAAGGAACTTCCATACTGTTTTCCATAGTGGCTGTACCAATTTACATTCTTACCAACAGTGTACAAGGGTTCCCTTTTCTCCACATCCTCGGCAGCATTTCTTACCTCTTGTTTTTTGATAATAGACATCCTAACAGGTATGAGGTGATCTCTCACCATGGTTTTAATTTGCAGACAATTTTTACTTTAAAAAATAAGATTTAGCAAGTACCTAGCATATATAGGAGTTCAATAAATGGTAGCTATACTATTAAAAATAATTTGTTTTCATAGCTTTTGATTACCATTTGATGACAAAATAAAGCAGATACCTCCACAACATGTGTACGTACACACACACACACACACACACACACGTGTGGCATGTATATATATATTTATATTCTAAAACACAATTACAAAGAAATTTAGAGATCATTTAGCCCAATAATTAGCCCTGGATGCACATCAGAATCATCCGGATAGATTTCAAAGAATATATGCTTACAAAGTGCCCCAATTCCTCCTTCCTCCTCCTCCTTCCCCCTGCCCCCCACAACTCTAACCACCAAGTGATTCTACTGTGGCCATGGTTGAGAAGCACTCATCTGATGGTGTCTTCATTTTTCTAGGTGGGAAAGTGAGGCCTAGGAAATGACTGATCTGGCGAAGGTCTCTCCTCACTTTGGAACCTTACAACTCTAGCATCCTCCTCTTGGCAACAGAGAGCACAACATTATTATGAGGCGCAAATGACGAGCCTTGTTCATGTCACTGGGAGATAACTACTATGCTGACTTGCTTTTGATCCATCCCCTTTAAAGACTAACAGACACCCTATGAGTTTGGTTTCTCCAATTTGTAGACTGTCTCAAGCCTTGAGAGGTTCCAAGAGCAAGTACCACTTTTTGAAGCACTAATGGTGTGTAGAGTCAAATTATCTTGCTATTTTCAGTACTGCTGGGCTGTCAGAATAACAGAATAACAGAGCATGTTCTTCCTGTCATCAATACTCTACTCAACCCTTTAATTGCTCATAGTCTAGAGATGCAGCAGGGGAAAGAGAACTGTCTATTGAAAGCAGATAAGCAACACTGTCAAGGAGAGGGTATCCTACATGAATAATATGTAATGTTAGTGTCATTGGCATTGGCCAACTGTTCTAGGATGCCAGTGCCCAAACAGCAATGGCCACACCCCGTGCACTTACCGCAGGCCAGCATATTGACATTTCTTTTGCCACAGCACCCCGGCCTAGAAGGACACATTCAAGGTTTAAAATGTCGGTTTATTAATTTAAAACAGGAACAGCAAAATGATTTGGAAAAATAAATCACCTTATTTCACCTCTATAATCCAGCCATATCCATGTCTCTTCTGTTTATCCGCATGTTGCCTGTACATGTATATTCAATGTGCAAACAGAATAAATTTTACAGTTATAGTAAAATTTACAGTCATCACTGTATATGCAATTCAGGGTTTTGCTTTCCTTTCATTAGAAGTATCTTCTAAGTCAGGGGTTTGCAAATTCTTTCTATAAAGGTCCATATAGTAAATATTTTAGGCTTTGCAACCATACAGTCTCTCACAGCTACTCACCTCTGCCATTGTAGCACAAAAGCAGCCACAGAAGATACGTAAAGAAATGGCATTGTGGGGCAGGCCTGGTGGCGTAGTGGTAAAGTGCGCGCACTCCGCTTTGGCGGCCCAGGGTTCGCAGGTTTGGATCCCGGGCATGGACCGACGCACTGCTTATCAAGCCATGCTGTGGCAGTGTCCCATATAAAGTAGAGGAAGATGGGCAGGGATATTAGCCCAGAGCCAATCTTCCTGGGCAAAAAGAGGAGGCTTGGCAATGGATGTTAGCTCAGGGCTAATCTTCTTCACCAAAAAAAGGAAAAGGCATTGCTGTGTTCCAATAAAAATTTATTCACAAATAGGCAGTAGGATGGATTTGGTCCAGCTTGACTATAGTTTCCTGACTCCGGTAGTAAAATGGGCTCCATATTCACCATTTTTAATAGCCACATAATATTCTATCTAGTGGAGACACTAATTTACTAGAGTATTACTCTATCACTGAGCATTTACTTTTTTTTTTCTTTCTGTGGATTGGTGTTAAAATAAATAATGTGCTATTATAAACAGTATTTTAGTGAGAGAGAGTTTTTCTCAGTTTGGATTAGTTTTCTTAACATAAATTTAAATGTGAGGAAACCTAATGACTAGGTCAAAAGATGCAATATTTATATTCTGCCAAATTCCTCTAAATGGGTCAATTTTAACACTATCGGTAATATATATCTGTTTCTGCACAGCTTTGCCAATGTCAGATTTTAGTTCTACTAGTTTAAGTGAAGCAAGCTATTATTTGAGAGAACTATTCCAAAACCCACCTTTTATAGGTGAGTTGTCTATGGCTGTAGGATACTGAGTGGCTTGCACTAAGTCAAACATCCAAATAATGGGAGGGCTAAGAGTTGGATTACAGCCTTTGAGCACCATTCTCCACTTCAACATGCTTCTTCATAGGCGCCACCACTCTCAATGAACTATCATAAGAAGACATTACAGACTGTTTTTCTTTCTTTGTCCTAACACTGTGTGATATTAGTCATTTGATTTGCTGTGGTTCATTTAGAAATACTACACACCCTGAGACGTAAAGAAAGACTGTGAGGACATGAAGTGGTCAAATATTTTAGCAAGGCCAATTTTATTCCCAATATCTATAAGTAAGGTAGGACTGAACCACTGTAATATAGACTATGATAGGCTGCATTCCCAGAATTTCAGGGAAGGTACTGGAATATAATCAACCAAAAAATTTAAAAGCCATTGTTAAGGATAGTGAAGTGGAAATGTTACATTTACTTATTTTATTATTATTTTACTCAACAGATGTAAATGAAGTAGTACTTAAGAAATGAGAAAGGAGGTCAACTCTTGATATGGGAATAACATTCCAAGTGAGTTACTTTTACAACGTCCAGCCTTTCCTTCTGCGTGTCTTTGTGGATACCGTCATCTACATCATCTCCTCCACTTCGTATGCTATGCCTTGCAAAAACCAAGTCACCACATACCTTTCATATGTCATCTGAGTCCAAGAACCACAGATACAACTATTGCCATATAGGGCCAGCTGGGATGGTTAAGAAAGTAGTTGGCTTTTTGTAGGTCAGAAGGGCACCACTAATTTGATCCAGAAAATAATGGGGGTGGGGGGAGAAGCATTCACTTAGTGAAAGGTACAACATCCAGAGGGAAGGAGACTTAGCAACAGGAGCCTGGCAACAGGGCAGTCCAAGAAGAGGTAAGCAGGGTTTTCTGGGAGATACGCGGAGCACAACTTGGCAAAACAAAAACAAAAATCAATTAGGAGTACAGGTACTAACAGAGAGCCTCTGTCTAGCTGCAGGAACTGCGCATGAAGGTCAGAGCTGGGGCTGAAATTCAGAGACAGGTCTCCAGCCCTATGTGTGTGTTTCTAAGTGCGTGTATGTGGTGTGTGTGCAAGGAATGAGTGACCCAAATATTTCTTAGGAGACACTTCCTGGGTTCAAATTCCAGCTCTAACACTTACTAGTTGGATAACCTTGGGCAAGTTCCATAACCTCTCTGTGCCTCAGTTTCCTCATCTGTAAAATGGAGAATAAATGTATTTATCTCATAGAGCTTTAGTGAGGATCAAATTAGCGTGTATGTGTGTGTATATATATATATATATATATATACACACACATACACACACGTTTTTACTTGGCACACAGTGCTATGTAAGGATTTGCTGTTATATATGACTTCCTCAATATCTGAGCAAAGACAGGCTAAGAGACAATCTGTAAATAGGGGTCAGCTGGATCCAGAGTTCCTTCCTCTACAAAACCAGCCCTCCTGCCTCCCAGTTCCTTGACCAAGGTTTACATGGTGAATGCCTCCAAGTGACCTGCTTTTGTTTGCATGTTACTTTATGATGTCTTCTTTCATGGTATGTCCCTTCTTCTTAAACAGACTGCACTCTTGAGAAGCCCTCTTTGGTACCTCCTGATGGAAATTGCTCTCAACTTATAGGAAATGGAAAGAGCTCAATGTTCTTTATTAACTAAGAGCTCAGTGAACAGAATGTTTATAAGGGAAAATCAACAGTGATATTGACACAGTTGTCCTGCTTCTGTGGGTTTTCCTGAAGCCAATGTTAGGGTAAATTTACACCTCAGAAATTGGCCCATAGAGTGTATGGGGAAGTGACTAAGCATGGAGGTCAAGCAGCCTTAACATACAAACAGGCCACAGGTGAGTCACAATGAAAATAATCTACTCAAACTGAAGCCAGTGTAATTCTTGTGAAGAATTTACCTGAATGCTGAAAACAACAATTCTCCTTTAGGACTCACTCTGATTTATTGGAGGCAAGTTACAAAGTACAAACTGAGGAAGCTCAGGAGTAATTACTGGAGAGGTCTGAAGGCATCATGGAGCCAGATGAAAACTTTTTAATGTCTGTTGTTTTTGTTGAATCTTTTGTTATAAGATGTTAATAGAGGGATAAAACAGCAAAAACAATTTTACATGGCCCTTATTTGACACACTAACTTCATATATGTGTGTGTTGTAAATCACCATCGTATTTCTATATGAAAAAGTGAAAGCATGTGTTAAGTATGCAAATATAATTCATATTAGAAAACATAACCTATGTTCGATTAATTAAATCTAATGATCTTTTATAGCTACTGGACTTTAGAGTTTCAATGTAATACTATTGGAAACCCAACAGTAATATATAATTTTGATTTTAAAAGTCATAAAATCTAAGAATTTATTAGTCAATGAGCTATTTTATTGAGAAATTACTAAGTCCAGCATAGTATCTTTTTTCTCAACACAGAAATAACTGCCAATAGCTTCAAAATATTGTCTCAGGCCTTGTTTCTTGGAACACTGCAGTGGTTATTCACTCCTGCCTCTCAAACAAAATTTAGCAAACTTGTATTCATTTTGTGAGATTCTGGAAAATCATTTAGTTCTAAATACCACTAAATTCACATCAGTCAGATGGATAAACACTAGTGTTCTGTCAGTTTTGTTTATATTGCATGTCCCCAAGAAGCTGTCATCAAGGCAGTGTGTCTAATGTTTTACAAAAACTAAAATCAAACAAAGCCTCATTTTCACTGAAAGTGATGCAAATATATAGTTATGTTTACATTTGAGACATCTCCATATTAATACTCCTTAGGCTTATATGATTCTACCATCTAAATTTGGCACATACAAAGAAAATTTTGCACTCTTCCCTCACCCATCTTATTTTCCTTCTGCTTGAGATGTCTCAGCACACTCCCCCCAAATCCTTCTCATTTATTTTTCTAGGCTCATTCTAATCACCAAATCCTTCAAACCTTTACTCAGATGCCAAGGGAGAATGAATCCCCAAACACCTACCCCAATATATAGTGAGCATTCTAAGAGCAAGAGCCATCTTATTCATCTGTTTTATCTGGCTCAGAGTCCAGCAGTTACTTAGAGAAGGAGATGATGTTTATTAAAAACAAGGCACTTCTTATAAGCTGAATTGTGTCTTCCCTCAAAATCCGTATGTTAAACTCCTAACCCCTACTATCTCAGAACGTGACTGTATTTGGAGACAGGATCTTTACGGAAATAATTAAGTTAAAATGAGGTCATTAGGGTGGGTGCTAATCCAGTACGGATGGTGTCCTTATAAGAAGAGAAGATTAGAACACAGACATATTCAGAAGAAAGACCACGTGAAGACAGAGGGAGAGAAAGACCATCTATAAGCCAAGGAGAAAGGCTTGGAACAGATCCTTCCCTCATGGCCCTCAGAAAAAAAACAACTCTGCAGACACCTTGATTTTAGACTTCTGGTTTCCAGAACTGTGAGAGAATACATTTCTGTTGTTTAAGCCATCCAGTTGGTGGTACTTTGTTATAGCAGTCCTAGTAAACTCACACAGCACTTCCTGTGGCTGGTGGTATTTCCTGTTCCCTCAGTTTCCGCGGGCTTCCCCCAGCCTTTGGCCTACTCATCTAACATAAGCCTTGCCTTGCCTTTCCTCTCATCAAAACTCCCTAGTTGCTGTTCCCATGGCCTTTAGAAATCCCACTTTAATTTTGCCCTGTGATATTTATCCACGCCCACTCCACCAAATTGTCTATTTGGCCCCTGACCCACCACTTCTCACAACTTCATGTTCTTGAAATACCCAGTTTTAAGGCCCTAAGCAACCAGACCCATTCTCATCCTTGGGAAGGAGAAAGGTAACTACTATTTGTGGAGCACAACTCCTATCTCTGGGCATTCTGCCAGGACTACCATGCCCCCCTCATCTACTTCTTCTCTAAAGCCAGTATGATACCCTCAGCCACTCTGGATCATCCTGTAACCTTCACATGTTCAGCTCTCAACTTTTGCCATTACTACTTCACTGAAATGTGGGCTTCTAGGGGTCAACGCACTGCTCTAATTCAGGTATTTGAATAGAGAATGTTCAAAAAAGGTTGGATAATTGAGCTGAAAGGAACTGATCTCATTCAGAGATTGATTTGGTTAATTCAATACTCTATATTAATATGTACAATTAAGATTGGAAAACTGAGTTTACCTTAAATAGGATGTTTCCGCCCTTGGCTCATGTACCCATGCACTGACCCAAGATGCCAAATACTCACATCTCTGGTCTTAGGCTCCAACCTATGATCAGCATTTCTTTCAATATTCTAAGTCCATGGAATAAAGGAAGCCCTGAGAAACTTCAGAAAATCAGATATCTCACCTAACCAAAATTAATACATTCTTTATTGTTTCCTTTAAAGTCTATTCTAACTGTTCCTATGGTCAGTACCCCTCCCTTTAATATGCTTTCTCTATTTTAAGTATATTAAATATACTCCTACCCTTAAGAATGACAGTCAAAATACACTACCATAACTGTGATAAGGAAATATTTCTTTCCTATAACTGACAAATGCCATAGGATTCATTGACAAGTTGTCATTACAACCATATTTTAATGGAAATTGTATTGAGTTTAAGAAGTTCAAGAAATAGATCTTTTCCTCCTTATATCAACAAGTGTTTTTACATATGTAGCTGAGGAGTTAATGTTTGAACAATCGGTGGTAAGAAAAAATGTTCTGGCCCCTGTTAAGCAACATAGAATGAGCAGACAAAATGTCAGACGACAATTTGGACCAGGAAGGACTGTAATTTTTCTGTAAATTGAGAGATGCAGACATCAGAAAGTTAGGAAGACTTTTTGAAGAAATACACAGAAATGTGACTAAAAGTGGTAAATTCTAATGTAGTATATAGATGAGTAGAACAGAATGTTCATACAAGTTTGTGGCCACAATATTTGCTCACAAGTAGTAATTATTATTAAAGTGTTGAGACTGTGGGATAGTAATACAACCTCCTTCTTATTACCAAAGTTAAGTGTTCAATTTTTTTTTTTTTTTTTGTGAGGAGATCAGCCCTGAGCTAACATTTGATGCCAATCCTCCTCTTTTTTGCTGAGGAAGATTGGCCTTGGGCTAACATCCCTGCACATCTTCCTCTACTTTACATGGGATGCCATCACAGCATAGCTTGACAAGCAGTGCATTGGTGCGCACCCGGGATCCTAACCTGTGAACCTCAGGCCGCCCCAGCAGAGTGCACGCACTTAACCGCTGCACCACCGGGCTGGCCCCAAGTGTTTAAATATTTTATAAGTGCTAATTCCCAAACAAGTCACCATACATAAACTTCAGGTGTTAAAAAATGTGTTGAAGTTCATAAACCCACAAGTTGTAGAAACATTAATATTAAAATGTTGAATAAACTTACAAATTTTTATCATTAAACTATATTTTGAATCTTTCCTTTTTCATAAACACTAATGCTGCAAACTAAGTATGAAATATTGAAACAGAAACTGCATAAATGGTTGTAGAGAACAGGAAAGTTTTTCCAAAGAATGACTTTTTAGTCCTCTTCATCAATACTAGATCTAGGCTCCTCTGAGCTGGGGGATCCAGAGCGCCCAGATCCCACGGCTTAGTAAAGCCTGATAACACTCAGAATGAAGACTCTATAAAACTCTTTCGGCTTACACTCACACTCATCTCTTTCAATAATTTGGTTACACTCGAGGCAGCTTAACACTTCCTAGCACTTTTCAAGAACCTTCCTTTTATCCTCTCTATTGATCTTGAGTCTTAGAGTATTATTTTTTCTTTTTTTTTTTTTTTGAGGAAGATTGGCCCTGAGTTAACATCTGTTGCCAATCTTCCACCTTTTTTCCTTTTTTCTCCCCAAAGCCCCAGTAGATAGTTGTATGCCATAGTTGTACATCCTTCTAGTTGCTCTATATGGGATGCCACCTCAGCATGGCTTGATAAGCAGTGTGTAGGTCCGTGCCAAGGATCCGAACTGGCGAACCCCAGGCTGCTGAAGCGGAGCATGTGAACTTAACCACTACGCCACCAGGCCGGCCCCTCAGAGTATTATTTTCAACGGTTTGCATGCCATTGAAGGTGTAGGATTCTATAGTATTTCTGGCTGCTACTCTCTCTCTATTATCTTCCAATCTATATTTCTCTGCTTCTTTTACAATCTAGCCAATATCATGTCTACTGAGACGGCCTTTGTCGTTAGTAACGTTGATTTTGTTCTTCCTGCTAGTACTTTTGTCTGCAGCAGTTACATTGAGAATGATATTGGTGTCTTTGTCAAAGGTCACCTGGATTTTAGGAATGTCATAGTAAGCTAGAGGATCCCAGAAAGCAGTTCCTTGCCAAGCAGTTTATTTCTTTTAGTTAAGGCCCTTTCTCTCTCATACACTTTCACTAAGACAGTGGTCTGATTGTCAAAGTAAGAAGTAAACATCTGGGTTTGCTCTGTAGGAATGGTGATGTTTCTCTTGATAAAGGATGTTATATCCTCCCTGCTGTTTCAATGCCCGGAGAGAAAGGGGCAACATCAGGGAATAGGAGATCTTGCCCGTTCTCTGATTTGTCACCCACGAAAATAGCTGCTTGTGCAGCTGCACCATATATCACCGCCTCATTACGGTTAATGGTCTTGTTGAGCTCCTTTCCTTTCAAAAAACATTTCAGCAATTTATGGAACTTTGGAATACAAGTAGAACCACTCACTACCACAATTTCATTAATCTGGCTCTTGTCAAGTTTGGCATCCGTCAGAGATTGCTCTACTAGCTTCAGGGTACCAGGAAAGAGATAAGCACTATACTCAAAGTGGGCTCAGGAAATAGAAGTGTAGAAATCCAAACCCTTATAGAAAGAATCAATTTCAACCCCGGCATGAGCAAAGAAACTCAAGATACATTTTGCCTTCTCACAGGTAGTCTGGAGGCGGCACCCTGCCTGCTTGTTGGAGACTATACCTTTGAACTCTTCAATCAGGTGATTCACCATACAGTTATCAAAATTTTCCCCATCCAAATGGGTGTTACCAGCTGTGGATTTTACTTCCAAGATGTCATCCTTGATGTTTAGGATAGATACATCAAAACGGCTACTACCTAAGTCAAAGATGAGCACGTTTCTCTTTTTTAAAGCTTCATTTTTTTTTTTTTTTAATCCAGGCCATAGACTATGGCTGCTGCAGTAGGCTCATTCATGCATCTCAGGATATCAAGATCAGTGACAGCCCCTGAATCAGTCAGGCCCCTGATGGCCTGACACTGTGAACCATTTAAGCAGGCTGGAACAGTAATTACTGCATTTTCTACTTTTGTTCCCCCTAAATAGGCTTCAGCAAACTCTTTCATCTTGCTTAGAACCATGGAAGAAATCTCCTCTGGGGAAAAATATTATTTCCTTTATATTCTACAATTACTCTGGGCCTTCCCTTTTCACAAATCACTTGGAAAGGCCAGTGCTTCATTTTAACTGAACTGTGGCATCATCAAACTTGCAACCAATCAGCCTCTTGGCGTCAAAGATGGTATTGGTTAGGTTCATCACCTCTTGGTTCTTAGCAACCTCATCAACGAGGTGTTTGCTTTGTGAAAGGTACATAACTTGGACTGGTACAATTGCCATGGTAATTAGCAATAATCTCTGTTTTCCCATGCTGGAAGACCCCTACACATGAATAAATAATATCCATTTCAATACCAATTGACAGACATCTTGATTAAAGAAAGAAAAGGGGGAAAATAAGACATAAAATAGTTTAAAAGAAATCAGTGTCAATAATAGCTTCTTGCAATTACTCTCTACATGGGACCTCTATCCTCTATTTTCTCCACCACCTCCCTTTCACTATATTCAGTCCTCATGTGGGTCAAACTCAAATACAAATGGATTCAGTTTTATAATTCATTCAGGTGGTAGTGTGTTCCACTTGTTCTCTTTTGTTTGCAGACCTCCACTGCACTTGGTAATAAATGCCAGACTACAAGGTGACCACCAGAATTCTGAGAATGGTATCAAACCATCATGGCAACTAACAAGGTTTCAAAAGCTTTAGGGTTATTGTTGACTTTTATCATGCCCACATCTAATTTGTTTCCAGGTCCAGTCAATTTTTCCTCTTTGCATGTGTCCTTTCCCACTGCTACCACAGTTCAAAGTTTTATTGCTTCATGTCCAGATTATCACAGTAGCATTATCACTAGCGTTTCTCCTTTCTCTGATTTTAATACTTATTCATCACCATCATTCAGTTATCTATCCATCCATTCATCCATCCATTCATTCAATAAACATCAATTGTGTATCTAGCATTTGCTAAATACTGTGTTAGATGTTGAAAGTAAAGGGATGAATTAAACATGGCTGTTATCCTCCAGGAACACCATCATGCTAACCTTCTTAAATTATGCCTTTTATCACACTAACCCTTGCTCAAAAACTTGTTTCCCATTACCTACCAAATTAAATAAATAAAATAAAACAGATGCAATTTACCTTTCCAGCCAGTAAGGCTTATGGAATCAGATAGACACAGATTCAAGTCCTGACTCTGTCATTTGTAGTTTTGTTAGTTTGTTAATGATTAGGCATGCTTTCTAACCTCTCTGGTCTTCAGTTTCCTTACCTTTAAATTATACCTACCATTTTGGTGCACAGTAGGTGCTCATTAAAAGTTCTTCTGTCTTTCCTTGTCTTTAAATAATTGGCTTCCCCAAACATAGATTCATATATAATCAGAATATAATGAATTATAGATATCATCAAATAAAGCTCCCTAAATTGACAGCTGGGGAAACTGAGGTGCAATTTGGGAAGTGCGTAGCTCTCACTGACAAAGGGATTTGGAAGATTTGGTAGCTTGTCCTCCTGGAACCCCATCAAAGCAGTAAATGGAAGCAGACAGGAAATGTTTATGGAGAACATTGAGGGTAGGAAGGCAAGGGCCATTCTCAACCAGAAGTGTGTTTAAACTCGATGATCCAGATTTCAAATATGTAGCAATGTTCTCAGTTTACAGGGAGAGGCTGTTTTTACGTTTCTCCAAATGTTAATGTAGAAGTTATTGATGAATCTGAAAAACTGAAAGCACAACAAATACTTAGCCATATGACATTAAGGTAGCTTATATAGTAGCATATCCAGTGGAGGTGAAGATGGAACTGAAGATAGTAGGCAGAATGAGAGGGGAGGGAGTTATGAAACTATAGAAGGTTAATCCCAGGCTGATCTTCAGAAACCATTGGGTCTAAGCCATTCAGATGACAGGTAAGAAAACCAAGGTCCAGAGAGGTCAGGGGATGTCCTAAGATTGCACAGATACTTACAGACAAAGCTGGGACACCTGACTTTTTAAAATTTTGCAATTATTCCACTTGACTACACTGGCTGATCAAACAGAAATATTTTCATCACTTAGCATTTGTTGAATACCACCTATATGCAAATCACTGGGGAAAGCACCAAAATAAAGAGAACTTGATAAGTTCTACCTGGGCTGAAGGCAGGTAGAGAGTAGAGGGAAGAAGAACTGTTCAGATGTTCCATGTGTGCCTGCAGCTCCAGCTGCACAGGCAAAATACATAAATGTCTGTAGTCACAGCCAGCCTAAGCAGGGTGACTCCAAAAGGGCTTATTACACTGCCATTTAAAATTAAAATTTAATAAGTTATATTCAACATGAGTTGAAAACATTCATAAATTTAATGAATCATCTAATTAAATATTGTATATGCAACAGTATGGAGCAGACTGAGAGAAAAACCTTAAGAGTTATTTTTATGCTTAAAAGCAATTAGTAAGTAACGTTTTAAAAACAAAACCCTCTTGAATTTCATAAAGCTTTTTTTCCAAAGCAGAAAAATGTTTATTCCATAAACCATCCCTTGTTTTCAGGAATTACATGTTTACTTTTGATTTCCATGCTAAGTAGCCAGCTGAACTACAATTTAAACCAGCCACTGTGTTGTCAGTCTAGATTTAGCCAAGCCCCGTTGCATGCAGAATGATTACACAGCAATATTGTCAAGTATTTTGTTGTGTTACGATGCCAAAATAATTCCATGTTATCAGGCTCTATCACATTTTCTTAATCAGAATATGACATCTAGTTTCACTTATAATCTTTCCTTAATATGCTTTCCTTATCCTATATTTTGTGGTAAAGTTGCCCTTTACTCTCTCTGGACAGCTATTAATAAAATATCTTCTAAGTTAATGTCAGCTAGCTTTAAGCCCAATATTCAATGTAAAATGGAAAGCTCAATTTGAAATTTGACAAATAATTTGCTAGAAAAGTCCATGGAGTACAAGTTTGGACGTATTTAAATCATAGCAGACTGGGTTTGAAGTACTGTTCCCCTCCCCATCTCTTCAAGAGCCTTCTACTTACTCTGTAACTTTGGTAATCCACAGAATACTAAACACCATCTTTCCAAGCAGCATGCTAACTGTGGTACAAATCTTCTCTCTCATAGCCCCAATCTCCTGAGAGAGTTAATTTAGTTCAAATGAAAGATTTTCAGACTTCCAAAGGGCAGAAATGGTGAGTTAAAGCCTTGAACTGTAAGTAACTTTTTATTATTTCAGCTGGGTGATGTGTACACAGGTAATCACTGTATTATTCCTTTCACAAGTTTGGCATTTCTTAACTAACAGATCCATCTCTTTGAGGTTCATGGATATAATCAGTACTTTAAAAAATAATAATTACCATAACTATCGCATTGTAGGAAATTGCATTGTAGGAAATCCACGCAACAAAAACAGATTATTTGTATGCCATTATCCATGATATGTCATCCCCTCCACCCCTCATTCTGAAGAATGAATTCTCTCTTGAAGTCCACAAGATTTTGCTAATAAATAAGGTTGGATCACCTCCCTCCCTGTGCTAGTCTGGGGCTACCACCCTATTCCATTCATTTCCTTATATTACTTAGCATATACCAGCTGGTCAAGGGTAAACTTTACTTTCCTCCCAATTCGACTATTCCGCAGTCCTTTATACATTCCTCCAGCAGCAGTATTATCCCTAATATAAAAATGATTATTTAGCCTTATGGAAAAAAATCAGGTTAAAGATGATAAATTGCTTTGTGAGACGAGAATAATGGTGTGAAATATATTATAAAAAATTATTGCACCCATTCTGAGTCTGAGGAAGAAAATCAGTTAACTTTTCTTTCCCCTTTCTAGAGCAAAATGTGCCTCCGGAAAAGCTAAGGAATGAAACAAAGAGACAATTCATCCAGCTTTATCTAAACAGAAATAGGAAAGAAACCATAGGAGAAAATCTGATTTATGAGAACTGTCAATAAAGAATGTCAAGAAGTTCCAAGACACCTGCAGGTGTTACTCTTAGTTAAATATATGTCAACTTTTTATTTCTAATAATGTGTCATGAATTAAAATTTATTTATGCATATAGATGGTGCATTTGATTACAACTCAAAAGTGGAATAATACCCCTCTGCTTCACATTAATGCCTATTCAGAAATGAGAATTCTGAAGCATTAGTCTCTAGCAGATGCACAGTGGTTAGGATATAGGAATATCTAAAGCAATTACCTTGCACTAACCAGGCTCACACATGCATATCTATTCGATTTTCAGAGACTTCTCAGGTTGAGAGGACTAAGGCACACGTGTCAATTAGTAAAAGTAAAATGTGATAAAATATTTCAAAGTATTTTGTAAATGTTAATTGCTATAGAAATGCAATATATTATTAATCTTAATTAAGATTATAGTAAATCAATTTCTCAAACTTCAAGCATGTATTTATATACATATACATATACATGCACATACATACATATATATGAATACATATATATGCAATTATTCTTAGACACAAACTAAACTGATAATATTTGAAAAGACTACTCATTTAAAAATATGTGGGCCCTTAAAATGCAGTATCACCTGTAAGGGCAGAGAAGAATATGGGATCAGGGAAGGCACATCGAAAGCTTTAACTGTATAGTAGTGTTTTATTTCTTCAGCTGGGTGATGTGTACACAGGTAATCACTGTATATTTCTTTCACCAGTTTGGTATTCTTAACTAATAGATAATATTATTCTAAAGATAAAGAATGCTCGGGGCTGGCCCAGTGGCGCAAGTGGTTGAGTGTGCGCGCTCCGCTGCGGCGGCCCGGGGTTCGCTGGTTCGGATCCCGGGTGCACACCGACACACAGCTTGGCAAGCCACGCTGTGGCGGCGTCCCATATAAAGTGGAGGAAGGTGGGCATGGATGTTAGCCCAGGGCCAGTCTTCCTCCACAAAAAGAGGAGGATTGGCAGATGTTAGCTCAGGGCCGATCTTCCTTACAAAAAAAAAATACTGATAAAGAATGCTCTATTCTAAATGTGTACGAGTATTTGTGAGAGAGGAAAAAAAATAAAAAGGAAAATAACTGCTGTTCAGCTACAGAACAAAATGCAAACACACACTTCCACACAAGCACCCCTACACACACACACACACACATACACACATTGCCACATGGTGTAATGGGATCAGAAAACTTGGAATTCTGGTTTTGGCTCCACTGTATCTGAGAGAATTGACCTTATACAAGTCATTTAACTTTGCTGAGGTCCAGTCGACTTGCCTGAAGATGGAATTTTTAATACTTAGACAGGGCCATTGTGAAAATTATTGATATAATACAGACAAAAGCATGCTATAAAGTGAAAAACCACTACATCAGAGTAAGGTGTTGACTTAGCAGGAAGGGCAGTATGTGTTGAAGTGATGAAGAAGGACCTTTTTGCCTATCTAGTCATTGCATTGAACACTCACCTGGAGCCTAAAATCAAATTAGAAGTTGCCTATATACATACAAAAGGAAAAAGGTATTTCATATTTGAAATGATCTTATCTTTCGAGATGGTGCTTTCTTCGGGTGTGAGTGGGAAGGTGGATGCACCACTTGTAAATGGTGCTTGAGAATGAGGTATGAGGGTATAATCTCGCTAAATCAGAGCCCGATGTCAGACTGGAGGGAGTCAGGAGTCAATCTATAGATCATCTATTTTATTGGACTTAAGCATATGCTGGAAATATATTTTCAAACATTTTATACATATTTCTAATCTTTAAAGTCTGAAAACATCTTATATTGTACATTTTAGAGATGCAGAGTCAAGTTCAGAAAAAACAAGTATGTCAAGGTGATAAGCAACATCACAACCACTCTGATCCAGGTCACCAACATTCTGGCTCAGAATAGTGTGACAGCCTCCCAGCTGACCTCCCTACTTTTGCGTTTGCCCTTACTGTGTTTTCTACACAGTGGCCAGACCGATCCTTCTAAAGCAGTATTTCTCAGAGTGTGTTCCTGATGGGGTTTGGGGCAGGCCACCCCAAATATGCCACTTTGCAACAGTGATTATTTTGAATTAAAGTTACTTAGGAAACAACCAGTGCAAGAAGGACACTCTGATCCTGCTTTGTGGTCCTGAAAGCAGGAAATAAATCTCCCATGTGAAAGGTACCCTCCATGTACCAGGAAAAACAGAGACATCTTTATCACCAGAGATGGGGATTTTAGGGCTGAGAAGCCTGTACAAACAAACTTGTTATTTCTTCACCAATTTACCACCCCAAGCCCAAACCCCTTTGTCTTGTCAATTCGTCACAAGTTTACTATTTATCTAAAAGGTATAAAAGCTGCCTGCTTTAGTCACTTCTTTGAGTCCCATATGTCTATGAGCTCTTGTATACAAGAAATTAGATTTGTTTTTCTCTTGTTAATCTGTTTTATGTCAATTTAATTATTAGGCCAGCCAAAGAACCTAGAAGGGAAGAAAGGAAAAGTTTTCCTCCCCTACACTCCTCACCCAGAGTCACCTGACAAATCTTATTAGATAATGCAGATTCCCAGGCCCCACCCCAGGGCTTTCATAGGTCTGGGGTGGGACTAAGGAATCTGCATTTTGGCAACACCCAGGTGATCCCCATACTGCTGACATTTGAAAATCACTGAAGTAGAGTATATTACAATGTCATTCCTCTGTTTAAAACCCTCCAATGGGTTCCCTCTCTTACTCTTTAAAGGCCAAAGGAGGCATCATGGCCCACAAGGCTCTTCATGACCCAGGAGATCTCATCTTCTACCATGCTACACTCTTCCTTGTCTACTACCCTCAGCGAATGTAGACTCGTTGCTCTTCCTAAGCTGCTCTTGCCACAGGGCCTTTGCACTTACGGTTCCTTCTGCCTGGAATGCTCAAATGCTCCTATTTCACACAGCTCAAGCCCTTCACTCTCTTCAGGTCCCAACTCAAAAGTTACTTCATCTCAGAGATGCCTTCCTTGACTATCTTATATTGACTAAAATGCTCTTACCTGGCTTTATTTTCACTCATATAACCTATCATTACCTGACATATACTGGTCTGTCTCACCTCACTTCAACTGAGGCTCTGTGATAGAAGGAACACAGCCTGTTTGTTACCCACATTGCCTAGAACAGTGTTTAGCACCTAGTGGGCCATTAGTAAGTATTTGTAAAGGTAACTGAAAAATCAGAGGTTTCACTTGAAATATTTTGATTTTTAAATCAAAAGAGATCTTTGGTCTCTCTAGAAAAAAAAAGGAGATCCAGTACCCTGAGCTTGCCTTTCTACACAGGGATAATTGGATGGGAGAGCAGACCAGTAGCCCCTTGAGTGGAGCATGTGTTCTCTAGCTCACCAGAAGCCCCCACACTCCCTACAATAAGAATTACAGCAGGCTTGCTTTACTCTTCCAGCTCAGTTGCCTGATGCTTGTAAATTCTCCCCTGCAATCTTTCTTCTAATAATCTTCTAATAATCTCCCTCCTCCCGTTCTTTCACTCTCTCCTGCACTCTCCTTTCTTCCCTCCCTCCTATATTCTCCATCCCTCCTGTACTGTCCGTGCTTCCTTCTTATAATTTCCCTCCTCCTGTGTACTTGCTCTATTCTACAATCTTCCTTCCTCCTTTCTACCAGTATTCTCTCTCTAACCCAACAGTTCTCAACATATTTGTTTTCACCTCCCACACTTCATGGAAAATTTCAATGTCTAGAAACATTTTTGGTTGTCACAACTGGCCAGAGTAGTGCTACTGACATCTGTTCCATCAAAGCTAAGGATGCTACTAAACATCCCACAATAACCTACAATACATTAGGACAGTCCTCCACAACAAAGAATAATATGGAGCAAAATGTCAGTAGTGCTAAATTTGAGAAACCCTGTTCTAGAAATTACCACCCCATACTAAAATTTTCTGAACAAATCTCAGTTATGTTTCATAATATTCAGACATTTAAATGTTTCTATGGATGTTAATAAAGATTGGAGAACCCTCATAGTGAAAAGACTGGAAGGAAATATAACAAAATGTTAACCATGCTTAACTCTGAACTACAGTATTACATATTTTAGGGGAGGAAAAATAATTTTCCCTCTACACTTCTAGGTTCTTGGCTGAGACCTCCCTATAATAAAAGACAGATTAACAGGAGGAAAACGACCAAGTTTAATGACACATACACCTCCTGTATACAAGGGAGAGACCCAGGAAAACTGAGCAACTCTCTGAAATGGCCCAAGCCACCACCTTAAATACCATCTCCAGCCAAAGACAAAAAAAGATGTTTGGGTGGGGTGAGGGGGTCAGTTATGGGAGGTGACCTGGAAAAGCACAGTAAACAAGGGTAAAGTTGTCATGCAGATTTAAGTCCTTGTCTTCTCCCTGGATAAGAGTTTCTAGAGAGTGAGAGTCATCCTCCTCTTCCTGGTACAGAGAGGGAGACATCCTTACAAATGGAGATTTCCCTTAAAATGTAAATGTCCCTTACAAAAGGGTAATTTCTACTCAGTTTTCGGAGCTTTTCCTATGTCTACTGTTTCTTAAAAAATAATCAGCTCAAAATAATCCTTATGCCAAAAAGGCCTACTTTGGGGTGGCAAATTCTGCTCCCTTTCAATATGATTTTTATCATTTTGCTTGCTTCATACATTTCTGTTTTCCCAATTTTCTACAATGAATATCCATTACTATTAAAATCATAAAACTTAAATACCATTTAAAATACCAATAAAAAATGCTACTACTAGCAAAATCCTTTAAAATCAGAAATCACATATTATTAGTATCAAAAAGACATCTTAAAATTAGTCACATAAAACTTACAAAATAAGAAACACTTTTGATATGCCAATATTGGCTTTTATATTGAACCAACCAGTGTTTTGTCTCTTTTAACTAAAAAAAAAGCCTAAAAATATTAACTGGAAAGTTAATTTTTAAAACTCTGAAAACTGTGAGAAATTTGAGGATGCTGATATCATAGATTTCCAAGGCGCTCTCAATTTGCAAGCAGTATCAAAAAGAGCATCTTAAAATCTGTCTTCTTAAAACTTATAAAAATAAACACTTACTTTCGATAAATCAACTTTAGCTTTTATCCTGAACCAATCAATGTTGTCAAAAGTTAGATTAAGAATTGCTGAAATAGAACAGTATGGATTTTGTAGGTTTTGATATACTTAGGAACTGTTAAAATTATAGAATCAGTGAGATATTGGAGCATGTTAACTACATAGTTTTTCAAGGTTAGCCCAATTTGCAATTTCATTACCAAGTATTCTCACAACTAGACATGAACTCACTAAAGAAATACATTAGGGAAATCTCTAATTACAGATCAGGAATAAACAAACAAACTTTTAGGTCAACAAGCCCAAGTCTTCTACTGCAGGCATTACAAAGTAGCGTTCTCTCTTGTCTATATTCTCTCTCATCTTCTTGATTTCAATATCTTTAAGAACCTCAGAAAGATTTCAACATTTATGAGGAAGCTGAGGTTTTCAAGATAGTAAGAAATTCTCATCATTTCATATAAAATAAATGTCAAGTTGGATAAGGACCCATCTTGTTGGTTTACACCGTTTATCGTAATCAATTTAATATCACTTCCAGCAGTGTGGCACTGCACTGCATAAACAATATGATAATTGGAATTCCTCTGCTCCTTGAATTAGTAAGCAAGTTACAGTGCATATCAATCATGCATAATGAGTCTGAAGCATGGCTTGATTACATTTCATTTGCATAAGAATTTTCTATAATTTTTTTAAACTGATCACTTTTAATTCAGACTAGATTTAAATGCCACACAACTGCTGTTCTCCTCCTGAAATGCTAAGCAATCTTCTTACATAATACAAAAATGCTAATCAATTTTTTTAATGCAGATCCCAGCTTGTTAATGAGCTTTCACTTTTCTACATGCTGTCAAATCTCATTACACTGTCACCTTTCTAGAGTTCACAATTGGAGTACACATTTATATGGTTCAATTCTAATTGCCACATTATTTTGTTACATTTACAAGGGAAATATCTTTGAAATAATCCTTGGATTGTCCAATTTGAAGGATAATTTGCTCTCTTTGCATTCTGTAGTTTGTAAAACCCCTACTATTAATTTACAGAAACATTGATTCAAACATGTTCTCTGATAAGTCAAAAGTCTGAAGAGTAAAAATGAAACAAACAGAAAGCAAGAAGCAAATAAATATAGATCAAGAAATTAAATTACAATAAGATAAAATGTAAAAATAAAAATAGCTTATTAAATATAATAATTTGGAAACATATCTATTCGGGAATTACAACATTAAAATAACTATTCATAAGGTATTCAGAGGATAGGCATTTTCTTGAATTTCATATATTTATTTCTTACAGTAGTCAAAAACGTTTGAAAGATTTCCATGTGAAACACGTTGAAATCTTTAATAGAACATTTCCAAGAGGAAACCTTAGAAACCAAGACAAGGTGTGAGACAAGTGACTCCTTTTTAAAACATATCATGTACTGACAATGACTTTTTTAAGATGCTTAATAGGAACAACAACAAAAAAAAGAATGGATTATTTGGGAGAAGCAAGCACTTGGTGGGAAAAAATGAATTTAACTTGCCAAGTAAACTCTTAGATACAAGTCTAAGCAATGCCAAATACTAGCCCAATGGCTAGAAGTAAGTGTTCCTGATAGATCTCATTACTACACATTGAATTTTCTATCCTTCCCAAGGGAAAAATATATATACTCCATCAAAGTAATTTTTTTCTCCTCTAAAGAAACTGAAATTTCCGTGGAGAAAAATCTGCATGGTAAAAGGATTTACTGAATCATCCTGAGGCATTTTTTTTACCTGTAAATTTCTAATTCAGATACACATTTGCTTAGGAAAAAACAAAAATCTCTTTTGTTCACTTGTTCAAGTGCACATCTAATTCCTAAAACCTATTGATTCACTTTCATTCATTCATCACATAAAACTTCTAAAAACAGAATATGTAATATTCTTTGAAAAGTGGCTTATATGAAATTTTAATAAGCTGTTTCACAAAAATCACAAGATTACTGACATTTCCTAGAAGAGAAGATTTATCCTTAGCACAAGATCCAAAAATCACCTGTTTAATGTAGCACAGCAAAGACAAACCAGCTCTGTTCCCTTCCCTTAAAAAGCAGTATTACTTAGGGGCCAGCCCCGTGGCTTACTGGTTAAGTGCGTGCGCTCTGCTACTGGCCGCCCAGGGTTCGGATCCCGGGTGCGCACCGACAAACCGCTTCTCCAGCCATGCTGAGGCCGCGGCCCACATACAGCAACTAGAAGGATGTGCAACTATGACATACAACTATCTGCTGGGTCTTTGGGGAAAGAAAGTAGGAGGATTGGCAATAGATGTTAGCTCAGAGCCAGTCTTCCTCAGCAAAAAGAGGAGGATTGGCATGGATGTTAGCTCAGGGCTGACCTTCCTCACAAAAAAAAAATAAATAAATAAATAAAATGAAATACTAGGGTTTAAAAAAAAAGCAGTATTGCTTGTCATTAAAATAGAATCTAAATAAATGACCACTGAGGCATTAGTTTGATAGTGGGGTTATAGATGATTTTCATCAATAAATTTGAGAGTTTCCAGAGCCGTTATGCACGGAAGGGAAGGGCCCTCTGCTAGTGACAGGGGCCCCAGGGTGTACAAAGTAACGCTATGTCACAACAGTGCTTCCCACTTCAGTATAGCCAGTGATGAGGCCAGACGGCCGTTTACAAAGAAGCCTCTTTTCCTACAGATTAGCTAAAATACAGAAAACAAAATCCAATCTAAAGGCAAAGGTAAAGAAATGATAATGGACTCTGAAAGCTCAAATCACGAGACTGTAGAGGTTAGCCAAGTTATAACAAATTCAAACTTCAGAGTAAGGAAATGGTCATACACTCCTCTCCCTCACAAAGCTGAAATCGCGACTCCAGGGAGGTGGCAAATTGCATCCCGCCCTGCCACACCTCGCCTCGCCCACTCCATTCTGAGGGTTCCGGAGCCTCTGCAGCACCCTGCCCCGCCGCCTCTCTGACCTGACTCCAGAAGGCTTGACATCGGGCCCAGCGGCGACCCCAGCTCTGGCAGCCACGAGGTAGGTGTGCACCAGCCGCTGCTAGACACTCATGCTCCGCCCACGCCAGGATCTGCGCCTGCGCCTGCGCTCTTTCCTCAGTCCGCCTCAATCTGGCCTGCCTTCCTTCTCTTCTCCCACGTGGCTCCTTCGCTCACTTTTTGGCAAACTCCAAAAAATGTTCTCATTTATCTATTTTCTAATTCTCGTGTATCATCTCTCATTTCTTCGAGTTTCTCATTCTTTTATATTTGTCCCATTTCTCTCCCATTCTAGTTTCTCATTCTTGCTCCCATTCTTTTATTATCTGGCACTCTTATTTTCCCTTTACCAAACCTCTTGGTTTAGTTCTTCTACTCATTTCCTCACTTTTTCCTTGTAAATGTTCCTGTACTTTGTTTTACGTTGTTCTCGTGTTTAATCTCATATATTCAGCACATTCTGTTTCACATTTTTTCATTCTCAAATTTCATTTTAGTGTTTCATTCCTTCCACATTAAACTTTCTCTCATCTTTTTATTTTTACATATTCTCTTTTCTCCTTTCTCGTGTCTATATGTTTCTATTTTCTCACAGTCTCTTTGTTTTTCTCACTCTTACTTTCCAGAGTATCACAGATTATACTTTATTCTTTTATTTTATTTTCTATTTTCTCATTCCTTGCATTATATTCCTTTACTAGCTTTCACTCTCCCTATTTTTACTCACATTCTCTCCCATATTACTTTCTGCCGCATTTGTCTAACATATACTTTCACACTTTCTCTGCAGTATTTTTCCCCTCTCATTTTTAAAAGTAATTGTTAGGTCTAACAGAGTTACATAAGAAAAGGTTTACTCTAGTGCTCAGATGCCTGCTGGTTGATGAACTGACTGGTTAGTGGTCAATGCAAGTGAATGGTGAAGCCAAGGCTGTGTAAGCCCCAATGAAATGAGGGTGAAAACAAGCCTAGCCAGAGACAATAACTATATTTTACAATGGGGTGTGGCCTAGAAAAAGCCTCTCATTAGTTGTCAACAATCTTACCATTCGGTTACAGAAATTTCTGGAAACACCAAGGGGCTGAGGAAGTCTCAATTCAAAGTTCTCAACCAATCCCACTTTAGGCACATTGTTTTCTCACAGGATCGACTAATCTCAGAGAGATCTCTCACTGTCCTACAGGCCCCAACTAGGTCACAAAGAGGCCCAATCCTTTCCCTATATGTACAGTTAAACTTTTTTTCTGTATGTCCAGTTAAAAAGTCCAGCCAGATGGAAAAATAGAAATAAATGTACTGCTTGGGAATGGAAACTATATCATTGCAAGCCTCCTTAAGCCAAGGGAGTAACTAAAAAAAATGTAATAGTTAAAAAAAGTTTAAGACAAAACACTTAGATACATATATTCAAGTTACAAGAACCAGATGAGGGGAAAAGAATGAGCAAACAGATCCTGAAGAAAAATAACTTAAAGGATCATGTGAGAAGAATGTTTCAGAAGGGTCACAGTTTTAGGGATGCTGAACAGAAAATATGGTGTAGACTCAATTCTGTATTTGACCACAAGGAAGACAAAATATTCAAAGCAGAGTTTCCGTGAAGTCAGAGGATAGAGGCCTCAATAGAGAAATTCAAATAGATTCATGTTTATGCTTAATTGTATGAATCAGGCAATGAGTAACTGTGAAGATCAGTCTGCATGCCCATTGTCAAGTAAAGACAAACCTTGACTTAAGCAGAAACTTTATTCAAAAGGATTATTACAACAAGGAGAACACTCCAACATCAGGATCTGCAAGAGTCTCAAAATCAAACAGAGAAAAGATTTTCCTATATAGGGAGGTATAGGTAGGGCTAGCGGGAACTTTATGGGGAGGGGGCAAGTGGGAGGGGTGAGCAAGTTGGTAAAATCAGCGTGCTTCAACAGGAAATATTTCTCTTTGCAGTTAACCAATTCTCGATTCTTGGAGTGAGCTGTTAAGGGGGTATATTCCACCTTGGTGCTTGCTTAAGCTTCAGGCGAGTCAAATTTCAGGGGCCTGTGGGGAGGACAGAAGCCTGACTAAAGGTCGGTCAAGCCAAGTCAGAGGGCAAATAGTGGACAATCCTGAGCACTAGGTCACCACTAAGTTAACACAATTGCATCTGCTCTACATAGAAGCCTCCAACGGCAAACCATTGGAGCAGAGTACACTCAGCAGAGTACATAGGCTTACCATTCCATTTTCAACATTTATAGCTATTTCATTTAGCTAATATTTTTGGGACCTACACTATGTCAAAGCTGTGTCATATTTGTTTTTCTCTTCCAATTCACCTATGGAAATTGAGATTAAGCTACCAAATAAAATGCACCAATGGAAATGGCATTAGTGATTAGGAAAGCCAAATTCTTACATTGCAGATGACAAAGAGGAGGGCTTGAACAGTGAAGTGACTTGCCCACAGCCACACAACTAACTAGTAGCAGAACTAGAAGTGAACTCTAATCTTTAAACACACACACACACACACACACACACACCCCTTTGATTATACCTCTGAAAAACTATCATGGTCACTGGGAATGGATATCCTTTTGCTTAAGAGAAGCATTTTGGCCGGGCTATGTAAATATATTTAATTTAACGTTGCTTACACATTTTATTTCAGTTCTTTCTGAAAATGTAAAGTCAGTCTATCAGTCATTTCTATCTTGGAATATATATACCCACAAGAAAAATATATATGTCTCTTTTTTCCAATATAGAAAATTACATTAGAGAAAATCATCATAATTCCAGGGAAATAGCAGGAGAACATTAGATAATGCTGAGGTAAGACTTATTTTTTTTAATTTTAATTAGTCATAACAATCAAAGAATAATTTGTTGTTACTTTAATTTTAACAAGATAGTTTTTAGTAATAAATACAAATCAATACAAGCTAAGGTGAATCTGCCCAGAATTTGTTTTGCTGTTAATATTTATCAGAGGATACTGCAGAATTCGTACTTGCTACATCTGCAATCTGAAGTGAACAGAAAGCAGTAATGGGCAAGATAAGGTGATGAATTAGGTAGAAAATAATCAAATCTAAAAGGAGACATTAACTGTGATTAAACATATTGTTTGCTATGCCTATTGCAGTGAAAATCAAGAATTCAAGAAATTGTAACATATCTTTTTATAACATGGAATATGGGAAAAGGTATGATAAAAGTAATATGTCCTTGAAATCTGCCACTAGTATGGTCTCTTGCCTGTTTATCTTTTATTTGTTTCGTATTCTTAGAAACCATTTATTTTTAGAGCTTCTAATGATATTACACTACATTATACATACTGTGATCTAGATGTCAAGATTGAATGAATATAAAATAGCTATTCCAAAGATGTATGAATATGGCAAAAAGCAACCTCATCTCCTTAAAGCAAAGAACAATTGCCTAGAGATAAGATATCATTTTGCTAACTACAGACAATAAATAATGAAATAGAAATCACAATAGAATAATAAAATGCACCATTTTAACCGTGAAACATATATTATCCCTAAAGTGTACCATATGTTGCAGATTTAAAACTATGCTTTTTATAACTACATTTTAAAAATAAGGAGATGTGTTTCAGAATGGCAAAAGAGACAGCATGCTATATTTTCACTCTAATACCCTCTCCTGCCACCACTACTATAACTTAAGGTTAAACAAGAAAACTATACAAATTCCCTTTGATTAAAGAACTTTTGGCAAATATATATATATATATATATATATATATACACACATATATATGCACACATACTCACACACACACATATATATACACACACATAGTTTTAATTGAAAAAAATTCATATACACAAATCAATTTAATATTTTAAATGATTTCACCATTTCAATAACTCAGAATAAGGTTAAAAATATTTTTTTTCGCATAGATACCACCACATGTACATTAGAGGAGAAAGAACAAGTGAGCACCAGATAGTATGAACATATAAATCTTTTAGGAACAGAAGATTTGTTTTTTGTTTTGTGTTTTTTTGTTTTTTTGGCCATGAGCTAACATCCATTGCTGATTTTCCTCTTTCTGCTGGGGAAGATTAGCCCTGAGCTAACATCTGTGCTCATCTTCCTCTATTTTGTATATGGGACACCACCACAGCATGGCTTGATGAGTGGTGTGTAGGTCTGCGCCTGAGATCCAACCCTGTGAAGCACAGGCCACCAAAGCAGAGTGCACGAACTTAACCACTATGCCGCTGGGCTGGCACCCAGGAGATTTGGATTTGAGTCCTGGCTTCTAAATGACTTCAGGCAGATAACTGAATCTCTCTGCACCTCACATAATCCAACTGGAAAATAGAACTTATACCCGCCATTATAATAAGAATCCAATGAGATAACATGAAAAAATGCTTCATAAACTGTAAAGATCAATACAAATGAAAAATCTTTTAACTTCCCTAGCTACCCTCTCCACATGCCCCTCAGTGGACTAATTGGATGGTTAACCCTTCAAGGAAGAATGTGGTGTTCTACATGTGAAACTGTGATTCTATAATTTTTTTTTTGTAGTTACAAATGTTCTCAGTTTCCTCAGCCCTCAATGGAGCCTACAACATGATGTAAACGAAAGTGCCTAGTTTTGGGATCCAGACCCCTGGGTTGGAATCCCAGTTACTCCTCTTTTTGTCATATTGTTGTGATCATAGTCATGTGACTTCAGCTTTCTGAGCTTCAAGTTACTTATTAATATGGTGATAAACATGGTACCTACTTCCCAGACTTCTTTGATGATTACATGAGATAATGCTTCTTATTTCTAGCACCGTACTTGATACATAGTAGGCACTCATCAAAAAGTAGCGATATCATCAATATTAATATCTATTACCCTCATTTGGCAATTATGCTTCCTTCTCTAAATGGCAAGATTCAAAGCCCTGGCATCTTTGTCTGAGATGCCTTCATAATGAATACTGCTGAAGACAACCTAAGGTGAGTATGCTCAGAAGAATCTGTTTTGACATTAATATTTATCAGTGGGCAGTGCAGAATTCACACTTTCTACATCTGGTGGGGATTTCTCTGCTTCAGATCTTTTCTTCTTAGACTTTCACCTATAATAAGGAATTTTTTCACGTCTCAGTGATCAATATTACAAATAGGTGTCACACCAGTGAATTTATATATAAACAAAACACTATGTTTAAGGGTGAAGTTTCTAAGCAACCCCTTAATGAAATAGATATTTGAATAACAATGTAGTAACATCCTCAACTAATGGTAACTTGTCCTCTACTAGATGATCCAGCGATCCAGCACTCTAAGCCTAGTGATAAAAGTCCTGGTCAGAGAGTAATGATTACCTATGAACCTGGCTCACCCATAAAGCACACCACCCAATTTGCAGTAGCAGAAATTTGCATTTTCAGACCCTCTGTTCTCTAAGCACCTGATTGCTTCTCCAAACCAGACTGGAGAAGAAGGAAGAACTTGTCACATTCAGTGTTTTAGAGAGCAGGGAGTTAGGAGTCACTTGACTTGTGGACTGTATTTATGCTCTCCTCTATCTATCTCCACTCACTGCTAGCAATGGCTTTATCCCACAAGTCATCTCAGATAATTTCTAGAAATTTTATATCTATTTAACAAACTGAATAATTATGAGGAGAAAACAAATTGTGAATAGATATTGATGAATAGTGAATACCATGAAAATAAAATTAAAGGAAGGAAAGGGAGATAGCAGTTACTGGGATGAGACTGTTTTAAATTGGGCAGTCAGGGAATGCCACACTAATTCGGTAACATTTGATTGGACACCTGAAAGAGGTGATGGTGTGGTCTCTGCAGTTATCTGGAGGAAGGGCATTCCAGGAAGAGGAGACAGCATGGGCAAATGTCCTGTGTTAGAAATGTGCTTGAGGGACAGAAAGGAGAGCGGTACGGTGACAACAGCGCAGACCAGAGGATGAGGGAAGTGGCTAATAGGCCTCGTATACAGGTTTTTACATTAATAATGTATGTAAAAAACTTTCCTGGAAAAAATAGTAAAACATTCTTAAACACACACAAAAGAAGACCTAAATAAATGAAAGGGATACCATGTTTTCTACATAAGAAGACTCACTATCAGAAAGATAGAACAATAATACATTTTCCCAAATTGATATGTAGTTTCCATGTAATGTCAATCAAATTTCTATAGGCTTTTATAGGAACTTGATAAGTCAATCCTAGATTTTATTTAGAGAAACGGTGATACAAGGATAGTTGAGTCACCAAGATAGTCCTGTGGAAGAGTAAGATGGGCAGATTTGATCTACAGAATACCAAGATTTTTCATAAAACTGTAGTAATTAAAACAGTATAGTATAATAATTGTTCTTACCCCACTGTTATCTTTCTGACTTTGTCTCCCCATTGTTCATTCCACTCCCAGCTCTACTGACCTCCTTGCATTGTTATCCCCACTGGACTTTTGTATTTACTGTTCCATCTGCCTGGTATGTTCTATCCTCAGATATTTATGTGACTCACCCCGTCATCTCCTTTAGGTGTCTACTAAGATCAGTCAGGCTTTCCCTGCCTATCTTATTTAAATAGCAATCCTCACCCCACCTGGCACTCCCTATGCTCCATTTCTGCTTTATTTTTCTTCACAGCACTTGTCAACATTTGATATTTTACATATTTTAATTATTTATGACTTTATTGATGCTTTTCTTCACTAACTATAAGCTCTA
Organism: Ceratotherium simum simum; assembly: GCF_057802395.1. NCBI lineage: Eukaryota > Metazoa > Chordata > Mammalia > Perissodactyla > Rhinocerotidae > Ceratotherium > Ceratotherium simum. The sequence goes on along the minus strand of NC_141940.1, from coordinate 9,704,588 downwards.
CAAGTGCAGGTATTTTTCTCTTTTGTTCATTGATAGATTTTAATAATCTAGGAAAGTGCTTGGCACATAGCAGATGCTCAATATTTGTTGAAAGAATGAATGAGTGAATGAATGATATTGGTGCAATGATAATATTTAACGGAAACACAAGAGACAAAGTCCAGACATAGACCCAAAAATATATAAAAATTTGATAGATGATAAAGGTGACATTACAGATCAGTGGGAACAGAACTAAAATAAACATAATAAATTTTGCTGGAACCACTATTTATTCATATGGAAAAAATGCAAATAGATCTCACCTTCAAAGCAGACATAAAAATCCATGTAAGATATATGAAATACCTAAATATTAAATGCAGAACTCTAAATATCTTTGAATTAAATGTATAACCATTTTAAAACTTGGGTAGGGAAATTTTTCTAAAACCAGACAAAGAAACAGTATTCATAAGAAAAAGTCTGCTAAATTAAATTACATTAAAATTAAGAATTTATATTTAAAAAAAAACATTAAACAATTGAAAAAGAGCAATCACAAATTGGGATAATATATTTCCTTCACATATAACCAGCAAAAAGTTAGTTTCCAGAATATTTTTTAAAAGTCCTAAAAATTAATAAAAATGGCAACCTGGTTAAAAATGAGCAAAAATGTGAATACACACTTTCTGTAAGAGAACATTTGAATTTCTTGTGACATATTCAATTATACTCAACATATTAGGAATTATGACCGTACAAATATAAAACCACAACAACACACTACTTTATATTCACTGGATTGAGAGAAAGTTAAGTCTGACAGTTCCAAGTTCTCGTGAGAATTGTGGATTAACTTTCATACATTGCTGGTGCAAGAAGAAATCGGTATAACCACGTTGAAAAGCAACCTGGCATTATCTTTAAAATTACGTTGGTTCATATCCAACAATCCAGTAATTCTGCTTATAGAATATAGCCTAGAGAAAGTCTTGCACATGTGAAATAAGAGATATGTTCATAGAAGCATTGTATATTTTTCCCTACCTTCCTCCTCCAACAACCATACCGACAAAAAACTAGAAGCAACTCAAATATCCACCAACAGGAGAATACATAAATAAATTGTGGTAAATTTTCCGAATGAAATACCATACAGCAGAGAAAATGAATGAGCTGCAGCTTCACACATTGACATGGATGAATCTTAAAAACATGATGTGGAATGAAAAAAATGAAGTCAGAAGAATATACACAAATTGATACCATTATATTAAGTTTTAAAGCAGGAAAAAATTAACAATACATTGTTTAGGGATGCATATAAAAACATGCAAAAAATAAGCATGTTTTTAAAATTGAGCATGCAAGAGAATACAAAAAAAAAAAAAAATTTAATGACCGGTACCTCTGGTAGGGGTTTACTATGGGGTAGAATTGGGGTGGAGGAGAAAGATACATTAAATACTGTTGGTAATTTCTTGTTCTTAAATTGGGTGGTGGATTCACGGTGTTCATTTTATCATCATGTTTCATGATTTGTATAAGCATAACAAATTATTTTATGTGTCTTGGATATTTCCTAGTGATGCATTTGTTTGATAAAATGGCTCAAAACAAGGATTTCTGTTCAGCAAATGACACACAAAGTTAACAAATAGGTAACAGTTTGGGAGATGAAATGTTCAATGTCAAACTCCGATAAGGGATTAATACCTAGACTATACAAGATACTCAAATTAATAGCAAAAGCAAAATCAGAGCTACTGATAGGAAAAACGGCAAACATATGAACAGTCAGTTCACAGAAATGGAAAACTTGAATATATAACACTAGTAAGCAAAGAAATGAAAATTAAACAATGAACTACACTTGAACTTCATTCTATTGTCAAAAATGTGAAAATCTGATATCAAATGTTGGTGGGTACCATGTACCCTCATGTACATCAATGTGTAGTCTACTACAGCCATTCTGGAGATCAATCTGCAATATTTAGTGAAGTTAAGTACATACATATACTGTATGATCTAGCAAACCCCACTCCTAGAATATTACTGTAAAGAAACTCATATTGCAGAACCACAAAAGAGTATGTACAAGGATACTCACCACAGAGTTGTTTGTGGTACTGGAAGTTGGAGGCAACCAAGGTGTCCATCACCAAGACAGTGGATAAAGAAAATGTGGACATGTACTATGGAATACTCTGCAGCAGTAGAAGCAATAAACTAGATTTCCTTACAGCCATCTGGATAGATCTTGAAAATATAGCACTGAGTAAAAACACCCAAAACCATGATACATATAGCACAATACTATTTATATAAATTTTTTAAAATACTATATTCTTGAGAAAGACACAGGGTCTTGAAAACTTAAAACAATGAAATCATGCATGTTCTTTCGCTTTCTCAACAATACTTATTATTGTGAATTGTTGTTTCAGAAACATATTTGTTTTTGCTTTGAGCCCAAGGATAACCTACCTATGAAATCCACTTCTTCACAAGAAATGGACTGATCCATGACAATGGCTTAGTCAATAAAGGACAATATGTAAATCACTCTGCAGTTGGCGCCTGGCAAAGGAAGAAAGGAGGGAAGAGATTGATGTAGGTTTATGTTTGAAAGTCACTGTTCTCAGAAGAGTAAGGGAACAGACAATTTCTGACATTCTCCATAAATAGATTTTTGTAACAATTTTGTTAAAAGAAAAAGGAGTAAAACATCTTTGAAGCTGCAAAGAAACAGTTAATAAATATATTATGGAGCAGGACAATACCAATAATGCATTATGTTTACAGCACAGTACTTTCTCATGTAACCCTGCCAATGACCCTATGAGATGGCTGGGGCAGGAATTCAGATCTATGTGGCTCCTGTTGTATTTAGTAAGGCTCAAAAAAAAAAAAAGATGCTCTATATGAAAGTGATTTGCCGGGGCCGGCCCTGTGGCTTAGTGGTTAAGTGCGCGCACTCCGCTACTAGCAGCCCGGGTTAGGATCTTGGGCGTGCACCGACGCACCGCTTCTCTGGCCATGCTGAGGCCATGTCCCACATACAGCAACTAGAAGGATGTGCAACTGTGACATACAACTATCTACTGGGGCTTTGGGGGAAAAAAAAGGAGGATTGGCAATAGATGTTAGCTCAGAGCCGGTCTTCCTCAGCAAAAAGAGGAGGATTATCATGGATGCTAGCTCAGGGCTGATCTTCCTCACACACACACAAAAAAAGTGATTTGCTAACTTCACTAATTGGCCACAATATTAATAGTAATTGTATTGTAAATTCAAAGCTCTATTGTACTTTATCTAGCAGTTTTACAAGTACTTCCACGTGCATTGATTGTGGGGTCCCTAAAAAAATGCTCTAATTTAGGCAGGTATTATCAGTTCCAGTTTACAGAATTAAAAACTGTATCCTAGAAAAGCTGTCATTAGCTAGTAAATTACAGAAGAGGTACTAAAAACATCTATCTTCTGACTGGACAAGGGAGACATTCTAGAAAGTACTGAATCAGAGAGCAGGTGTTTGTTTATTTGCATAAAACATTTTCAAGGCAAAGAAAGTAGCAGAAACTGAACATATGAGTTACACTGAGCACAGAATCCCCCTAATACTAAATTCTAAATTTACTTCAATATATCAGGGGATTTTGAAGTGACTGACTTAACTACTTAGAAACTCAGTAAAGTTACCAACTAGTAAAAGTAATTAGCAATAAATGATTTGCTGTTTTAGTATTACTATCACATATTCTGAGCAGGTTCTGAAATATTAAATTAAGAATGATGATATTCTTCAAGAAGATATGCAAAACAGAAAAAAAAATGAATGTTCTATTTTGTATGGTAAAATTTTCACTTGGTTCATGTTTTATTAATGAAAATCAGCTAACTGTGGCATTCATATATTTCTAAAAATATTATTCTAGAAATACTTGACAAAGGAATGCTGCACATACTCAGTGAGTGACTATTTACCATAGACGAAAAGATAGCACTTACATTTTCTTTAGTAATGCTAGGATAATTAGCTATTGAAAGGGGTTATATATTTTTCAGAACCATTCCAGCATATAATTCAAATGTCCCCTAAACTTTTTCTCACAAATAAACCCAGATGGCTTTTTGAAATATTTATTTAAAGTTCTAAATTTACATGTGAATTCATTTTTAACAATTTTTTGTCAGGTTTAGTTACATGCAAGACTAGGCAGATACACACTTTCTCAGAGGCTGCCACAACAAAAGATATTTCTTTTAAACTGGAACACAGTTCCAAGTTGTGTTATAACCAATATATAAACTGAGGAATTCAACAAGAATCACTGTTCAATAGATGGTTATTTTTATTTATTTATTTTTTCATTTTAGTTGGCAGAAGAAGGCCTGCCTTATGACTTCACAATATTGCTATGATAGTCATTTATAAGATCATTTTCTGTACCACTACATGATGGCTGTTTAATTTCTGTGTAAGACTGACTTGCTTCTTGAAAAATATCCTAGATTCATTTGAATTTTATTAACTTGCAATCCCAAGTGTTTTGTCATACCAATTATTTGGTTATGGTATGAATTAGAAGGAAGACCACCACGTGTTTGTAACTAGGGAATTGCATTCAATGATATTTTCCAACTCTAGATGATAGCAGTGTCTTTAATATGGATAAATCAAGTTATTAAAAAAAAAGTGATTGCATTATGTTCACTTGATTTACTTGGACAGAGGGTGAGGACTCCACATAGATCCTACAATATCACCATGAACTGCCTTCTCAATTTGCCCTCATGATAAAGCTCTGAAGAACAAGGGGCCAGGTAGCCCAACTGTCATTTATTGACATCCTAACCCTTGAGAGGCTTGGATTTCATTCAAGCTGTAAATTTAACTATGTTGGGCTGACTGTTTATTACATAATTTTAAACACGCGTCTCCCAAGATATTCCTCTTTGGAGGAGATGCCTGAATTTTACATAAAATATTCATGATTATAGTGCATGTCCAAAAGAAGGCAAGTTCTAGGTGGCAACAAGGGAGTAGAGAAAAATCCAATTATATAGACAATAGGTAACTCCAGGGGTGCATAATTCAAAGGGGTGTCATTCACTTAGATATGATGTGAATGACGCTCTCTCTGTTTGTGCCAGTAAATAAAAATATATCTGCAGAAATATAAATGGACTGATTGATAGTAAAATAGTAGCTTATATCTGTAACTCAATTTTCTCCAGGTCTTAACAGACTCAGGACTAGCTGAGTTGCATTAATAATACCAATCCAAATTTCTTATCCTCTTACCCTACTGGTTCAGGTCCCCATACTTTCAAGTGTTCCTGGGAATGTCCAAAGGGGATCTCACATTTTCTCATGAACAAGTCCAGGCAGCTATGTACACCACCAGCATTTGCTCTTAACTATCGCCATGTTCACTGAGCATTGCTGCCTCTGACAGGCCCTGCCACTCTATCCCGATGGACATGGCAGTCTTCCATCAAAGCTCTCAGTCTTGTGCCAGGCACTAATCTCTCACAAACATTCCCACCATCTCTTGCTGGGCTCTGCCATTAGTGCACTGGAACCGGTAAATGATCAAAATTGTTTACGGTGAATGGGAGAGAATGTTCAACTTCTCATTGTATTACACTCTGTTAGAGAAGACACAAATCTAAAGAGTAACATAGCCTTCTGCGTTTATATCTACAGTCCTGTCTCTACTTAGGACTCTCACATCAACCCAAAGGGAAGCAGACCAGGGAAATATTGAATAACAGCTTCCAAACTGTCCTGAAAACCACTCCTCTCCTCCAACAACTAAGGCTAAGCCACTGGGTCAAGCTTGTTATACCTATTTCTTTTTCCCATTTCCATGTGGTTTTGCTCAGAAGGCCCCTCAGTTAATGCAAAGAGTTTTCTAACAGTTCGTTGCCACAGTTGATCATACAAGTTTAGATAACTATTCAAACCACTGATGGCCACTGGTTTAGATTACACAGGCTGGGGGGCCAAGCACAAGCGTATGCCACACTTTAGAGGTTACAAAGTGTTTTTACACACTCTGTCCTTTAATCCTATGACAACCCTGTGAAGTAAACTAGGTATTGCTATGAAGGAAATCAAAATTCAAAGAGGAAACATTTGCTCAAGGTCACTTAAACAGCTTGATAACGTTAGGCAATTAGAATCTTTCCTCTACAAGACTCATTATTTCATTCATTCTGTCTTGCTAGGGAGCTTATTTCATTTCATTTGGAAAACTTCCCACTGAATTAGGGCACCAAAGTAAGAGACACTAAAAGAATGCAATGTTTAAATCCTATTAACCCACCCACTCTATCATCTATAGGGACAAGTCATAAGAGCAGTAATGATCACATCGCCTGATGCAATGGACCATGCTCAAGGCAGATAAACTGGGACCAACCAGGTCAGCAGGCTAACCTTACAGAGAGTGGTTTCAGTAGATTGGTGGAGAAAGAAATCAGTTTGCAAAGATTTGAGGAGAAAAGAGGGACAAAAGCTGAGAAAACAGGACTAGATTATTTTGAGAAGCTTGAGCTATTTATTTCAAGAAACTTAGACTAAACAATAAAGGACATAGATGAGGATGCATATAGGGCAAGAAATCTTTCCTACTTAGGAAAGTAAATGTTTGCCCATGCTTGATGACAAAGAAGAAGTAGCTAGTGCACAAAAATTCAAAGTACAAAATAGAAAGAAGACACTCTTAATGGAGTAAGGGCCCAAGGAAGGCAGAGGGAAATGAATCAAATGCACATTGTTATGAGGTTAGCCTAATAGTAAAGATACTATAGAAGAGAAAAAAAGGGTAAATGGAAAGGCAAAGGGAAATTTCAACTATAATAGTTGATGGAGTTTTCAGTAGTCTACTTAATGTGCTTTTACTTTAATAAGTTAATGAATATTCATAAGTGAAAATGTGAAATGGGCTGTTTTTCCCCATCTTGAGAGTGATTACAGAAAAGTAGAAATAGCCACAAGAGTGGATTTGGAGTTCAAGTTTTTGATACGTCTTGACCCCTGTGATGCTACCTACCTAAAAGACTATTTTGAGATCCCAACGAGATAACAAACATGTATATACTTTGTAAATTACAATGGTAAGTATTAGTTATGTTTATTAACCACACTTTTTTCTGAAGCTTTTTAAAACTTTATAAATGCTTTTAAGCAGGAGGAAAGAAAGAACAAAAGATAGGAATTGAGATAGAATGAGAGAGAGAGAGAAAGAGAGGCTGAGAGACACAGAGAGAATCAGCCAAGAGAAACAACTTTAATGCCAAGCAGACAGAATTCCAGATGCCATAAATTATCAGAGAAATGGACACTTCCTCTCTGAATTGACATACAAAATACTAGACAGGATTCCTCCCAAAATGCAATGATGCCACAATGGAACCCATTTGATCAAACTCTCAATACTCAAGATACATGCAAGTTTCTTCAATTAGTTCAGAATATGGCGCCAAAATCAGCAAAGTGTGCCTCTTAAACAAGATATTTCATATCTGTTTCTGGTAGACTGTATGGTTGTTCACCATTAAATCTACCTCAGTGTCTAGCGAGGAGTAGGCACTAATAGAATATTTGTTTAGAGAAGGAATTTGTTGTCTACAGCAGCCTGACCACAGCAAAGCAGTGTTTGGGGAAGATTACAGAAACAGCAAAGGAAAGAGGCGCCATAAATATTTATAATCAGAGGCTATTTTGCATTCCATTCATTACCCTGTGTATCTGTCAGTGCCCCTAGGCTGAGACAAAGACAGACCCAGACCATGACTGCTTCCCGTTACTTCCCTCCCCCCATCCTTACCCCATTCCAGTCCCCAGCACTGTGCTTAGGCCATAGTAGGTGCACTATAAAAGCATGTTATGTTGAATTAAGGGGAACTTTTATTGGGTTCAAATATTTTATTTGCCAATGTTTTGATTACTGTTTAAAACACATAATAAATGTAACAAAGCAGGCCAGTCTACTGCTGGCACATTTCTGTGTCTCATAGAATAATCTATGCTAACAACAATAGCAGCGCCAGCAATAATATCATCCCTCATTCATTGATGGCCAAATACTGTATAAACATTATCATGGATCCTTGTAATTCAATGAGATAGTTATCATTAGCCCTATATTATAGATGAAAAAATGAGAGGCAGAGAGGTTAAGTGCCTTGCCCCTGGCCACACTGATATGAATGGCAGAGCCGTGCTCAAACCTAGGTGTATCTGGTTCTGAAGTCCATTCTCTTCCTACTCTGCCATATTTTCTACCTCAAATAGTTGAAGTTAGAGGAACTGATGGCAGCATCAGAATTATATTTTTATTCAAATTAGTTGATAAGTCTAACTTTTTATACTCACTTTAAAAGACCCAATACACAACTGTGTGCAGTGAGACATTGACTTGTACACCCACCCAGTGCTACAGTACACAGGCAACTAGGGCAAGACAATTGAAAAAGAACATATTGGTAAGACCCAAGTTCAAAATTTCTCAGAACCTTTTCCCCATCCCTGTTAATGAAATCTCAAATGGAAAGGGTGACATTAATCATATTCTTCAATTCATGGCACATTGTAATTATTAGTCTTTGTAAAACCCCTCTCAATTTTACATACACTTATTTATTCTCTTTTATTCCCAGTTTGCTCTCCCATTCTCCTCCCACCAAAGATATTGTAATGGCTTTAACATATATTCCTTTATTCACATGCCCTGGAAATTGTGTATCTTTTTGTGTACATATATTTTTTAATTTATGTAAATGGTATTGGGTTATAGATATCATCATCTTTCTTACTATTTTCACGCAGCATTTTGCTATGTGTGGACTTAGTCCATTCTGTCTAACTGCCACATCCACCATATTTACCTGACCACTCGCCTAGTAATGGACAAGACGTCATCCAAATACCTCTCACAGCAAAGAAAATAAAATAAAAACTGCAATACATACCTTTGTATATGTCCATGCGTGGACCTGCGTATAATTCCCTTTGGGATACTCAACAAAACTATTGAATCCAAGAGTATGTGTATCTCTATTGTACTTTCACTAAATGCCACCAGTTTGCTTTCCAGAATGACTGTGCCGGTCTAGACACCCACCAGCAGGGCATGAGGGTTCCCTCTCCTCACGTTTCAACAAACATTTGGTATGATCAAGCTCTAGAAATTTCATCAGTCTAATAGATGAAAAATATCTAATTTTTTTTTTTAAATTTTCATTTCTCTGATTAACAGCCTTGTTAGCCTTTTGGGTTTCCACTTCTGTAGAATGGCAGTTCATATCCTTTGCCAATCTTTCAATCGAGGTTACTGTTTTACATTCTTGTTGATTTAGAAGAGTTCCTTGAATAATCTATATATTCATCTTTGCTTTAGACATTGCAAGGATGCTCTCTAATTCTGTCACCTTTCTGTTAATATTGTCCATGTCATATTTTGCTAAAGAGAAATCCTTAATTTTAGTCTGATTAAATTCATCAGGTTTTTGCCCTGTATTTGGTGCTTTTGGAGTTTTGTTTAAAAACTCTGTCTTAGTTTCGGCTGCTATAACAAAATACCATAGACCAGGTGGCTTATAAACAACAGAAATTTATTTGTCACAGTTCTGAAGATTGGAAGTCTGAGATCAGGGTGCCAGCATGTCAGGTTCTGATAAGAGCCCTCTTCTGGGTTGCAGGCTGCTGACTTCTCTTTGTAACCTCACATGGTGGAAAGAGAGTGAGAGTTCTCTGGGGTCTCTTTTATAAGGGCACTAATTCCATTCATGAGGCCTCTATTCTCATGACCTAATCATTGCCCAAAGGCCACACCTCCAAATACCATCACTTTGGGGATTAGGCTTTAGCACATGAATTTTGAGAGAACACAAGCATTTAGTCCATAACAAAGTCCTTCTCCAAACCTAGATAATAAAAATAGTTTATAAATTATTATATTAACTTTATGGTATTACCTTTCACATTTAGGTCTTTAATTTGCCTGGAGTCCCACATTATATATGGTGATGGATAGGAAATTAGCTCTATTTTTCTCCATATAATGAGCTAATTTTCCTAATATAATTTAGTAAACAAGCCTCCTCTACCCATGATTCATGGTCCCCCCCTTATTTGTATATTGAGGTCACATATAAATGGTATTTAGATTCCATTGAATTCCATTTAAAAGCATGACAACAACAGTTTTATTGTAAATATTTACAATGTATTAAGAATTAAACAGTTTACAACTATGTAAACTCATAAAGATAATTTTAAACCATCAACTTAAAATACATAAGAGGATACATCATATTTCAAAATTCTTAGTGGGTATGAGAGAAAAAAAGTCTGTCAACCGTGGTTGAAATACATGTTTCCCCTCCCTTCCATGGATTCTGCGAGGTGCATTTTATAGCAGTGAGCCAGAAGCCTCTGCTAGTTCCTCATCTTCTCAGCTTTCTTGGACTTTATAAGTGTATTTTCACTCTCCTGACAGCTAAGTTCCTAGGGAACTGAGCATTAGGTTGTTAATAATATGCCCAGGTAGGCCTTACCAACAAACTAATCAAATAAAAGGATATTAAAAGAAAAAAAATGGAAAGAGCTTCATATCACATGCTTGTGCATACTCAGTGCCTAGAAGAAAGAAGGTTGCTATGTACATCTATTGCGCTCTAATTCACATGTCAAGTATGTTCACAGGGGAACTATACACAAGCACTTTACTGCCTTTGTTTACATCTCTCTATCATGGTCTCTCTGAAGCAAAGCCTTTTTAAAGCGTCCATGAAGGAGAATTTCATGTGATGATATTAATGATTTCACGTACATTTAGGCTACACTTATAAAAGCCACCAATAATCCCTTCCTTCATCTACTATGGCTTCAATTGTCAATATAATAGGTGTTTGAAGGATATGTCCTAAGTAAAAATGAAATTTCAACTCAAAGCAATTTTCCTATCAATCTGGAGGAAGCATGACCAAGTTTTCATTTTACATTCTAATTTGAACACTCCCTACAGTTTATATGGATGCTAGTAGAACTGTGTTCCTGTTAGCTAGCTCACTTCTACTCCTATATTTTCAGACCATGAAATTGCAGTATCTGATATGAGAAGCATTTAGTTTAGCTCCTTGTTAGTATAGTAACCAATATACCATCCATAAACCAAGAGTCAGGGATTGAATTTCCCTATTAGGGAGTCTTTCTTATTCCATAAGAAGGTAACTCCTTAAGAGTCATGTACACTATTATAAAACTAGTGCCTCAAATACTGAGTAAATAGTGTTAAATAAATTATTTTCCATTCAGCCTAACTAATGGAAAATCTTCCATACACAGCAGGAATATTCTACAAGCCTCCTTCCAAGGGCATGGGGTTTTGCACAATGAAGTCTCAACCAAGACAAATTCATGCTAGAAGATAGCAGATTCTGGAACGATAGCCTGATCTGATGCCACCCCCTTTACCTAGATCTTGGTGCTCCCCAATATACCAGATAGAAATGGAATAAGAATACAGTTCAAAAAATCTAATGTTTTTGATTGACGTGTATTTATATGTTTCCCAAAGCCTAATTGAAAAAACTTCTGTTATGCTTTATCTTACTCCTTTCTCCCCTTCCAATACCCATATTTTGCTCAAAAAGTGAAATAATTTTAATTTTTAGGAAAAATATTTATATGTTAAAGAGGAAATGAAAAACAATTACTAAAGAATACATGTAAAGTGATTTAAAAGCATGAGGGGAGAAAAAGCTCAGAGAAATCTTGTCCATTTAACCTACTATATATAGTGCTTAGCCTAATACTACATGAAGGCACTTATTATTTTTTAATAGAAAAGAAGATTGCATCGGGTAAGTGAGATGGACAAATATGTATTTACATCCATATACTTTTTTCATTAAATAAAGCCACATGCCACATGTATATCAAGGAGACGAAGAATGGGTTGTAATAACAGTATTATCTTTGTGGTCTCAATATCTCCATCTGTGAAATTGAAGCATTGCAAATTATACTTTCCAAGGGTCCTTACATCACTGGTTCTCAATCCTTTTGCTGAGATTTATGCTGTATATAAAAATATAAATTTCTGGTTATGCTTAAAATTCCAAAAAAGCAAACTACAATCTTTATCTGATTCAAATAAAAAAGTACTTGAAGATTAAACATTAGCTGCTCTGACATTTCCCAGCATTATTAGAGTTAGGTTATAAGCTCTGTAAGAAAAATCATAGAACACTGATGATTAATAAGCTGGAGTGGAAAGCTCTGTGAGAGCGTGTACTGTGTGAACTATTATTAGACTTTAAAGGCACTGGGGAAATCCACCTGAGAATTTGGGCAGATGCCCTTGAATTAATGTGCTTCATATTAATTTTTATTGCTAAGTAGCTAGGTACAGTGCTGTATAGCAGAGGTCGTTACAAAGGCCCATCATCACGTGCCAGTCTTTAGAGATTAAAAATGCTCCTCCTCACCTAATACCATTGGATGCATGTGAATCAAGCAAACAAAAAGTAGGGATGGATAAAGAATTTCTTATAAAGATTTAATCTTTAAAGCAAAACAAATGTCTTACAGACTACTATACCAAAAGCAGAAATAATTTTACTTCCTTATAGTCAGTCTCCTTCATCCTGAAGAATTACAAAACTTCTCAAAAACATACCAATCCGTGCTGAAGCACACTACCTGCTGAAGCACACTCTGGATTTCACAAATAAAGCAGTCACAGTTGGAGTATCTCAGTAAAGTTAATATGGGCACCCAGAGACCCAGGGCAAGATGTAGTACGCCAAGAGTTACTCATGAGTGAAAGTATACATTGAATACATTGATCCTGATAAACCATGCAGAGATGCCATCAGGCCTTAGTGGACCCATTGTTCTTATCGTTTTCTTTGCCTGATAACTCACATTGCACAACACCCACCTTAGTGAAGGTCCAGGGTGGGGCAGACAGAAGGATTGCCAGCCTCAGTATGTCTATGCTATAAACCAAGAAAGGCCAGGGCTAGTGTGAGGTGAGTGCCTCACAAATGCAAAATTAAGGGGGATACCACAAAATTCAGTCAGCAAGATAAACAATGTTTTAATACAATATTTTAAAAATCAAAATTAATCAAAAAACGTGATAAAAAAAAAACTTTTAAATACAGACATGATTCCACCCTGTGCCATCTTAAATTTTGCACTTCAGATGAACGCCTCACTCGCCTCACCCAGGTTCCAGCCCTGAAATGATGCCTGAAAAGTGAGTCTCTAATGCTAATTTAAATTTGAGGCACTTGCTCAAGACCTTCCTCCTCATCTGACACTAACCTATGTAGATATGGCACCTGCATAATATACTCATTAAAAATCCTTTCTGATAAAAATGAGTCTACATAGTCTATGAGAGCTAGTTCAATCCTAATATCATTCAAATTGCCATAGAGTAAGTTTGCAATAATGTTTTTTTTAAATAAACAACACTTGTAGAGATTCTGAGAAACAAATTACTCCTAAATAACAACATTTTGATCAGTCAAGTGAAAATGAATTAGAAATACTCTCTATGTATTGGAAATCTTTGTGTTTCAGAGAATAATTGTGAGATTGAAGATCAATGATGAGGAAGGAATGATAGTCAATTCCAGCATTGCTTGATCCTAGGTATGGTAGCTTCTACATGGCCAATCAGAAGAAAGAGATGTGGAACAACCGTCAAATGGACAAGGCCTAATGTCCCTGGACATTGGCATTACTCATGGATTTTATTACACTTTCACAAAAGATATCAATTGTGGTATCTTTGTATGTCTGGAAAGAGTCCATGCTTCCAGATTCCATACCGTTGTTCCTCATTGTCAGAATTTGACTTGAGGAAAAATAAAAGAGTAACAACTGCATGAACCGAACTCCATATTTAACTATCGGTTACATTTTAGGGGTCATAATGGAATGAAAAAAATGCTATAGGGGCACCACGGGTGGGTGATACATTCCTCTGGGGTGGGAAAAAAGGAAGTCAGGAAAAACAGTGGAGACATAATAAATGAAATAGGCCTTAAATGGTGTACAGGCCTTCTCCAGGTGAAAGAAAAGGATTCCAGGCAGAGGCAACCACATAAAAAATGAATTTTACAATGATGAATAAGATATGATCCTCTCTTTGAATGAGCTTAGCTGAGGGACCATGATATACAATTCAATGTAGAAAATTCAAGGAACTATAACACAGACATAGACAAAATACCATGAAGAGTGTAGGGGAAGGAGGGAAGACATCCAGCTTGAGTTTTGCAAGGTGGATCAGGAAAAGCGTCATGGAAGAGCCAAAACCTGAGCTGGGCCCTAAGAGATGATAGAAAGTGAATGTGCACAGATGACAAAACATTATGGACAACCATGGTCAGAAGCACACAGAATATTAGAAGAAGCAAAGAGTTATTTGGTTTGGATGTAATGCATAGTATAGGAAAAGGAATAATGAGAGAGAATGCGAGAAACTTAGCTTGGAACCAGAGAGCTGAGGACAGAGAAAAATCTAGATTTGTATTTTTAGGCAGTGGTTAAATGGAGATGTGAGTCAATGGTGGTTTTGTAACAAGGGTGTGACCACAGTTGTGCCTTCATAGATAAATCAGATCACAGTGTGTAAAATGGAATTAAGGGAAGAAAGACCAAAGGCAAGGAGATAAGTAAAGAGACTTTAAAAAGTCCTACTAGGGAACTTCACCATAATTCAGGACATAATCCTTTAAGACAGATAGAATCTGTCTTCAGGCAACTCTGAATTGCAAGAACTGCTGGCACAAATAACTTAGAAGACCCCCTGGCCCTTGAATCTACCCTCAACTCACTCCCTTAAGTCAGCACCGTTGTTCTAACCCTTAGTTTATACAATTGCTTGATGTGTACTTTTATCATGTCCCTTATCAATTATACGATTCTTCAGTAAGCTTTGTAAAATGCCTAGCACTGTTTACATATGGAATTCAAAATGGTTTCCTTCTCTGTGTGTATCCCTCCAGTGATGGGGCCATCTGACTCAAATGTCAGCATTACTTTTGAAGGTTCTCCATTGGCGTACACCTTCAAATCCAAGCTTCTAGGCTAGAAATATAAAAGGCTCTGTGGTCGGGGCCCTTGGTGGACTCTCGAGCCTCTATTTTCAACAGTCTCTGCCCCATGATTTATGTTCCAGCAACACCAAAGCAGGCATAGCTCTGTCCTCACAACAAGCTGTTTCTCACCGGGACCATTATCGTTATGGTTGTCTTTGCCTGATAGCTCACATTGCACAACACCCAATTCTCCCTTCACCTGACTAACTGTGGCTCCTCTTGGAACACTTCCTCAGGGAAGTCTTCCCCTAAAGAAGACCTCAGATTCATGTACTGATGTGCACCACTGGATGCAATGCTATCTATGGTCTGATAGAAGGAAACTGGTCATACTGCCATGAAGAAAGCAAACAATGAGCTTGGTTCCTCCTTCGATTTGTAGGAAAGAGAAATTGAATAATATCTCTGAATTTCTATCCGCCTGCCTGCTCCTTTGAGTCGCTGAGTCAATCCTGCCCATGATCTGTAGTGCTGTCGTGAGCAAAGGTTGCTTCCTCTCACCTACTACCCTAGGGGACAGTCTTAACCTTCTTATTAAGGCTTCCTCAAAGAATCTGAGCAAGTTTTTTTAGGAAGCTGGTTTGCTTAAACCATTCCAGCCTCTGCACCTTACACTCCATCACTCTGACATAACATGAAGACTAAAAAACATTTTTCACCCTGTGCTAACCTTTTTGGCTCTCATTTATCTTTTTTCCTTTGGATCCCAATTCAGTGTATGGGCCAGAAGTCTATTTTAATTTAAAACAAACATTCTAATAGTAGAAAATTTGGCAAACACAATACTGTGCAATAAATGTCTGTATGTTTTCTAAGTGTGTTGCATAAGTGTACAAATATTTATGTGGAATTACATTCACAGAAATCCATTCTCAAAGCAATACATTCTGTACTTTGTTTTAAATCTGTAATTTGGGTTTCTATGAACACTTATGAATACTTGCAGTTTACCAGTCCATATACACTGGTTCTCAATTTTCACACCCCCAGTGTTGTCAAAATATAGACAATGAAATTTAGAGTGGCAAGAGACCCTTAGAAATCTAGCCCAAACTTTGCATTTTATATATATGGAAATTGAGGCACAGATTAAAGAAGCGACTTGCCCAAAGCCACACAGTTAGTTACTGGCATAGCAATGACAAAACACATATCTCTTGACTCTCAGTTCAGTAGCCTCTCCATTGTACCCCACCCACTACTGCCACCAATTAAGCACTGTGCTAACCAATTGGGACTGAAACCGCAAATCATTTCCCTCAAAGGGCTAGTACCCCCATCCCATAAAATTGGCTGGCAAATGCTGTTGTTACTTTTATGCACTTATCCTCCAAACCCCAGCTCCAATATCACCTCTCCTCTTGGAAGACTTTTTCAGACCTCACAGGGAGAGTTTCTCACTTTTAACAACCTATTATAATTTTCTCTCTTTGTACCTTACTCTGCTCCCCTAGTCTTTGAAATCTTCATAGCCAGGGGCTAGGTTTCATGCATGTCACAATAACCATGTATTAGATTCCTCTGGATGTGGTAATAAATTACCACAAATCTGCTGGCTTAAAACCATAGAATTTTATTCTCTCACAGTTCTGGAGATCAGAAGTCTGAACTCAGTTTCACTGGGCCAAAATCAAGGTGTTAGCCAGGCCCTACTCCATCCAGAGGCTCTAGCAGATAATCTGTTCCTTGCTTCTTCCAGCTTCTTGTGGCTGCCAGCATCACTTAGCTTTTGTTCACATCACTCCAATCTCTGCCTCCATGGTACCATTGTATTCTCCTCTTCTGTTGGTATCTAATCTCCCTCCGCCTCCTGCTTATGGGGATATATGTGATTGCATTTAGGATATCATCTCAACATACTCAGTTTAATCACATCTACAAAGTTGTTTTATTTTCCATATAAAGTGATACTCAGAGGTTCCCGAAATAAAGACATGGAAAATATCTTGGGGGGGGTCATTATTCAGCTTACTGCAACCCCACTTCATAGAACAGGATCTGGCTCATAGCACAGTCTGTATTCATACAGTTCTTTGACTACGTAGCATATTGTTAAACCACAGTTTGCAGGGTCAAGCTTCTCTTTTGGCCTTGCCAGTCTAGGGAAACCATTTGCACTCAAGATGAGAAGCAGTCAGATTCAGATCTCAAATACCTAGATGCATTGATTTCACAGCTCAAACACAGTTAACTTAGGTTATGATAACTGTTTGGAATAAAAAGTGCTTATTTTCTACTGGTTATAAAAGCATTTCTTATATATTGTAGAACATTAAGGGTGAAAAAGAAGAAAAAAATATAAACTAAAAAATAAAAATCACCTGTAATTTCTTCACCTATAGATAATCGCAGTTAACATTATGTTTATTTCCAGTACATTATACACACACGTGCACACATATATGCATATGTGTGCATATGTAAATACTTTTTACATTTGGTATGTGTTCTTTTTTTTTTTTTTTTTTTTTTACACTTAAAATATTTTATTGCAGTAACATTGGTTTATAACATTGCAAAAATTTCAGGTGTACATCATTGTACTTCTATTTCTGCATGGACTACATCATGTTCACCACCAAAATACTAATTACAACCCATCACCACACACATGTACCGAATTATCCCTTTCACCCTCCCCCCTCCCCCCTTCCCCTCTGGTAACCACCAATCCAATCTCTGTCCCTATGTGTTTGTTTATTGTTGTTATTATCTACTACTTAATGAAGGAAATCATACGGTATTTGACCTTCTCCCTCTGACTTATTTCACTTTGCATTATACCCTCAATGTCCATCCATGTTGTCACAAATGGCTGGATTTCGTCGTTTCTTATGGCTGAGTAGTATTCCATTGTGTATATATACCACAGCTTCTTTATCCATTCGTCCCTTGATGGGCACTTAGGTTGCTTCCAAGTCTTGGCTATTGTGAATAAGGCTGCAATGAACACAGGGTGCATGTACCTTTGCAAATTGGTGTTTTCAAGTTCTTTGGATAAATACCCAACAGTGGAATAGCTGGATCATATGGTAGTTCTAGCCTTGCTTTTTTGAGGAATCTCCATACTGTTTTCCATAGTGGCTGCACCAGTTTGCACTCCCACCAGCAGTGTATGAGAGTTCCCTTCTCTCCACATCCTCTCCAACACATGTTGTTTCCTGTCTTGTTAATTATAGCCATTCTGACAGGCGTGAGGTGATATCTCATTGTAGTTTTGATTTGCATTTCCCTGATAGTTAGTGATTTTGAACATCTTTTCATGTGTCTGTTGGCCATCTGTATATCTTCTTTGGAGAAATGTCTGTTCAGGTCTTTTGCCCATTTTTTAATTGGGTTGGTAGTTTTTTTGTTGTTGAGATGCATGAGTTCTTTATATATTTTGGAGATTAAGCCCTTATCAGATTTTTCACAGAAATAGAACAAAGAATCCTAAAATTCATATGGAACAACAAAAGACCCCGAATAGCTAAAGGAATCCTGAGAAAAAAGAACAAAGCTGGAGGTATCACACTCCCTGATATCAAAATATACTACAAAGCTATAGTAACCAAAACAGCATGGTACTGGCACAAAAACAGACACACAGATCAATGGAATAGAAATGAAAGCCCAGAAATAAACCCACACATCTATGGACAGCTAATCTTTGACAAAGGAGCCAAGAACATACAATGGGGAAAAGAAAGTCTCTTCAACAAATGGTGTTGGGAAAACTGGATAGCCATATGCAAAAAAATGAAAGTAGATCCTTACCTTACACCATACACAAAAATTAACTCCAAATGGATTAAAGACTTGAATGTAAGACCTGAAACTGTGAAAGTTCTAGAAGAAAACATAGGCAGTACGCTCTTCGACATCGGTCTTAGCAACATCTTTTCAAACACCACATCTGACCGGGCAAGAGAAACAATAGAAAAAATAAACAAATGGGACTACATCAAACTAAAAAGCTTCTGCACAGCAAAGGAAACCATCAACAAAACGAAAAGACAACCTAACAATTGGGAGAAGATATTTGCAAACCATACATCTGATAAGGGTATGTGTTCTTAATATTGTAAATTATACTATTGTACATACAGTAATATACACACATATCATATTTTCTTAGATGGCTTAAATCATATTATATGGAACATTTTTGTAGCCTTTTTTATTCAGTAGGCATTATATCATTAGCGTTTTCCCATGTCATTAAAAACTCTTTGTAAACATCATTTTAACAGCTGCATAATTGTCCATCATGTGGATGTATCATAATTTACTTTACCATTCCCTTGATGTTATGCAGTTGTGCTGTTTGTAAAGACTACCTACAGCACTGAATTATAATACAATGAAGGCACCTATCAAGGTCAATTCAGTATTGGTGAAAGTTGATGCACCTATTTTCAAAGACTGGGAAATGTATACTTCCATATAGCCGCATTTAACAGAGAATATTGAAGTATTAATGTTTAGACTACGTGTTAAGGTAGCTTTGTCACCCTATCTCATAGCTCAGTTACCTATGGTCCAGTGACTTGCAGCACAAATTTGTCAAGAGCCAGAGAATATGGGATGGGGAAAGATGTGTCACAAGTGGGGAAGAGTTTAATGAGGGACAACCTGAAATACTTCCCTGTGGGATAAAGCCCAATCCAGTTCCTGATGTAAGCCAGTCGAGGTGTGGGACACCCAGGAGGCAAGGAAAGTTGATGTGGAAGTTGCCACTGAGTGGCTTGGTTACCTCCAGCATGCTGGGAAGATGCAGAAATTTTGAGAGCTGGAGGGAGAGTAGAAAGAATGACTGGGGTTAGGATTTTTATACCTGAAGGGCCAGAGTAATTCTGTCAGGCAGGGAGATACAGTTTATGCTTTCTTTTATCCACATTGATTTCCCATCCCCTGTGCCTTTTCCCAAGTCTTATAGGGACTGAGCATCACTTTTTATAATTCAATATTTAAGAGCCTACCATGTGCTAGGCTCCATGCAAATGATTGTATATGTATCATCTCTATTCATACTCACATCAACCCTATGGCATAGTAGTATTATCCCCATGTTAAATAAAGATAACTGATGCTCAGCAAGGTTAAGCACATACTCAAGATCATACAAAATGTGCTGATTCCGAAAGCTGTGTTCTTAACTTCTATCCTCTACCTTCATTCTTGACCTAGATCACAGGTCTCATCTCAAGATGTTCTGATTCTGTGACTCCAGTTGGTACCTAAACCTAGCACTTCATAAATGTGTGTCTTTGGGTACACAGAAAGAGCTGGGGCTGAAACCACACATGATCTCCCTACTGGAAAAAGAACATAGTCAAAAACATAGTTTATGACTCGCTCTCAGTGAGTGAGTTTTGTCATGGACCCTCAGAGTGATTTGCTTTCCATATCCTCAGTACTTATGTAGGATCTTTAAATACACAGAACTGTCACAGTGAGTGTTACTGCTAGCAAAATCCAGTAATTATTTGAAAAGAAAATAAAATTTAAGAGAGATAAAATTGAAGATAAAGGTGTCTTTAAATAGTATAACTTAATACTTGAAGGATGGGGAAGGAATTCTGAATTTCAGAGCATTAACAACCACACTTGCTCATGTTAAGCCAGGAAAGATGTTTTGCTTTAAAGTTTAAATGATTTCTCTCTTCTTCACAACCATTGGCCACCCACTCATAATATTATATTTAATACCAACTACAATGGCATTGATTGTTCATTTTATGAATTATATATCACTAAATGGGAGGAATCTGACTTAATTTCCTTCGGTCATGAACCAGTTTTGCTTTGACATCTCAAAACTTAGCTAAATTTTTATATTTGCTCCATACTTAACTTGTTTTCCCATAATTCTTACTTTATATACATGTGATTTTAGTTCTGTTCTCGATGATAGCCCATTGTAGTTTAATAAAGACCTTTTATTTTTGCCTGATCAAAATTGTAGAGTCATTAAAAACCAGGGTCAAATTGATGCTGCTTTTTCTGCCTTCCTGACGTATTCATGTTCTCTGATTATATTACAGTGTTGGGATTGTAAAATATCAGATTTTTAAAAGTGCTTTCATGTTCATTCAATGCAAATAATGTTTGACTACTAGGAATGCCTTCTAACAGTACCACAAAATGGTTCACAAACGTTCTCTTGAACATTTCCATTGACGGGAAACTTATTACATCTTTGGGTAGTCTATTCCATCTTTGGGCAATTATAATGGTTAGAAAAGCCCTTCTTTTCCTTATTTTGACCAAAATTCATCTCCCCAAGTCTCCCTTTAATTAGTCCTAGTTTTGTCAGATGAGGCCACAGAGAAAAGTCGAATTCCTCTTCTACAGGTTTTAAAACACTGTAATTGTAATATTACAACACTCTGGTACTGATACAGAGTAATTAACAATGATAACTAATCCTTAGATAGTGCTCACTGTATGTCAAGAAGTGTCCGAAGTGTTTTACATATATTAACACATTATAATACTCACAACAACCTTAGGCAGTAGATTCTATTATTATCCTCATTTTACATAGAGGACATTGACACACAGAGAGAGTAAATAACTTGCCAAAGGTCATGCAATTAGTGATGGCAGAGCCAAGATTCAAACTCAGGCTCTCTGGCTGAGGCCACTGGACTATACATATCGAACCTGATTTATATTATGTTG
Organism: Ceratotherium simum simum; assembly: GCF_057802395.1. Lineage (NCBI taxonomy): Eukaryota > Metazoa > Chordata > Mammalia > Perissodactyla > Rhinocerotidae > Ceratotherium > Ceratotherium simum. Next base: position 9,682,796 of record NC_141940.1, on the reverse strand, counting down.
TGTTATATTATGTTACATCACGGTATGTATGTTACATTGTATATATTATCATGCATTCTAAATGGATTAAGGAGTTATATGTAAAGCATCAAGTCATTAAAGAACATAAGAAAACATAGGTAAATGTATATTTCTGACCTCCCTCCACCAGTGCAATTCTTGGAATGTAGCCTAGATCCCAAGGGGGAAGATTAGAATATCCATTTCTGGATAAATGGCTTAAAGGTATAGTACTGACATGTGGGCATCTACCACACTGAAGTACACCAGTCAACAGCACAATGTATTTGCTCAAAATTTCCAAATGTATTTTTACTGTCTCACTTTTAAATATGCAGACAGCCAGGGTCAACAGACATTTGAGAAAATTCTCCAAAAAAAGATAGAGACCTTAATAAACAAACATAATAAAAAGCTAAGAAGAAACAGAAATAATTTAAGGAGCAAAATTTATCATTAATAATCTCATTAATAATTATTAACAATCTCAGATAAATAAGATAAAATATTAAATCCATAAAATAGGACAGGATAATATTAAAAAGAAATATCACCCAACAAGAAAATGGTCTTAGAAAATAAAAATAAGATTCCAAGTATTTTTAAAAATATCATTAGAAACTGAGGAATAAGAACCAGTATATCATGCAGAAAGTGGAACTTAAAGATCAGAAACATAGTAGACAAAAAAAATAAGCAAATTAAAGAATTAATTTAAGATATCCAAATTATAATGAGTTACAGAAAGAGAGAGAGGAGGAGGAGAATGGAAAGAAGGAAGGAAAGAAAGAAAGAAGGTAGGAAGGAAGGAGAAAGAGGGAGGGAGGGGAGGAAGGGAGAGAGGGAGGAAGAAAAGAGAGACAGAGAAGACATGTTTTTAAAATACAATAACATTTCCTAGAACAGAAGGACAAGAAAATATAATTTGTAAAGTTCTACAGTTTCCCCAGTACACTGAATGATATAGGCACCATACAAAGGCATATCATGAAATTTCAGAACTCCAGGGATGAAGAGAAAAGTCTAAAAGTTTACAGAGAGCTTAGAACAATAGATCACATACAAAGAATCTGGAATTATAGTACTATCAAACTTTTCGATAGCATTATTGGAAGCTAATTTGATAATGAAACAATGCCTTCAAAATGAGAGAAAATGATATTCAACTTAGAATTTTATATCAAGAAAAAAGTATCAATCAACAATGTGAAGAAAATAAATATATTTTCAGATAAGCAGTGCCTACAAATTTATCTTCCTTGCACTTTTAAAAATAAAGCTATGGAAAATTTGCTACGTGAAAATAAGAGAGGAAACCAAGAAAGAGAAAAAGATGGGATCCAGCAAACAGGAGATCTAACTGGAAAGTTCCAGCATGATGACACTTCGTATGTCAATCAATGTGATCTCCTTAAATATAAATCAGGTCACTTTTCTCCCCTGATTAATACACTGCAATGTCTTCCCATCACACTTACAACAAGATAAAAGCTTTTTTGGTTTTTTTTTTTGGTCTGTTTCTCCAATTTCAGCTTGTAGTACTCTCCTTCTGTCTCTTAATGCTGCAGCCACATAGCCTATCCTTAGTGAGAGAAAGCTATAGAACCTTGCTGCCCAATAGGACTCTCTGCAGCGAGAGAAATGTTCTATATCTGTGCTACACAGTATGGTAGCCCCTAGTCACATGTGGCTATTGACCACTTGAAATGTGTCTAGCATGAATGAGGAACTGAATTTTTAATTTTAATTCAGTCTAGTGTCATGGATACAAAACAAAAGCAAAACTAGGAAAATAACCTCTCTACTTGTAAAACCGTTCTACACTCCTCATAAGGCTGAATGTGCTCTGGGAGTGATCTGGGTGACTGAGGAAGGCAGGCCCTTAAGAGAGGCAGTGATGGCACTGAGGAAAGAACCCCAGAGAAGGAGTCAATAGACCTGGTTCCCTGCTCAGTCGTACCAGTCCCAAAACTGCATGAGCTGGGTGATCTCTTTCTTCTTTGGACCCTGTTTCCTCTCATGAGAAATGAGTGAGGTTGAATTATTTATTTTTTAATGGTGAATTCAGAAGAGATCAAATGCAATCAGTATCATAAGGCAGGCACAGTAATCTCTTCTTTGGGGGATGGTGAAAAACCAATGCAGTAGAGAAAAGAGTCTGGAAGTAGCTAGAAAAAAGATACCGCAGCAGAGACACTCATGCAAAATCAAGTGATGTTGCAACCAATGGTCATTTTAGTTATAGCTGCCACTCTTTGAAAGCTTACTGTGGGTTAAATCTTGTTCTAGGGGTTAGATATACTTTGATCTGATTTAATCCTCACAACAACTCTATGAGCTGAAGTATTATTATTGTCTCCATTTTACTGAAAAGAAAACTGAGGCTCAGATTAGATTAGGTTACTTTCCCAAGGCCATACAATTAAGAAGTGGTGAAACTGCGATTTGATCCCAAGTTTGTTTTTCTACTACAATATACTGCACTTAATAGCTGCTATTTATGATGCTTATAATATGCCAGGTAATATAGTAGCCTATTTGTATATATTATCTTATTTACAATAGCCCTGACAACAGTTTTGTGGAAACTAGCCCAAGGACTCCCCCACTCCATGCTTTGAGTGCCCCTGACCTGTAGAAAGGACCCTTGTTCACATTGCTTGGGAGTGGGGAACACAGTCCTTAGAAGAGTCTTCATCTTATGGAGTAGGGGCCTTTCTCTGCACATTCCAAACTTTCTCTCTCTTTTTCACTTCAACCTCACTCAGTTCCACTTATTTGAATTCACCCTTCAGTCTCATCTTGACAAAAGCCTTGACTTGCAGTGATTCAGAGCACTTCCCACTGTATAACGAAGCAATTTTTTAAATGTCATAAAATATTCTCCTGAAGCAATGATCTTTAATATTAAACATCATCTAAGATTCTGCACAGCAGAGACAAAGTGGACAGATGGTACAGCCATCACTTAACTGAAGCAAAATGATTATATCTACAATTTAGATGGCATAGCAAGCCCCATCTGAGGGAGAGTGAGAGTACCTCCTCTGCATTACTTTGCTTCCTAATAACTGATATGAAACAGAAGACCAGGTAAAGCAATAGGACACATCAACCTGATTTTGCTCAAATTGCTGTGGGAGAGCACCCACTTAATCCTGATTCCAAAGAAGAAACATCAAGGCAAAGCTAGCACTCTTAGCAAACTATGGCAAAGGTGGTGAGGTCTTTACAGTAGAAAGTGGCATCCTTCTTCTAAAAGTCAAACTCAATAAGGAATCTTAAGCTATGGTGGCAAAGGCACACTGAGACTGCATATTCTGCACACTTTACTAAAGAGTTTCAGGTTCACTTTTAAATTCACACTATTTACATTCCACAATGGTTTACATTAATCAACTTTGTTCTTACTTCCCAGACATTTATTGAGCAACTATCATGCACAGCCTTAGTGGATTTGAGGGATATCAAGAGGAAAAGCCCCAGATTCTTCTCTAAAATAATATAGAGTCTATGAAAATGCCAGGATCCATCATTATGATTGTCTCTGAGAGGATGAACAGCCTCTTTTATGTCCAGCCACCACCAGTGCAACCATAGCCATCACTATTTCCAATTCTGTCTAGGTTGGAATGGGAGGTGGAGGTGGGGACTTCCAATATAACTGCACATCAGAGAACTACAAAGCAATAGAACACGCCCAACTGGAGAAAAAGTTGGAGAATCTCCCACCTCCACCCCCCTGCTCCCCAGAGACAAGATCTTCAAATGGGCTCTGGTGATGCTGTGGTGTTTTCTCCAAAGGGAACATCTTTGTGACTTTAATAATCAAAGATATTATGATTGTACTTTTTAGGTTAAATTGAACAATAAAATAATTATGGAAAATGACTTTCTGAGAATTTTTATGAAAACCTTTTTTGGGGGAAAAACATCCTTCATAATCATCATTCTAATGAATGGAGGGAAAACACATATGAGTAATTCTATGTCATGTGGTCTGTGTTCACAAATACCCAAAAAGTTTGAGTGAATTAGGGTTATTCATTCAGCAAAAGTAGCTGAACTAAAAGCAAAGTCATGAGAACAGTGTTATGAGTAAATTTGCATTGCACGGGGGAAAGTGGAGAAATAATGATAAATTAAACATAAGGTAAGCTCAGATTTTGGTATCACAACCTACTCTCCACTGAGAAATATCTTTTTTGTGAAATTATGTTATGGTTTCTGAAAATACACCAGCTAAACCAACATGCCACACATTTCTCACCAGTACTATTCTCCCAGAAGTTCTTTGCCTAGGAAACTGAAATGTTTGGCATTTCTGAGTACAATTTAGAGTTGTGCTACTTCTTTTGGCCAAATGCACAAGTCTATAAAATCAAAGAGCCAAGGAATAATAATAATATCTCTATAAATATAGAGAGAGATTATCAAAATCAATAAAGACCCAAGCAGATAAGTAGACAAAGGAAATTAAATAATCTCACAAAAACAAAAAGCAAATACCACACAAACATATATCATGACCCAATGAATCAGAAAAACACATTAAAACAAAGATGAGATATAAGTTATGATCCACTGATTTGAATGCTAATCCCGAGTACCGGTAAGATGTTTGATGAGAGTAAGGGGCAGAAAAGCCAGTACTCTTTTGCATTACTTTTGGAAAGCAATTTGGAAATACGTATGAACAATCACAAAGCTCTTCATTGCTTTTGACCTAGTAATTCCATTTCTGGAAACCTATCCTAAGGAATTAAAAAAATATGCACATGAAGATAATTTAAAACTTGTCAAAATTGTAAAGACCTAAATGTTTAACAGCAGAGGATGGCCGGTGAAATACTATACAACCTTTGAAAATTATGATTTTGAAAAGTATAGTAATGTGAGGGAGTTCTTGTGATACCACACTACTAAGAATTTGCATGTGGCTGGTAAGGTAAAGAGAAAAAGAAGGTTAGGATGTGTGTGTGTGTTGCAGGACAGGAGAAAAGCTGGTGAAGAATCTCAGGACAAATTCAAAAAGGTCTTGGGGCCGGCCCCGTGGCTTAGTGGTTAAGTGCGCACGCTCCACTACTGGCGGCCCGGTTTGGGATCCCAGGCATGTACTGACACACTGCTTGTCAGGCCATGCTGAGGCGGCGTCCCACATACAGCAACTAGAAGGATGTGCAACTATGACATACAACTATCTACTGGGCCTTTGGAGAGAAAAAGGGAAAAAAAAAGGAGAAGGATTGGCAATAGATGTTAGCTCAGGGCCGGTCTTCCTCAGCAAAAAGAGGAGGATTGGCATAGATGTTAGCTCAGGGCTGATCTTCCTCACACACACACAAAAAAAGGTTTTGACTGTAATGGGATGCAAAAGGAAGACAGTGCAGTGGGATATTTGAAGCTAACGTGCAAATTTGATACATCTTCCATAAATATCAATTTTATAGAAAGATTATAAGGAAAATGCTTATATTCAATTGAGATGTAGAGTAGAGTGCAGAATTCACATGCGTCACAAAGATAAATTAGGAAACTTCAAAGGAAATTCATATTTATATAAGCAGACTTTTTCAGCCACTGAACTCATGGAAGCATGTGTTCATACTCTTCCATGGGGAGAAATGCCTCAGTTACACCATTTAAGAAGTGCAATAGTCAGGAGAGTAGGAAACCAGTGACAATTTTTAAGAAATCAAATAACATACTCAAATTTGTGCTTTAAAAAGATACTGGAGGCAGTGTAGATTAGGGAAGAGAAGCCATAGCATATGCAGGGATGCCAGTGAGGAGATTGTTTGCATTGTTCACTTAGAGAATGGGGACTTCAGCTAAGAGGGAGTGATAGTAGTCAGGAAGGAGAGAGGATGAATTTGGGAGAAATGCCAGAGACAGAATAGTGATTTTTCAATAAGCAAGTGGATGTGGGGAGATAGTTGAGAAGAAACAGCCAAACATACCTTTGATAGTGTCATTTCTCTGCTTGAAAGCTCTCAACTGCTTTTTTCCACTTGTAGTAATAAGTTTAAAATGCTGAGCCTGGCATTCAAGACCTGCAAAGATATAGCCTTGATGGGGTTCAGGGCAGGCTGCCCCAAAATATGTCATTTTGGCACATTGATTATTTTGAATTAAAGTTACTTAAGACACAGTCAGTGCAAGGACGTTCTGATCCTCGTTTGCTCCCCTAAACGCAGAACATAAATCTCCCATGTGAAAGGTATCCTTCCTGTACCAGAAGAAAGAGACATCCTTGTCATCCAAGATAAGAAATTCAAGGCCGAGAAGGCTGTATAAACAAACCTTGTTATTTCTTTATTAATTTACTACCCCAAGCCCAAACCCCTTTGTCTTGTCAATTCTTCACCAATTTGTTGTTTCTTTGTCTAAAATATATAAAAGCTGCTTGCTTTGGTCACTTCTTTGAGTCTCATCTTTCTATGAAGTCCCATATATACAAAATTAAATTTGATTTTTCTCCTGTTAATCTGTTTTATGTCTATTTAATTACAGTCATCCATCTCTTAATAATGGGGATACATTCTGAGAAATGTGTCTTTAGGTGATTTTGTCACTGTGCAAACATCATAGAGTTTACTTACACAAACCTAGATGGTATAGCCTACTACACATCTAGGCTATATGGTACTAATCTTATGGGACCACTGTCCCGTATGTGGTCTGTTGACCAAAATGTCATTATGCGGCACATAACTGTATTAGACTAGCCAAAGAACCTAGAAGAGAAGAAAGGAAAGGTTTTTCCTTCCCTAAAGCCTCAATCTACCTGTTTTCTCTTCTTTCTGTCTTACAATGTTATTAGCCATGAGTCCTTGCCATTCTGCAAATATTCCCTGCCATTGTTCATGCCATTTCATATGCTTGGACTTCCTCTCATGTGTCTACTTTTCCCAGCTTCAAAATCTACTTCACATGCAGCCTACTCTTCTGTGAAGACTCCCTAATCATCCCTGAGCAGTGAGCTCTCATTTCTTTGAATGCCCATAGCACTTTGTCTGCATGTCTTTTGTGTAACATATCTTCTTCTCAACAGGGAAACCAGTTATCCTATTAACCCATAAGTCAGATCATGCCACTCCACTGCTCAAAACTCTGTCGTGACTTCCATCTCACACAGATAAATGCCAAAGTCCCTGAAAATCCCTATTTCAGTGTTTCTCAATCAACCTTAATTAGACATTAGATTCATGTCACAAACTGTTTTTAAAAAATCCATGCCCAGAGGAAATGAACAGACACTTCTCCAAAGAAGATATACAGATGGCCAATAGGCACATGAAAAGATGTTCAACATCACTAATCATCAGGGAAATGCAAATCAAAACTACACTAAGATATCACCTCATGCCAGTTAGAATGGCTATAATCACCAAGACAAAAAACAATAAATGTTGGAGAGGATGTGGAGACACAGGAACCCTCATACACAGCTGGTGGGAATGCAAACTGGTACAGCCTCTATGGAAAACGGTATGGAGATTCCTCAAAGAATTAAAAATAGAGATGCCCTATGATCCAGCCATCCCACTACTGGGAATCTATCCAATGAACCTGAAATCAACAATCCAAAGAGGCTTATGCACCCCTATGTTCATTGCAGCATTATTCACTATAACCAAGAAGTGGAAGCAACCTAAGTGTCCCTCGACTGACGACTGGATCAAGAAAATGTGGTATATATATACAATGGAATACTACTCAGGCATAAGAAAAGACAAAATCATCCCATTTGCAACAACATGGATGAGCCTGGAGGGTATTATGTTGAGTGAAGTAAGCCAGAAAGAGAAAGACAAACACTGTATGATCTCACTCATATGTGGAATATAAACCAACACATGGACAGAGAAAACTGTATTGTGGTTACCAGGGGCAATGGGGTTTGGGGGTGGGCACAAGGGGTGAAGGGAGACATATATATGGTGATGGACAAACAAAAATCTACAACCGAAAATTTCACAATGTTAAAAACTATTAAAACATCAATAAAACAAAACAAAACAAAACAAAAAATCCATGCCCAGACCTCACTCCGAACTGAGTAAATTGAATCCTTAGAGGCACTATTTTTTAAACCTCCCCATGTGATTCCAGAGTGAAGTCAGGGTTGAGTGAGAACCATAGAGATAGTCTGAGCTAAAGCTGCAGGAAGAGTTGATTAACTGCTTCCTGTTCGCTTGGTGGATTAGAGGCCCGTTCTGGACCAAGGGAGAAATGAGAAATACGTTTCTGAACATTTAACATATCTCTCCAGTACTTGCCTCAAGCTCTAGCTTCTCCAAACAAGTAGATAAACACATAAGAGCTTGCTTGGGACACAGTCCTCCTCAGAGCTGTCGGTTTCTGTGATTTAGAAACATAACTTTTCTTCTAAGGAAAATTACGAACATATCTTGATCTGCAGAAAAATGAAACCTTTTTTAAACAATATTTGATTCAAGTTTATCAAAATTGCAGTTGACACAAAGCCAAATTTGTGAGGGTTAGCAAGGGTTAACCTGCCCTGAACTGTAGAACAGAAACAGTTCTCTCAGCTTGGTGCTGGGCTGGCCTGGGGGAGGGACAGTAGAGTCAGTGTGTAGCCACTCCCCTTACCCTTCTCATGCAGTCTCTTTGTCTCTGTGGCACAGGGGGTGATTCAGCCTCACCTCTGTGTTCTAGGATCCTCTCAGTGGTGTCTTCTCCATGAAGAGTGGTTATTTGTTTTTCTTGTGAGGGAGAGCAAAGTCAGGAATGACCTATGTCACCATCTTGGTGATGTCACTCCCAGAATCACCATCCAAGAAGCATTAGACAAAATGAGGCAGTGAAATGAATCTGATGAAATGCAGTATCATTGGGCAAACATAAGCCAGGTATGTAAGTACTGGGTAGAGGAGGTTTGGCGTAGAAGCAGCAGGTAGAGGAGATATTTAGGGGGTTGACTATCAATCAGTCAAGAGTACAGCAGTTTTCAAACTTAAGCACATATCAGAATCACCAAGAGGGCTTGTTAAAACAGTTTGCTGGGCTCCACCTCTAGAGTTTCTGATTTAATAGATCTGGAGTCCAGTCTGAGAATTTGTATTTATAAGTTCTCAGGTGAAGCTGTTGCTGATGCTGATGGTCCAGTGGTTTGAGAACCACTAGTGTAGTATGAGTGTTAAAAAAATAGTTACTGCAAATTTAGGTGGCAGAAGCAAATTTTGTGCAAGGACATAGGTAATATGTATTCTCCATTAGTTCTAAGAGGCATCTATGGAATGAGTGCCATGCCCAGGAGTATGACAAAAGGAGGGAATCAATGATGATTAAGGGACTTGCGACCGTGTCATATGAGGGACTTGGGAAGGACTAGGACCATGTAATTTGGAGAAGGTAAGACTTAAGTAGGACATAATGACATTGTTCTCTCTAAATCTCTAAATGGCTACTACTTGGACAAGAGAGATTTGTTGTGGGTAGTGTCAAGGAGTAGAGCTAGAATCCATGGCCATCCATCTATAGAGGCAGACTTCAGCCTGAAGTAAGGCAGATAGTTCTAGCAGATGGAGCTGCCCTGTGTTTTATTGAGCTGCTTCCCACAGTGTTGAGCTCCTATCAGTCGAGATATTCAAGTACAGACCAAAAGGTACTCAAGCACCATATATGGAACTGGAAATAAATGGCCCCTGAGGCACCTTGAAGACCAGGAAATCCTATGACTATATAAATATCGTTGCTTTTAGTTATATAGTCTGGCCAATATGAAACTACTCCCCTTATTTGGGAAAATAAGGACAAACTAAATGATGGCATCCAAAACATGGTATCTCTAAATCATGGTTGAAAATATGAGACTAGCTTTATTTAAGAAAAGGCTGTCATCAATACAATTTTAAACTGAAGAGATGAAATGGATTTAATAAGAGGTATCAAGGCAAAACCCAGACAGACTGCAAGGCGAGAAGGAAAGGTAAAGGTACAAGTGAATAAGACAAAGGACATGTAGAAGGTGCACTAAATGCAGGCAAGAAAGCAAGATAGGTAAAAATTTACTCTTTCCATGGACATTTACCATCCACAGCAAATATTTTATCTCCATTCTGACATCTAATATTAACTGCAGTTATGTATAAGCCCAAATTTAATGTGAACGATCTGGGAATTGATTAGAGCAAAGAGAACTCATGAAGATTGTAGGTCAGATAAATGTCGGTGTCATCAGTGCTGAAGTAGTAAATCAGTCTGAGGGAGAAAAAAGAAAAAAAAATGAGAAGCATGAGATAGAAAGTTGTCACTGTAAAAATACTACTTGACTAATCTGGGAACCCAGCTCTGAGAGGATTACAAAGATCTAGAGATATATGGTCCGTAATGATGTCTTGGGCAGAATAATGATGTTCGATCCTATAGCCTTTTCCAATTCAAAGGTAAACTCTTTGCCCTCTTCCCAATCTTGGTCGTTTAGTCCTCTGTGTCTTCTTGTTCTCCCCTGATTATCTGTGCTGACACAAAAATGGTAATATCAGATACTTATACTACATTTTGAATGAGGGAATGTGAATGTGTTATGATACATACAGATGTATTTCTCTTATAAACTTTATACCACCATTAACAGACTTTAAGGCATCAGGGGCAAATGTGCGAACAATTTGGGGCAGACAGAAGACTTTCTTCAGGATCACTAAAATAACAGCCTATTCTCCACTTCCCTAATCAACCTAAGGGCAACAAGGGACCACATCAAAAGCATTGGGGAAATCTTATCGGAGTCAGCTCCAACATAAATCACTTGAATTTAAAAAATAACACAAATATTGGCTTCTAGGTCTTCTGGAATAAAATTTTAAAACACATATAGGTGCCATTTTCCAGTGGCAAGAGATGTTATTCCTATTATCAAATGAAACGTTTAGATTCAGTTGGCTAGCTAGCTCAGTTGTTGTTGAGAAGGTCACTGTGTTAGATCAACATAATGGGTTCAATTCCTACGAATGACAATAAGAACTACAGACTGTTACAGCTGGAAGAACCATTAGAAACCAGCTAGCCCAAATCCTTATTCTCTAGATATTGAAAATAGAGACCTCATGGTGGAAAAAGAATTGCCAAATCATAGGATGAGTAAGTAGAAGAGCTGGAATATGAACCCACATTGTGCTAACTTGGTCACATTTTGCATTCTCAAATGGCACTCATCCCCTGACCAGAGGGTGACCAACCATCCTGATCTGCCCAAAACTTTCTCAGTCTTAACATTGAAAGTCCCATGTCTTAGAAAAAGCCTCAGTCCCAGGGAAACTGGAATGGTTGGCCACCCTACTTGACCAGCTATTCCAAAAATATGTGCCAACCAACCAGAAAGGATTGGCCCAGACTGTACAGATGTATCTCACAAAATTTACTACTGATGCCAACTTTTACTAGGTCAGGGGCTCATAACATAATCCTCCTAGTCTTCCTCCTCTTAATTGTTCTCTTCTTTCTCCTCCTCTTCTTCTTCCTGCCTAAAATCTATATAATTAACAATTTAAAGTTTTTTAAAAGGATAAGAGTTCACAGGATGTGCCAGGCATTGTACTCAATGTTGAGAATTCAGCAGTGAACAAAACAGAAAACCCCCGACCTCATGGAGCTTACATTCTGGTTGAAGAGACAGGCAAATAACTCAAATAACTTAGTAAAATAGATAATATGTCAGCTGGTGATAAGTGATATGGAGAAAAATGAAGCAGGATAGTTAGGGAGGGAATGGTGTTTGTGGGAATGCTGCTATTTTAGATAAGGTCGCTAGGGAAGGTCTCTCTGATGAGATGTGGCTTTTTAAATTACAAAATCCTTCCCTATATTATTTCAATTATATAAGCATTTTCAAAGAGCGCTATTATCAGATTAAACCTCAGTTTATATCCCCATTTAGTTCACTAGAGCCTTTCACTGCAGTGGCCAACTATTTTAATTCCTCCCCTGAGTTCCTATAACTGCTATTCCAATAGTGGCATTTGGCCTGTGGGGGTATTCAATGAAGAATATCTGGGAGCTTTCTTAAATCCCAAAGGGCCACGGCAGTTGCAATGCAAACATTACCAAGGCCTTTTAAAAATATAATTTGCATTGTTTGTGCTTCCAGATGTTGTGGAAAAAATAAAAATTAAGCTCTACTGAATGACAGTACCTAGCAAAGTGTCTGGGGGCACAGTATATATTCAATAAATATTTGCAGAATGAATGAATGGATTTATAGAAACTCAAAATCAAGGGATTTGATCTTTATTCAAATGTCACTTTCTCAGTGAGGCCTGATGTGATTTCCACATTTAGAACTGCAACCCCTTTCCTACACTATCCTCCTTCTCAGCTACTTTTGTCTCCACAGAATTTATTGCTATCTTAACTCCTTCATACATTACTTATTTACTTTATTGTCTTTCTCCTCTCATTAGAATGTAAGTCCCATGAGGGCATAAATTATTATCTGTTTTATTCACTGGCATATCATCAAGCTCCAAGATTGATGCCTAGACAACAGGTGATCAGAAAATATTTGATATATAGAAGAATCCATGACTTTCTGTCAAATTCATCCCCTCTTCTCTAAATCAACCGCTAGCACTTTCACCTTCTCTCATATGGACTCTTATGATGGCGTCCTAATTGATCCCTCTCCCATTTCTCCAAATTTCTACATGACAGGCAAAATAATCCTTCTGAAATGAAGTATTTATTATGCTATTTTGTAACTTAAAATCCTTAGGGTAATTTCCAGACTCCTCCTAATCTATAAGACTCAACTTGAAATAGTTTCCACCTCTCTCTTCAGCCATATTTCCCCTCCTTTTCTTATTCAAATTTTAAACTCCATTTCTCATGACCTAAGCCAGCCCCCTTGAGCATAATGTACACAGGATTGTCCCAAAGCAAATGGCAAGTCCATTCTTCCATTTTCTCAGGCCATCCATAAACTTGGAAGCATCCTTTTGTACACTCCACATCTAATCCATCAACAAATCATGTTGCCTCTGCCTTCAACATATACCCAAATCTAACCACTTCTCAATGCCTCCACCACAACCACTCTAGACAATGTCACCACCATTATTTCATCTGCTTCTACTCCTCTTGTCCTTCTAGAGTCTGCTATCTACAGAGCAGCCAAGGTAACCTTTCACAATACAACTTAGGCATGCTCTTCCCTTGCTCTTAACTCTCTAATAGCAAACATCTCACTTTGAATAAAACCCAAAGTCCTTACCATGGCCTACAAGGCCCTCCATGGCCTGATCCCTGGCCAGATCTCCAACATCGTTGCCTGCTACCCTTTCCCTTCCTAATTCAGCTCCACTCACACTGGCATGGATATTTTCTTAGATCTTAGTGCTGTTCCTGCCTCAGGACCTTGAACTTGCCAGATGTTCCCTCTACATTGCTTGCTTTCTTACTTCATTCAAGTCTCTGCTCAAATGTCACCACCTCAGAAGCCACATTTTGAAAGCCCTCCCCATTCTCTATCTTCTTATCTTGCTTTATTTTTCTTCATAGTACTTACTATTATCTGACATTGTAAGTTTATTCACTTGTTTGTAGTCTAGATCTCTCACTAAAATGTAAGCTCTATCGGGGAAGGGACTTTATTTTGTTCACTGCTCTATCCCCAAGTACCTGGAATAGTGCCTGAAACACAGACAGCAATCAAGAAATATTTGTTCAGTGAATGAATGCTTTCCTTTCTTTCCATATGTTATTTTCTCAGACTAAAATGTCTTTCTTCACCTTTTGTGAAGCAGGCAAAGCATTTCTCAAGGCCTACCTCAACTGTTTCTTCTACAAGGTACCTCAGTACCTCCTTCTCCATCCCACCCTATCTGAGGAAAAATTAATTGATCTTTAATCTGACTTGCCTTGACATTTCATTCGTATTTTTACAGCACTCAATCCATTGCATTGTATCATTTTCTTTCTTTCTCAATCTGAGCCACTTACTCCCATCCTAGTCTGGTGGCTGCTTTAGGTAGAGAATGTGCAGATTTTTTTATTTCTTCAACAGGACTGGCTACATAATTTACAAGGCCCCATGTAAAATGAAAATGGGAAAATGTGGGGCACCTTAAGAAATTCAAGATGGCAACAGCAGAACTTAAATCAAGCCTGGGTTCCTTCTATGCCAGGGGCCGTATGTGACTACACAGGTGGCACACCCATAAAGCTAGCCCTGCTCCTCTGGGAATCAGAGGATCTCATTCCTTCAATTTCTTATTTACAAGCCAGTGCTTCTCTGAAGCCTTCCCTGCCCCCCATCCCAAACACTATAGGCAGGAGTAGCTGAGTCTTCCTCAATATTTTCACAACCCTCAATGCTTACCTTTATTAGCACTTATCACACTACATTGTAACTTTCTGTTTATTTGTCATTCTTAGCCTACTGTGAATTCTATCAGACAGCAACTTTGACTGATTTACCACAGAGCCTGACACGTGGGTACTCAATAAATGCTTGTTCATCAATTGAGGGTCTACTGAAAAACCTAGCCCTCCCATGTAACCCATATGAAAGGAAGTTTTGCAGATTTATTTGCAAACAACTCAAAACAACTCCTCTAATATTGCTGAGCCCGGGGTGCTTGATATAAAGGATTACATTTTCAAAAGACATTTTTTTTTTCTCTATTCATCTCAGCATTCTAAAGATGATAATACCAAGCCTTTGAACTTTGTGGATTCCAGATGAACTGGGTCTGTGCCATATGTATGTACTTTGATGAATTTTAAAATGGCACTAGCTAAAATATTGACACGTAACATTTGGGATGGGAATTGAAAAGTAATTTTGAAAGAAAACAAGTCAAGTCTATTCCCCACTGATATTTAGTGCTGTTTTGACTCCCTTGGCAGCCTCTAACACATTAACTTCTATCTTCTTTCGTTTTCCCTTTAGTATATGTTCTCATCCTTGTTTTCTGTGAATTGCAAGAGAGAATTTTCTTGTCTCCTGTACTTTTATTGTCTAGTAAAATAACTGTTCTGAACATAATTGCATTATTTTCTTAAAGGTAAACAGCTGTTAAAATTCAGACTCTAATTGGATAATTAAAATTTCAAGAAAGCATGACAGCAATTTCCTTTGTATAAACTGTCTTTAAAATGATGCTCCCCAATCTTACTTTTACTGTTCATGGCATTTAGTTCCAGGCAGAGCCACTATTATGAGTTGTTAGTTTATGCAGAAATGCAGTGAAAGGCCTGGTCACAAGAGAACATTATTAATTCGTAATGCATCCTCACTGAGTAGTGCCAAGTGCATTCTCACATTTAAACGCCACACAGGAGCCTTGCTAAAACATGGGATGTAAAGAGAATGTTCTGCTGCCTCCACTAACTGAACCTCCTTGCACAGGTCTAATAATTTTGCTACCCTGATTTTGTTACTTTTAAGCTCCAGGGTTCAACTAGTTATTACAGTAGCTAGATTAATAATTCAGAAATTATCTAAATAGTTCACCATAGTTCATGAAAACACTGAATAATAGAATCTTAAAGTTGGACTGTCCCATTCTATTCCAATTTTCCACCAAGAGAAGGGGGTCTTCTATAGCATCCATACAGATTGAAAAGAACTGGCTTAATCTGCAAAAATCTATTAAAAATCTATGCTAAACATCATTACTAGTGATGTAACATCTGAAGCATTCTTCTTAAATTCTGGAAAGAGAAAAAGAGGTTCACCATCACCACTTTTATTCTAGTTTTTACTGTAAGATCCAGCCAGTAAGTCAGACAGGGAAAAACATAATCAAAGGTGTAAGAATTGGATTGGGAGAAGCAAAAGTGTCATTATTTGCAGATGATTTGCCTTACTGTCTACAAAGAAAAGCAAAAATTACCTCAAATTATGGCAAATAATGAGAACTTAACATGGAGACTGTATATAAAATCAGTATGTAATATTAAGGACAAGAAGTATATACATTTATGTAGTATTTATTCTGAGTCAGGCGCTATCATAAGCACTTTAGTTATATTAACAAACTTCAATAATCACAACAATCCAACAGGATATTATTCCTATTTTACACTCTGGGAAACTGAGGCACAGAGAATTTTAGTAATTTAAACAAATTTACATAATAATAGTGGCAGAGCCAGGTCTGAATAGGATTCAGACCTAGGTAGGCTACCTCTAGTGACCAAGCTCATAGTCACTATGCTATATTCAATTATACTTCTATACACTTGAAACAGAATTAGAAAAAATATTTTTAAAAGATGTGTTCTATATCAACAAAATAGAGACTTCCTCAGAATAAATCTATCAAAAGATGGCCAAGACTTGTATAGAGAACATTTTAAAATGGTGTTGAAATACATTAATAAGAAGAACTAAATAATTAGGTTCATGTATGATGTTCATGGAAAAGATGATTCAATATCATAAAGATATTCTCCCAAATTGATCTATAGATTCTATTAAATGCCAATTAAAATCCCAGCAAGGCTTTGCAAGAAAATTGGCAATCTTATTCTGAAATTTATATGAAAGAACAAAGGACAAAGAATATTCAAGACCCTACCAAAGAAACAAAGTAAGGTGGGTGTACACATACTTTACTATTAAGCTATAGTTATTAAGGCAGTGTAGTATTGGCAGAAAGAGAGAGAAAGAGAGAGATTGACTCATGGAACAGAAAGTAAAAGCCCAGAAGGAGATCCAGCTCCCACTTCACCTCAAGGCTTTTACATATACTTTTTCCTCCGCCTAGAAGGTTCTCTTCACTTTGATGACTTTGCGACTTATTCTCTCATCATATTCAGGTCTTGACTCACATTTCACTTTCTCAGTAAGGCCTTTCCTCACTGCCCTATATAAAATTCACCTTTCCCCATTATCTCTCCTTTCCCTTCTCTGCTTCATTTTGTCCACAGCACTTATCACAATCTGCTATACTATATGCTTTACTAATTTGTTTTGTTTATTTGCTTTCATCCTCAAAAATAATGTAAGCTTCATGAGGGCAAGGATCCATATCTCTCTTATTCACTGTTGTATCTTCACTGCCTAGAATAGGGCTTGGCACAGAGTAGCAAATATTTATTGAGGTAATGGATGAATGATGGAATAAATTTCCTGACTAGTTTATAGAGTTTCCAGTCAGTCTCAGACCACACTCCCAATCCTGCTCTCGGATATGATATTGAACTTTGCTTTGAAGGGGAGCAGAATTTGCTACCCTAAAATATTCCTCTTTCACATAAGGATTCTCTTGGGCTGGTTATTTGGAGAAACTGGAGACATAGGAGAAACTCTGAAAACCAAATAGAAGCTACCCTTTGTAAGAGACATTTATTTATAAAGGAAATCTCCATATGTGAGGGTGTCTTTCTCTCTGTACCAGAAAGAGAAGGATGGCTCTAAATGTCTAAAAACTCTTATCCATGGAGAAGACAATGATCGAAATCTGCATCACAACCTTACCCTTGTTTATTGTGCTTTCCTGATAACCTCCTATGACTGGGTGCCCCCAACCCCCAACATCTTTCTTTTGTCTTTACCTGGAGATGGTATTTAAGGTGGTGGCTTGGGCCATTTCGGGGATTTACTCAGTTATCCTGGGTATCTCCCATGTATACAGAGGGTATCCATGTTATTAAACTTCTGTTTGTTTTTCTCCTGATCATCTGTCTTTTTATTGCTGGAGGCGGGGGAGGGGGGTGGTGACTCTGTCAAGAACCTAGAAGAATAGAGGGAAAATTAGTTTTCCTCCTCTATAGTTTCTTTGTCAAAGGAGCTGACAATCTTGTTACTGTGTCCACCAAGTTAGAAATCCAGTTCGGAGAAGTGAAGATGGTGGCGTAAGCAGACTCTGAACTCACCTCCTCCTGTGGACACAGCCAATTTTCAACTACTCGTGGAAAATTAACCCTGAGACAGAACTGAAAACTGAATAAGAGGAACTCCTGCAACAACGGACAATCCTAATTGAGGTGGAAGAGGCAGAGAATACCTTCTGTAGAGAAAAAATGCCGCCTTCACAAGCATCAGCGCCTGACGGCTGCCCGGGAGCAGCGCACAGGTACGCAGCCTCCCTGGAGGTGCGGGGCCCTGAGCTGGGGAGCGCCCCCGCTGGGGGCATATTGTGAACCCAGCATAATCGAGGCAAGTGGCATAATATCTGACTTTGCCTGCTACTAAAACATTGGGGTGTACCCCCAGAAAAGCTGGTTCACAAAGAAACTAAAACCGGCTCTTAAAGGGCCCGCACACAAACTCACCCGTTTCAGAAAGCAACCTAAAATCACCAGAAAGAAAGGTGCACAGTGCTGTGGTGAAAAGAGACTCACCTGATAGGCCCTGAGTGCATCTCGGTGAGAGGTGAGACCTCTCCAGGGACTGGGACATTGGCGGCGGCCATTGTTGTGGCCTAGTGTGGGCGTGCTGACACAGACGCCATTGGAGTTCTCCCTGAGGCCTGCTAGCCCAGGGTCTGCCCCACCCGCTAGAGCATCGATTTAATCCAGCTCAGCCAGGGCGGGCAGCCCACCCTAGAGACTGGCCCCACCCAACAACAAGCCCTCAGGCAACTTGTGGGCCTGCATAGATTGGTGACTGGATTCTCTGCAGCCTGGCAACTGAGCCGACTTGAGCGGGGCAGGGCATGCACAAGGAGCGGGTGGAGAGTGTGGGGTGGTGGCAGAGTGTGTGGGGCTCCCGCCATGGAGAGACTGGGTCCGCTTTGGGAGGTCGGGGCGCACACATGGGGCAGGACTGTGTTGACTGTATGTGTGGACCTGTGGGCGGCAGGGCGTGTCAGCTGCAGAAGACTTGTGCTTCTCAAAGACCCAAATAGGGGGATTGCCCCACCTTCCAAAGCCTGAAACAATTGGGTGCTCCTGTGCCTCAGGCCAGCCCCACCCAGCTGCAATCCTCAGAGAGCTGACAAGAGACCTAAGAGGCTAGAGGCTTACAGCAATTGTAAGGCCCTGAGCCTAACAACCTGCCACGATGGGGGCCTACTCACTTAAAAGAAATACTGCAACACAAATGTGGTATCAGAACTTGCAGCCAACTGTGCTGGGGCTCCCCACACTTGATAAAGAGACTGAAGGGCCCACAACAACTACAAGCTGCTGAGCATTACAACAGCTGGCCAGGAGCATAACTCAGCCTCCCTGGGTGCCTACAGGGAGAGCAAACAGGACACAACAGAAGGACACACGTAGCCCACATAGGGGTCACCCCTGGAACATTGAGAACTGAGGGAAGCACACTGGAAGCCTCCTAAGGCATCACTTACATAGGGTCACCTATCCAAGAGCAGGAAACGTAGCTGACCTACCTAATACGTAGAGACAAGCTAAGGGAAAGAGGCAAAATGAGGAGGCAAAGGAATACATTCCAAGTAAGGGAACATGACAAAACCCCAGAAAAGGAACTAAGTGAAACACAAATGAGCAACCTACCCGACAGAGAGTTCAAACAAAGAGTGTTAAGGATACTCACTGATCTGGGGAGAAGAATAGATGAACTCAGTGAGAATGTCAACAAAGAAATGGAAGATATAAAAAAGAACCAATCAGAATTGAAGAATACAATACTGGAAATGAAAAATTCATTAGAGGGACTCAAAAGCAGAGTACAGGATACAGAAGAACGGATCTGTGAGCTGGACGAAAGACTAGAAGAAATTACCCAAGCTGAACAGGTAAAAGAGAAAAGAATTAAAAAGAGTGAGGACAGTCTAAGGGACCTCTGGGACAACATCAAGCACAATAACATCCGTGTTATAGGTGTCCCAGAAGGAGAAGAGTGAGACAAGGGGGCAGAGAATCTAGTTCAAGAAATAATAGCTGAAAACTTCCCTAACCTAAGGAAGGAAACAGACATCCAGGTACAGGAAGCACAGAGAGCCCCAAACAAGGTAAACACAAAGAGGCCTATACCAAGACACATCATAATCAAAATGTCCAGAATTAAAGATAAAGAGAGAATCCTAAAAGCCGCAAGAGAAAGTCAAGTTACATACAAAGGAAACCCCATAAGGCTATCAGCTGACTTCTCTGCAGAAACCTTACAGGCTAGAAGAAAGTGGCATGATATATTTAAAGTGCTAAAAGGAATAAACTTACAGCCAAGAATACTCTACCCAGCAAGGTTATCATTCAAAATGGAAGGAGAGATCAAAAATTTCCCAGACAAGCAAAAATTAAAGGATTTTGTTAACAAGAAACCAGTGCTACAAGAAATGTTAAAGGGACTGATTTAAGGGGAAAAGAGAAGACCAAAAATAGGAAAAATTATCTATTTCCATGATGAGAACGTAATGGATACAAATGCACAAAAAAGAGGTTAGATATGATATGAAAAACATAAAAGGAGGGAGGAGGGGAGTTAAAGAGTACAGCTTTCAGACAGAGATCAAACTAAAGTGACCATCAATTCTGTATAGAAGAAGAAAGGAACAGAGAAGGACTACTAAAACACTGAGAAAAAAAAAAAGGTAAAAAATTGCAAAGTACATACTTATCATTAGCTACTTTAAATGTCAATGGACTAAATGCTCCAATTAAAAGGCATAGGGTGGCTGATTGGATAAAAAAACAAGACCCATATATATGCTGCATACAAGAGACAAACTTCAGACCTAAAGACAATCACAAACTGAATGTGAAGGGATGGAAAAAGATACTCCACACAAATGGCAATGAAAAGAAAGATGGGGTAGCAGTACTCATATCAGACAAAATAGACTTTAAAACAAAAACTGTAAAAAGAGACAAAGAAGGGCATTACATAATGATCAAGGGAGCAATCCAACAAGAGGATATAGCACTTGTAAATATCTACGCACCCAATGTAGGTGCACCTAAATATATAAAGCAATTACTAACAGACATAAAAACAGAAATAGACAATAAGACAATAATAGTAGGGGACTTGACCACTCCACTTACACCAATGGATAGATCATCCAAACAGAAGATCAATAAGGAAACATTGGACTTAAATGCCACACTAGAACAGATGGACCTAGTAGATATACAGAGCATACCATCCAAAAACCGAAGAATACACGTTCTTTTCAAATGCACATGGAACATTCTCCAGGATTGATCACATATTAGGCCACAAAACAAGTCTCCATAAATTTAAGAAGATTGAAATAATACCAAACATCTTTTCTGACCAAAACGGTATGAAACTAGAAATCAACTATAGGAAGAAAATCAGAAAAGGCACAAATACGTGAGATTAAACAAACTGCTACTGAACAACGACTGGGTCAATGAAGAAATCAAAGAAGAAATCAAAAAATGCCTAGAGACAAATGAAAATGAAAATACGACATGCCAGAATTTATGGGATACAGCAAAAGCGGTTCTAAGAGGGAAGTTTATAGCAATACAGGCCTATCTCAACAAACAAGAAAAATGTCAAATAAACAATCTAACAATGCAACTAAAGGAACTGGAAAAAGAAGAACAAACAAAGCCCAAAATCAGTAGAAAAAGGGAAATAATAAAAATCAGAGCAGAAATAAATGAAATAGAGACTAAAAACAATAGAAAAATTAATAAAACCAAGAACTGGTTCTTTGAAAAGATAAACAAAATTGACAAACCTTTAGCTAGACTCACCAAGAAAAAAAGAGAGAAGGCACAAATAAGTAAAATCAGAAGTGAAAGAGGAGAAATTACAACAGACACCTCAGAAATACAAAAGATTATAAGAGAATACTATGAAAAGCTATATGCCAACTAATTCGACAATCTGGAAGAAATGGATAAATTCTTACAATCATACAACCTTCCAAAACTGGATCAAGAAGAAGTAGAGAATTTGAATAGAGCAATCACCAGTAAGGAGATCAAAACAGTAATCACAAACCTCCCCAAAAATAAAAGTCCAGGACCAGACGGCTTACCTGGTGAATTCTACCAAACATTCAAAGAAGATTTAATACCTATCCTTCTCAAAATCTTCCAAAAAATTGAGGAGGAGTGGAAGCTCCCTAACTCATTCTACGAAGCCGACATTACCCTGATACCAAAACCAGACAAGGACAACACAAAAAAAGAAAATTACAGGCCAATATCAGTGATGAACATCGATGCAAAAATCCTCAACAAAATACTAGCAAATCGCATACAACAATACGTTAAAAAGATTATACACCATGAACAAGTGGGATTTATTCCAGGGATGCAGGGATGGTTTAACATTCGCAAATCAATCAATCAATGTAATACACCACATTAATAAAATGAAGAATAAAAATCCCATGATCATCTCAATAGATGCAGAGAAATTATTTGACAAGATACAGCATCCATTTATGATAAAAACTCTGAATAAAATAGGTATAGAAGGAAAGCACCTCAACATAATAAAGACCATATATGAGAAACCCACAGCTAATATCATCCTCATGGTGAAAAACTGAAAGCTATCCCTTAAGAACAGGAAGCAGACAAGGATGCCCACTGTCACCACTCCTATTTAACATAGTACTGGAAGTCCTAGCCAGAGCAATCAGGCAAGAGAAAGAAATAAAAGGGATCCAAATTGGAAAGGAAGAAGTGAAACTGTCACTATTTGCAGATGACATGATTTTATATATAGAAAACCCTAAAGAATCCACCAGAAAACTTTTAGAAGTAATAAACGAATATGGTAAAGTTGTAGGATACAAAATCAACATACAAAAATCAGTTGCATTTCTATACACTAACAACCAAATAGCAGAAAGAGAAATTAAGAATACAATCTCATTTACATTTGCAACAAAAAGAATAAAATACCTAGGAATAAACTTAACCAAAGAGGTGAAAGAGCTGTACACCGAAAACTATAGAACATTTCTGAAAGAAATTGAAGAAGACACAAAGAAATGGAAAGATATTCAGTGCTCTTGGATTGGAAGAATTAACATAGTTAAGATGTCCATACTTCCTAAAGCTGTCTATAGATTCAATGCAATCCCTATCAAAGTTCCAACAACAATTTTCACAGAAATAGAGCAAAGAATCCTAAAATTTATATGGAACAACAAAAGACCCCGAATAGCTAAAGGAATCCTGAGAAAAAAGAACAAAGCTGGAGGTATCACACTCCCTGATTTCAAAATATAGTACAAAGCTATAGCAACCAAAACAGCATGGTACTGGCACAAAAACAGACACACAGATCAATGGAATAGAATCGAAAGCCCAGAAATAAACCCACACATCTATGGACAGCTAATCTTTGACAAAGGAGCCAAGAACATACAATGGGGAAAAGAAAGAAAGTCTCTTCAACAAATGGTGTTGGGAAAACTGGATAGCCACATGCAAAAAAATGAAAGTAGACCCTTACCTTACACCATACACAAAAATTAACTCCAAATGGATTAAAGACTTGAATGTAAGACCTGAAACTATGAAACTTCTAGAAGAAAACTTAGGCAGCACGCTCTTCGACATCGGTCTTAGCAACATCTTTTCAAGCACCATGTCTGACCGGGCAAGAGAAACAATAGAAAAAATAAACAAATGGGACTACATCAAACTAAAAAGCTTCTGCACAGCAAAGGAAACCATCAACAAAACGAAAAGACAACCTAACAATTGGGAGAAGATATTTGCAAACCATACATCTGATAAGGGCTTAATCTCCAAAATATATAAAGAACTCATGCATATCACCAAGAAAAAAACTACCAACCCAATTAATAAATGGGCAAAAGACCTGAACAGACATTTCTCCAAAGAAGATATACAGATGGCCAACAGACACATGAAAAGATGTTCAAATCGCTAACTATCAGGGAAATGCAAATCAAAACTACAATGAGATATCACCTCATGCCCTTCAGAATGGCTATAATTAATAAGACAGGAAACAACATGTGTTGGAGACGATGTGGAGAGAAGAGAACTCTCATACACTTCTGGTGGGAGTGCAAACTGGTGTAGCCACTATGGAAAACAGTATGGAGATTCCTCAAAAAATCAAGGATAGAACTACCATAGGATCCAGCTATTCCACTGCTTGGTATTTATCCAAAGAACTTGAAAACATCAATGCGTAAAGATACATGCACCCCTGTGTTCATTGCAGTGTTATTCACAATAGCCAAGACTTGGAAGCAACCTAAGTGCCCATCAAGGGACGAATGGATAAAGAAGCTGTGGTATATATACACAATGGAATACTGCTCAGCCATAAGAAACGATGAAATCCAGCCATTTGTGACAACATGGATGGATATTGAGGGTATTATGCAAAGTGAAATAAGTCAGAGGGAGAAGGTCAAATACCGTATGATTTCCTTCATTAAGTAGTAGATAATAACAACAATAAACAAACACATAGAGACAGAGATCCAGAGATCGGATTGGTGGTTACCACAGGGGAAGGGGGGAGGGAGGAAGGTGAAAGGGATAATTTGGTATATGTGTGTGGTGATATGTTGTAATTAGTATTTGGGTGGTGAACATGATATAATCTATGCAGAAATAGAAATATAATGATGTACACCTGAAGTTTTTACAATGTTATAAACCAATGTTACTGCAATAACCAAAATATTAAAAAAAAAAAAAAAAGAAAAACTGGACCATCTGCCAACAGTGACGCTAAATCAGTGGCAACAATCAAGATGGAGCTAAGTAGAGACTGCTCCCTTTTTATGAAATGTGTGCTCTTCAATTACCTACAGGCCCAACGATTCCTATTATCTCCCTGACTGGTAATCAAATACCATGTGCCTTTTATGATTGTGTTAAAATGTTTAGAGTTAAGAAATTCTCATCGTTAAAAAAAAAAAAAGAGAGAGTAGATTAGTGGGTGGAGGGGAGACGGGGAGTGACTGCTAATGGGCATGGGGTTTTGGGCAGTAGGGGTGATGAGAATGTTCTGAAATTGACTGTGGTGATGGCTGCACAACTCCGTGAATATACTAAAAACCATTGAGTTGTACACTTTAAATAGGTGAATTGTGTGGTTATGTGAATTATATCTCAGTAAAACTGTTCTTTAAAAAAAAAAATTCAAAATCCAAAGTTATAGAATACCTGGAAGACACTCATATACACAGGCTTTCCTTTTGGAGTTTGCGTCATTGAGAGAGACTGGTGTTGACAAATCCCTTTGACTGGGAGAGAGAGGGTAAGCTTTTCAGAAAGAAGAAAGAGACAATCATATCAAATTCCATCTTATCTTGTATAGCACACTCCACAGTACATTGTAGAAGATATTAAATAAGGTACAGTCCATACACATGGAGATCTAAAATTAACTACGGGTGAAATTATTTCTTCCTGGAAATTTTAGAGTTGTTTTTTCAAATAGATTTTGAACTATGTGGGTCTATGGTTTCCTAGAAAAATTACTTCAGTATCAATTAGTAAAATACAATTTGATATTATAAGCATAATAAAAAAACAAAGGTAAAAAAATCAACCTGAACTCACGCTGAAACCATAACAAATAAAAAACCAACAAAGAATCTATACAAGTTAGAAAACAGAGCAAGAATTCCTAACGCATGAGCAATATTAGAAGGGGAGGGTGTGCTCAATGCCAGATTAAATTTGATTTTAGTTGAAACTAAATTTTGTGCCATTTCTTGCAACAAGAGTTGTGGGGCACACTTATACTTGCTTCCCAAACCTGACACTCCTCTACTCAAAACACTCCAGTGATTCCCCAGTGCCCTCAAGATAAAGCCCCAACTTGTTAGTGCATCAAACATTCCCTTTCATGATCAAGTGACTAAGTCTTCACCCTCAGAATGCCCCTCATATTCAGCTTCCAGTCATACTTGCAGTTTCCCACACAAGCCATCTTCTCTCTCACCTCTCGCCTTTGTTCATGTTGCTCCAATGCCTGGGATAGACTACCCACCTCCTTGTTCTTCACAAGGAGCACTTAGTAATCCTTCAAGTCTCTGCTCCAGAGACCCTTTTCTTACCATCTTACCCCCATGCAAGGCCATGCTAACATCCTTCTCTGCATTGGCACAGCCCCATATGCCTGCCCATTACAATACTCATCACACTTGTGTAATGGTCTATTTATATGTCTGTCATCCTCATGAGGCTGTGAGCCCCAGAAGAGCAAAGGTTGCCTGTCTTACCTTTTTATCCACAATGCCTAGCATATAGTAGATGCTTAACAAATATTTGTTGAATGGATGAATGAAGTAGGAATCACTTCTAAGAGGAGCTGTTAAACAAAGGAATGAAATGCCTCAGAGGGCAATGGCTTCCTCCTAACTGGGGAATCCAAGCAGATCATAATCTGTTGCCAGTCTGGGAGGCTGTTGCTAGAACACATATTTCAAGTAAGTGTTAAATAAGGGGACTTCTGAGGTCGTTTCCAACTCTGACTAGAAGCAAAGTAACTGTAATGTCAAAAGAAAGAATTCTGTCACTTCAATTAAATTCATCAAGGTGAATTCAAATTTATATTCAATTTATATCTCATATAAGCCCCTGCTTTTGACTAGATCCCTTGACATATATTATCTCATTTCATCTTCACTATTATGTGAGGCACATGTTACCATCTCTATCCTATAGATCAGGAAACTGAAGCTCAGCAAGGTAGTAGTCATATAGCCAAGATTCAGATTTTGATCTCTTTGACTCAGAGTTCAGGGACGTCTCCATTGCATCCTACTTAAATGATCCCACACAGTGCCAGCATTCCAGAGAAAGTTGCATGAATGTACAGTCACGCATTGCTTAATGACAGGGATACCTTCCGAGAAATGCATCATTAGATGATTTGTCCTTGTGTGAACATCATAGAGTGTACTTACACAAACCTAGATGGAATAGCCTATTGCTCCTAGGCTACAAACTTGTATAGCGTGTTACTGTACTGAACACCGTAGGCAATTATAACACAATGGTAAGTATTTATGTATATAAACAGAAAAGGTACAGAAAAAATATGGTACAAAAGATAAAAAATGGTACACCTGTATAGGGCACTTACCATGAATGCAGCTTGCAAGACTGGAAGTCGCTCTGGGTGAGTCAGTGAGTGAGTGGTGAGTGAATGTGAAGGCCTAGGGCATTACCGTACACTACTGTAGACTTCATAAACACCGTACACTTAGGCTACACTAAATTTATCAAAAAATATTTTTGTTTTTTCAATAATAAATTAACTTTAGCTTACTGTAACTTTTTTCCTTTCAGACTTTTTAATTTTGTATAACTTTTTGACTCTTTTGTAATAACAGCTTAAAACACAAACACATTGTACAGCTGTACAGAAATATTTTCTTTCTTTATATCCTTGTTCTATAAGATTTTTTCTATTTCTACAATTTTTTATTTTTTTTACTTTTTAATTTTTTTTGTTAAAAACTAAGACACAAACACACGTTAGCCTAGGCCTAGACAGCGTCAGGATCATCAATATCACTGTCCTCCACCTCCACATCTTGACCCCCTGGAAGGTCCTCAGGGGCAATAACACGCATGGAGCTGTCATCTCCTATGATAACAATGCCTTCTTCTGGCACACCTCCTGAAGGACCTGCCTGAGGCTCTTCTTTGAAGAGGTGTCACTCTTTTCAGAAATATGTCCATGGTGGTTTACTTGGCTTGTTTCTTTTTTCATCACAGATTTGCTTGTAAGCAGGTAATGCACCATGAACATTCCTCTCTATTAACGAAAACCTTTTGGTGTTGGGGTCTGTGTTTTCAAACTTTTTAAGGACCTTGTTGAGGTCTGCAAAATCTTCTGCTCAACCCTTCACTGTGAATTTTCTTGGGGGTTCTTCTTCTTTTTCTTTTCCTGCTCTTTCCTTTTCTCTTGCCTTTTCTTCAGCTATGCTTTCCTGTTCCAGTTCCAACAAGTCGTCATTACTCAATTCCTCAGTGTCCACCTCTAGGAGCTCCTCAATGTCATCCTCATCCACACCCAGGTTAAAATTGTTTGCCACTTCAACCACAGCCTTGTTGATTTTTGCAATCTCTTCAATCTTAGCAAATCCTTTGAAAGTCATGGACAAACCTCTTGTCTTCTTCCAGACGCCATTCATCCACTCCTTGGTGACATCACCCCAAACCCAAGCAAGGTTCTTGATGCAGTCATAGATGTTGTAATCCTTCCAGAATTGCATCAGTGTCTTCCTCAGTTACAGCAATACCCTGGGCAAAGGTCATCCTCAAACAGTAGGTCTTAAAATCTGCTGTAACTCCTTGATCCATTGGTTGGATCAAAGAGGTGGTGTTTGGAGGGAGAAATACCACTGTGATATTGGGACAAAGATCACCAAAACAAGGAATATATCAGGGAGCATTATCAAGCATAAGCAAAATCTTGAAAGGTATGTTATTCTCCAAACAATACTTCTTCATTTTGATGGCATAGCAATTCAGGAGGGCATCTTGGAAGAGGAGCTGGCTCATCCATGACTTCCTACTGCTCCTGTACTACACTGGCAGTGTGTGCTTATTGATATGCTTGAAGGCCCTGAGGTTCTCACTGCGCCAGATCACAAAAGGTTTCAATTTGTAGACTGCAACATTGCCCCAAAGCAAGACTATTATCCTATCCTTAAAAGCCTTGAAACCTGGCATTGACTTGGCCTCATTATGGATGAAAGTCCTTTCAGGCATCCATTTCCAGAATAGGAAGGTTTCATTCATAATGGATATTTGCTGTGGCAAGTAATTTTCCTCCAGAAGCAGCTTATCTAGCATTTCCAAAAATTCTTCAGCTACCTTCACATCAGCATTCACAGACTCACCACTCACTTTCACATTATGTAATGAATAATGATTCTTGAATCATTTAAACTATTCAGAGCTAGCAGTAAGTTCAACATCATAGTTGGGTCCACCCTTTTCTTTCAACATCACAAACAAACTTTTTGCTTTGGTCATGATCATCATGGTATTGAGAAGGATTTGCTTCTGTGTCTGGTCTTCAATTGAGGTCATTAGAAGTTTCTCCATGTCTGATATGAGCCATTCTTGAATTTTTGTTAGTCTCATTGCCTTCAGTGAAGCAGATCCTCTAGCAGCTTCCATCACTTTGTTCTTATTCTTCAAGACCGTAGCTATAGGACATGCCTGACTGGTGAGCAACAACATCACTGACTTTCCACCTTTGTAGACCTTAATCACTTTTAATTTCATTTTCAGGTCAATCACTTTACACAGCCTCTTACTGGCAACATTAGCTGTGGATTTTGTACACTTAGGGGTCAAGATGATCAAAACAATACAAGACTAAATTAAGCATAAAAGAAAATGATGCAATCAAGAAATGTGGTAAACATGAGATGTATGAGGTTGCTGCCAGCCTAACACCATGTTCTGTTTTACAGTAAACTTGTTTTTTTAATAAGTAGAAAGAGTACACTCTAAAATAATGATAAAAAGTATAATAAATACATAAACCAGTAACAATTGTTTCTTATCAAGTATTATGTACTGTACATAGTTATATGTGTATATTGTTATATGACTGGCAGTGCAGTAGGTTTGTTTACACCAGCATCACCACAAACATGTGAGTAATGCATTGTGCTACGATGTTAGGACGGCTACAACATCACCAAGCAATAGGAATTTTTCAGCTCCATTATAATCTTGTGGGACCATCATCGTATATGTGGTCCATCCTTGACCGAAACATCATTATATGGTGCATGAGTGTAATATAGATGGTCAGAGACACTTGGAAAGGAAAGTAGCCTAAGGAAAAATTTGCTAGGTGAGCCTAAATGTTTGGCACCCTCCTCTTGTCCTGCTTTCTGTTTTTCTTTTACCCTCAGAATGGTACTGGGCATCTTTAGTAACTGAAATAAAGTTGTCCACTACTGAAACACAAATGAATTCATTACTATTAATATTAATTTGGGCCAATGTTCAAAGAATTCATTAAGCCTGCCTTGGAATTTCAGAGACTGCTTCAGGAATCACTGAAAAATAAAATATTCTGAATGGAAAACAGTAGTCCTGTTTGATGAATCTGGCTATATTTTGGGTTTTCTCTGTGGGGTTTTAGGGAAACTTCTCTAGGCAAAATGTATCACAAATTATGCATGTTCTGCTTCAGAAATTAATGATCAGAACTATGAATACTGCAATGTTGAGAATTTCAACTCTCCAAGCAATATTTCATCTTCACTCACAAATATATGCAGAAAACAAGCTGATATTAAATTTTTCTTTTTTTTGTCTTATGACACTGGAACACTATTTTATTAATAGTTTTTTTAGGGAAGGAAGAGTCTTAATTTTCATTTAATCTTTTCTCTAACATCAGTGATGAAAATAAATTAAGAGGGAAATATAGTTATATCTGTTGTTGATCATTTTTCCTTTTTCACTTTTCATTCCCTTTGGCCTGGAAATGAAAGATAAGATAATAATGGAGGAAATAGAAACATGTCTGCCCATCTAGAGCATTGGGATTTTTATAGGACATAGATCATCTTCCTCAAAAATGTAAAGTTCAATGACCTACTTGAAACATTTATCCTAAACTTAAAACTTTCTAATATCAATTTTTGTATCCCTTAAAATTAACTATAACATTGTTATCAATTTCTATGTAAAGGGAAAAAATATATGTGAAGGACAACCCATAAAATGATGTGCTGAGTGACAAAAATGCTACTTTAATGTTAAAACTTTGTTTTTGCCTTTCCAAAATACTAGCCAAAATATGCTAGATGAAGGCAGTTGAAGAGGAGCAGAATATGTCACCCCAAATAGGCCTCTTTGGCATGTTGATTATTTTGAGCTGATTATTTTTAAGAAACAGTAGACGCAGGTGAAGCTATGGAAACCAGTAGAAGTTACCCTTTTGTAAGGGACATTTACATTTAAAAGGGAAATCTCCATTTGTAAAGTTGTCTCCCTCTCTATACTAGGAAAAGGAGGATGACTCTAAATCTCTAGAAACTCTTATCCATGGAGAAGGCCCCCAACTTAAATCTGCATCATGACATTACCCTTGTTTACTCTGCTTTTCCTGAAAACTTCCCATAACTGGCTCTTCCCCCCTCCAACATCTTCTTTCGTCATTAGCTGGAGATGATACTTAAGGAGTTAGCTTGGACTATTTCAAGGAGTTACTTAGTTTTCTTGGATCTCTCCCATGTGTACAGGAGGTATACATGCTGGTAAACTTGTTTTTCTCCTGTTAATTTTTCTTTTAGTGGGGGGAGGGATGGGTCTCAGCTAAGAATCTTGAAGGGTAGAGGAAAAATTATTTTTCCTCCCCTACACAGCCTCAGTTTTTTATGTGTAAAATGCTGATAATCATAGTGCCTACTTAAATGGCTGTTATTCAGATTAAATGAAATAAGTAAGCATTTAGCTTAATGCCTTAGCTTACAATGAATGGTTAGTAAATGTTAATTGGATGAATAAATGAATGCATGTATGAAGACTAGATACAATGGAGAGAACTAAGAGGGTACCTTTGAAGAGTGACAATCTAGTTTGGGAGTCAGAAAGGTATACACTGCAAATAAAAGCCAATCATATTACATATTACTTATCAAGTGCTTATAGATGGTAAAAACTGCAGAATGATTGAGGACTAAACAAAACAGATGGTACAACATGATAATCTAGGCAGACAGCTGACCTTGTAAATATCAGCAGAATGAGATGAGGATGAATCACTAGGGACAAATAAAAGAATTCTTCTAGACTAGGGATTAATTGCACAAAGTGAAGGATTTCTCAGGGTTGGAATGTGCAAAGGACTAACTGGATGCAAATGCATCCTGTAAGAAGCACAATTTTGGTACCTTATGTCATCCAAATATTCTACTTTTGACCCTAATTCTTTGCTTTCAAATCAAGTCAAGGGAATGCTTCATATAGTTGGAACTTTTCCTCTAACCCTTCTGTTCACATAGACTCAACCATAATAGCTGTAATTCTCCACATGCCTGTCCTTTTAAAATTTCTAGAGTACTTTCACCAATTATCTGTAAATTTTCACCACAGTCTCTTAAGATTAAAACATTTCCCCCATTTTAGACACAGGAACTGAGACCCCAAGAAGGGAAGTTACTTGCCCAAAGCCTGAAATCCAGAAAGTGGCAGATATAGAACCCAACTCTCTGGCCTCCAAGAACAAGTGAGGAGTCCTTTCTCGCATACCTCAGCATCCTGTGACAACCTCTCGACTTTGCTATCTTCCTTAATAGATTAGGAATTTCTTAAATGGAGAAGCTTAAATGGAGAAGTTCATCTCTATGTCCCCAGTGTGGGCCTGGCACAGAATGGATACTCAAGAAATGTTTAATGAATGCCATAAATGTTTAATAAATAAAAAAGGGTGAACAAATGAATGAATGAACAGAAAAACTTACTTGGGTCTTCCAACATCTTTGGTAAGTTGTGTCTCAATGAATGAAGGTCAAACATATAAAAATTATCTGCGCACTCCTTCCTCACTCTTTCCTTTTCTCTCTCCCTCCCCCCCCATCACACACACACTTACACACACACACACACAGACACACACATACAGACTTTTAGTTATAAAGAATTTAAGAAAAAGAAGACTGGTTGCACAGAAATTTTCAAATTGGAAACTGAAACTTGATTGAGATTGAATATACTTTAAAAGGAACATCAAAATTGGAGAATAACAGATTCTGCTTCTGGCTATATCAGAACAGAAATCAAGTTCTGTGATAGTAAATTGGCATTTTCAGAAGATATATTTTATAGACAGGCGCTAAAATTCACTCCTTAAAAGTCATCCATATAGCAATCACTTTAGTAGTAGTAAAATAAATGCCTGCCCATCCAGGAAACAGGGCATTTCACTCGCATGGAAATTGTAGGTATAAGACGCAGTTAGCAAAACATCTCTTTCTTCAAGTTCCATTGCATGTTGGAGGTGCTTTGGGTAATGAATAGACCTTCTATGCAATAAACAAGAAACGAACTTGATTAACTTTCTCCACTGTCTAGCAGACCAGGGAGAGTTGTTCTAACCATTGCCAGTTTGGGAACAGGTCCATATCATTTAGAATATAAGTATAATGGCTGTGAGATAGTCAGGAATTGAGATTCAGGTGTCAGTTTCCTGCAATTAAAAGTGAGTAAGGAAAGCAGGTGAATGTTAACAAAAACAAAATGAAACAAAAATAAAAATGTAAACTTGGCTCACTTTTATAAGCCAAAGGGGCATGCATGATGGAAGCCATGTTTGTGTCATTCTAGGCCCTGGTTTTAACTCTCTAGTCCTTTCCTTTCTTTATCCAGTGCTCTCCACCTACCTTACAATAAAGTGCTATGCAACTTAGTTGCTTTTTTTCCTTCAAAATTACACTGAATTTTCTAAAATTTATAATTCCAGAACGTCATGATGCTGGAGTATCGCAAAACAAGCAGTGGGTTTCACAGCAAAGCCCACATTTTTAACCAGGCAACCACTACTGGAATAATGATTCCCCATAATTCACCACAGATATTCAAGAATTACTAACATTTTGCCACATTTGATTTATCCAGATATGCATATATACAAATGTGTGTTTGTGTGTATGTGTATGTTTTCTCCTGAGCCATTTGGAATTAAGTCCCAAGAATCATGACTCTTCATCCCTAAAATGTTAGCATGCCTCTTCTAAAATTAAAAACATTTTCCTGCATTATATAAAACCATTATCATCCTAAGAAAATGAACATTTCTGAATACTTTCTAATATATAATCCTTTTTAAAATTTTACCACTGTACCATAAATATCTTTTATATATTTTTCCAAACCAGAATCCAATCAAGTTTTACTCATTGCATTTGGTCGTCATGTATCTTCAGTCTCATTTAATCTACAATATTGTCTTTTTTATGACATTGACATTTAAAGAAATTAGGTCATTTATTTTGTATAATCTTCCACACTTGAATTTATCTGATTGTTTTCTCTTGGTATCATATAAATTGTTTCTCTTGTCTAAACTGAAAGGTGAGTCTTTTTATTGTATTAGATTCAGGTAAAGAATTTCGGCAAGAATAAATCATACGTGATGCTCCATACTTTATATTTTTCTCATATGTCTTTTCTCTCTTTTCCTCTGTCAAAGCTTGTCTAGATTATTGCTGTAGCCCTAGGTATTTTAGTCTAACTAGGAGCCAGATATTGGGGGCAGAGAATGCATTACCTATTACTATCTTTCTTTCTCTTTTTCCTCTGATCTTAGTAGATATGCTTCAGCTAGAACTTTGCTTGCACTGCAGTGCTCAACTCCTACAAATGTCCAGCCTATTTTCTTAAAACTGTCAAAATTGAGTTTAGTGGAGCCATTTTAAAATGGAGTCAGAGCTGCCCTTCCAGAGAAACTGCCTTGCTGTCTTGAACCTTGGACTGGCCAGACCTTTGGACTGGGCCAAAATGGCAACTGTTTTACAAGTAATTGTTTGAAAAGTCAGCAGGAAAATGGACATCCTAATCACAAAGACTAAGGATTGTGGACTTTCTGATGATAGAATCAATAGCCAATCAATGTATAAGCAAGAGCAGCTTAGCTTAACACCAATAGACATTTTTTTTTTCTCTCTGTAAAGGTATCATGAATGGACTGCCAGAGAACCAAGGACCGCCCAAGAACCAAGGACCGCCGGATGTGGAACCAGAGCTCCGGGATCGAATTAAAAGGGTCTTGGACATTCTCCTTGCTCTTTTTGACCCAGAGAAACCTGACTTTATGGACATTATAGTGCTTGCTTTGCTAGGGCGCATATTAGAGCAAAGAGGAAGTAACACCTAGCTGACGGCAGAAGAAGACTTCATAGAAAAACCACAGAAGGAAACTTCGCAGAAAAAGACTTCACACTGCTGCTTGGACCCCTCCCCTACTCCTTCCTCCCCCTCCCTCCCCAAAAGCTTCTGTACTCAATAAAATCCCAAGCGTATGGAAGCTCGAGGAGGCAGACCGCTGGAGTTGACCTCCAGTGATGCAGCCGCTCCTCGGTCCTCCAGCTCTGCGGTCCTCCAGCTGCCCGCAGAAGCAGAGCCCTGGAGTCGACCTCGAGTGATGCAATTGCTCCTCGATCCTCCAGCTCCTGGCGAAGCAGACTCCCGGAGTTGACCCTGAGTGACGCAGCTGCTCCTCGGTTCTCTGCTCCTCGGTCCTATAGCTCTGCCTTCCCCTGCTGAAGCCACTGACTGGGTTGCACCACACAACCTGAGTCCAGACTCTCGTTTCAAACTCTTTCTGAATCTCCACTAGTAAGCTCCCCCCACTAGTAGATCCCTTTGTGGCCCACGAGGCGCCGATAGAGTCCCTGCCTCTGCCCCGGGTACCCGAGGCTGCCCGAGGTGCCCAGAGGAGGGAACCTATCATCTTTCCTCTTTCAACTCATGTAATTATCTCCTTCCTTTTCTCATAAAAACCCCTTGCTTTTACTCTGTAATTGGCACACTACTTGGGTTTCTACCTGAATCTGTGCTCCTGGAATTGTAGTTCTTTGGTCCTGAATAAACACTTTGCCTCTTAAATTGGTTTCTGTTTTTGTAGGTTGACAAAACTCTCTTAGTGAAGTCACTTCTTGCCGCTCTGCTTTCAAATAGGTCACCTTCAGCCTAAATTTGTCTCTCACACACACACACAAGACCTTATAGAAGGCCACAACTGGAAGATAACACATGACAATATCCTGAATTTTTCCTAACCTTTTCTCTAATAATACAGCTTTAGTGGAACCTGACTTGTATACATTTCGTTTTAGGTTTTATTTTTATTTTTTTCTGTGTGAGGAAGATTAGCCCTGAGCTAACATCTGTGCCAATACTCCTCTATTTTGTATATGAGATGCCGCCACAGCATGGCTTGATAAGCGGTGTGTAAGGTCCATGCCCGGGATTGGAATCTGTGATCCCTGGGGTGCCGAAGCAGAGCGTGCAAACTTAACCACTACACCACTGGGCTGGCCCCTAGTTTTTGCTTTTGTTTGCACTCTATGTTCAACCTATTAGTGTCACTTTGTTTTAGATCTATCTCGTATTCAGAGCATATAATTGATTTTTTTAAAAAAATCATTGTATTTCTCCTTACATCTTGCTGTCCAGGATGTTCCATCAGAGAGTGCTCAAGGCATTTTTAGGTTCCATATGACAGGTGAATTGTGCTTGCAAGAAACAAAGAGAATAACAGTTGGGTAGGTCAACAATAGTGTCTGAAATGGAATTTTAAACCATTTATCTTCATTGTCATATCAAATGTATTTGGTCTCATTTTACTCATTTATTCTAATTTACCTTCATTGTTATTTTTCTCCCACATGTCATCTGTTCCCTGATAAGTTCTTGGTCTGTTTTCTTTCATCTTCTTCAGTGGTTTAGAAAATATTCTCCCCATTTTTAATTCTGCTAGTGATTACTAATCCTTAGCATATACTTCTGTATTTATCAAAGTGTAAAATGAAATTATATTTTTTACTGTGTTCTATGAAATACAAAATTAAGACAATTTTCTTTCCCTTCTTCCCTCTTTCCAGTTTTGTTAACAATCAGAGTTTTAAATCCAGATTATTTTTATAAAATTACTATCACTTCCATTGTCAAGTTTTGTTTTTTGACATTTGAATGGAGTTTTATAATCATATTTACAACAATTATTTGGACATCACTTTATATTTACCTGGACTCATTGCTTATTGCTAGGACTTGATACCAATTTTCCTACATGTATATTTTAATTTGGTTTTATCTCTCAGTAATCCTGAGTATTATTCAAATATTTTTTTCTAAGACAAAGTTGAATGGCATATTATCCAATATTGTGCTTGCCTTCATAATTTGAACAGCAATTTGATTAGATTTAAAGATTTTATTTATTTATTTTTCCCCCCAAAGCCCCAGTAGATAGTTGTGTGTCATAGCTGCACATCCTTCTAGTTGCTGTATGTGGGACGCGGCCTCAGCATGGCCGGAGAAGCAGCGCGCCGGTTGGAACCCGGGATCCGAACCCGGGTCGCCAGCAGTGGAGCGCGCTCACTTAACCACCAAGCCACGGGGCCGGCCCTGATTAGATTTAAAATACTTGGAGCACAACCCTTTTTTCACAAAATTGTATAGAACATTGGTTTTAAATTTTTCTATGTAATTCCCATTAATAAATATACTTAGTACCCTAATATTTAAAATAAATAAATTTGAACTATAATATTTTAAATTCGTTTAGATAACATGGGTTTCTTTTTTAATACTGTGGTATGAAAAAGCTTCTCTCATCCCCAGGAGTGTCTGAAAATTTAACACTCAAAATTCCACATGCCCAGATTCGCAGAATGTTCAGTCATAATTTCACTGCCCTGTGGCCCTTCTTAATATGACAAAAACCTTCTAAATATTTGTTTTTGTCCAAAAGGCCAACCCCTTGTTTCTCACTTAACCCTGCAAGCCAGGTCAAGATGTACCCAAAAGGGTAGCAGACTCCATATGTGTTGTTGTTTTCTCAGGGCCTTGAAGTATGTAGATATCAAACAGCTGTTTTCCTATATTTAGTATTGCAGAGGAAAAGTCTGAGGGCCGTCTGGCATTTGTAAGCAAAGAGATCTTATTTTTAATAGATGTGTATATGGTTTTTAAAAATTTACCTTTATAATTAAATTTTTTACCATGGTGTGTCTTAATGAGGGTATTTTTTATTATTTTGCCTGATGGATTGATCCTTTCCATTAGTTCCATAGGTCTTGTAGTCAGTGCTGTTATAAGGAATATTTTTCTTATATGTGTGTTAATTTATTAAGTTGAAACCCATTTAACTATGCAATACTTCCTTCTTTATATATGTACCCATAAACCACATGTTAAAAAACATGTTATTAACGTCATATAATATTTCAGGTGTTAGGTAACTGAAACAGCTCTTTGATAATCTACATTTTTAGATGGTGGTAATGCATAAAATTCTGACTCCTTAAAAACACGAAAAACATTCTTTATACTTAAAATATGAAATCATCATGCTCCTTCAATTTTAAAAGAAATATCTAAACAGTATAATAAATAATTGCATCAGGATGGTACTTTAGGTATAGATCTCTGATTCTATACTCTTGCAAGGAGAATTTTAACAAGGAACATTTTGTTCATTATGTTAATTCAAAAATATTAATATTACCTTTGTGTTCCTGACTATTTATATGAGTTCCTGAAAATATCTCTCAATAAGAATTCATTGATCTAAAATTTAAAAGTCTTAGACTTTTTGAGTCTTTTGTCACATAGGCAGGGTGAAAAGCAACACTGATCACTTCACCTCAACATGTTTGTAGCAGACAAATACCTAAATAAATCAGTCATTCCTCATCATTAAGAAAATGAAAAGGCAAGCTACAGACTGGGAAAAAATAGTTACCATACATATATCTAATAAAGATTGTTATCCAGAATATATAAACTACATCTACAACTGAATAATAAAAAAGGTAAACAACTCAATTAAAAACCACACAAAAATCTGTGCGTTCCTCACAAAGAAGATATGTGAATGGCCAACAAGAACATGAAACAATACTCAACATCACTAGTCAACAGGGGATGCCAAGCAAAACCATAAAATACACCACTACATTCACTAGACAGGCTGAAATTAACAAGAGTGATGATAGCAAGTATTGGTGAGAATATAAAACAATTTGGAATTCTCATGATTGCTGGTGGGATTGCAAAATGGTACATCTACTTTGGAAACCATTGGGCAGCTTCTTACAACGTTAAACATACACTTACCATATGACTCACCAATTCCACTCCTAGGCACGTACCCAAGAGAAATAAAAACACATCTACACAAAAACCTGCACATGAGTGTATATAGCAGCATTATTCACAATAGCCAAAATCTGGAAACATCCCAAATGTCCTTCACCTGGTGAATGGATAAACAAATTGTAGTCCATCCATACAATGGAATACTCAGCAATAAAAAAGAAATGAACTATTAAGTCACAAACAACACGGATAACTCTCAAAGGCATTATGGTAAACAAAGCAAACCAGACACAAATAGCCCATAGTATATGATTTCATTTACATGACATTCTGGGAAAGTTAAATCTAGTCTATGGTGACAAAAAGCAGATCGGTAAATCTTGAGCACTGTGGGGGAGGAATAATTGATTTCAAAAGGGCAGGATAAAACTTTTTGGGGTCATGGAAATATTTTTTTTCTTTTTAAAAATTATTTTATTGAGGACATATTGGCTTATAAGATTGTGTAAATTTCATGTGTACATTATTATATATCTGTTTCTGTATAGACTATGTCATGTTCACTACCAATAGTCTAGTTTTTATCCATTACCATACATATGTGCCCCTTTCGCCTCCCCACCTCCTTCCTCACTGGTAACCACTAATCTGTTCTGTTTCTCCATGTGTTTATTAATCTTCCACATATGAATGAAATCATTTGGCGATTGTTTTTCTCTGTCTGGCTTATTTTGCGTAGCATAATACCCTCAAGTTCCATCTACATTTTCACAAATAGCATGATTTTGTCTTTTATTATGGCCGAGTAGTATTCCATTGTATATATATATACACTACACCTTTATCCATTCATCAGTTGAAGGACACTTGGTTTGCTTCCACATCTTGGCTGTTGTGAATAATGCTGCGATGAAGATAGGGATGCATAAATCTCTTTGAATTGTTGATTTCATATTCTTTGGATAAATACCCAGTAGTGGGATAGCTGGATCTTATGGTATTTCTATTTTTAATTTTTGGAGGAATCTCCATACAGTTTTCCATAGTGGCTGCACCAGTTTGCATTCCCACCAGCAGTGTATGAGAGTTCTCTTTTCTCCACATCCTCTCCAACATTTGTTATCTTCTGTCCTAGTAATTATAGCCATTATGACAGATGTAAGGTGATATCTCATTGTAGTTTTGATTTGCATTTCCCTAATAATTAGTGATGTTGAACATCTTTTCATGTGCCTGTTGGTCATCTGTATATTTTCTTTGGAGAAATGTCTGTTCATATCCTCTGCCCATTTTTTCATCAGATTGTTCATTTTTTTGTTGTTGACTTGTATGAGTTCTTTATATATTTTAGAAATTAACCCCTTGTCAGATATATGATTTGCAAATATTTTCTCCAAGTTCGTGGGTTGTCTTTTTGTTTTGCTTATGGTTTCCTTTGCCTTGCGGAAGCTTTTTAGTCTGATGTAGTCCCATTTGTTTACTTTTTCTTTTGTTTCCCTTGCTTGAGTAGACATGGTATTCAAAAAGATACTGCTAAGACCAATGTCAAAGAGTGTACTGCCTATATTTTCTTCTAGGAGTTTTATGGTTTCAGGTCTTACATTCAAGTCTTTAATCCATTTGGAGTTCATTTTTGTGGATGGTGTAAAGTAAGGGTCTACTTTCATTCTTTAGCATCTGGCTATCCAGTTTTCCCAGCATCATTTATTGAAGAGACTTTCCTTTCTTCATTGTATGTTCCTGGCTCCTTTGTCAAAGATTAGCTGTCCATAGATGCGTGGTTTTATTTCTGGGCTATCAAGTCTGTTCCTATTTATCTGTTTGTGTGTCTGTTTTTCTGCCAGTACCATGCTGTTTTTATTACTATAGCTTTGTAATATATTTTGAAGTCAGGGATTTTAATACCTCCAGTCTTGTTCTTTTTGCTCAGGATTGCTTTGGCCATTCGGGGTCTTTTGTTGTTCCATATAAATTTTAGGATTCTTTGTTCTATTTCCATGAAGAATGTCAGTGGGATTCTGACTGGGATTGCATTGATTCTGTAGATTGCTTTAGGTAATATAGACATTTTAACTATGTTTATTCTTTCAATCCACGAGCATGGAATATCTTTCCATTTCTGTATATCTTCTTCAATTTCTTTCAATAATGTCTTGTAGTTTTCAGTGTATAGGTCATTCATCTCCTTGGTTAAATTTATTCCTTAGTATTTTATTCTTTTTGTTGAGAGTGTAAATAGGATGTTATTCTTCTCTTTTTGCTAGTTCGGTATTAGTGTATAGAAATGCAAGTAATTTTTCTGTGTTGACTTTGTACCCTGCAACTCTGCTGTAATTGTTGGTTATTTCTAATAGTATTCTGGTGGATTCTTTAGCATTTCTATATATAGAATCATGTCATCTGAAAACAGTGAGAGTTTTACTTCTTCCTTTCCAATTTGGATTCCTTTATTTCTTTTTCTTGCCTAATTGCTCAGGCCAACACCTCCAGTACTAAGTTGAATAAGGTGGTGAGAGTGGGCATCCTTGTCTTGTTCCTGTTCTCAGAGGGATGGCTTTCAGTTTCTCACTGTTAAGTATGATGTTGGCTGTGGGTTTGTCGTATACAGCCTTTATTATATTGAGGTACTTTCCTTCTATACCCCTTTTATTCAGAGTTTTTATCATAAATGTATGCTGGATCTTGTGCTTTGTCTGCCTCTATTGAGATGATCATGGGATTTTTATTCCTCATTTTGTTAATGTGGTGTATCATGTTGGTTGATTTGCAGATGTTGAACCATCTCTGCATCCCTGGAACATATCCCACTTGATCATGGCGTATAACCCTTTTAATGTATTGTTATATTCAATTTTCTAATATTTTGTTGAAGATTTTTATATCTATGTTTATCAGCGATATTGGCCTGTAATTTTCCTTTTTTTTGTTGTCCTTGTCTGGTTTTGGTATCAGGGTAATGTTGGCCTCATAAAATGTGTTAGGAAGTCCCATCTTCTTCAATATTTTGGAACAGTTTGAGAAGGATAGGTATTAAATTTTCTTTGAATGTTTGGTAGAATTCACCAGCCATCTGGTCCTGAACTTCTGTTTTTGGGGAGGTTTTTGATTACTGTTTCAATCTCTGTACTTGTTATTGGTCTATTAAGATTCTCTATTTCTTCTTGACTCGGTTTTGGGAGGTTGTATGAGTCTAAGAACTTATCCGTTTCTTCTAGGTTATCCAATTTCTTGGCATATAGCTTTTCATAGTATTCTCTTATAAGCCTGTGTATTTCTGTGGTATCTGTTGTAATTTCTCCACTTTAATTTCTGATTTTATTTATTTGAATCTTCTCTCTTTTTTTCTTAGTGAGTCTGGCTGAGGGTTTGTCAATTTTGTTTACCGTCTCAAAGAACCAGCTCTTAGTTTCATTGATCCTTTCTATTGATTTTTAAGTCTCTATGTCATTTATTTCTGCTCTGATTTGTATTATTTCTCTTCTTCTACTGAGTCTGGGCTTTGTTCTTCTTTTTCTAGTTCTTTTAAGTATAGTTTAAGACTACTTATTTAAGGTTTTTCTTGTTTATTGAGGTAAGCCTGTATTGCTATAAATTTCACTCTTAGTACTGATTTTGTCACATCCCATAAGAGTTGGTGTGTTGTTGTATTTTTATTTTCATTTGTCTCCAGCTATCTCTTGATTTCTCCTTTGATTTCTTCATAGATTAAATGGTTGTTCAGTAGCATTTTGTTTATTCTCCACATATTTGTGACTTTCCTGGCTTTTCTCTCGTAGTTGATTTCTAGTTTCATAGCACTGTGATCAGAAAAAATGCTTGATATGATTTCTGTCTTAAATTTATTGAGGCTTGCTTTGTTTTGCAACATATAGTCTATCTTTGAGAATGTACCATGTGCACTATAGAAGAATGTGTATTCTGATGTTTTTAGATGGAATATTCTATGTTTATCTATTAAGTCCATCTGGTCTAGTGTTTCACTTAAGGCCACTGTTTCCTTGCTGACTTTCTGTATGGGTGATTTATCCATTGACGTAAGTGCGGTGTTGAGGTCCCCTGCTATTATTATGTTGCTGTCAATTTCTCCAGTTAGGTCTGTTAATAGTCACTTTATATACTTTGGTGCTCCTGGTTTAGGTGCATGTATATTCATAAGTGTTATGTCTTATTGTTGGAATTTCCCTTTTACCACTATATAATGCCCAACTTTGTCTCTCATTATCTTTTTTATCTTGAAGTTTGCTTTGTCTGATATAAGTATGGCTACACTCACTTTCTTTTTTTGCCATTTGCTTGGAGTATCATCTTCCATTCCTTCACTCTGATGCTATATTTGTCTCTAGAGCTGAGATATGTTTCCTGGATGCAGCATATTGTTGGGTCTTGTTTTTTAATCCATCCAGCCACTCTGCATCTTTTGATTGGTGAATTCAATCAATTTACATTTTGAGTGGTTATTGATATATGAGAGATTAATACTGCCATTTTATCTCTTGTTTTCTGGTTGTTCTATATTTACATGGTTTCTCTTCCTTTGTATTTCTGCCTGCCATTTCTGTTTGGTAGTTTTCTGTGATGGTTTTCTCAGTTTTCTCTTTATGATTTGTGACTCTCCTCTGATTTTTTGTTTAGTGGTTACCATGTGGTTTGTATAAAAGATCTCATAGATGAGATAGTCCATTTTCTGATAGTCTCTTATCTCCATTAGCCTAAGCAGGTTTCATCCCTTTCCTCTTCCCCTTCTGTGTTTTTGTTGTCACAAATTATCCTTTTTTGTGTTGTGAGTTTGTGACTAAATTGAAGTGTTTATAGTTATTTTTGATGCTTTCTTTCCCTTTATCTCTTATGTTATAATCAAGTGTTCGCTAACTTATTCTGATAAAGAGCTGCAATTTTCTGATTTTGTCTGTCTATTTATCTCCTTGCTCAAAGCTTTGTAAACGTTTGTCTTTTTGTGTCAGATAGGAGGGCTCCCTTCATCATTTCTTGTAAGACAGGTATAGTGGCAACGAGCTCCCTGAGCTTTTGTTTATTTGGGAAAGCTTTTATTTCTAATATTTGAAGGATAATTTTGCTCGATGGAGTATTCTTGGCTGATAGTTTTTGTCTTTCAGTATTTTGAATATATCCCTCTACTCTCTCCTATCCTGTAAGGTTTTTGCTGAGAAATCCACTGAAAGCCTGATGAGGCTTCCTTTGTTGGTTATTTTATTCTGTCTTGCTGCCCTTAATATTTTTTCTTTGTCATTGACTTTTGAGAGTTTTAATATTATACACCTCGAGGGAGGTCTTTTTGCATTGATGTAATTAGGAGTTCTGTTGGTTTCACGTACTTGTATGTCCAGTTCCTTCCCCATATTTGGGAAGTTCTCAGCTATTATTTCTTTGAACAAGATCTCTGCTCCTTTCTCCTTCTCTTCTCCCTCTGGCATACCTATAATCCTTATGTTATTTTCCCAATTGGGTTGAATATTTCTAGAAGAATTTCTTCATTTTTTAAAAATCTTATTTCTCTCTCCTCTTCCACCTGAAGCATTTCCAGGTTT
Organism: Ceratotherium simum simum; assembly: GCF_057802395.1. Taxonomy (NCBI): domain Eukaryota; kingdom Metazoa; phylum Chordata; class Mammalia; order Perissodactyla; family Rhinocerotidae; genus Ceratotherium; species Ceratotherium simum. Next base: position 9,638,565 of record NC_141940.1, on the reverse strand, counting down.
CTCTCTTCAGGGTCACTATTCACTCCTCCATAAGTCTATTCTACTTTTTATGCTTTTTACATTATTTTTTATCTCATTGATTGTGTTCTTCATATCCAGAATTTCTTTTTTTGGGGGGGGCTTCAGTTTCTTTGATGAAGTATTCCTTCTGTTTATTAATTTTATTCCTGAGCTCATTGAACTGTCTTTCTGAGGTTTCTTGTAACTTTTTGAGGTTCTTTATGATAGCTATTTTGAATTCTCTGTCAGTTAGATTGTAGTCCTCTGTGACCTCAGGTTTGGTTTCTGGAAAGCTGTCATTTTCCTTCTGTTCTGCAGTGTTACTGTAGTTCTTCATGGTGTTAGATAAAGTGGTCCTCTGTCAGCACATTTGTGGTAGTAATCACCTTTTCTTATTTGGGTACAGCTTTGGTTACTTTGGTTCTGGTCAACTGAGTCTTGTCTTGCTCCACTGGCTCTCTAGGTGCTCAGATTCTGCTGCCCCATGCACCACCCATGCTGCTGTTCCTGGGTTTCCTTGGAGTGCTGGTTGCACCACTGCCAGAGTTTCTGGGTTCATGGGTGTCACTGTCATTGACAGAGGCTGGTGGCCCAGGGACTTGTACACAGCTCCCTCTGCTGGTGGAGCTGGTGTTGGGGTTGCCGCCACTGGGGGCTGGGTCACTGGTTCTGCTATGGTTCTTATTGCTTCTGGTTGCAGATTCCACCTAACACCATTGGGTGGGGCAGGGACTTTTTTTCTGTTCCTTCCCCATCTGCTCATAGTTGTGCCAGTCATCTGCTCTACATTCATGTGGGCTGGCCACAGCCACCCAGCAGAGTGCTTTTGTATGGGCTAGGCCACCAAGCTCGGTGAGTGGGTCACACTCACATGGGCAGGGCTGCTTCTCAGGCAGGGTGCCTTAGCACAGGCTGAGCTGCCACCACTTGGTGGGAAGCATTCGTGCAGGTGGGGCTGCCATGGCACAGTGGGCACTTCCATGGGCCAGGCCACTGCCACTCCACAAGCATTAGCACATGGGCCAGGCTGCCCCCCTACTCACAGCTGCGCTAGCCACCATATGAGGATCTTCAACCTGGATTGCTTCCACGGGGGAGGGGGAGGGGCCACTCCTCTAGTTCCACTGCTTCCTGGGGGTCCAGTCCACCCACCTTCAGATGTATAGCTTCATGGATCTCTCAGGAGTCCTGTTGTGCTGTGTGGGGAATCCTCTGTTGGTTAATGGATGTCTGTTTAGTTGTAACTTAGAAGGGAGAGACAAAGGGAACAACTCACTCCACCATGATGCTGACATCACTCTGAAATATTTTATATCTTGATTGTGGTGATGGTTACATGATTATACATGTTTGTCCAAACTCATTAAACTGCACCCTTTTAATGGGTACATTTTATTATATACAAATTACAGTGCAATAAACTTGATATAAAAATTAAAATAAGAAAATGTTAACTTAAAAATAAGAAAGAATGTAAGATTGTAACCATAGTTAGTCTGAGATATATTCTACCAGCAGCAAACAATGAGTCAACAAATCTTCATTTGTGGAAAGAAATGAACAAGCAGACTATATTATAGGGGCTGAATCTGTGATACAGCAGCAGACAAATCTTTCTATTTATACGGCCACCTCAATCTATACATCTAAGTCATACTCTCAAATTGCCCTAACAAGTCACACACACACGCAAGTCAGCATGAGGTCAGTGTCCAACAATCCTTGTCCCTAGTCCAGATCTCTGGCCTCACACACAGTACACATTCATCAAAGAGTCCAGAATTCCTCACTTGCCAATTAACTCGTAAGGAACCTCTGAAGAATCATGAGATCTGCTGTGTATCCTTTGAGATACTAGAAAATAAAGTGTTAGGTAAATGACCAATTTTAGCTTAGGAGGAGTTGCAGATAGATATGTGTTTAACAGCCCAATTAATAAACTTCAGTAGGAGAAAATAGAACTACTGAAATAGCTATATATTTCAATGTTTTTCAACTTTGGTTTCTTTCCCACTTTTACTAAATCCTATTTTGACTCCACATGCTGGGCACTTTTTGTGTAAAATAGAATCTAAAAAAAGTACTTGCTGGATGTTCCAAGAGTCTTCTCACTGCATTTTCTTTTACAGCGCAGCAACAGCACAAATTGGAGGCTGCTTCCTATACAATGGACAAGATTATTTTCATGAAGTTAGTTAGAGTGGTAGTAAACTTTCACCTTTGTTACACTGTGGGGTAGAATCCTAGAGCTATGGAAAAGTTTTTATTCTGTTTCCTTAGAGAGTAATGGGTGAGGTCACAGTTGAAAATGTCCACAGCCTACATCGAAAAAAAGAGTTTGATTCTAACTGCTAGAAAGAGACACCTATGCTTCCTAATTAGCACTTCTACTCCCACTGGGGGTCTGGTCCTTTTGTTCAGTAAGCAGGTGAGTTCCTAAAAGCCACTGATTCATAAGAGAGAGCCCCATTTCATTCTGATTTGCCTGGTTGTTACGAATTTCACTGCCAGAGGCAAGTTTCAAGATCTAGAGGCAAACTTAGGAAAGTCTTTCTGTACACAGGGGATAAGATTTCCCTGTGAATGAGAAACATAAGCAATACACACACAACAACAACAGCCACCACCACCAATATCCCAGTGACCCCTGAAGTTCTGAAACATTCGATCCACATTCTAGGCTTAAAAATTCAGAATCTCACACTTTCCTATGCTGTCTAGGCAACATTTCTTGCCTTATTTGAGGTATTTTAACATTTTCTGTGTTAGAAAAATGTGGCAAAGAACAAGTATACAAGACATATTAGTATTGTGTGGATTTTCACAATGGGAAAGGAGTCTCTGCTTCAAAATTGGATCCATTCTCGACCTTCCCTGAAATAGTGAATTTCCCCAGCTTAAACACTAGCATTTGAACTTCAAAACTTAGATTTGCATGAGCTTTTCAGGAATACATTATGAAACACATTGTATTAGATTCCTATTGCTGCTGTAATAAATTATCACAAACTTAGTGGCTTAAAACACAAATTTATTCTCTTACAGTTCTGTAGGTCAGAGGTCTGAAACGGGTCTCGCTGGGCTAAAATCAACTTGTTGACAGGGCTGCATTCCTTTTGGAGACTCTAGGGAAGAATCCACTTTCTTGCTTTATTCAGCTTCTAGAAGCCATCTACATCGCTTTTCTTATGGCCCCTTCTTCCGTCTTCAAAGATAGAAGTATAGCATCTTCAAATCTCTCTCTTCTGACCTATGCTTGTATCCTTACATCTCCTTCTAAGACCTTCTTGCTTTCCTTTTATGAGGACTTTTGAGTAAATTCAGCCTACCCAAATAATCCAGGATAGTTTCCCCATATCAGGATCCTTAACTTAATCACATCTGCAAAGTCCCTTGTGCCACGTAAGTTAACATAGGTACAGGTTCCTTGGATTAGGATGTGGACATCTTTCTAAGGCCTTTATTCTGCGTATCACACACAGTGGCATGTTATTTTTCTATGTAGTTAGAAAAAACTACATACCAATAAACTAATTCATAACGTTCTCTGTCCTTGTCCATCAAGCTACAATGTAGGAACAATTGATAATATTTGTATATGAACTAGGTTTAGAATAATGCCAATGTCAGAGCATAGAAAGCTGAAAACATTGTTTCGCTGAACTAAACTTGAATAAGCTGAATCTAGTTAGAATTCTGTGACAGAAGCAATACGTATTCTAATTAATAATGTACTTATCTTGTCAAGCTCATGTAAGGTATGTAGCTCCCATTCTGTCTATGTGATATAGAATAATGAATAATATATAGATAATTCTCTTTTACATGTTTTAGTTGCCCAAATAAATTCCCCTACTGAAAGAATGGGCTGTATTATTTATTCTTCAATAGCAGAGAATCTAAATATATCTTTCAGCTATTTGGAGGTCACTCAGGCTTTAAGAAGCTGTTCTGTCATTATTGAGTCATAAAACTTAACAGCCCATGAATGCTGCCTGAGTTCAACACCAGAGGCTAAATAGGATAAAACAATGCATTAATTACAGTCTATTATCATCGGCAGTTGGTTAGGGGAAATGTGGTTATATGAAAACTTCAAAATTTGCTAAAAAATAAAACATTTTCATAACAGTAACAGCAAAAACATTTTTAAAATAAAAAAATTTCTATTCTACCACAATAACAACTTCTCTCTGTTCACTGTTCCTTGCTCTTTTCCTGTCCCCATGTATATACAGACCTTGTTTTGACCTACCTACAATCATAATGTAGATACAAATTTGCATTCAGCTTTTTACACTCTACCTAATATATTTAATTTTTCAGATAACTATGTAATAGTTATAATTTTCATTTTAATGGTTTCAGTACATCCACAGTATGGATGTAACATATGATCTTCTTGATTCTATGATTGCACATTTATATTGGTTCCATTTTTTAATCATTATAAGGACTGCTGTAATTAACATTTTTGTGTATGTTTTTCTTAGAGAATGGGGAGATTATTTTCTTGGGATAATTTTTGAAAAGTGTAATAGTAGTCATATGGAATTTTAAAACAAATAATGGGAAGTTTTGCTTCATGTTTGTACATAGAGAAAGTCTCACTTAGAGATAGGGAAAGTATTTTTAAAAGATGCCAATCATATCTTTATACTAACAATCATACCATGTCTGAAATCATTTTCCTGAGGACAGACATAAGAATGAAGAATATGATGAATGAGTACAAAGGTTGTTATACACAGATTATTGTTGATTATGTAAAAAAGGTTATATATATTGAAGAATGTGGCAGGATAACAGGAATAGTGAATTTAAAGAGACTGTTGCTACATGCCAGTGGAGCAAATTAGAAAATTATGTACACAACTCATATATATGGTTTATACTAAATTGCATGTTAAATATTTAATTTAATAATATTGCTCCTCTCGTGAGCATTAATTCTTAAAGAATAGGGCATCGAAGTTCTATTATGTTGTATAAGCTACGAAATTTGAGAGGTAGTAGATACATGTTAGAACTTTCAGAGTACATGTATTTTACTGTCAGTAATAGAGTGTAAAGCAAGAAGTAGATTTGGTTTTATCAGATGATGGAATGAAGGTAATTTCTAATACATTCTTCATGCAGCTTGTCATTTTACTCTTAATTTAAATGTACAAGAAGGAAAGACATTTTGTTAAAACTGGCAGTAAAATACTTAACAAAAGTGAGCCATGTGTTAAAAGTTCCAAGAGGTGGGGGGAACACTACAATAAGCTGAGATATTTTCCAGCTTTAATTTCTTTTCATTATGTAGCTATACAGTGTTTACCAAAGAATTCACAATTATACGTAATCTGACATTTAAGTAGGAAATATGACCAATATATACCAAGCATTAAAAGGTGTATGTGCCTGTTCAATAATGTGAGAGAAGTCAGAAATCACACTAATGAGAAAGGTGGTTGGCTACTCTTAAAGAGAATATCTTTCAGTGGAATTGTTGTGCCTGACCACAATGAGTTGATCCACCAGAGAATTCCTGATGAAGCAAGCTTTGCTTAATATAAGAAAATACTGATACGTTCAAAATTTAAAATGTACTGGCTGAAGATCCCATTACATAGCATTGAGAATAAAAGTGGCAAAATCAAATCTCTGCTATGAGCTATTGAAATGATAATAATGATCAATTTCCTGTAAGGAGAATCTTTAGGATATGAGGAGCCACTACTAATTTGTAAAGAATAGAGAACTTCTATCAAGTGGCATGATCAGTCTCAGTGAACAATGCCAAGCTTTGCTTGAGAAACTAATTTGTTGTTCAAGTAACTTCATTTCTACATGACTTGTCATTTTATTCATATTTTAAACATATAACTTCATTCATTCATTTTCTCATTCATTGACTCTCTTATTTATTCATTCAGAGTATTAAGTGCCAGATACTGTTGTAGGGGAGGAAAAAATTACCTCTACCCTTCTAGGTTCTTTGGCTGCCCAATAATTAAATTGACATAAGATAGATTAACAAGAAAAAACAAATTTAATTACATATGTGCAAGGGCCCCATAAGAATCTGAGGCCCAAAGACATTCAGGCAATTGAGGCTTATATGCCATTGTGAGCTAAGGAGAAGGGGGTAGGAGTCTGGGACTTCAAAAGGGAGCAAAACAATTAACAGGAAGATGAGAAGAGCAAATGTTTTGTAAACAAATGTTTTCCCTGCCATGCAGGGACAAAGGGACACAGAGGACTTTGATCCAACAGGCCTTTCTAAGTTTCCGCCGTGTCTACCATACCTCGCTCATATTCTTTGTAGTTCTCTCTGGATATAGCTCTCTTCCTGGAATAGGCCCTCTATCTAAATTCTTTTAGGCTGTTAAGGGGGAAGTAAAAAGAAAAACTTGCTGAGTCTTCTGTTTTTTAAAAATAATCAGCCTAAAATAATCCTCATGCAAAGGACACATTTTGGAGTGGCAAATTTTGCTCCCCTACACTGTGGATATGTCAGTGAGCAGGAAAAACACAAAATCCATGCTGTATGGAGCTTACATTCTAATAGATATCTTTATATGGCACATATTTTTTCCCAGCACAAAACATCAAAAAGGCGCATTATTATTGGTAAAATGGGAGAAAACAACATAGTGTTGTAACCGTCAAATGGAGTTGCAGGGATTTATTCTAGAATTACACGGAAGAGTATAACAAGCAGCAATATTTTTCAATGAATACTGGATGATAAAGAGAGAATGCAGGCTCACAGAAGGTTTTTTTTTTTTTTGTGAGGAAGATCGGCCCTGAGCTAACATCTGCCAATTCTCCTCTTTTTGCTGAGGAAGACTGGCCCTGAGCTAACATCCGTGCCCATCTTCCTCCACTTTATATGGGATGTTTCCACAGCATGGCTTGCCAAGCGGTGCGTCAGTGCGCGCCCGGGATCCGAACTGGCGAACCCCAGGCCACTGCAGTGGAGTGGGTGCACTTAACCGCTTGTACCACAGGACTGGCCCCAGAAGTTTGTTTTTTTAGATGTCTGAAAGAGGTTTGATATACAACACACCTTTCTGTTTTGGGTGGGCTCAACCTGAAGAAAAATGTTTTGCATGCCTCTCTTTTCCACCAGGTCCTTTTCAATCTGTGGTCCCTCATAACAATAGTACTGGTTGCCACCAGAGAAAGGCGGTAGCCAATAGGTAGTTTTACTCACGTCTGTTTTATTTTCATATCCCTTAAAACCCCAAGCTACCCCTGGCTATGTTGCTTAAAGGAAGAATGGAGAATGAATGCAAGGCTACACTACCAACTGTATCTGGTATTGGGTTTCCTCTGAAAAAGAGAAATTTGGATAATCCTGGGATCTCAGAAATGTACAATTGACCTCCAACTAGCTGAGCAGTTGATATCAGTGGGAAAACTCCCCTCAGAGACTGAAACCTGTAGCCAGCCTAAATGAAGGGCATGCAGTGACTAACCCACCTTGGCAGAAAGCAACAAATGCTTTGCATATAGGCTACAAAGGAAGCCAATCACTTTTCATATATTTTAAAAGCATTTTCTTACAGCCAGTACAATCCAAATAGTTTAAATATCCTCACCTGCACCTGCTTCAAAGAGTAAATGCAACACTAGCCATCGTTGCATCATCTTTAAAGAAATGCTTTGTAATAATTAAGCTCATTACATTTGAATATTTAATTTCTGCCAATACACAACTAAATAATTATTTAAAATATTGTAGTCAAGTCTACTAAGACTATTAAAAACTACCAAACTATCACCCAGAAAATATTACAAAGTTTCCAGTCAGGAGCATAACAGCCTTTAGAGGTTTTCCAGTATCCCCTTGGACACCTTCCCCATAGGGTAGAAAATAATCACATAGCTTATCAACAGCCAAGTCAAATTCCATGTGCCTTTTGCTTCTTGAAGTTGAAAATTCATCTATCAACACGGTCCTTTCCTACCTACATAGATAATCATTGGAAATATTATGTATTGGAAGAATTCTAATCATTTATAAGATGAGCCTTTGAATTTTAGCCCTTAAACTTGTAAGTTATTTATTGTTTATTTGTTTGTGTTTCTCACAAATAAATGCAAATCCTAAATTACCTCTGTTTGGCAGAGGAAGTGATGTCTGTTGTTCTTGGCCTAGATGTCCAATGCAGGCTGCTGTGGAAACATTTTTCTAGATCTCTTTAACCAATGAATAATGGCTGATATATTGGCTATACTTCCTTTAAATGATATGTGGCCCATATCATCCTTATTTGCCCCTGGAGACTTTAAACCAATTAGTACATACCTTCTTTTCAGATATGTTTGTCATCTGAAAACAGACATCATAGATTTCCTGAAAGATTCAAAATTTTTGATTCAATATAGCTCATAAACTGTGGCAGATATAAACATTTTGGTTTACATATCTGCATGTTATTTATTTATTTATTTATCTTCTCCCCAAAGCCCCAGTAGATAGCTGTATGTCATAGCTGCACATCCTTCTAGTTGCTGTATGTGGGACTCGGCCTCAGCATGGCCGGAGAAGCGGTGCGTCGGTGCGTGCTCGGGATCCGAACCTGGGCCGCCAGCAGCGGAGTGCGTGCACTTAACCACTAAGCCATGGGGCCGGCCCTCTGCATGTTATTTAAAGCAGCATACATTTGTTTCCTCTGCTGAAACTTCTTGATTCCTTCATTGCAATGAACTGGAGTAGGTTTTTTCCTCCTATAAAATTCCAAAACACGACATGAGCAATGTTAGCTATTTATAAATCAACCAGCTTCAACCTCTCCATTTTTCACCATTACCTATTTCCACAGAGTCTGTTCCCGCCCTTGGAAATTCTGAACACTTGCAAGTCCTTGATGTGGTAGAGGTTTTTCTTTGGCCAGCCTTTAGGAGAGTACTTGTACTACCTTCTGCACTAGAATAAAATCCATGCAATGTCAGCACAAACGCCTTCTCCAAAAGCACTATCCTAGTCTTAAAGGAACACCCACACTGACATTTTAATGCACGATTTAAGAGGAAACTAAGAAAATTATGCAGTTTTGGCTCTACTATAAATGATAAATAATACAATTTAAAAATAAATATATAAATGAAGATGACGGTGTATTAACAAAATTTTTTTCTTGCTAAACCCAACAGGGAAAATACAGTTTGGGGTCATGGCACCATTATTAGGACCTGGGGTCTACTTAGTCTGTGGTTAATTTCTCTAATTGCCAGCAGGAGACTTCTACTTGAATATATCTCCTCTCAATTCAGATCAAGTGTGTCCAAATGTCTACTCTTCATCATTCCAGGAAATCTGTTCTCTTTTACCACCTTCCTGTGTCAATCAGTGTCATCTTCAATCTTTCATTAGTCCCAGTACCAAACCTTAGAGCTCTCTCTGAATCTCTTTTCACTGTCATCCTCTGCAACCCTTTGATCTTTTGGAAATCTTTCCAATGCATGCCTTTTATATCTGTTCACTGCTACCACCCTGGTCTGAACCCTTGTCTCCTCACACTTGGACAATTAAAACAGATGCTTCTTGGCTTTAGAAACACTCAAGTTCATTTTGCTCCAATTCATCTTAGACTTTGCTGCCAGAACAACTTGCCTAAAACATAAATCTCACTAAAACACGTTTCAATTCAAAACATCCAGGGATTCTTCAATGACCTATTTGATGTACCTCAAATACCATGGCATCTGAAATTAGTTCAGGCTCCTTAGACTGGTATTCAAGGTTTTGCACATTCTGGCTTGACCTTACTTATGTACTCTCATCCTGCTATCCCACTACAGAGACTCAGTTTTCCAATTAAGATAACTCTTCCCTGTCCATCAACACCATAATCATTCCCAACTACAAACTTTTCTTCATGCTCTATCTGGATGTGTCTCTACTGGGCAGTGCTCCTTAAAGTGTCATCCAAAGGTCACCTATATCAGAATCATCTGAGATGCTTGTAAATCATGCAGATTCTTGAGCCCACAACTCAGACCTACTGCAGTTGGAGACTTAGAATCTGTATGCTTACAGGCCTCCCAGGTGATTCTGGTATAGGCTAAATTGTGAGCTCCTTCATGTCAGGGACATGTGGAATTCCACTCTTAGTCTCCTCTGTCTGTGGCATGGTGCCTGGCACACATTAGGAGGTGAATATTTAAAAAAAAAAAAGAGTAAAGTTTATTTGGGTACAGAATATCTTAAATAGGAGAATCTCTTCAAATTCCAGATTTAAGCTATGAGGATGAAATTGTCTCTCCTTCCTTTGGTCTCCAATGGTGCCCTAGCTTTTGGCTAAGGTCAGGTATATCCCCTTGAGTCTAGTTTCCATCTGCCCAACTTGGAAAACTTCATAGCAGGCACCAGATGGACTCAAATGTAGGCAGGGTATCTGCCCAGCAAGCATGGAGGGTATAACTCCTCTTACAAGCTCTTTCAAGTCATTATTAAGAAAGAAGTTAGGAAGTGAAAGACAAGGGCAGGCTAAAAACTAAATAAATATGTTCTTCTGACTGACAACAAAATGAAGCCCAGGAAGTTATCAAATTCATAGCCAGAGATAATGGAAAACTTGATAGACTGGTGAAGAAGCATGGCATATAGAGTTTCTGATCAGAAAGAATAAACAACTGCCACTGAACAAAAGTCTTCCTCCAACAGCTGCTCACTCAGCAATGGAAATGCTCTGCTTAATTTCAAAACCTGGATGAAGCACCGCAGAGGGTGAAAATGAGAATAAAGACAGGAAATAATATATCCGTAAGGAGATTCCCTCAAGAGAAAAGAGGGAAGGTAAAGATGCTTTTTGAAAGAGTCACTAGTTTTTTAAAAAGTAAGATACGCACATGATAAAAATAAATCAAATCAGGGCCAGCCCTGTGGCTGAGCGGTTAAGTGTGCACGCTCCACTACTGGCGGCCCAGGTTCACATCCCGGGCGCGCACCGATGCACCGCTTGTCCAGCCATGCTGAGGCCGTGTCCCACATACAGCAACTAGAAGGATATGCAACTATGACATACAACTATCTACTGGGGCTTTGGGGAAAAAAAGGAGGAGGATTGGCAGTAGACGTTAGCTCAGAGCTGGTCTTCCTCAGCAAAAAGAGGAGGATTAGCACGGATGTTAGCTCAGGGCTGATCTTCCTCACAAAAATAAATAAATAAATAAATAAATAAATAAATAAATAAATAAATAAATAAAATCATAGTAAGGTTATGTGGCTGAAGTAATTCTCCCTCCCAAGCTCTTTTCTTTTTGTATGAAGGTTAAGATTCTTAAATAATTGGTTCTTATACATTTATTACATACTTTGACCCTTTCTATGGAGGGGAGTAAAAATAATTTTCCCTCTACCCTTTTAGGTTCTTGGCTGAGACACTCCTGTAATAAAAGATAGGTTAATAGGATAAAAACAAACAGAAGTTTAATAACCTGTACACCTCCTGTATACATGGGAGAGACCCAGGAAAACTAACTCCCCAAAATGGCCCAAGCCACGACCTTAAATACCATCTCCAGCTAAAGTCTAAAGAAGATGTTGGGGCAGTGGAGGGAGTCAGTTATGGGAGGTGACCAGGAAAAGCACAGTAAACAGGGTAAGGCTGTTATGCAGATTTAAGCCATTGCTTTCTTCATGGATAAGAATTTCCAGAGATTGAATCATCCTCCTCTTCCTGGTACAGAGAGGGAGACACCCTTACAAATGTATATTTCCCTTGTAAATGTAAATGTCTCTTACAAAAGAGTAACCTCTACTCAGTTTTCAGAGCTTCTCCTGTGTCTGTCTTTTCTTGAAAATAACCAGCCTAAAACAATCCTTATGCCACAGAGGCACATTTTGGGGTCACAATTTCTGCTTCCCTTCAACTACTATTAATAATATATAACATATATTGAGCTCTCATTATGTAGTGGACAAAATATTAATCTAGCCTAATTCTCACAGCAATACCATTTTTTACAGAAAAAAATTGAGATTCAGACACTATCAACTTCCCAAACTTTTTTACCACATAACAAACTTAGAAATTGATAACATTTGTATAGCACATGGTGGTGTTACTGAACCAGGTTCGTTTTGCCCACCGCCCAGAAAGCCAATCTCCGAGACGACGAGATTGCAGAGGGAGAGGGTTTAATCACAAGGCAGCCACGTGAGGAAACGGGAGAATGAGTCTCAAATCCGCTTCCCCGAAAATAGGGACTCAGATATATTTATGGGGTAGGGGGCAAGGTGGTCTGAAATGTGGAGATAGATGATTGGAGGTGAGGAGAGGTGAGGTAATTGACGATCTGCACAAGCGTAGTCAGACTTCATGCCTCTTCATAGGATGCATGTTCACAAAATGGTGGCATTGGCATGACCCGAGGGTGGGGTTTTTAGCCTCTTGACGTCAAAATGTCGCTTATCAGACACCTGCACGGGCCCAGTTGATGGATTGGTGGTCTCAACAGGCCTGAGGTGGGCAAGGGGTTCAAATTCCTGAAAAACAGCTCAGACATCCATTACCATGGTGACCCAGGCTTCAAGGAGGTGTTAGCTATAGGAATCTAGAGGGAGTCAGATAGCATATCGCCTAAATAGCACAGTTAACAATGGGCAGGTAAACAGCTAAAAGCTATAGCCAGTAATTGCAAAAAGGAAAAAAAAAAAAACTTGTCTTAAGTCCCTAGCTACTTAATCATCAATGGCTAACTTTTTGGCAGTTTTAGTGGTAACCAAATAAGACTGCTCATGGTGGAGGCCACAGGCTCAGAGGCTCTGGCTGCCCAAAGACTGAGGGGAGCAACATATTTGCCCTCCAGTAACCCTCTTACAGAGCAACTGTGTGCTCTGGCAGTACTTGAGAAGCTCTGCAACTTTCCCAAAGGACCATGGTTAGTAAATAGTGGGGCATGGATATGAAACCAGGTTTGTCTCACATCAAAACTCTTGACTACGTTATCCTGACTTCCATCCCCAAACCTTTAGTTGCAGGCCTTGTGCTTAGCATTGGGGGACTATTTTAAATGTCCCAAAACAATGGAATAAACTCAAAACATGCAGTCAGCTATCACTTCTTTTTAGTTCTTGAAAATGTAATGCTATGAATAATCATTTATATCTCTCTGTGTCACTAAGCCTTATAACACAGATTTTGATACTTGCCTACCTAACTAATGTACTTCACGCAAGAAGAAATGCCAAAAAATGGAATTTATACAAGCAAGTTCTAACAGCTTTATCAAAGATTTGGAGGTGAGAGTTATTGTCTTGAGTCTTTTAAACATAGTTGGAAATACAACCTGGAAGAAAATTATTTTTCTCTCCATATACCTTTCATGTTCATGACTATAACTTGTTAAATTATCTTATTTCTTAAGGCCAAAATTGTTTGAGTAAGTATTTCCCTATTGGAAATATTTACTTTGCCTTTGGTTTACCCAATAGAACCACTAACCTAGTTCTGAAATAAATAAAAGTGGAACGGTCATTCAGAATATTTGATTTCATTGTTTTTCATTCAGAAAGCAAAAATAGGTACTAAAACACATATGCTCCCAAGTAGTAATTGTTATTTATAGAATTTAATAAATTTTAAAGTGTTATTAGAAAGCTAAAGAGCCACTATTTTGTCTTTATATAGTATGTAATTCTGAGAATACTTAATATTTTTATTTTCAAAACACTTTTTCAACTGTATCTAGCACCCTTCAACAAATGATTCCCGATTTCTCATTAGTGAAAAATCAAATAAAAATGCTCTCCAGGGCCGGACCCGTGGCTTGGCGGTTAAGTGCGCACACTGTGCTGCAGGCGGCCCGGGTTCGGATCCCGGGTGCGCACCGACGCACCGCTCCTCTGGCCATGCTGAGGCCGTGTCCCACATACGGCAACTAGAAGGATGTGCAGCTATGACAGACAACTATCTGCTGGGGCTTTGGGGAAAAAATAAATAAATAAAATCTTTAAAAAAAAAAATGCTCTCCAAATGATTGAATGAAGAACACTGATCATCGTACAAGCTGATAAGCAAACAACACTGTAGGGGATCAGAATTTGCCACCCCACAAACTTTAACTTGATTATTTTTAAGAACCAAAGACTCAGGCAGAAACTTTGACCTTCCCACTAAGAACCAAAAAGAATTTAAGATAGAAGGCCTGTTCCAGGAAGGAGATATCACCATAGATAACTATTGTATAACATGAAGTAGGTGTGGTAGACAGGGAGGAACCTAGCAAGGCCCATTTGATCAAAGTCCTTTCCATGTCCCATTGTCTCTGCAAGGCAGGGTAAACACATGTGTATCAAATATTTACTTTTCCATCTCCGTGTGAATTGTCTTTCTCCCTTTTGAAGTCCCAAACCACTACCCCCAACATCCTCTTTTGTCTTTAGCTGAAGATGATATGTAAGGTGGTGGCTTCGGCCATTTTGGCAAGTTACTCAGTTTTCCTGGGTTTCTCCCATGTATATATGTCATTAAACATGTTTGATTTTCTCCTGTTATTCTGTCTCATGTCAATTTAATTCTTAGACCATCCAGAAGGACCTAGAGGGTAGAGGAATAGTTCTTCATCCCCTACAACACAAATAAATAAAACTCAAAAAGTACAATTTCTTTAATGCAGCAGCTAAAACTCTATATAGAGCAAAAATAAAAAATTCCTTAAGGTAAATGTAGTTAGTAATTTTGTAATCATGTGAGTAAAAATATATATTTCAAATGGTTATAAGAAATGTCTTAATTTACAAAAATTAAGTTAAATATAATACACTGTAAATTTAACGTAATATATAATGTGTATAATGACACAACTATGACATTTACATATATTTTAACATATTGCATAAATTTCAATTTTTCTTAAATTTTTCTCCTCATTCAAAGCCCTCATTAAAAACACACTTTTCCATGTTCCATTCCTCAAGATATCCATAAAGTATACAATATATTTGTAAGATGAAATCAAGCTTCATATGGAACCTACAGAAGAATAAAGTTCTACATCAACTTGCTATATCAAGTCTCTATCAGGGTTTCTCAGCATTGGCACTATTAATATTTAAGGCTAGATGATTCCTTATTGTGGGGCTTGCCCTGTTAGATGTTTAGCAGAATCTGTGGTACTGTAGGGGAGGAAAGAATTTTTCTCTACCTTTCTAGGTCTTTCTGGCTGGTCTATGAATGAAATTGACATGAGACAGATTAACAGGAGAAAAACAACCAAAAGCTTAATAACAGGGGCTGGCCTGGTAGCGTAGTGGTTAAGTTCATGTGCTCTGCTTCACTGGCCTGGGGTTTGCAGGTTTAGAACCCGGGCGTGGACCTACACACAACTCATCAAGCCATACTGTGGTGGCACGCCATATACTAAGTAGGGGAAGATAGGCACAGATGTTAGCTCAGGGACCATCTTCCTCAAGCAAAAGCAAAAAGAGGAAGATTGGCAACAGATGTTAGCTCAGGCCCAATCTTCCACACCAAAAAAAAAAAAAAACCTTAATAACATGTATGCATGGTAGAGACCCAGAAAAACTGAGTAACTCACCAAAATGGCCAAAGTCACCACCTTAAATGCCATCTTCAGCTAAAGACAGAAGAGGATATTGGGGGTAGTGGTTTGAGATGTCAAAGGGGAGAAAGGCAATTCCCATGAACATGGAAAAGCAAATATTTGGTAAACATGTTTTCCCTGCCAGGCAGAGAGAATGAGACATGGAGAAGACTCTGATCTTTAGGCCCTGCTGAGTCTCCCCCACCATACCTATCCCTTATCCTTTGTAGATATCTCTGATGATAGTGCTGTTCCTGTTACAGGCCATTTATCTAAATTCTTTTAGGAGGTTAAGGGGGAGGTAAAAGAAAAACTCCTTGAGTCTTCTGTTTCTTAAAAATAATCAACCTAAAATAATCAGTATCCCAATGAGGCACATTTAGGGGTGGCAAATCCTGTCCCCTTCTGTGTCTACCTGGCATTTACCCACTAGATGCCAGTAGCAACTTTCCCCAGGTTGTGACAACCAAAAATGTCCCCAGACATTGCCAAATGTACCCTAGGGGGCAAAATTGTCTCCAGGTTGAGAAGTCCATATTGATGTTCAAGATGTTGATGCAAATAATCCACAACCAATCTATAAATCAAAATTGGGGTGAGTCTATAGTGAGCCAATCCTGAGGAGCATATAGCCTGGAAGAGTCCTTTCACAAAAGAAGGGAGCACTCCAAAGAAATGAGGGTGTACAGAGTGGTTATATACTGTCAAAGAGCATGCATCACATACGATTGGAATGTCCCTTTTACAATAGTCACGAGATTGCTTTGCTGGCACAGCAATTTGGTGAACACAGCAGGTTGGTGGTCACAAGTGGGTGGTCACGAGGTAAGCGCAGCAGGTCAGCAATTAATCCTTAGTTTAGGGAGAGATGCTTATCCTTAAGGAAATGTAGATGTGGGGGAAGTTACATCCCTATTTTTAGGGGCATCATTCTTGTCTTTGGGACATAGTAAATACTTAAAGCAGATATACGATGCATGCTAAACAGGTCACATCAGGCCCTTTTGGAAACACAGGGTCAGGCCGAATTAGTTTTAACACATATGGCTTCCTCATATACTCCAATATATCCTATTGCTTGTCATTTATTTATCAGAGATAAGACCTGGGCATCATTCTATATCTCTAACTAGTGGAGAAGGAAAATCAACAGTTTCAAATTTTATGCAGACTAACCTTAGAAGACAAAAAATTAGGGTGGAAACTGAGGAAAAATAGAATTTAATGTAAATGGTAATTTTTTTTTCTGACTTGAACTAACTAAGGTAAACAAAAACAGGAACTTTTCAGAACAAAGCAGATTTTTAAAATAATTTTTCTGTGAAGACTTTAAAATACTACTGATCACAACCCATAAGGGCATCTGCAGATAGGCGCTTACATATATCACAGTGACTGTGCCAGTGTATGTGCTGTGCAGTGGGTATCCAGAGGGCAAGGGGACAAGGAGAAAAGCCAGAACTAGGAAATAAGACTGCAAATAAAATATGAGTCAGGACAGCAGTGGGGTAGAAAGTCAGGCAAGCAAACAGAAATCAAGTGTAGGAAATCGTTTGAAAACACAGAAAGTGTCACCACATAGGACATCCCCAGAAACTGTGAGAATGAAGCCAGGTGGGGGGCAAATTATATGCATGGCCTCAACAACAAGATAACGCACCCATACTGACACAGCCTGGGACTGCTTTCTTCATCTCAACTTGTTTACTTCCCCTCTCTGTGAAGAGAGTCATCTCTAGTAAGCCTGGCCTAGAAACCTGCATGTGGTGATCACTGACAACAGCTTTCTGGGTCAGTAGTGTAAGACCAGACTCACTTGTTTGGTAAAGGCGTTTCTGTGACATTGTGTCTAGCAACAAATAGCAAGTTAATAGATTGTGTCTGCTCTGACACAACTGGTTTCCATCTCGCTGAACTGATGGCTGCTGGTTTTCAATAGGGACTGTGGGCACACATTTAGACTGGAAGTGTGATTGATTGTATTTGTATCTGCTTTCTCATTTTCCAAGTGAATTTCAAAAACTTACATAAGAAACCTCAGAACACCTCTTTGATGTGCTAAAAGGCCTTAATGTGTACATTTAAAGAGTGTCAGGAGTCATACTATTTCCATTTATGTATTTCTCATCTGTTTTATTGTCTTTATAGCATTTATTACCATCTTAAATTCATTTTTGCTTGTTTATTGTGTCTCCTACACAGAAATATGAGTTCTATGAATGCTGAGACCTTGCTGTCTTGTTCACTGCTCTGTCACTAGCACCTAGAACAGCACCTGGCATGTAATAGGCATTCAATAAATGTTCGTTGAATGAATACATGAATGAATGAATGGGCAATAAGCAATTGGAGGAAACATTCCTATTCAAGTAACAAGTCTTTTTGAAAATTTCAATCTCAAATTATTGTACCTACCCAGAAATATCATGCTATCTGCAGATATTGTCTGTCAACCTCCTCTGTGTTTTGGAGGTATCAGTGATGGTGTCAACAGAGGCTCTGAAGATTTCTCAGTGAACCACAGATGAGGAAGTCACTCTGATCTCCTTCATCTTGACACCAGCCACTAAAAACTGCATACCAGCCTGAGAACTCAAAGTAGCATTAGTGGTTTGGGTTAAAAGACCCTGGAGCAAAGCAAGTAACGAGGAGTTATGTTTTTACCTGCCCTCCATAGAATTAAATCTTGACCTCCAGCTATATCTAAATAGGAAATAGAAACGTTTGAATTTAGTTATTTCTGTGGAATCCTACTGATGCAAGATACATTGCATGGGATTAACACTTCTTACAGAAGAAATCATTGCACTAACTAGATCCCAGGAGCTAATAGCTGCAACAGTGAACAGAGAATAGTAGGTGGGATACCATACGTGTGACTAGCTCAGTGGATAAATAAACACCAGCAGTTCAGTATCCATCCCCAGTCCAGCCTCTGCACAGTAAATACTGTAGATCTGAGAATCTGTGGTACACCACCCACTTAAAGCCTGGTAAAAGCAAAGTGAATGGGTTGGGTAAGGGAAATATTGCATCGAAAATATTGATATTTTGAAGGAGGAATTCAAATCTGGGCAAAGCAAGCTGTGAAAATTCTGCTTCCTTGAAAGGAAGAGAACTAGCACAGCCTTTGAAATGGCTCCTCATGACTAAGGACCTCACAGGATTAAAAAAATTCAACATTGTTCTTTGAAAATTACGCTATTTGAAGGCACACTATTCTAGTTTGCTCAGTTTTGCTTTTATGCATAGGCTTTACTTTCAATGAATCCATACAATAGTTATGTTTTTTTAATGGAAAAGTATTTTAGGAAAGTTTTTTGAATAGGCAGCATCACCATACAACTTTAGACTATTTCTGAATACAAACAATATACTGTGTTTAGTTTTAAAATATAATGTATAATGGGGGTATGAGAATTCAAGATCTCTTTGGAATTTAAGATGTATTAAGCAAAATCGGAATGGAAGGGCATCGATAAAAAATATGATCATTCTCATTCTTGGAAAGAGCAATGATTTTAATACTTCTGCTAATATACAGACAACAAAGTAAAGAGGAAGACAATTTCAAACAGTAAATCTGCATACAAATGTTAATGTCATTTATTTAGAGCTCACCAGCTACTCTGTTTCTTATAGCAGCATGATGCTCAAGTGGTCTGGGCTTCCTTTCTTGATTAACAAAAATGGATATGGCTACACACGAGTAGGCTTTGAAACAAGTTTCATTATTCTCTACCTTACAATTTCAAGTGTTCTGAGACTCCAATATGGATTCTTCATTAATATCTTAGCAGTTTGGTACCTACCTGTGCATCAGCACATTATTAAAACTGCCAAAAAAGTGACACAATGTCTTAGTCATAAATAGTAAAGTAAAATAAACCTTTTCCAAGGAAAAGGGACAACTTAGGTACTGAAATGTAGTCCTCAAGTGTTTCGGAACAAGTTATGCTTAAACCATTGTTTCCTTCATTTGTAAGTAGTCACCTCTCATTCATATATCATAAGAATGAGCAGTGGCAAAAAGAGAACAGATTGGATTATAAAGCCATGACTCAACAAAGGAACTCACAAACTACCAACTCAGCTATCTATTCTCCATTTCTTTTTCACTCATGTTTAAATGTATTGAGGTCATCAGTTAATTCAAGGGCAGAGAAATGTCAGGTTATTACCACAAGTGTCAAATGCTTGTGGATGTGGAAATCATTATGTTTTGCTATTAGAGTGAGATTTTTTTAAAATTATTTCAGAGGTAGGTGTACAAATTCAAGTGGTCTGAAATAAACCTGATGTGGAAAAAAGACTTCAGAGGAAGGCATGACCATGGCATTTCTCCCAGCTGTCTTTTGGACATTTTTTGCTTGAATTCTCTTCCCTCCTTTCTCAAATTCCTTCAGTAATAATGTAGTAAAGACTGCTAGTGTTACTGAACCAGGCTCGTTTTGCAAGCTGCACCATATGACAACCACCAAGATGACAAGTTTGCAGCAGAGAAAGGGTTTATTCACAAGGCAGCCAAGCGAGGAAATGGGAGAACAAATCTCAAATTTGCCTCCCTGAAAATGGGGATTAGGGACATTTATGGGATAGAAGGACAGGGTGGTCTGAAGTGGGAATAGATGACTGGAGGTAAGGAGAAGTAGGGTAATAGATGATCTGTGCAAGTGTAGTTAAGCTTCATGGCTCTTCACAGTATGGATGTTCACAAAAATGGTGTGTTAGCATGACCTGAGGGTGGAGTTTTTGGACCTCTGACGTCAAAGGGTCACCTATCAGTCATCCACGCACGTTAATAAGTCGGTGGTTTTAGCCAGCCTGAACTGGACAAGGAGTCAACTCTCAGTTTCTGAAAAACTTAAGCACCTGTTACCATGGTGACCTAAGCATCAGAAATGTTATCTATAGAGTGTGTTTTAATAACGCATTATCTAACTACTTTTTCAAACAGACAACTAACTGAGTATAGCAAAACAAGTTGGCCCCCAGTTTCACTAATTGCTAACCCAATATCCATTTTGTTTTCTTCATTAGTAACAGAAGCCCAAACTTGTTTGGTGTGTCAATGTGCTTCACTAAAGGACTGCATATCTGAACCTCTCTTGCAGTGAGAACAAGTGAGAAGACTAAATTTTGGCCAATATAATGTCGGTGAAAGTGTTGTGCGGGACATTCAGGAAGGCCCCTTAAAGATAACTGACTCTATTGCCTAAGCACCCTTCTGCCTTCTAATGCGTGGAACACAGAGGCAATGGCTAGAGCTTCAGCAGCCATCTTAGACCATGTTAAGAAGGTAAGACAAAAAAGGAGAAAAAAATTCAATTCCTGGTGACTTAAGAATTATACTACCAGCCCTGGATATCCTCTCCTGGAATTATTTTGGATGACAGGAAAATAAACTTCCCTATTGCTTAAGCTAGTGGTAATTTGGAAGGTTTGTGTTAGGCAGCTGAATCAAATTCTAATTGATATAAAACACCAGTTAAAATTCCCCAAAGCTAAATCATTGAAGGAGATAGGGAAAAGCAAATGCAAGGGTATTAAAGAAGTGAAGGGTAACAGAATTTGCCACATCAAAATATGCCTCTTTGGCCTAAGGATTATTTTAGGCTGATTATCTTTAAGAAACAGCAGACACAGGAGAAACTCTGAAAACAGAGTAGAAGTTACTCCTTTGTAAGAGACATTTACATTTATAAGGGAAATCTCCATGTGTAAGGGTGTCTCCCTCTCTGTACCACGAAGAGGGGGATGATTCAGTCTCTGGAAATTCTTATCCATGGAGAAGGCAATGGTTTAAATCTGTGTTACGGCCTTACCCTGTTTAATGTGCTTTTCCTGGTCACCTCCCATATCTGACTTCCCACCCCCAGCATCTTTTGTCTTTGGCTGGAGATGGTATTTAAGGTGGTGGCTTGGGCCATGTCAGAGAGTTACTCAGTTTTCTTGGGTCTCTCCCATGTTTACAGGGGGTATCCATGTTATTAAATTTCCGTTTGATTTTCCCCTGTTAATTTGTTTTTTATTACAGGGGGGTGTCAGCCAAGAACCTAAAAGCGTAGAGGGAAAATTATTTTTCCTCCCCCACAGAAGCAAATAAAATATGCATAATTAAGACCCCTATCTGCAAGAGATCTGGCAGATGTCTATAACGACAAGTGTCGATGCAAAATAACCCATAACCATTCTATAGATAAGAGAGATAGGGTGAGATTTACTTGAGCCAAGGTGAAGATTATAACCTGGGAAGGTCTTTTCCAGAAAGGAAAAAAGCATTCCGGAGAAGCATAGTTTTCAGTACAGTCTTATACCTTTTTAGAACAAAGAACATATATTAAACATGCCCAGGATACATATTCCTGAAAGTTTCAAAGAGGTATTCAGTTGCAAATTAGCAGGTCAACGTTACCCTGAAGTCAGAAAGGGACTAATGTGGGTGTTACCAATAGGGTGTTACCAATAGGTGTAGGAGGGGAAGTATGCATTCTTATCCTGACAGAGTGCATTCTTTAATGGTTAAAGCAGATGTACAATGTATGTTCGATAGGCTATAAATCAGGCTTCTTTAGTTCAAGCTGAATCAGTTTTAAATCCAAATAGTTACCTCATATACCTCAATATGTGAAAATCTCTTGTTACAAGTTTCTCTTATTAAATGACTAGAGAGGAAAACAAAATTTGTTTTTGAACAAATGTGTGCAATATCTTCAATCCAAAGTACTAAAAGATGATACCATTTTTTATTTATAGTAGTACTGTGTACTACTTCATCATCAAATAGGAGCATTAAGAGGAAACTAAATTTAATGGAGCTTCTACTATGGGTTAGGAGCTGTAGCGCATACAATAGTGTCCTTGAAAAATTCACGTTCACCCAGAACCTCAAAATGTGACCTTATTTGGAAGTAAGGTCTCTGCAGATGCAATTATTTGAGGATCTCAAGATGAAATCATCCTGGATTTGGGATGGGCTCTAAATCCAATGACTGCTTTATTTACAAGAAGGAGAGCTTTGGATATAGAAAGACACGCAGACACAGATTAGACAGAGATGCAGAGAGAAGGCCATGTGAAGATAGAGGCAGAGATTGGAGTTACGCTGCCACAAACCAACGAATGCCAAGTATTATCAGCAACCGCCGGAAGCTAGACTGGCATGATACAGTTTCTTCCTCAGAGCCTCCAGAAGGAACCAACCCTGCTGACACTTTGATTCCAGACTTTTGGCCTCCTGAACTAATAGAGAATAAGTTTCTTTTATTTTAAGCCACCACATTTGTGGTAATTTGTTACAGCAGCCCTGGGAAACTAATACAGGAACCTAACATACATTTTCTCATTTAATCTACACAACAGCACTGTCAGACAGAAGTCATTGTATGTATTTTATAGATAAAGATGGTGAATCAGAAATAAAAAGTAACTTATTTCATTCCTCTGACATGGATGCAGTGCCTAGTCTGTGCTAGACTCTGCTTATATACTGGGAAGCACAAAGATAAATAACTGCACAAGGAAGCACAAAGTATAAATGATCAAGCCAGAATTTAAACCCAGGTCTGCCTGACTCCAAAGGCATGGTCCCCTCATCCCATTGGTAAGCAATGATCCTACAATTCTCCTCAATCACGTGGTGCTAACGGGATCCCTATGCTGTCTACAAAGTCTTCGTAGGTAGAAATTACACTTCACTGATGGTCCCATCTGTGTCTCAGTCCTTTTTTTCTCACTAAGATCAAGCAGGGCAACGGGCCACATGCTTTACTTTCTGCAAGCAAAATGCTAAGGGTGAAATTTCTCTCTTCAGATAAGGGGCTGAAATAATGGCCTCCCTTTGTTTGAAAGTAAAAATGTTGTTTTTGCGGATGCTTCCCTACTCCACTGCAAGGGCAGTATGTCTGAAGATGATTGTTTGATTTAATGCAGTTTGTTGGTGCCCAATTCTGAAATCATATGGTGCCAAGCTTGACAAGAGCTTTCAGATGCAGGTATCAGCAGTACCTCACTTTGATCTGTTTCCCCAATAGGATAAGGATCGTCCTGCTCCAGGCACAAAGAGGCAAAGGGTAGAGTGAACTGTGGTGGGTATGAGGTCAAACAGAACTAGAATCAAGACCTGACTGTGTTACAGTGATAGTGTTGTAGAATCATAACATAAGAGGATTAGAAAGTCAGTCATTTTCACTTCTCTAGTTTACAGATGATGAAATTGAGACCAATAATGGGGAAGAGACTTGGCCAAGGTTATGGAGAAAGGCTAGAAAGCAGAGTGAGAGATAGAAAGCAGGGTTCATTCCTTTAAGGCTGATGGTCTTTCTACAAATCATGCTCTTTCTTTGAGCCTCAAAATTCTTGTCTCTAAATTAAGGCTAAAGATACCAGCTCATCATACCTAATAGGGTTATTGCAATCATCAAATGGGAGAATCTATACGAAAGACCTTGGGCCAAACATTTCCTGTCTCTGGGCCTCAAGTTCAACTACTTTCAGACTAGGAGGTTGCACTAGATGATACCTCAGTTATAGTATTTGCTGTTTCTATGTGTTTTGTAAAGTATAAAGTGGTATACAAATGTATTCTATCTCCATGTTTCCATGGTTCTTGAACTGAACAGTTTATCTCTTCTTGACTCAGTTTTGTTTTTTTAGCAACAGTAAACAAAGTTTTTGAGGTCAGATAGAAACAAAACTGGCATCTCTATCCCAAGGGCATTGCCATATTACACATTCCATTAAATAATATAATGAAATGAACACACACAAAGAAGTTCTGCTAAATGATCAAAAACAAAAGCTCTGCGACAATCAAGAAGTAGTGCTCCTTTCAGTCATGGTTTAGTGCCATTTTCTTACACTTCTAATTTTGGTTGAAAAGATACTTGGCTGGTTCGATTTTAAATTTCAATATTTCTCAGGAAATTCTACTACAAAAATGATTCATTTTCTCTATAAATGATAGTTGATTAAACACTCTACCTGTGAGGGTTTGAACGCACAATAGAGATTCACATAACTGCAATTGTTACCTACCCAAGTGCAAGGTTTTGTTGGTGTGGGGAAGTATGGAGTGAGGAAGATAAGAGGACCTTTTCCAATCAACATGTGTCATATTTATTTTCCATATTAAAAAGGAGGTGAGCTGGGAGTATTTTTGAGGGTTATATTGAGAGGAAACACAGAATTGTAACTTACACCGTTGATGAGGACTTTTAACAGTTTTTAGAAAGGCAATACATTTAGAGGCATGTATACAATGTTCTATTGGCCATATCCTGAGAGGCAGAATCCCGGCATATTTAATATTAACCATTCATCCATCAATCCATCCATCCCTTCAATTGTCCAGCCATTCAACTAGTGATCTTGAGTACCTACCAGGCATCATTCTAGGCTTTGGGGATAAAGTAGTGAACAGACAGACAAAAATTCCTACCCTCATGAAATTTACTTTTTTGGGCGTGAAGAGGAGTAAGACAATAAACAAATAAATAAGAAAAGTATATAATATGTTAACTTGTGAAAGGCTTCGGAAAATAATGAAGTAAGGAAAGGAGATAAGGTGGACTGGTGGTAGGGGTAAGGGTTGCAATGTCTGCAGAGACCTGCAGGTGAGGGAGTTATCCAGGAAGATAGCCAAACAAAGACTACCTGGGCAGAGGGATCAGCAATTTCCAAGGACCTGAGGCAGGCGTCTGCATGGGATATTCAAGAAAGCCAGATGACTGGAGTGAGGTAGGTGAAGAGCAGTAGAGGATGAGATCAGAGAGGTAAGGGAGTGGGGGAGATTTCTTGGGGGCATATAGGGACCTGAATAAATGTTGACTTTTACATTCTCAGAATGAGATGAGAAGCAATCAAAGTTTTTTGAGCAGAGAAGAATATGATTTGATATATGCTTTATAGGATCAATGTGGCTGCTCTGCTGAGAAGAAACTGAAGAGGAACAAGGATGGAAACAAGGAGATCTGTTAGGCTGTCAAGGTCCTCCAGCTGAGAAGTGATGGTGACTCAGATCAGGGGGGTAGGGTAGTAGCAGTGATGGTTAAGAGAAGTGGTCAGAGTATGGCCGTATTTTGAAGACTGAACAAATACAAATGACTTTATTCAGGAATACCATGTAAAACACCAACACTGCAAACATCTCTCACCCTTAAGCTAAAGGAATTGCAAACTTGAGTTCCATCTTATATTCTCCAAGGGGGCAGGAGTAGCAAACCTGATTGCCTGGCTTTTATCCAAAGGAACCCACTCACTCTTAAATCTGACAAAAGGACTTTGGGGAAAAAAATCTATTCTACAACTATTATAATGTATCTACAAGTTTCTGAGAGGAGTTATGCCCCTGATTTTTTTTGTTTTCATTTTATACTATTAATTTGTATTTTTATTGGCTGGATATTGAAATATGTGCCCTGGGATCACACAGGGTAACTGAAAGGAAAATAAGTGCAAGAAGCTTAAAAAATAAAGATTGCAAGAACATAATGCAAATGATAAAACATGTACAGCAACATCAATATGCAGATATAATTTCTAGCTAAAATCAGATGCATTGCCAAAAAGTCACAGGTTTACATGGCATGTGAAAATAAGAGAGTAACAAGTGAAGAGATTTATATCAAATACATTTTCATTCAATTGAGAGGTTGGGTGCTACTTAAATGCAGTTTTGGAAATACTGGAGGATTTAAGAAAGGGACTATCAATAACTTCAAAATCTAAACAGGCAAATAGGGTAAAGATGGATTAACACGGATCAGAAAATAATCGAAAGCTTCTGCTAACCAGGTTTTGCTCTTTGTTCCTTTATGAGGTCTGACCATATTATAACGTGACTGGGTTCAAATTGTATATTTAGCCCCAGCTTGTAATGAAATATAAATAAAAATAGCAGTTGAATCTTCAATATCATTGTTAACATGAATGCCAAATTTATATATACAAATGATTCCTCCCCCAAAATATTTTCATTGATTTTGCCATTCATGGAGACACCTAGCCTAGGAAATAATTGATGGCTGAAATCCCATTCTTCCTCCACTTCTCCCAAGTCCTGACTCTGGTTATAAGAAAGAAGGGCATCTATTTATAATTCTTTCAGGCAGAGAGGTCTTTTTATACTTTACGCAAAGGTATCTTATGTGCTGCCGGTGGCCCCTCACTCCATTCCCTTTGTAAGTAGTCACCTTTTGGAATAGTTATAGATCAGGCTTCTCAAACTTGAGTGAGCATAGAGAGCACTGGGGCAGTTTCTAATAATTCAGATTCCTGGGCCCAGTCACAGACCTCTTAAACTGGTATCTCAGTTCAATGGGGCCCAGAATTTGCACCTTAAACAGTTATCCCAGCAGTTTCTGATGCTGCTGGTCTGCGAACAATAGTTTGAGAAACGCTATTATGATCGTATTTCAGCAGTGAGAAAATATCTCAAATATCTCAAAATACAAATGAGTTCTAATTCTAGTTTTGCTGTTTATTAAATGTATGACCTTGATTCAATTTGTAGAATGAAGATGATAATATGTGGTGTGCCTAATACACAGGGTCATTATAAAATCAGACAATAAAATATATATCAGTGGTTCCTAAATCAGGCTTTGCAGCAGAATCACCTAGCGCTTATTAAAAATAGAACTGCATGGGCGCCACTCCCAACCCACTGTATCAGAATTCTTGAGAATGGGTCTTGGTATTCCTTTTACCTCTCTCCTGTGTTGCAGCCCCTGTCTTCTGGATATTGTGTTTGTTATTTTCTTGTTTTACATCCTTGGTTTTGTGGAACGCATCATTCAGTGCTTCCTGAGAAATAGTGCGGGAGAAGAATTTTTAAAATCTGAACATGACATTATTCAACACTTATAATCAATTCTTTGGCTAAATACGTACTATTATGTAGGAAATTATCTCCCTTCAGAATCTTTAAAGCCTAGTTCTATTGTGTCTTTCTTTTTTTGTATGTGATCTAGGTTTTTTTCCCCCAATATTTCTCTTTTTCAAGGAGCTTTGGTATTTACCCACTAATTTAATATTTCTGGTGTTCTACATTCCTTACTGTCGATCTGAGCTTCCACCAGGCATCATTTCCATTGTCTGAGGAAATCATTTAGAGTTTCTTTTGGTGCAGGTCTGCTGGTGACAGATTCTCTCAGCTTTCATTTATGTAAAAATTTCTTTATTTCACTCTTTTGTGAAGGATATCATCATCTAATATAGAATTCTGGGTTGACTTTTTTTTTAGCTCTTTAAAGATGACCTTCGATTGTCTTATGGTCTCAATTGTTGCTGAAGAGAAGTCAGCTAATTTGTATCTTTGTTTCTCTGTATTTAATGTTTGTTTTTTTCCCATGACTAAAGATTTCTCTGTCTTTGGTATTTAGTAGTTTGACTAGATAAAACTACGGTGCATGCACATGTGTGCATCTGTGTGTTAATTTATACTGCCTGGGGTTCACTGAGATTTTCTAATCTTTAAATCAATTATTTTGATCAAATTTGGGAAAATTTCAGACATTAATTCTTCAAATATTGTGCAACCCATTCTTACTCTTCTCCTTCTGGGACTCCACATAAATGTATGTTAGATTTTAATATTGTGGCACAAGACTCTGAAGATCTATTCATTTTCCTTCAATCTTGTATTTTCTTGGTTCTTCAGATTAGATAGTTACTATTGATTCATATTCAAACTCATTGACTCTTTCTTCTGCCATCACCAATCTGCTGTCAAACACATCCTGTGGATTTTGCAATTAAGTACTGTACTATTCAGCTCTAGTTTTTCCATTTGATCCTTTTCATCGATTTCCATTATCTTTTGTAGAGACTCCCTATTTAAGGCATTTTCCTTCAATTCTGTTGACATATTTTTCCTTTAAAACTTTGAGGATATTTAAAATATCCACTTTAAAGACTGACTGCTAAATCTGGTTCATTTGGGGTTTGGTTTCTATTGATTGCTTTTCTTCGTGAACATGGACTACATTTTCCTGTTTCTTTTTACATCTAGTATTATTTTAAAGAAAATTTGAAGTGTAAAATTAGGGAATTTTTGACAAATATATGTAACTATGTAACCACTATCAAAATCAAGATATAGAACATTTTTATCATCGCAAATATACCTCTATGCTTCTTCCCAGCTGGTCTTCATTCACTCCCCTGTCCTCAGGCAACTGTCTCCAGAATGGATTTCACTTTCTTTGAGTTTTGTATTAATAAAACTAAACAGTATGTTCTCTTTTATGTCTGGCTTCTTTTTTTCAACATAATATTTTTGATATTCGTGCACATTGCTGTGTGTATCCATAGTTCCTTCTTTTTTGTTACTGAGTAGTGTTCTGTTGGATGGATATACTACATTTTGTTTATCTATTCACCTATTGGTAGAAAATTAAGTTATTTCCAGTTTTTGGTTATTATGATAAAAGCATGCTATAAACATTTGTGTACAAGTCTTTGTGTACACAAGAGTTTTGATTCCTCTTGTGCAAATACCTAGAGGTAAAATGGTTGTCATTTTGTAAGTACATATTTAATTTTATAAGAAACTACCAAAATGCTTACCAAAAATGTTGAATGATTTTACCTTCTCATCTGCAATGTATGAGAGTTCTAGATATTCCAGACCCTTGATAGCACTTGGTATTTTCTTCTTTCTCATAGGAACCATTTTAGAATGTTATGGAAGTGATAATGTAGTCTTCATGGTCTGGCTGGATTGGAACTCTAATGTCCCCCAGCACTACTGAACCTTTATTTCTGGTTTTAAACCCATAGAAGCTGCTCTTTGGTAAACCTTGGATAGTCTCATCCTGCATACGTTAACCCAAAACCTCAGCAACTGACTCATGGGGACCCCCTAACAGGCTTCTAGAGCCACCCCTTTGCTCAGCTTTCTCCTCTCTGTTGTCTACTCACCTGGATTCAACTGCTTCAGCTACTTTGAACTCTGATCTCTGCCTCATCAGTCCAGTGCAACTGTCTTGGCCTCCAGGATGCTGCACTGTGGTCTGCAGTGTACTCCACCAGCAGAGGGCTATAGTAGTCATGGGGCTCACCTCATGAATTTTTTCCTCCCTCAGAGATTGTGGTTTGTGTTGCCTGTTGTCAAATGCCTAAAAACTGTTGCCTCTTATAATTTGTCCATTTTTATTATTGTTATGGTAAAGAGCTATTCTCATACTTCTTACTCCATCATAGCCAGAAGTAGCTCTGTGAGCTTTTTTTTATATAATTTTATTTATTTATTTTTCCCCCCCAAAGCCCCAGTAGATAGTTGTATGTCATAGCTGCACATCCTTCTAGTTGCTGTATGTGGGACGCGGCCTCAGCATGGCCGGAGAAGTGGTGCGTCGGTGCGCACCTGGGATCTGAACCTGGGCCGCCAGCAGCGGAGCGCACGCACTTAACCACTAAGCCACAGGGCCGGCCCTCTGTGAGCTTTTCATTTCTCTCTTTATCCTTGGTGTTAAAAAATTTCATGATATCATGAACTTCTTTTCATTCTTCATTGTCCTAGGCCCCTTCAATCTGGAAAATCAGACTCTTCAGATCTGTGAATTTATTTACTTCAGAAATTCCCTTTCTCTTTTCCTTATGCTTTCTTTCTAGAATTCCTGTTATTCAGATGTTAGACATGCTGAAATGATCTTCCAGTGTTTTTCAGAACCTTTTCTACCTCTTGTTTTAATTTCTGGGAGATTTCCTCAATTTTATATTCCAAATTATATATTGATTTTTAAAAAATTTATGCTCTTATATATTTAATTTCTATGATTTATTTATTATTTTTTTAATATTCTATTTTTAGAGAAAACTTATTTTTTATGGATGGTGCATCTTCTCATATATTAAGGGTATTTTTATATATATTAATGGTATTTTTATATATTTTATATATTATATTATATATTAAGGGTATATATTAAGGGTATTTTTACATTAAGTGAATGTTTTATGGTATATCATTTTAATTTCTTAAATGTTTTTTTTGACAATATGCTTACTGTTTTTTTAGTAATTGCTCTAAGGCTCACTATATACATTTTAACTTATCAGAATCAGCTTCAAGTTTATGCTAATTTAATTCTAGTGAAAAATGTCATAACTGTATAGCTTCATTCTCTATATAATTACATTGCTCGATTCTCTTCCCTCCTTTTTGTACTAATATTGTACTATTAATGATAACTATTAATAGATCTATATGTGCTACAAACTTAAGAATACATAATTTTAATGATTACTTTATGTAATTTTATGTAATATGAAGAAGTTGAAAGAAGAAGAGAAAAATATATATTTATAGAGTGCAATATATTAACCTTATTTACCATTTCTGGTTCTCTTCATTTATTCCTGTGGATTTGTGCTCTCATCTGGTCTCAATTCCTTCCTCAAATACAAGTTTGCATCTACCACCTCCTTTGTGTTGTTATTGCCAAATATATTACTTTTATATATGTTATAGGCCCAACAATACACTTATATATATATAATTTTTTTTTCTTTTTGGTGAGGAAGATTGGCCCTGAGCTAACATCTGTTGCCAATCTTCCTTTTTTTTTGCTTGAGGAAGACTGTCACTGAGCTAAGATCTGTACCAATCTTCTTCTATTTTTTGTATGTGGGACACGGCCACAGCATGGCTTGATGAGCAGTGTGTAGGTCCGTGCCCAGGATCTGAACCATGAACCCTGGGCTGCTGAAGCTGAGCCCTCAAACTTAACTACTACACCACCAGGCCGGTCCCTACATATTATTTTATACAACTTTTTAAAATCACTTAACAGAAGGAGAGGAAATATGCATTTATATTGTCTTCTATAATTTATACAATTATCTTCACCAGTGATTTTTGATATTTTGTGTGGTTTTGAATTTCTGTCTGTGTCACTTGCTTTTGGCCTGAAGAACTTCCTTTAGTATTTTTTGTAAGCCAGATCTGCTATCAAGAAATTCTCTCAGTTTTTGTTTACTTGGAAATGTTGTCATTTCCCCCCTCGTTTTTGAAAGATCATTTTTCTGGATATAAGATACTTGGTTGAAAATATCTCTTGGCCTCTGTCTGCTGTGACATGGATCCTATGGAGTAGCAGCAAGCCATCCAGATGTGTTTTGGTTCTCAGAGGCCCTCAGGCATCTAGAATCTGCCAGGTCCCATCAGCACTCTGAGATAGGAGAGACAGAAATCAGTCCTTTGGGAAGCCCCCAGAAAAGCTGGAATGTTGGATTCATGCTCCACTCCTCTCTTTCTCTCCGAAGGAGAGGCTATCAAGCTAAATCAGACTCTGTCAGTTGTCGCACAGGTCCTGTGGAGCAGCAGCACACTGCTCAGCTCTTTATTTATTCTCAGTGGCCTCCAGGCGTCTAGAGTATGCCATGTTTCATCAGCACTCTGAGACAGGTGAGATAGAAGCCAGTCCATCAGGCAGCCCCTCTCAAAAGTCAGAACGTTGGACTGTGGTCCAATCTTCTCCTTTCCTCCAAAGGGAGCATTTGGGAGCTGGGAGTTTCCTCCCAATTGTGTGGCACTGTGCCAGGAGGAGGGGCTATGGAGAGAGGGTGCCGGGAATTTTCCTACTGGCTTTAATGTGACTGGTTTTGTGCTTGTCTCAGGTGCAAGAGCCTCTTAAACGGTTTCTGGATTTCTCACAAAGGGAATTTGTCCATATATTGTTGTTAAATTGGTGTCTCCATGGGAAGGCAGAAGGTCTGGGGTTTTCTATTCTGCCAACTTGCTGTCATCCTACCAGAATCTCCCTGGCTTCTGTGTTGAAAATAGTTGAGGGAAGGAAGAAGCAGTTAGGTCAGTTAGGAGGCTATATAATAATTTAAGGTGAGAGGATGGTGATTTAGACCAACATGGTAGCACTGGAGGGTGAGAAATGGTGGGACTCTAGAATTGCGAAGAAAATATGGCAATGATGACCCAAGGATTTTTGTCCGGAGCAACTGAATGGACAGAAATGTTTCTATTTGAAATGGGGGGAGATTTCAAATGGAACAAATTATTTGAGTGGGGAAGGGAAAGATCAAGAGCTTGTTTTGGAGATGTTAATTTAGAGATGCCTATAATGCAATCAATCGGAGACTTCAAGCAGGCAGGTAGACATGAGTTAAGAGTTCCAGGAAGAGGGACTGCTTGGGTGTCTACTTAAAAAAAAGTCCATTAGAGTGGAAGCATTATGATGGTAAGTATTTTTACCTGTTTGTTTAATTCTGTTTTGTTCACTTCCTAGAACAATCCTTGGCTCATATAAGAACTATAAATATTTATTAAATAGAATTTACATAGTTTCTATAAGGCAGTATATTTTTAAAAAACATGTCTTCATGCACCATGATAAATGAGAAGTTCACAGTGACAAATCTCTATCCTTCAATTGTATATTTGGTTTTTTAGGAGTAAACCACATATTTGAGCCACATATGGTGAAAAGGGCCTAATGATATTGTTTTAGGCTCAATTTGCTAGGAGGTTATAATGTCTGGTGAATAATTTGATCATTGTTTGAAACCTGGCTCTGAAAAACCTCCAGAAATGTCACTCCAAATATGTTAAAGAAGTGACAGCAGCCTTAGTATAGTTACAAGGCCTCAAAGGTTACCAGTTTTAAAAGGCTCATGACACATACGAGTATTAGTAAGATACTTTTGAATGAGACTGCTCATTTAGAAACTATTCATTGTATTGTTTATAATTACGTTGAATACTCTGAACAGAAGAAATAGTGTGAAGATATCTCTGAGAGAGAGATAGAAGAGAAAGAGGCAGGGAGAGAAAGAAAGAAAAAGAGAGCAAGAGAGAGAGAGAGATTGGTATATATATGCTTATATGTGTGTAATTAGTGAATCAATAAATCAGTTACCTCATTCATTAGCTAATTGGTTAGTATTAATCTAATTAGTTATATTAGTTAGTTAGTTAACAATTGAAGTTATTGAACCACTCCAAGGATGGTCTCTTATATTGAAAACACTAAGATCAGAAGCCCACATTGCAGTGCCCCGCTACAATCCTTCAACCTTTCTCATAACAGAACTGTAATAGAAGGTGTGTTAATTAGCACAACAAATTTTAGACATGAGTTTTCATCGATGAAATAAATAACATTCCAGATACATGAATTGCCCGGAAATATTGTATAGGCCTCGCTGCTTTTGCATAAATAGGGTAAAAGAAAAAAGCAGGTCCAGTAGTTTATGTTCTTTGCAGTGGCTTGCTCGGCCGAAGACTCCATCCTATTTTCGTGGGATTCTGTTGCATGATACCCCTAGAAGTGTGGTTGAATTCTACACTAAATTTTGCCACATCTAGCCTGACTGAACCTCTATGTAAGATGCTTGTAGAGTGTCCAAAGGGACAGATAGCTGGGGCTTTATCCAGCTTACAGAACAGGTTGAATGACTATTTGGGGAAGTGACTGCTACAAAATGTACCTGTAGTAAAATGCAGACTAAGTTTTGCTTGCATTGTAACATACCTTTCTGAAGTAAGGTTGTGGGGGAGGAAACCTATGACCCGCATGTGGCAAAAGAACATACTAGCTGTGCAAAACCAATTTGGTTTAGGTCTATTTGCAACTCTATGTTTTCTGTACTTTTTATGGCACTTATTCCCCATTTTATGTTACAAGTTTTTCAAAATTGAATTGCCTTATCTGCACTAGACTGTGAGCTCCTTGGGGGCAGGGAGTGGTTTATTTGCTCATCTTTATGCTCCCTAGACTTAGCCTCAGGCCTTTAACACAACAAGCACTCAGGGAATAGTGCTTGAGCAAAGTGAACTTGGGAGAATACGACCTAAGCTAAGCTGATTTTGACCCCACACCTTAACTCTAAGAAAAGTCAATGCATAACCATGATAGAAAGCTGTCTGTATAATCTGTTCAAGAAAAATAAGCACTTTTTTCTTTAAACGGTCTTTCCTTTTTATTTTTAAGATCTTTGTCACATTAATGAAAAACAAAAAATCACTTTTAAATATTACCGATTTGCATCTAAATAATTAAAGAAGAACCCTGAAGAGGAAGTAAATTAAGATTGGTATTATGTATATTTTAAAGTCTTATGAGGGGCCGGCCTGGTGGCGCAGTGGTTAAGTGCGCTCACTCCACTGCAGTGGCCCGGGGTTCACAGGTTCGGATCCCTAGCGCACGGCGATGCACCGGTTGTCAAGCCATGCTGTGGCGGCGTCCCATATAAAGTAGAGGAAGATGGGCATGGATGTTAGCCTAGGGCCTATCTTTCTCAGCAAAAATGAGGAGGAATGGCATCGGATGTTAGTTCAGGGCTGATCTTCCTCACAAAAACAAAACAAAACAAAACAAAACAAAATAAAATAAAAAAGTCTTATGAGATAATTTATTCCAAACTAGTACATAATTCATAATTTTCAACAGTTTTAAAACTAATCTTCTTCTACATTTTCTATTAGCTTCACCAGACCCAATGTTATTTCTTTCTGAATGTTTAGAACACAAACAAGGCATTTGTTAAACTTTGCCCACTATCTCATATATTCTATCACATCATTCTATATAAACATTTTGTTTGGATGCAAATTTATTTTCTAGAAATGAAAACAAAAAGATAGTTTTCCACTACAAAGTCAAAATAGTCCTTCTAAACAGTAGATCTAAAAGGATATAGGTATAACAGAAAGCTGGGGCACTCTTTTTTTGGTAGTAGAAACCTCAAATTAAGACTACTAGATGAACATATATTTACGAGAGGATTTTTTATTTGCTTTTTCAAATGCAGTTTAGACTAAAATTTTTACTTATATTCCTCCTTAGGAAAGCAAACAAACAGTACTACACAGCACCTTAGTTTTGTTTGAAATTTAAAATCAATATCTCCAGGAACAACAAAAGACCCCGAATAGCTAAAGGAATCCTGAGAAAAAAGAACAAAGCTGGAGGTATCACACTCCCTGATTTCAAAATATACTACAAAGCTATAGTAACCAAAACAGCATGGTACTGGCACAAAAACAGACACACAGATCAATGGAATAGAATCGAAAGCCCAGAAATAAACCCACACATCTATGGACAGCTAATCTTTGACAAAGGAGCCAAGAACATACAATGGGGAAAAGAAAGTCTCTTCAACAAATGGTGTTGGGAAAACTGGATAGCCATATGCAAAAAAATGAAAGTAGATCCTTACCTTACACCATATACAAAAATTAACTCCAAATGGACTAAAGACTTGAACGTAAGACCTGAAACTGTGAAAGTTCTAGGAGAAAACATAGGCAGTACGCTCTTCGACATCGGTCTTAGCAACATCTTTTCAAACACCACATCTGACCAGGCAAGAGAAACAATAGAAAAAATAAACAAATGGGACTACATCAAACTAAAAAGCTTCTGCACAGCAAAGGAAACCATCAACAAAACGAAAAGACAACCTAACAATTGGGAGAAGATATTTGCAAACCATACATCTGATAAGGGCTTAATCTCCAAAATATATAAAGAACTCATGCATCTCACCAACAAAAAAACTACCAACCCAATTAAAAAATTGGCAAAAGACCTGAACAGACATTTCTCCAAAGAAGATATACAGATGGCCAACAGACACATGAAAAGTTGTTCAAAATCACTAACTATCAGGGAAATGCAAATCAAAACTACAATGAGATATCACCTCACGCCCGTCAGAATGGCTATAATTAACAAGACAGGAAACAACATGTGTTGGAGAGGATGTGGAGAGAAGGGAACTCTCATACACTGCTGGTGGGAGTGCAAACTGGTGCAGCCACTATGGAAAACAGTATGGAGATTCCTCAAAAAATCAACGATAGAACTACCATATGATCCAGCTATTCCACTGTTGGGTATTTATCCAAAGAACTTGAAAACACCAATTTGCAAAGGTACATGCACCCCTGTGTTCATTGCAGCGTTATTAACAATAGCCAAGACTTGGAAGCAACCTAAGTGCCCATCAAGGGACGAATGGATAAAGAAGCTGTGGTATATATACACAATGGAATACTACTCAGCCATAAGAAACGAATAAAATCCAGCCATTTGTGACAACATGGATGGACATTGAGCGTATAATGCAAAGTGAAATAAGTCAGAGGGAGAAGGTCAAATACCGTATGATTTCCTTCATTAAGTACTAGAT
The DNA here is from genome assembly GCF_057802395.1 of Ceratotherium simum simum. Lineage (NCBI taxonomy): Eukaryota > Metazoa > Chordata > Mammalia > Perissodactyla > Rhinocerotidae > Ceratotherium > Ceratotherium simum. Next base: position 9,601,863 of record NC_141940.1, on the reverse strand, counting down.
AATAACAACAATAAACAAACACATAGGGACAGAGATTGGATTGGTGGTTACCAGAGGGGAAGGGGGGAGGGAGGAGGGTGAAAGGGATAATTCGGTACATGTGTGTGGTGATGGGTTGTAATTAGTATTTTGGTGGTGAACATGATGTAGTCCATGCAGAAATAGAAGTACAATGATGTACTCCTGAAATTTTTACAATGTTATAAACCAATGTTACTGCAATAAACAAAAAATTAAAAAAAAAAAACCCTAAAAAAAAAAAAAAGAAACCCTTCTAATTACGCAGTCTTAAAACCCATCCCCAGAAAATCAGATTAATATAATGTTCTATGAGCTGGTAAATTCTATGTGCACAGGGCTTCTATCTTACTCACCTTCACATATCCTAAGGCCTAGCACATAGTCAGAATTTAATTATGTGCAATAAATACTGTAATCTACTGCCCCGGAATTGTCAACTCGTAAGGTGAATATATATAAGTAGCTTCAAAGTTCTTGTAATGCTGTCTTTCATTCATCCAATAAAAATGTACCAGACAGTGAAAAAAAAAATAAAAAATAAAAATAAAAAAAAAATAAAATCAATATCTCCAAATTTTACATCCTCTATGGCTTATTTTAAGCAATATTTTCATTTCTTCCAAAGAAAACATCTATAGGTAATGTTTTTCTGCATGTTCATTTTATAATGCATATACAACAAACAAAATTTCACTGGTTTAGCAAAGCCATAATGTGAACCTTATCCATAGGTTTTATTAAGTATATTCTTGCTAACCCAGTGATATAGAACCACCTACACATGAAAACAGGGTCCAGAGCCAGTCTAAAACTTCTATACTACTCAAATATGCCATGAGTTGAGTATAAAAAAGGTCATCTTGGTAATCGTATGTAATCTTTGTAGGATGCTTACTGAGAAGAGACGAACAGCTCCAAAATCAAAAATGACTTTTATGTGGAAAGTTTCAGCAGTATTTTCATATAGCCTAAGCAAAGCATAGCTCAAAAGACACAGTAGAGCTGATAGAGAGAGTCCATAGCTATCCAGAAAAGAATGAACTTGATTAAAGAAATGGAAATAGGATAAATTAGACTAGAAACATTTTATGTTCTTTTTCAAGCATTCATTAATTCATTCAATAATTAGTGTTCACCTTCTCGCAACTATTAGGATGGTCACTCTCAAAAAAAAAAAAAAGAAAATAAGAAGTGTTGATCAGGATGTGGAGAAATTAGAGCCCTTGTGCACTGTTGGCAGGGATGTAAAATTGTGTAGCCACTATGGAAAACAGTATCATTGTTCCTCAAAAAATAGAAAATGTAATTATTAAATAATCCAGCAATTCAATTCTGGGTATATACCCAAAAGAATTGAAAGCAGGGCCTTAAAAAGCTATTTGTACATTCATGTTCATAGCAGCATTATATTCACGGAAGCTAAAGGATGGAAGCAACCAAAGTGTCCATTGATGGATGAATGGATAAACAAAATGTGGTATATGCATACAATGGATATTATTCAGCCTTAAAAAGGAAGGTATCTAAAATAATCAAGAATGCAGAAAATAGAATAGTGGTTGCCAGGGGCTTGGGGTGGAGGAAAGAGAAATGGAGTTTTGCTTTTAAGTTTCAGTTATGGAAAATGAGTAAGTTCTAGAGATCTACTGTAAACATCATGCCTAAATTTAACAATACTGATTTATGCACTTAAAAACTTGTTAAGGGGATAGATCTTATGTTAAATATTACAAAAAAGGAAGGAAATTCTGACACATGGTGCAACATGGATGAACTTTGAGGACGTTATGCTAAGTGAAATAAGCCAGTCATAAAAAGAAATATCATATGATTCTACCCATATGAGATACCTAGAGTGGTCACATTCATAGAGACAAAAAGTAGAATGGTGGCTTCAAGGGCTGAGGGAAGAGCAAATGGGGAGCTGTTTAATAGGTATGGAATTTCAGTTTTGCAAGATGAAAAGAGTTCTGGAGCTCTTTTGCACAATAACGTAAATATACTTAACACTACTGAATTGTATACTTAAAAATAGGTGAGATGGTAAATTTTATGTGTATTTTGCTACAATAAAAAATTAAAAATAATTTTTAAAAATGATTGCTGAGTGCCCATTATGAGCTGAAAGACACATTAAATGTTGAGGGTATTAAAATAAAAAGATGATTCCTTCCCTCAAGAGGTTTAAAGAGTAGACAGGCAAAGAAACAATAATATGTGTGTATGGGTATAGAAAATTCACAAGGGAAAGAACACCTAAATCTATATAGGGTGGTTACTGAGCCTTTGTACAAATAAGTCTGAAGAATAACCAAGCAATACCATAATATTTGAGAATTTTTTCAATACTAGCTGTGTGACCACAAGCAAATTTCTTAACCTCTCTGAGTCTCAATTTACTCATCAGTAAACATGGGAATGACCTACGTCAGAGAGTAATTGTAAGGATTAAATGAAATAATATATGTAAAGTTCCTAACAGTTTCTGGTACACAGTATCACACAGTAAATTGTATCTGTTACTATTAGTGCTTTGTTTCATTATCTTTACTATTATTGCTTTATGCTAGCATCAACTTTTCCTCTTGCATTGTTAAACTTTGCTGCTTTCAACTTTGCTTTGACTCTGATATCTACTCCTCCTTTCCTACCCTACTTCCTCTATCCAGTCTCTCATCATTTCTCCCCTGGGCATTTACAATAGAATCCTCACTATTCTTGTTGTTATCTTCCAAATCACCCTTTAAATTGTAGCTAGAGTTGTTCTGGTTTTGAGTTTCCTGAAGAGCGGTTCAGATCATGTGACTCTCTTCTTTAAGAATCTTTAAAGTTTCCTTTGCTCATAAAATAACATCCAAATCCCTTGGCATGCTGTTCTGAGCTCTCCTAAGTTTATTCATACCTATATTTTCAATTTTCTGTCACTATAGTGTGATGCTCTCCTTTATCTATCCATAACAGACTGCTCTCCATTTCCCAAATATGCAGTACATTTTTACCATTTTGTGCTTTTATACATGGCATTTCCTGTGGCTGAAATGCCATTCTTTACCTTTTCAAATTATTTTCTTCCTTATCCCAGTTCACATATCACCTCCAGAGTTCACTGTGGAGTAGCAATTTGTATATAGTGTTGTCGTTTATTATCCTTAGTATTAACTTCTCTTTGCCCAAAGAATATAATCTAAACTCCTGAACTTGGCCTTCTGAATCACTCATAATCTGCTTCCTTCTAAGTCCATCTCTGACTGTTCTCTTTCAAATATCACTGGCTCCAACAAGCCGGTACATCTCTTCAATTCTCCTCATATATAAAGCCATTTTAGTGTTCAAGGCCTACCATGAGCCCTCAGTGAGACTTCCCCCAAAACCTCACTTCCAGAGATCACCCCTGAAGTGAAATTCTGTAATACCCTCTGTGGGTACCCCTCACTACTTCTTGGACTCTGTGCTCTGTGTATTAGCATTTGACTGGTGTTAACTTTTCAATTAAATTGCTTCTCAAGAACAGAAAGTGTCTTAAATTTCTTTGTATTCCCAGCGTCTTACACTGTCCCCCCAGATAACAGATGTTCATTCAGATGGTTGTTTTTAGAGAAGGTCGAGCTGGAAGGGATCTTACGGTCCATCTAATCTTGTCTCTTCATTTTATAGAGGTGGAAGGAAATTGGAACACAGAACAGGGTAAGGTGTTGTCTACAAAAGTCCAGCCAGTTAGTGGCAGAATGCAAAAAGGAACTTTGGTTTAAGATCCTTTGGTTGATATATTTCTATTGTGGGCTGTTTCACATGCTATTTTAAATTTTATGAGATAAATTTTGGAATATTTATTGAAAGTATTTTTTCAAAATATTTCCTTGGTTTGTGTAGAAGCCAATTTAGTTTTGGATCAAAAAGTTTATTATATACAACCTGACAACATTTATGCAGAAGTATCAAAAATCTTTACTATTTTTTAAGAAGAACTTTTTAAGATAAAAAAGCATGTACTTTTTACAAAAAGGGATAAAGGGCTAGTGGTGATGGTTGCACAACATCATGAATGTAAATAATGCCATTGAATTATATACTTTAAAATGCTTCAAATTGCAAATTTTATATGTTTTTTACCAGAATTAAGAAAATGAATAATGTAATATAACAAAATCCATTGAATTGTACACCTGAAATGGGTGAATTGTATGGCATGTGAAGTATATAGTAATAAAACTGTTATTTTAAAAAAAGAAACAGATATTTTTCAGACCTAGTATTACTGCCATCACTGAAAATAAATGAGAAATTCTGATGTTTTACTCTATAGTCTTCAACCAACTAGCTTTATTTGTTACATTTTCCTCTGTAGATAAAATAGTCTGATGTTTTGTGTTTATGCCATAAAAGAGGATATAATTTTACATTTAACCTCTTGGATCTTTTGATTTGAAGGTACAGTGCTACCTATGGACCTATGACAATTTGGCTGGTCAGCAATTACTATCTTTTGGTAAATATCTTAGCCTTGCACAGTTAGAGGTAGGTAAGGGCTATGCTTCCTCTACCCCATAATCTTGCTAAGAGTAAGAGGTTACTATGTTAAAATAAAACAAGTTATGGCCGGCTCCGTGGCTCGGCGGTTAAGTGCGCGCGCTCTGATGCTGGCGGCCCGGGTTCGGATCCCAGGCACACCCCAAGGCACCACTTCTCCGTCCAACCCGAGGCCGAGTCCCACGTACAGCAACTAGCAGGATGTGAACCTATGACATACAACTATCTACTGGGCCTTTGGGGGGAAAAAAATGAATAAATAAAATCTAAAAAAAAAAATATAAAAAAAAATAAAACAAGTTAGATCAACTTGTGTCAAACCTACGTCAATGAACCAACAGATACAAAATTAGTTACATAAGGAATCTTTGTAGCTCATGGGAGTCCCACCCTCTATCCTCAGGCAGTCCAACAAGACCTCTGAGGCAGAAGCAATGATATTCCAATGGTAGTACTGGCCAATCTTATTCTTGGGTCAGAGGTCAGAGTTCTTCCAAAATGCAGGAGTAGGGGAAACACAAGACCAACTACACAGATATAACACACAGAAGTACTTTAGAGTGACCCATTTTAGCAATTAAATCTTGTTCACAATTCAGTCGATTTAGTGGTGTTGTGACAGACCAGTCAAAAATAACTTTACATAACTTACCCTTGATCTTAAAGCTAGGAAGCAACAATACTAATAATAATCTATCACTTAGTCAGTATCTAGTATGGGTCAGATACAATCTTAATCTGGATTTCCACTAAAGCAGGCATGAGATGAGAATTTGGGAGGTTATTCTAGGAAGCAGGAGTGAAGCAGTAGGTAGGGACAATGAGATAGGGAAAAATGAAAAGAGAATAAAGGATGTATTACAAGGAGCCATGTACCAAGGCCATTCTCAAAATAGTAGGCTTCAGGGACCCCTATACATTAAAATATTTGAGAGCCCCAAAAAGGTTTTGTTTATGTGGGTTATATCTATCCAGGTGGCACTGAAGTTGAGTCTTGTTGGGTGAGTAGGGCTTGAAATGGAAAACCCTTAGAAGGAACACTCCTAGATGGAGGCCAAAATGTATAACGTCAGGTCAGAGTATGATTGGCTCAGGAGACAACAACAGGAAAAAAAAAATGTTTGCAATTGTGCAAAAGATAAGAAATATCCTAAATGTGCACACATGAGAAAATGGTTAAACAACAATGGTACCCTCATGTTTTGTAATAATATGCAATGACTAAAAACAATATTCTACATCCACAGTTTTCAAAGATTTTGGCCTTAGGATCCCTTTGCATTTTTAATAATTATTAAAGACCCTAAAGAGTTTAAAAGTAGTAAAGACCCTAAAGACTCCAAAGAGTTTTTGTTTAAAGATTTGATATCAATTGATATTCACCATATTAGAAATTAAACTGAAAAAATTGTAAAATAATTATCTATCAATTCATTTAAATATAACAATAATAACCGATTACATGTTGACATAATGTATTTTATGTAAAAAAAGCATATTTTTCAAGATTAAATATAGCGTAGCACAAAAAGTGTCATTGGTTTACATTTTTGCAAACCACTTTAATGTCTAACATGATAGAAGACAGTGAAATTCTCATATCTGCTTTTGCAATTAATCTGTAAGGATATGTAGTGTTGATTGAAGCATGTGAAGAAAATTCAACCTCACACAAATATCTAGTTAGAAAAGAGTATTTTAATTGTCTTTCCAAATAATTTTGAATATTCTTTCATACTACAACAAAACTCGACAAGTAGGAATTTCTTAAAGATAATTACAATGTGAAATCTGAAACCATATCAATGAATATTTTACACATTGAATGGATTTTCACATGGATGACTTTGTAATGTCTGCATGGCCATTTGAAAAATACTACTTCACATTTATTAATGTAACCTCCATCTCATCAGAAAAGGCTTTAAGTATTGGGAAGCTATGAAACTCAGGGAGGTAGCCAGAAATTTCCAAAAGTCTAATTTTCATTTGAATTGTCAAATATTATCATTGGCAGCAGCTACTGTCATTTGTTTTCCTTGAAGTGGCAGTCTCATTTCATTTATTTTTGAGGAAATGTCTGCAAAACAACTAAGTCTGAATAATCACAGTATTTTTCTCTCAATCATTCTTTCAGGTAAAAAACGGTGTTCCATGAAATATAGTAGCTAGTTCAATTTTTAACTCAATGAATCGCACAAATATTTTTCCTCAAGACAACAATCTGACTTCAGTATGTGCTTTCAGAAGTGCTTTGTGTGTATTTCCCATTTTGTCACACAGCATATTAAAAATACATGTGTTAAAGAGTAGAGAATTAATTAAATTAATAATCTTTACTGCTTAATCAAGAACTTTCTTAAATGAAACTAGAGTTTTTTCTAACTGATAGTGCATGGCAGTGAAATAGACAATGACCATTTGTACAATTTGATGCCACTTCCTTGATTTGTACTAAGGCACCAGCAGTTTACCAATCATTGATTTTACACCATCAGTATAAATGTCAACACAGTGAAAAAAATAGTTTTTACCTCACAGACTCCCTGAAAGTTTCATAGGGAACCCTAGGTGTCCATAGACCACACTTGGAGCACCACTGCTATATACATTTCAAAATTGTCCCTTCAAAATATGGGAAGATAAAGTCTTTGCTCTCTTATTTCAACCCTTATTGTTTGAAAGCTGCCCCTGGGGTTTTTCATGATCCTCTATTTATAATCTTCCCTGCTGCATTAGAGTATTCTGAGAACGATTCCCAAGACAGGATTATGTATTATGTACTTGGGGAGGGAGCAGCAGGTGAGTAGAGCCTTCAAACTGTGATTCATGTCTGACACTTCTAGAAGGAGAGAAGGAAGGAAGGAGGTTTGAAAGAGGGTAGAAAGAGGTTTAGATTACAGGGCAAGTCCAAGGGTGATTTGACCAGGTCAATGGAGAGACCTCAAGCCAAAGTCTCCTATTGTGGGAGTTCCATGCACCTCCGCAATGGGCCTGCCTTAGTACCTCCACAGTGTTCAGTCATTGGCTGGGTGAAGCCCACGGGCAGTAAGACCTTGGCAGGTGTGTAGTTGTGGATCCAGGAGGGCAATGGTTGGAGCCATCAGTCTATCATGCTCCCTGAAGCACGAGATCTGAGTGGCACATTTTCATGACCTCCATGGTCCACCCCTGGCACCAACAGACCCTCTTCCCCAAGCAGGTTTTGGGAGCATTCTCCCTGATTCCCATGGCTCTGTCTTCCTGAAAGGAAACTGAGAAGCAAGAGTTTAGTGAACAGACTACAATCACTGTCACTGTAGTTGATCTTGGGGCTGCAACTGGTAGTCATCTTCTCCCTCTGTTCTCCACTATTTACTTTAGATTCCCCTCACCCTCAGCTATCATTGTGGTAGAAAAGGAGAGAGAGGGGCTGGCTTGGTGGCATAGTGGTTAAGTTTGTGTGCTCCATTTTGGTGGCCTGGGGTTCATAGGTTCAGGTCCCGGGCGTGGACCAATGCACCACTTATCAAGCCATGCTGTGGAAGGCGTCCCATATATAAAGTAGGTGAAGATGGGCATGGAGGTTAGCCCAGGGCCAATCTTCCTCAGCAAAAAGAGGAGGATTGGCAACGGATGTTAGCTCGGGGCTAATCTTATTCATCAAAAAAAAAAAAATGAATAAAGAGAGTAGAGAGAGCCAGCAGCTGCAAAGAATTCTTAGGTGGGATAAAACGATATGGAGATATGGATCAGGACACCTTATTTACTACATCCATCATATTAGGTGCAACGTATGTACATATACACATGTGTGTGTGTGTGTGTGTGTGTCGTGGGTGATGAAAAATAATTTTCCATCTACCCTTCTAGGTTCTTTGCTGAGACATCCCCTATAATAAAAGACGCTTAACAAGAGAAAAAAAAATCAGAAGTTAATAATGTGCATACCTCCTGTATACATGGGAGAAATCCCTAAAAATTAAGTAACTCCTCAAAATGGCCAAAGCCATCACCTTAAATACCATCTCCAGCTAAAGACAAAAGAAGATGTTGGGGATGGGGAGCCAGTTATTGGAGGTGACCAGCAAAGCAGAACAAAGAAAGGTAAGGCTAATATGCAGATTTAGGTCATTGCCTTCTCCATTGATAAGATTTTCTAGAGTTTTAGAGTCGAGGATCCTCCTCTTCCTGGTACAGGGAGAGAGACACCCTCAAATGGAGATTTCCCTTATAAAAGTAAATGTCTCTTATAAAAGGGTAACTTCTACTCAGTTTTCAGAGTTTTTCCTATGTCTGCTGTTTCTTAAAAATAATCAGCCTAAAATAATCCTTATGCCAAAGAGATTTATTTTGGGGTGGCAAGTTCTGCTCCCCTTCACTATATTTAGATGTAAAATTTTCACAAGTGTGGTACGTTAATATAATTCCCATTTTACAAATAAGGATGTCAAAGCTCAGCTTATACAGCTGGTAATTGGTATAGCTGATATTTGAACCCCATTTTTTTAAATGCCTGAGCCACTCTAGTTTAGAAAAAGAAAATCTTCTTTGGACAACCTGATACTTGTTTACTCTACATATCACTCTGCAAGGGCTCTCCATGGAGATAATATAGAATAAGCAGGAGGCATTGGCACAGAACAGTTAAAACCTCTGGAGGTGGTTCTTGCTCTCTCGGTATCATGATATTGTGAGGCATTTCTAAACATTTTGATAATATTAGAGCTGCTATCTTGCACTAGCTAATTCCATAGGCATGGTATCTTATTAAGTCATAACCTTTCCTTTATAAAGAAATATGAAAACTTACAGCCAAAGCCTCATTAATAACAGTTGTTAGCTGGCATTTGCTATATGCTTAATGATTCCTGCTGTTTCCTGAGAAGTAAATATAATCCTACTGCATCTAATTTTTTTCTGAGCCTATCATGAGATCTCATCTACAGATTCTCAAGGATGTTTAGCTCTTAACTACTTCTTTTGGTGTTCTTTTAAGTACCTTTATTTTATAAAAGAATCATTGATTCCTTTAAAAATTTGCTCCTCAAAAGTAACACTATCCTTCTAATTCTTGGGGAAAAATACAATTGAATCACATTTTTAATAAGAGGTTGAGAACATCAACTAATCAATTCCCCTTCCTTTTTTTTTTTACAGATCAGGAAATCCAGACCAAGCAAGAACAATATGAGATTTTCAAGGTAATAAAGCAATTTAATAACAGAGTTGGTAGTAGCAGTGTTTACCTTCAAAGAACTTCCAGATAGACAAGAGAAACATACAATTTGTGACACAAAAAGAAGCGTTACCTGGCAACATGTTGTAACCGTGGGCCTTCCAGGACCAGTTCAACTGACCCCCTCTTATGAACAGAGTAATTAAGAAATTGGCTTTCAGAAAATTTGCAAAGTAACGTAGCCAGAGTATGCACAGAAGAAGAAATCTTGGCCTAAAATGACCACGGAACCAAAGATTCTCCTCCCCACGGAACTAAAGGACTGGGACATGACTAGAACTTAAAAGTCAGACACTTACCAGAAGCGAGGGGTCCCTCATTCAGGAAGATTTGGTGTTAAAATTCCTTCCCTACCTCATCATAAATGTTTAGAACCTCATCATAAATGTTTAGAACCTTACCATAAATGCTTGAAGGCCACCAATCAAAACTCGTCCTGCCAGCATTTCCACATGCCAACCTGTTCTCTCTAAGATCTTAAATTTCACCCCAAATCCTGAATCAAGGAGACGGATCTGAGGGCACATGTCCCTTGTCTCCTTGCAGATCAATCTCACAGAATAAAGCTAATTTCTTTTCCTAAAAGTTGATGCCATAATTAATTGGCTTGTTTATGCACATCAAGTAGGAGAACCCCATTTTGTGTGGTAACAGTGAGAGCTAAAGGAGACATGGGGCAGTAACAGATGATGACAGCATTTGTAGAATTGGTGTAAATTTCCCTCTACTTTGATTTGACTTCAACAAGTCAAAAAATTCTAAATAATCTTATCTTTTGGGAGTGCAGATATCTCTACCAGATCCTGATTTCAATTCTTTTGGATATATACACAGCAGTGGGATTGCTGGGTGATATGGTAGTTCTATTTTTTGAGGAACTTCCATACTGTTTTCTATAGTGACTATACCAATTCCTGCACTTTGTAGGGGAGGAAGAAATTTTCCTCTACCCTCTAGGTTCTTCTAGGTTCAAGAATTAAATTGACATGAAACAGATAAATAGGAGAAAATCAAGTTTAATTAATTTCATACATATGGGAACCCCATATACATGAGAGGTTCAGAGACTGAAAGTGAAATATTTATGTCATCTTGAGCCAAGGAATGGAATAGGGGCCTGGGTCTTCAGAGGGGAGGGGTGTAATTCATGGGATGATAAAAAGAGCAGATGTTCCCTAATTAGAGATTTGCCGTGCCATACAGATAGGTCATAAAAATTTATTTCTGGTAATAACTCTTATTATGGGAAAGGCCCTCAATTTAAATTCTTTAAGGGAGAGGTAAAAGTATCTTGAGCTCTAAGGGTCTTGATTGCCTTTAGCTCAAAATATTCCACATGCCAAAGTGGCACATCCTGGGGATGCCTGTTCTGAACCCCTTCAACTTCCATCTCTCATCTGGGGCTGGACCTGGGGGTAGCAGGAGGTGAGGGACTACAGAGGTGGAAAAATAAAAGTGAAAAATGTTATTTGTATCAGATGTATATAAAATCTTAATCATTTTAATTCCTCTTAGGGTCTTCTAACTCATCTTCTATATGTTAAACCCAAGCTTGTGCAAGTCACTCAAAATATTTGGAATTTAATACGGTTATATCCATCAAGGTAGGCTAGGTTTTGCTGCAGTAGCAAACAACTCTCAAATCCCAGTAACTTAAAATAAGTTTATTTCTTCCTCAAATGACACAGCCTTCACTGTTCCACACGTGGGCTCGTTATTTCAGTTACTCATTCTCCCATGTTGTCAAGAATAGCCATCATCTTGCAACATTGCTTATCACTGTGCCAGAGGGAAGAGAGGACTCTGTAAGGTCTTGCATTATTAATTGAATGATCCAGTGAGGAAGTGACACAGTCACCCTTGTTCACACTCATCAGACCAAACTAGTCACACAGCCTACACAGTCACAATTCTACCATGTGCTCAGAAGAAAAACCCAACATATTTGGCAAACAGAATTAATGGCTACCACAGTGGCACAAAAAGGTTCCTGTTGTTCTCTTGTCTAATAACTCTCAAGAAAATATTAAAGCATAACCATCTTAGATTCTTAGAGTTATATGTGTGACTCTTATGATCATCTTCACCTAACTTCCCACTCAAAATGGGAATATCCTCTGAATTATCCTAGCAGTATGTTTGTCCTTTGCCTGGGTTCTTTCAATGGCAGTGATCTCATTATCTAACCAGGCAGGATCTCCTATATTTATACACCTATCATTGATATTCAAGAATATTCATGTTTATACTTGGCTTAAATTTGATTTATTCTAACATTATTTGTCCAGGTTCTTCCTTCTAGAAAAATAAGAATATATTAATAATAGTAGAAATAACAATATGCATATATAAATATACTAATTTAATCATCAAAAGAACTTTTTTGCATTAGGCAGTATTATTATCATTCCCATTTCAACAATGACTGTGATTTTTCACTTGTTTTACATAATAGCCTTTTAAATATATAAAAATTAGTATTAATCATCCTCACTTTCTTCAACTTTTTCTCATGAAATTGTTTCTAGATACTTCATCATCTTGTTTGTCCTATTCTGAATGTACTATAGTTTGTTGATATCCTTCTAATGTGATTCTTGGAAATAACCATAGTAGACTAGATATAGTTGGGACAACATATGGTTCAATAGGATTAAACTTATTTTCAATTGGTATATCATATTCCTTGTGGTATAGACTAAGCACAAATGAGTTGTTTTGTTTGTTTATTTGTTTCTTTGTGTTGGAAGTCAGGACTCAATCATTTATCCTGTTCCAAATCTGATTTGTTGCTATAACTTTAGCCCAGGATTTGGATTATATACTCAACTCTTCATATTCAATGACAGACTAAACCCAAGATGGATGTTACTTAACCTAAGTATAATATTTGATATCTTTGTCTATGGTGAGAAGAAAATATTTTATGCTAATTGTCTTCACTTTGAGAAGATGGCATCCTCCTATTCAGAAAATAAAATACCATCAGACGGGATCTTCTCAATATCAAACATTCATATGCACACACATCCTCTCGTACTTTTCTCTTACTGTTAAACTAAAGATGCTGTTCCTCTCAACTAAAGCTAATCCCTCTGCCAGTACTTGGGTTCAATCTGTCTCTTTCCTGAGAGCTTTGCATCATTCAATCTTTGACATTTTATGTATTAATCTTATTCCTCTCAACTCAATATTTCCATCTCTATCACCGATGTACAAGTCCAAGCTACCACCATCTCTCACCAGACTGTAGCAATAGCCTCCTAACTGGTGTATCCTCATCCACTCTGGTCTTGCCCCATTCTAGTAAATTTCTCTGTATAGGAGCAAAAGTCATGTTTTAAAATCATATATTAAGTAATGTGACTTTCCTGCTTAAAATCCTCCAATTGTTTCACATCAAAATCCAAACTCTTTCTTGTAACCGACAAGACCATACATGACATGGCTTGTGCTTTCCTCTCTGACTTCTTCTGTGCATTAGTTTCCTGTGGCTGCTGTAACAAATTGCCACAAACTTGGTGACTTAAAACAATACACATTTATTTTCGTATAATTGTGGAGGTCAGAAGTCTAAAATAGGTTGGCACGGCTGCATTCCTTTTGGAGGCTCTAGCAGAGAATCTGTTCCTTGCCTTTTTCAGCTTCTAGAGGCCACCTGCATTCCTTGGCTCTTGGCCCCATGTCACTCTGACCTCTGCTTCCACCATCACATCTCCTCCTTACTCTGACCCTCTTGCTTCCCTCTTATAAGGACTATTGTGATTACTTTGCATCACCTGGATAATCCATGATAATCTTCTCATCTCAAAGTTCTTAACTTAATCACATCTGCAAAGTCCCTTTTGCCAGGTAAGGTAATTAGGTTCTGGGCATTAGGACGTGTACATCTTTCTGAGGTCATTATTTTGCCTATCACAATCTCCTACAGTGAATCTGCATTCTCATTATGCTTCAGTCATACTAACTATATCATTTAGGGTTCTAAATTAGAAGCAACAGAGGCTTATGCTGAATAATGAATGAGAAAAGGAGCTTATTAAAATGAATTTTTAAAAAACTTCTTAGGAGTGTTAGAGAACCAGGCTCCAGGCTATGCTTCTAGAAACAGTCAAAATCATCTTCAGAAATGATCTAATGAGGAAATTTCCACCACTACAGCTTTGGAGCACTAGATGTGCACCACTCCATGTCTGGGCCAAGAACATAACTTTGCAGCACCATTAGGACTACCAAAGAGAAAAAGATCCCCTTCCTCTCCCTCGTGTGACTCTACCTCCTGAGTCAAAGTTTCAAATGATTGTGTCTTATTGGTGGAGCCTGGGTCACATTCTTACATCTTATTTGCAATCAAGGCCAGAAACGCAAATACTTAGTATTTAATCTTTCAGCGAAAGGGCACACTTTGTGTCCCACTAACACTCATAAAGAGAAGACTTCTCAAAACAAACAAAAGGGTTCAAGATACTGTGTTGCCAGAACAAATTGCAAATGTCTACATCACATTAGTTCTCTTTCTAAATTACGCTGTTTGCTCCTGTGTCAAGGCCTTGGTACTTGAAATTACTTCCTCTTCCTGGAACATCTTTCCTCATGTTCTTCACATGGCTAACTCATTCTCATTATTCAAGTGTCAGCTGGAATCTCCTCAAAGAGGTACATCTGGATGCTTTAACTAATGTTCTTTCCCAGGTACTCTCTACTATTAACTTGTTTTATTTTCTTCATGCCACATATCACTATTTAAATTTATCATGCTTTTTTACTTGTTGACATGTTCTTCTTATGCCTTCCTATTAAACTATAAGTTCCATGAGAGTAGTGACCACATCAATTTTATACATCACTATATCCCCTGTCACTAGCATAGTACCTAGTGTATAGTAGGTTCTCAATAAATACTTGTTGAACTGAAAAACAAATGTAGTATAGTAGAAAAGGTACATGCTTTGCAACTAAACACACCTGAGTTTGAACCCTTGCTCTACCAGTTAAAACTGTGTGATCCTAATGAAATGATTTAACCTCTTTCAGTTTCAAGTTTCTTATTTTTAAGTGATAATGATGCTTGCCACGAAGAGATGTTACGAGGGCTAAAGTAGCAAACAAATGGAGAATGCGCAACAGACAGCTATTCCTCTTAGTTGCATCCCATCTGAAAATGTGATAAGCCAGTCTTTTATGACTTTATCAATGTTCTGAATATCATGTTGAAAAGGAAATGTAAAATTCAGTCCTAGAGCATGTCACTGCAGAAGTTCCTAAAAGTCATCACTCATTCAGTAATTAATATTAAAAAGAGTACATGAGAGAAAAATATATTTTTTAATGTTAAGAAGAATGGAGATGAGGAGGAGGACAAAGAGGAGGAAAATAAAAAGTACTAGTAGAATGAAATATCCAGCATCGGGCATGGGGCATAGAACTTGGCATTTTCACATACCATGCATGGCCATGATAAGTGAGATAACCATTGTGGAAAGTGATTTTTCAATGTCTACAAAAAGCCAAAAATCTGTATACTGTTTGGGCCAGCAATTCTTCTTCTAAGAATTTATCCTAAGAAAATAAGAAAGGATATATGCATGGCTTTAACTATAGCAATGCTCATCAAAACACTGGTTATAGTATTGAAAAAAATCAAAACAATTTAATTATTCAACAGTAGGGAAGTAGATAAATAAATGCTATATATCTATATAACAGGGACCCTACTAAGCCATTAAATTACGTTTTAAAGAACATCTGATTTTGTGAAAAGATGTCTTTATATATTATTTTTATTATATTTCTTATTAAAATATAATTCACATACCATGCAATTTACCCATTTAAAGTCTACAATTCAATGATTTTTAGTATATTCACTGTTGTGCAATCATCACCATGATCAATTTTAGAACATTTTTATCACCTCCTAAAAAAACCCTGTACCCTACTGGCAGTCACTCACCCCCATCCCCACCTCCTTCCAACCTCTGGCAACCATTAATCAATTTTTTGTTACTATGGATGTACCTATTCTGGAAATTTCATATAAATGGATAATACAGTATGTGAACTTGTTGAGTCTGACTTCTTTCACTTAGCATCATGTTTCCAAGGTTCATCTATGTTATATCATTTCTTCCTTTTTATTCTTTTTGATTGCCAGATAACATTCCACTGTATGGATATACCACTTTTTGTTTACTATTCATAAGTTGATAGGCATTTGAGTTGTTTCCACTTTTTTGGATACTATGAATAATGTTACTATGAACATTATTATACAAGTTTTTGTTTGAACATAGGTTTTAATTCTTTGGGTATATACCTAGGAATGGAATTGCTGTATCATAGGATGATTCTGTATTTAACTTACTGAAGAACTACCAAACTGTTTTCCATAGCAGCTTAAGTATATTACATCCCCACAAGCAGTGTGTATGGGTTTCCATTTGTCCACATCCTTGCCAACACTTGTTTTTTTTTTTATTTTTAAAAATATTTTTCCAGCTTTATTAAGGATATAATTGACATACAACATTGTATAAGTTTAAGGTGTACAACATGTTGATTTGATACATTTATAAGTTGCAATATGATTACCACCATAGTGTTAGCTAACATCTCCATCACGTCACATAATCACCATTTCTTTTTCATGGTGAGAGCATTTAAGATCTACTCTCATAGTAACTTTCAAGTATATAATACATTATTACTAACTATAATCACCATACTCTACATTAGATCCTCAGAACTTATTCATCTTATAACTAGAAATTTGTACCCTTTGACCAACATCTCCCCATTTCCCTCCAGCTCCCAGCCCCTGGTAACCACCACTATACTCTCTGTATCTAAGAGTTCAGCTTTGTCGGATTCCACATATAAGTAAAATTATACAATATTTGTCTTTCTCTGTCTGACTTTTCTAACTTAGCATAACGCCCTGAAGTTGCATCAATGTTGTCACAAATGGAGGACTTCCTTCTTTCTCATGGCTGAATAATATTCCATTGTGTATATATACCATATCTTCTTTATCCATTCATCCATTGATGGACATTTAGGTTGTTTCCATATCTTGGCTATTGTGACTAATGCTGCAATGAACATGGGAGTGTAGATATCTGTTTGCGATCCTGTTTTCATTTCCTTTGGGTATATCCCCAGAAGAGGGATTGCTGGATCATATGATAGTCCTATTTTTAATTTTTTGTGGACCCTCCTTACTGATTTCCATAGTGGCTGTACTCAGCTACATTTCGGGTGGGGTCTTTAAAAATGTAATTATTGTGTCCAAGGATGAAACATTTTAAGATTCCTAATATGTCCGCTTAATATTTCAACCCTTTGGAAATGTATTTTACAGAAGTAAGAAGGATTAACAGTACAACTGGTTAAAACTACTAAGACTTTATTCACCAGTATAATAATGTTTTGAAGACCATTATTTCCAAATAAATGTAGCTCATCTATGTTTACTTTATTAGTTTTTTTTTTTACTTCATTAGTTTTTTTTTTTTAATTTATCATTTATTGCAGTAACATTGGTTTATAACATTGTAAAAATTTCAGGTGTACATCATTGTATTTTTATTTCTGCATGGATTACATCATGTTCACCACCAAAATATTAATTACAACCCATCACCACACACATGTACCGAATTATCCCTTTCACCCTCCTCCCTCCCCCCTTCCCCTCTGGTAACCACCAATCCAATCTCTGTCCCTATGTGTTTGTTTATTGTTGTTATTATCTAGTACTTAATGAAGGAAATCATACGGTATTTGACCTTCTCCCTCTGACTTATTTCACTTTGCATTATACCCTCAATGTCCATCCATGTTGTCACAAATGGCTGGATTTCATCGTTTCTTATGGCTGAGTAGTATTCCATTGTATATATACCACATCTTCTTTATCCATTCGTCCCTTGATGGGCACTTAGGTTGCTTCCAAGTCTTGGCTATTGTAAATAACGCTGCAATGAACACAGGGGTGCATGTATCTTTACGCATTGGTGTTTTCAAGTTCTTTGGATAAATACCCAACAGTGGAATAGCTGGATCCTATGGTAGTTCTATCCTTGATTTTTTGAGGAATCTCCATATTGTTTTCCATAGCAGCTGCACCAGTTTGCACTCCCAACAGCAGTGTATGAGAGTTCCCTTCTCTCCACATCGTCTCCAACACATGTTGTTTCCCGTCTTGTTAATCATAGCCATTCTGACGGGCGTGAGGTGATATCTCATTGTAGTTTTGATTTGCATTTCCCTGATAGTTAGTGATTTTGAACATCTTTTCATGTGTCTGTTGGCCATCTGTATATCTTCTTTGGAGAAATGTCTGTTCAAGTCTTTTGCCCATTTTTTAATTGGGTTGGTAGATTTTTTGTTGGTGAGATGCATGAGTTCTTTATATATTCTGGAGATTAAGCCCTTATCAGAAGTATGGTTTGCAAATATCTTCTCCCAATTTTTAGGTTGTCTTTTCGTTTTGTTGATGGTTTCCTTTGCTGTACAGAAGCTTTTTAGTTTGATGTAGTCCCATTTGTTTATTTTTTCTATTGTTTCTCTTGCCCGGTCAGACATGGTGTTTGAAAAGATGTTGCTAAGACCGATGTCGAAGAGCGTACTGCCTATGTTTTCTTCTAGAAGTTTCACAGTTTCAGGTCTTACATTCAAGTCTTTAATCCATTTGGAGTTAATTTTTGTGCATGGTGTAATGTAAGGGTCTACTTTCATTTTTTTTGCATGTCGCTGTCCAGTTTTCCCAACACCATTTGTTGAAGAGACTTTCTTTTCCCCATTGTATGTTCTTGGCTCCTTTGTCAAACATTAGCTGTCCATAGATGTGTGGGTTTATTTCTGGGCTTTCGATTCTATTCCATTGATCTGTGTGTCTGTTTTTGTGCCAGTACCATGCTGTTTTGGTTACTATAGCTTTGTAGTATATTTTGAAATCAGGGAGTGTGATACCTCCAACTTTGTTCTTTTTTCTCAGGATTCCTTTAGCTATTCGGGGTCTTTTGTTGTTCCATATAAATTTCAGGATTCTTTGTTCTATTTCTGTGAAAAATGTTGTTGGAACTTTGATAGGGATGGCGTTGAATCTATAGATGGCTTTAGGAAGTATGGACATCTTAACTATGTTAATTCTTCCAATCGAAGAGCACGGAATATCTTTCCATTTCTTTGTGTCTTCTTCAATTTCTTTCAGAAATGTTCTATAGTTTTCAGTGTAGAGATCTTTCACCTCTTTCGTTAAGTTTATTCCTAGGTATTTTAATCTTTTTGTTGCAATTGTAATTGGGATGGTATTCTTAATTTCTCTTTCTGCTACTTCGTTGTTAGTGTACAGAAATGCAACTGATTTTTGTATGTTGATTTTATATCCTGCAACTTTACCATATTCGTTTATTACTTCTAAAAGTTTTCTGGTGGATTCTTTAGGGTTTTCTATATATAAAATCATGTCATCTGCAAATAGTGACAGATTCACTTCTTCCTTTCCAATTTGGATCCCTTTTATTTCTTTCTCTTGCCTGATTGCTCTGGCTAGGACTTCCAGTATTATGTTAAATAGGAGTGGTGACAGTGGGCATCCTTGTCTGCTTCCTGTTCTTAGAGGGATAGCTTTCAGTTTTTCACCATTGAGGATGGTATTAGCTGTGGGTTTGTCATATATGGTCTTTATTATGTTGAGGTACTTTCCTTCTATACCCATTTTATTCAGAGTTTTTATCATAAATGGATGCTGTATCTTGTCAAATGCTTTCTCTGCATCTATTGAGATGATCATGTGATTTTTATTCTTCAATTTATTAATGTGGTGTATCACGTTGATTGATTTGCGAATGTTAAACCATCCCTGCATCCCTGGAATAAATCCCACTTGATCATGGTGTATAATCTTTTTAACGTATTGTTGTATGTGATTTGCTAGTATTTTGTTGAGGATTTTTGCATTGATGTTCATCAGTGATATTGGCCTGTAATTTTCTTTTTTTGTCTTGTCCTTGTCTGGTTTTGGTATCAGGGTAATGTCAGCTTCGTAGAATGAGTTAGGGAGCTTCCCCTCCTCCTCAATTTTTTGGAAGAGTTTGAGAAGCATAGGTATTAAGTCTTCTTTGAATGTTTGGTAGAATTCACCAGGGAAGCTGTCTGGTCCTGGACTTTTATTTTTGGGGAGGTTTGTGATTACTGTTTCGATCTCCTTACTGGTGATTGGTCTATTCAAATTCTCTACTTCTTCTTGATCCAGTTTTGGAAGGTTGTATGATTCTAAGAATTTATCCATTTCTTCCAGATTGTCGAATTGGTTGGCATATAGCTTTCATAGTATTCTCTTATGATCTTTTGTATTTCTGAGGTGTCTATTGTAACCTCTCCTCTATCATTTCTGATTTTACTTATTTGTGCCTTCTCTCTTTTTTTCTTGGTGAGTCTAGCTAAAGGTTTGTCAATTTTGTTTATATTTTCAAAGAACCAGCTCTTGGTTTTATTAATTTTTTCTATTGTTTTTTTGGTCTCTATTTCATTTAATTCTGCTCTGATTTGTATTATTTCCCTTCTTCTACTGATTTTGGGCTTTCTTTGTTCTTCTTTTTGCAGTTCCTTTAGGTGCATTGTTAGATTGTTTATTTGAGATTTTTCTTGTTTATTGAGATAGGCCTGTATCGCTATAAACTTCCCTCTTAGAACAGCTTTTGCTGTATCCCATAAATTCTGGCATGTTGTATTTTCATTTTCATTTGTCTCTAGGTATTTTTTGATTTCTTCTTTGATTTCTTCATTAACCCAGTCGTTGTTCAGTAGCATTTTGTTTAATCTCCGTGTATTTGTGGCTTTTCTGATTTTCTTCCTATAGTTGATTTCTAGTTTCATACCGTTGTGGTCAGAAAAGATGCTTGGTGTTATTTCAATCTTCTTAAATTTATGGAGACTTGTTTTGTGGCCTAATATGTGATCAATCCTGGAGAATGTTCCATGTGCATTTGAAAAGAACGTGTATTCTTCGGTTTTTGGATGGAATGCTCTGTATATATCTACTAGGTCCATCTGTTCTAGTGTGTCATTTAAGGCCAATGTTTCTTTATTGATCTTCTGTTTGGATCATCTACCCATTGGTGTAAGTAGAGTGTTAAAGTTCCCTACTATTATTGTGTTATTGTCTATTTCTGTTTTTACGTCTGTTAATAATTACTTTATATATTTAGGCGCACCTACATTGGGTGCATAGATATTTACAAGTGTTATATCCTCTTGTTGGATTGTTCCCTTGATCATTATGTAATGCCCTTCTTTGTCTCTTTTTACAGTTTTTGTTTTAAAGTCTATTTTGTCTGATATGAGTACTGCTACCCCAGCTTTCTTTTCATTGCCATTTGCGTGGAGTATCTTTTTCCATCCCTTCACTTTCTGTTTGTGAGTGTCTTTAGGTCTGAAGTGTGTCTCTTGTATGCAGCATATATATGGGTCTTATTTTTTTATCCAGTCAGCCATCCTATGCCTTTTAATTGGAGCATTTAGTCCATTGACGTTTAAAGTAGCTATTGATAAGTATGTACTTACTGCCATTTTTTACCTTTTTTTTTTTCTCAGAGTTTTAGTATTCCTTCTCTGTTCCTTTCTTCTTCTGTACAGAATTGATTGTCACTTTTGTTTGACCTCTGTCTGAAAGCTGTACTCTTTAACTCCCATCCTCCTTCCTTTTATGTTTTTGATATCATATCTAACCTCTTTTTTGTGCATTTGTATCCATTACATTCTAATCATGGAAATAGATAATTTTTCCTATTTGTGGTCTTCTCTTTTCCCCTTAAATCAGTCCCTTTAACATTTCTTGTAGCACTGGTTTCTTGGTGACAAACTCCTTTAATTTTTGCTTATCTGGGAAAATTTTGATCTCTCCTTCCATTTTGAATGATAACCTTGCTGGGTGGAGTATTCTTGGCTGTAAGTTTTTTCCTTTTAGCACTTTAAATATATCGTGCCATTCTCTTCTAGCCTGTAAGGTTTCTGCTCAGAAGTCAGCTGATAGCCTTATGGGGTTTCCTTTGTATGTAACTTGACCTTCTCTTGCGGCTTTTAGCATTCTCTCTTTATCTTTAATTGTGGACATTTTGATTATGATGTGTCTTGGTGTGGGCCTCTTTGGGTTTATCTTGTTTGGGGCTCTCTGTGCTTCCTCTACCTGGATGTCTGTCTCCTTCCTTAGGTTAGGGAAGTTTTCATCTATTATTTCTTGAAATAGATTCTCTGCCCCCTTGTCTTGCTCTTCTCCTTCTGTGACACCTATAACATGGATGTTAGTGCGCTTCATGTTGTCCCAGAGGTCCCTTAGACTGTCCTCACTCTTTTTAATTCTTTTCTCTTTTACCTATTCAGCTTGGGTAATTTCTTCTAGTCTTTCGTCCAGCTCACAAATCCATTCTTCTGTATCCTCTACTCTGCTTTTGAGTCCCTCTAATGAATTTTTCATTTCCAGTATTGTATTCTTCATTTCTGATTGGTTCTTTTTTATATCTTCCATTTCTTTGTTGACATTCTCACTGAGTTCATCTATTCTTCTCCCCAGATCAGTGAGCATCCTTAACACTCTTAGTTTGAACTCTCTGTCGGGTAGGTTGCTCATTTCTGTTTCACTTAGTTCCTTTTCTGGGGTTTTGTCCTGTTCCCTTACTTGGAATGTATTCTTTTGCCTCCTCATTTTGCCTCTTTCCCTGTGCTTGTGTCTACGTATTAGGTCAGCTACGTCTCCAGCTCTTGGATAGGTGGCCTTATGTAAGTGATGCCTTAGGAAGCTTCCAGTGTGCTTCCCTCAGTTCTCAATATTCCAGGGGTGACCCCTATGTGGGCTACGTGTGTCCTTCTGTTGTGCCCTGTTTGCTCTCTCTGTAGGCGCCCAGGGAGGCTGAGTTATGCTCCTGGCCAGCTGTTGTAATGCTCAGCTGCTTGTAGTTGTTGTGGGCCCTTCAGTCTCTTTATCAGGTGTGGGGAGCCCCAGCACAGTTGGCTGCAAGTTCTAATACCACATTTGTGTTGCAGTATTTCTTTTAAGTGAGTAGGCCCCCAGCTTGGCAGGTTGTTAGACTCAGGGCCTTACAATTGCTGTAAGCCTCTAGCCTATTAGGTCTCTTGTCAGCTCTCTGAGGATTGCAGCTGGGTGGGGCTGGCCTCAGGCACAGGAGCACCCAATTGTTTCAGGCTTTGAAAGGTGGGGCAAACCTCCTATGTGGGGTTTGAGAAGCACAAGTCTTCTGCAGCTGACAAGCCCTGCTGCCCACAGCCCCACACACACAGTCAACACTGTCCTGCCCCGTGTGAGCGCCCCGACCTCCCCAAGCGGACCCACAGCGGGAGCCCCACACACTCCACCACTGCCCCACACTCTCCACCCACTCTTTGTGCACACCCTGCCCCGCTCAAGTTGGCTCAGTTGCCAGGCTGCAGAGAATCCAGTCACCAATCTATGCAGGCCCACAAGTTTCCTGAGGGCTTGTTGTTGGGTGGGGCCAGTCTCTAGGGTGGGCTGCCTGCCCTGGCTGAGCTGGATTACATTGGTGCTCTAGCAGGTGGGGCAGACTCTGGGCTAGCAGGCCTCATGGAGAACTCCAATGGCGTCTGTGTCAGCACGCCCACACCAGGCCACAACAGTGGCCGCCGCCAATGTCCCAGTCCCTGGAGAGGTTTCATCCCTCACCGAGAGGCACTCAGGGCCTATTAGGTGAGTCTCTTGTCACCAAAGCACTGTGCACCTTTCCTTCTGGTGATTTTAGGATGCTTTCTGAAACGGGTGAGTTTGCGTGTGGGCCCTTTAAGAGCCAGTTTTAGTTTCTTTGTGAACCGGGTTTTCTGGGGGTACTCCCCAATGTTTTAGTAGCAGGCAAAGTCAGATATTATGCCGCTGGTCTCGATTGTGCTGGGTCCACAAAATGCCCACAGCGGGGGCGCTCCCGGCTCAGGGCCCCCCGCCTCCAGGGAGGCTGCGTACCTGTGAGCTGCTCCTGGCGGCCGTGACGCTGGCGGCTTGTGAAGGTGGCGTTTTTCCTCTCCAGAAGGGAGTCTCTGTCTCTTCCACCTCTGTTAGGATTG
The DNA here is from genome assembly GCF_057802395.1 of Ceratotherium simum simum. Taxonomy (NCBI): domain Eukaryota; kingdom Metazoa; phylum Chordata; class Mammalia; order Perissodactyla; family Rhinocerotidae; genus Ceratotherium; species Ceratotherium simum. The sequence goes on along the minus strand of NC_141940.1, from coordinate 9,578,006 downwards.
TCCGTTGTTGCAGGAGTTCCTCTTATCCAGTTTTCAGTTCTGTCTCAGGGGTAATTTTTCCACGAGTAGTTGTAAATTGGCTGTGTCCACGGGAGGAGGTGAGTTCAGAGTCTGCCTACGCCGCCATCTTGACTCCCTCACTCTTCTATGTTTCGCCAACACTTGTTATTATCTGTGTTTTTGCATATCTCCATCCTAGTAGATCTGAAGTGTTATCTCATTGTGGCTTTGATTTGCATTTCTCTAATGACTAATGATGTTGAGCATCTTTTCATGTACTTATTACAGATTTGTATATCTCCTTTGGATAAATATCTGTTTAGATCCTTTGCCAACTTTTTAAGCAGATTTATCTTTTTATTATTGAGCTGTAACAGGTGGTCCTATATTCTGGATAAAAATCCCTTATCAGATGTAGGAATTGCAAATATTTTCTACAATTCTGAGGGTGGTCTTTTCATTTTTTTGATGATGTCCTTTGAAGCAAAAAGATTTTAGTTTTGATAAATCTACTTTTTTCATTTTTTTCTTCTCATTTTGGCGTGATATCTAAGAAATCTTTGCCTAACCCAAGGTTATGAAAATGTACACCTATGTTTCTTTCTAAAAGTTTTATAGTTTTAGCTTTTAGATGTAGGTCTTCCATCCATTTTGAGTTGATTTTTGCATATGGTGTGAATACCAGGTCCAAATTCATTCTTTTGCATGAAGATATCCAGTTGTCCCAGCACCATTTGTTGAAAAGACTTATTTCCCTACTGAATGGTCTTGGTACTCCCATTGAAAATCAATTGACTCTAAATGTGAGGGTTTATTTCTGTGCTCTCAATTCTATCCCATTGATCTCCATGTCTATCTAGAATCACAGTACCACACTGTTTGTATTACTGTAGCTTTCTGGTAGTTTTTGAAAGTGAAAGGTATGAGTCTTCCAACTATGTTACCCTTTTTCAAGATTACTTTGCCTATTCTGGGTGCCTTGAATTTCCATGTAAATTTTAGGATTGGTTTGTCAATTTCTGCAAATAAAAAAAGAGGAGTTGGAATTTTAATAGAGATTGCCTTGCCCCTGTAGACCAGTTTGATGGGTATTGCCATTTTGTTGATATTAAGTGTTTCCACCCATAAATATGGGATGTCTTTCCATTCATTTAGATCATATTCAATTTCTTTCAACAATGTTTTGTAATTTTTGGTGTACAAGTGTTAAACTTCTTTGTTTAAATTTATAAGTAAATATGTGATTCTTTTTGCTTTCTTTTTAACTGTAATCATTTTCTTAATTTCCTTCTCTGATTGTTCACTGCATGTGTGGAGAAATACACCGATTTTTGTATTTTGATCCCATATTCCACCATCTTGTTGAACTTGCTTATTAGCTCTAATAGTGTGTGTGTGTGTGTGTGTGTGTGTGTGTGTGTTAGGATTTTCTACGTATAAGATCATCTCATCTTCAAATAGAGATAGTTTTACTTCTTCTTCCCCAAACTGGATACGTTTTATTTCATTTTATTGCTTAATTTCCCTAGCTAAAGCCTCTAGTACAATGTAGAATTGAAGAAGAGTAGACATCCTTGGTTTAGTCCTGAACTTAGAGGGAAAATTTTTAGTCTTTTACCATTAAGTATGATTTTAGCTCTAGGATTCATGATAAAAATACTCAACAAACTAGAGAACTTCCTCAACCTGATATATTTTCAGTATCTATTATATCCATGTTATTTTCCATCTGTTATTGATATTATGAATAATATGAATGGTTGTCCAAATGTTGAACAATTATTGCAATCTGAATAAATACTCCAAGGCCAATATATATTATTTTCAGTATAATGCTAAATCCAACCTCCAGTATTTTATATTGTATTCATGCATCTCTATTTTGCATGATCATAAATAAGATGCAGCTATAACTTAAATTATCTTTTCTATGTTTCTTAAACTTTTGATCAGGGTTATACTAGCTCCATAGGATGTTTTGGGGGCAATTGCCTTCTTTCTTTATGCTCTGCAACAGATTAAATAGCATAGGAAAATATCTATTCTTTGAAGAAATGAAATGATTCACAGGTGAGGTGAATATTTCCTAGCCCAGAGTCTTTTCGGAAGGAATTTATCTTTCCACTTAAAAAAATTTCTTTCATGTTTTTGGTCTTTTCAGATTTTCTATCTTTACCTGAGTCAAATTGGTAATTTATATTTTTGTAGAAAATTGTCAGTTTCATGGATACTTTCTAAACTTTTTGTTCATTCACATTTTTTATTTCTCAGACTTTTGAGACATCTATTTTTCTTCATTTTCCTTTTCTGTTTGTATTTTGCTCTTGGATTTATTTATACTAGGTTAATTTTTCTCTATTTTTATGGTCTTTAATTCATCAGTCTATATATCATAATTTTCTCTTTAAAATAAAAGCAATTTTGATCCTTTTTAAGATCATGAATTCATTAGTGAAATCATATTCTAATCCCTCTTTGTTAATCAGGTTAATATGAAAGGAACTTGATTTTTAAGTACTTGAAATCATAACTAAATCACAAGTGCCTGATAACAATGTACTCTAATTTCAGACTAAGTATCCAAAGCAAATAACCAGCTTTTTGTTTGTTCAATGTCCAATTCTGGGAATTATAATGAAAGTTACCATCAATATTCTGCTTTCCAGTATTGAAAACAACTAGCTGTTTGGTTTTTTAAAGAGGTCTTTTATATTTTGACTGCAGATACCTATAATTTAACTTACTGATTTTCTTACATGTGGATATAATTGTTCCTTCTCAGCAGAAATAGTTTCTTCTAAATATCTATTGAGCAAAATATGGAATATATATCTTATTCCATTTCCATTCAATAACATTAGGGCCACGTGATTTTCAAAAAGTACAGAAGTAACAAAACTCACATATATACATCTTAGAAATTAACTTTACTCATATTCTAGTGAAACTGACATTAGTTCAACTGGATAGGCACTTGAATAGAAGGATCTTACATTCTCAACTAAATCATTACTATAAAATAGCTGTTGCTGCCGACCTTGTCACTGTGTACTTGATTTTTAGATTTCCTAAAGTCTCAGCAAGAAGCAGATTACCTATGCTTGAAAAAAAATCCATGTGTGACTTGACCTTCTTTGAAGGGGATTTAGTCTCATCATTTTAACTAATGCTGGCAGCACAGCAAAGAGGCTAATATTCAAACATATGAATTACTATTGACTGTCTAGATTTGATTTCCCCAACATATGTTTATGACAATCTATTTCTTTGTGACTTAATTGTGAATTTTAGACACATATTAGTCATTCAGAAGAGTTGAAATTTACTTGGTTTTAAAAATCCTGGCTGAGGGTGGGGTTGAATTTTATATGCAATATTTATAATGATAGAATGGTGTTTAAATGCAATAAAATTTATCCTATATGCCACAAAACCTGAAACAATAGATAACAAGAAAAATGGGCACACATACTAAACTACAGAGATATCAAATTACTTTAAAACTTCTTTTTTAAAATGAATGTTTTCCAAATTGTTGTGTAGAATACCTCTGCATCAGAATGACTTGGGTGCTTCCTAAAAATGCAGATTCCTGGGACCTATCTTAGACTTAAGGAATTAGAATACATAGGGGTGAGCTAGGGAATCTGCATTTTAATGAGTTTACCAGTTGATTCTTATGAACAATAAAGTTTGAGAATCATTGTCTCCCATTCTTTCTTGAATCATCTTTTACCCTTGCCTAGCTTTTCCTCCAGCTTATAACCTCCAATCTGTTGTCAATTCCTGATGGTATTATTCGAGAAACAAAATTATATTGAAGCAGCCACAGTGTTAGGCACTAGGGATAAAAGATAATTAAGACATAAACCCTGTCCTCAAGGAGTATAGCCTTGTTACGGAGCTATTCATGAGAACAAACAATTTTAATAAAATAAAGTTTTTATTATGACAAGATGTGCTACAAGGACTGTGGAGGGTCAAGGAGGGCTACCTAAACCATTCTGAGGAAGAAATGTATGGTGGTTACCCAGAGGAGGTTATTATACCTTATTCCTAAGGGAAGAGAAGGAGTAAACCAGACTAAAAGGTAAGGCAATAGCATTCCAGGCAGAGGAATTATAAGCAAAAGCATAATGGCTCAAAAGGCTTGTGCTTGGGGAAATATAAAAACCACTTTTGTTCAAGTGTGCAGTGAGAGGCAAGCAAGGAATAAAGCTGGAGACACATTTAAGGGCAAGATCATAGGAACTGTTTTATACACAGCGAGGAATTTGGACTTTATCTGGAGGGACATAAATATCAACTGAAAGTTTTTAAGCAAAGGACAAAGATGATCATATTTGCAAGTTAGAAATATAATACTGGCTACTATGTGAAAATGGATTTTATAGGGGCAAGTTTGGAGCTAGAGAGTCCAGTTAGGAGACAGTTGCAATAATTCATATGAGAGAGGAAACTAGGGAAGAGTCAGAAGGGATGCAGAAGTGGTGCAAATCTAGGAAATACTTAAGAGGTTAAATAGGCAGGACAAGATGATTGTTTGAAGGTGGAGCATGAGGACAACTCCTAGGTTTCTAGGATGGGTGACTGAGGAGAATGGGGTGTCACAATCTGAGAAAAAGTATATAGGACAAGGATTTGATTTGGGAAGTAGAGATGATAAGTTCATAAATGACATGTTTAGTTATAGGTATTTGTTGAAAATTTGGATAGAAATGCTAGGTGGGAAGATGCCAATATGAGCATGGAACTCAGAAGAAATATCTACACTAAAAGTACAGGTTTTAGAGTCATCCATATATAAATTGAAGTTAAATCTGTGAGAGTAGATGAGATCATGTAGGGAAGAGCGTGTAGAGTAAGAGCATTGGAACTGATAACAGAACCCTGGAAAACACTAATATTTTTCCAAAGCCACTCATGTATTTTAGGTGTGTGTTTCAGCATCACCCCACTTCCAGTTACCAAAATCTATATCAGTTATCCCTTGCTGTATAACGAACTACTCCAAAATCAGCAGCTAAAGACAACCAACATTTATTATATCATACAGTTTCTGAGTGTCAATAATCTGAGAGCAGTTTAGCTGGGAAGTTCTGGCTCAGGTCTCTCATGAGGTTGAAGTCAAGAAGTCCACCAGGGCTACAGTCATCTGAAGGCTTGATTGAGCCTAGAGAATTCACTTCTAAGCCTATGGACATGGATATTGACAAGATTCTTTGGTTCTTCAAGATGCAGACTTTTTCATACAATTGTTTATTACATGGCCTATGACTTCCCCCAGACTGAGTAATGAGTGAGAGAGAGAGAGAAAGAGAGAAGCTACAGTGTCTTTTATAACATAATCTCAGAACTGACATGCCATCACTTCTTCCACATTTTATTGGTCATACAGACCAATCCTGGGAGAGTACCCAAGGGTACCCAAGGATTTGGATACCAAGAGGCAGGGATCACTGGGAACTATTTTTGTTGCCTGGCTACTACAAGTACAAATCTCAATATTATTATCTTTTTGATTCAGTTTCCTGTCATTAGAAGAGGGATAGTTTTCAATTCCTCTTACAACATGATTATTATTATTGTTATTATTATCATCGTTATTTATAAATCTAGCCATTTCACAAGTGTTTGCTATATTTTCAATCTTCTATCCCATTATACCCTTCATGCGATGTAATTGAGTATCAGTGCAGTGTATTGAAGTGAGGTCAGAGTTAACCTATGTTAAAAATCTGGTTTCAGGGCTGGCCCGGTGGCATAGCAGTTAAGTTCACGTGCTCTGCTTCAGTGGCCTGGGGTTCACCGGTTCAGATCCTGGGCATGGACCTACCCACCACTCATCAAGCCATGCTGAGGTGGCATCTCATATAGAAGAACTAGAACGACTTACACCTGGCATATACAACTATGTGCTGGGGCTTTGGGGAGAAAAAAGAAAAAGAGGAAGATTGGCAACAGATGTTAGCTCAGGGCCAGTCTTTCTCAGGAAAAAAAAAAACAGAAAAGAAAATGAAGTAATTTAAAAAAAAATGTAGTTTCAAAACAAATTACCTTTGTATCATAAACATGTTATTTAAAATTTTCCAGGTTTATTGAGGTATAATTGACAAATAAAAATTGTATATATTTGAGGTGTACAGTGGGATGATTTAATATATGTATACATTGTGAAATAATTACCACAATGAAGATAATTAACATATCCATCACCTCACAGAGTTACGATGTTTTTTGAGTGTGGTGAGATAACTGAAGATCTACTCTCGTAGCAAATTTCTATTATATAGTACAGTATTATTAACTATAGGCACCATGCTGTACATTAGATCCTCAGAACTCATTGATCTTATAACTGAAAGTTTGTACCCTTTCACCAACATCTCCCCATTTCCCTCACTCCCTAGCCCCTGATAACCACTGATCTACTCTCTGGTTCTATGAGTTTGACATTTTTAGATTCCATATATAAGTGAGATCATTATTTATCTTTCTGTGTCTGGCTTATTTCACTTAGCTTAATGTCCTCCAAGTTCATCCATCTTGTCCCAAATGGCGAGATATCCTTTTTTAAGGCTGAATGATATTCCATTGTAAATACATAGACCTCATTTTCTTTATCCTCTCATCTATCAATGGACACTTAGGTTGTTGCCACAGCTTAGCTATTGTGAATAATGCTGTAAGGAACATGGCAGTGCAGATATCTCTTCAAGATAGTAATTTCATTTCCTTTAGACACATATCCAGAAGTAGGACTACAGAATCATATGGAGGTTCTTTAAAATTTTTGAGGAACCTCCATACTGTTTCCCATAGTGGCTATACCAATTTTCATTCCCACCAACAGTGCACAAGGGTTCCCTTTTCTCCACAGCCTCACCAACACTTGTTATCTCTTGTCTTTTTGATAACAGCCATTGTAACAGATGTGAGATGATATCTCATTGTGGTTTTGATTTGCATTTCCATGATGATCAGTAATGTTGAGCACCTTTTTGTATACCTGTTGGCCATTTGTATGTCTTCTAGGAGGAAATGTCTATTCAAGTCCTTTTCTCATTTTTTAATTGGATTATTCGTTTTTTTGCTATTAAGTTGTTGGAGTTCCTCATATATTTTGGATATTAACACTTATCAGATATGTGGATTGAAAATATTTTCTCCCATTCCACAGGTGGCTTTTCATTTTGTTGATTGCTTTCTTTGCTCTGCAGAAACTTTTTGGTTTGATGTAATCCCACTTTAATTTTGCTTTTGTTGTCTGTGCCTTTGGTGTTGTATTCAAAAAATCATTGTTAGGACCAATGTCAAGGAGTTTTTCCACTATATCTTCTTCTAGGAGTTTTACAATTTCAGGTATCACATTTAAGTCTTCAATCCATTTTGAGTTAATTTTTGTGAATGATAGATAAGGGTCCAATTTTATTCTTTTACATGTGGATATCCAGGGTTCTTAACACCATTTTTTGAAGAGACTATCCTGTCCACATTGTGTATTTTTGGCATTCTTGTCCAAGATTAGTTGACTATGTATATGCACAGGTTTATTTCTGGGCTCTTTATTCCATTGGTCTATGTGTCTGTTTTTATGGCAGTACCATACTGTTTTGATTCCTATATCTTTGTAATATAGTTTTTATTTTTTTTTTTGTGAGGAAGATCATCCCTGAGCTAACATCCATGCTAATCCTCCTCTTTTTGCTGAGGAAGACCGGCTCTGAGCTAACATCTATTGCCAATCCTGCTCCTTTTTTTCCCCCAAAGCCCCAGTAGATAGTTGTATGTCATAGATGCACATCCTTCTATTGCTGTATGTGGGACACGGCCTCAGCATGGCCGGAGAAGCGGTGCACTGGTGAGCGCCTGGGATATGGACCCTGGCCACCAGTAGCGGACCGCACGCACTTAACCGCTAAGCCATGGTGCCGGCCCTGTAATATAGTTTTAAATCAAGAAGTGTGATGCCTTCAGCTTTGTTCTTCTCAAGATTGTTTTGGCTATTTGGGATCTTGTGTGGTTCCATATACATTTTAGGATTGCTTTTTCTATTTCTGTGAAAAATGCCACTGGAATTTTGATAGGGATAGCATTGAATCTATAGATCACTTTGTATAGTACGGATATTTTAACAATATGAACTCTTCTAATCCATGAACATGGAATATCTTTCCATTTTTTGTGTTTTCTTTAATTTCTTTCATCAATGTCTTATAGTTTTCAGTGTACAGATCTTTTACTTTGCTGGTTAAATTTATTCCTAAGTATTTTATTCTTTTTGATGACATTGTAAGTGGGATGGTTTTCTTAATTTCTTTTTTGGATAGTTCATCGTCAGTGCATAGAAACACAACTGATTTTTGTATGTTAATTTTGTATCCTACAACTTTACTGAATTCATTTACTAGTTCCAACCGTTTTTTGGTGGCATCTTTACTGTTTTCTATATATAAAACCATGTCATCTGTGAACAGAGACAATTTTACTTCTTTCTTCCTTATTTGAATGCCCTTTATTTATTTATTTATTTGACTAATTGTTCTGGCTAGGGTTTCCAGTATTATGTTGAATAGAATTGGTGAGAGTGGGCACTTTTGTCTTGTTCCTGATCCTAGAGGAAAAGCTTTCAATCTTTCCCTGTTGAGTATGATGTTAGCTGTGGGATTGGCATATGTGGCCTTTATTATGTTGAGGTACATTCCTTCTGTACCTAATTTGTTGAGAGATTTTATCATGAAACGATGTTGAATTTTGTCAAATGCTTTTTCTGCATCTATTGAGATGATCATGTGATTTTTATCTTTCATTTTGTTAATGTGATGTCTCACATTTATTGATTTGCCTATGTTGAACCATCCTCGCATCCCAGGGATAAATCCCACTTGATCATGGTTCATAATCCTTTTAATGTGTTGATAAATTTGATTTGCTAGTATTTTGTTGAGTATTTTTGCATTTATATTCATCAGGGATATTGGCCTATAGTTTTATTTCTTATAGTTTCCTTATCTGGCTTTGGTATGAGGGTAATACTAGCCTCACAAAATAAGTTGGGAAGTGTTCCCTTCTCTTCAATTTTTTGGAAGAGTTTGAGAAGGATTAGCATTAATTCTTCTTTAAATATTTGGTAGAATTAATCACGAGGCCATCTGGTCCTGGGATTATTCTTTGTTGGGATGTTTTTGATTACTGATTCAATCTCCTTACTTGTTACTGGTCTATTCAGATTTTCTATTCTTCAGGATTCAGTCTTGGTAGGTCAGATGTTTCTAGGAAATTATCTACTTCTTCTTGATTATCCAGTTTGTTGTTGTATAATTATTCATTGTAATCTCTTATGATCCTTTGTATTTCTGTGTTATTAGTTGTAATGTTTCCTTTTTCACTTATAATTTTATTTATGAGTCCTCTTTTTTCTTTGTTAGTCTAGCTAAAAGTTTGTCAATTTTGTTCATCTTTTTAAAAAAAATCTTAGTTTTATTGATTTTTTATATTGTCTTTCTAGTCTCTATTTCATTTATTTCTGCTTTAATCTTTATTTTTTCCTTCCTTCTGCTAACTTTGAGCTTAGTTTGTTATTTTTCTAGTCTTTTGAGGTGTAAAGTTAGTTTATTTGAGATCTTTAGTCCCTCAAAGCCACAGTCAGGGAGCAGTCCTACCTGCCCAGAGACCCACCCAGAGACAAGCTGCTCCATGACCCTGAAGGCAGGCCAGCCAAATGTGGTCCACTTGTGGATCTGGAAGTTGCCCTGTGATTGGCTCCAGTCCCACTCAGTCCAGATTCAGAAGTAGTACTGCCTGACCAGGAACCCAGCAGGTGGCACGCCCATCCGTGACCCTGGAGGCAGGCCTGCAGACCTTGGTCCCAGCTGTAGGCCTTGAAGCAGCCCTGTGATTTGGTAGCTAACCCCTTTCAGATATGATGTGAAGCTAGTCCTGCCTATCTAGGAACTCACCCCGTGACCCGGCAGGAGTCATCCCAGGGACTTGGTAAGAACCAAATATGTCCATGCATCTAGTAACAGGCCCTCCAACCACAGACCCCGCTGGAGACCCAATAGCAGCCACATGACCTGGCTCCAACTCTACTCCACTACGATTCTGGAGGCAATACCATCTGTCTGGGGAACTGACAAGACATGGTCTTTATCTGCCAAAACCAGTCTATAAAGACTTGAAGAGGTCTTTGTTCCTTCAAATGCATAGACACAAATGCAAGGCTATATGAATCATGAAGAATCAGGCAAACATGGCACCAACAAAGGAAACCAATAAAGCTCCTGTAACTGAATCCCAAAATATGCAAATATGAATTGCCTGACAAGGAATTCAAAGTAATAATCTTAAAGAAACATGTTGTTTAAATTTTGATACTTAGTTTTCATTTATTAACCTTTAAAAAGGAATAATAGGGGCTGGCCCCATGGCCTCGCAGTTAAGTTCAGCACGCTCCATTTTGGTGGCCTGGGTTTGGTTCCCAGTTGTGGGCCTACACCACTCATCAGTGGCCATGCTGTGCCAGCAACCCACATACAAAATATAGAAAGATTGGCACAGATGTTAGCTTAGGGTGAATCTTCCTCAAGCCAAAAAAGAGGAAGATTGGCAACAGGTGTTAGCTCAGGGAGAATCTTCTTCAACAACAACAACAACAGAAAGGAATAATAATCCCTCTGCCTCACCATGATTTGTGAGGATTAAATGTTATGTATGTAAAAGACGAGGCAGAGTGGCAGGTACATAATAAGTGCTTAGTAAATGTAAGCTATTTTGATTAATATCCAGCCAATTATTTATGCTCACATTTCCCCTCTATAGCCCATGCTTTGTGGATTCCAAGTGTTTTTCAGGGCTTACTCAGCCAGGAATACACTTTGCCCCCTTATGTATATTCACAGCATACCCAGTCTTCAAGGACAAGTTCAAATTTTCTTCCCTTCTTCCTAAATCTCAGCTGAAGGTTACTTCTCCTTCCTCTGAATTCTCATGGCACATCATCCGTACATTTATTATAGCACATACAGCATTTTCTGCTACATATTATGGCTCCTTGTGTGCATATCTACTTCCCCAACTAGCCTGTAAACTCTCTGAGAGAGGATTATTTATCCTATTCATCTTTTATCTACCACAATACCTATTATAGTACCATAAATTTATTAGGAACTCAATAAATCCTCCATGAATAAAGAGAGATGTCAAAAAAACAAATCTAAACTCTTTAAGTTGATCTCTACTATCTTTTTCTGATTATCCCTTTGGTAATGTCAAAATATATGAAGATAAGAATATTGACTTCAAAATTATCCTTTTGGTCCCTTTCCTGCCATCCTATTCTAAGGCTCTGCTAATTCGAACTTTTGTAAATATTTGGACACATGTCAGGACACCATACACTAAGCCACACTTTTCTCAAGGAGAATGTAGATTAGATAATTTACCATCCCAAATCTTCTATCTCTCTTTCTAATCATTATAGTTTATACCACCAGCACTGCATAAACAGATTTTTCTTGAGTTATTTTCATAAGATTTCAATGCCTTTGTACGATTGTATAGCACCGTCTCTGTGAATATTCAGGTGTAGTCAATTCTCAGGTAAAGGCTGGTAAATCATTTTACTTAGAGAGCTAACACCTGCATTTTCTGCTTTATTTCTTACTTAGCAAAATGTTTTCTTGATAGTTAATAGGTCTTGTTTTAATTGCCTGCTTTGTTGACAACTCACACTATTTATTGTTTGATTACGTGCAATGGGGAAATGCTTCAAAGTGAAAACACTTAAAGAAGTCTCCACTCAAGGAAAGACTCATGAAGGTGCAGGTGAGCTTAGGGTGAGGCTAAAATAAAGAGCTTTTATTAACATGGAACAAAGACAAAATGCAGAGAGGTCAATTGTGGGAAACTAGATGACTTTTCAGGATATCCTAAATCAGGCCTTTATTCTATGGAGTCATTGCTTTAATTAATTTAAATCCCAAGACATGCAATAATGGAAGAATTAGTAATGTGATGATTTTGTTTGGCCATAGGAAATAATTTGGAAGAGGAGAAGGGGAGAAAGGTAGTAACTTCATTTATTAAGGCACAACATTTATGAGATTTAAATTAAGCAACTTTAAGACATGTTTTCTGTTCCTGGATGCTGCTGAAATTTTCATGTGCATATATGCTAATGAAGATATGACACAATCATATGCATAGTTGAAAGAAGTGGTCACGATATTCTCTAGTGTATTCAAACTAATGAATACTTCAAAAAATATGTATTTGTTTCATAGACTATTAGAACTGGAAGGGACTTTAAAATTTATTCAGACCAACCGCTTAAATTTACATTTAGGAAATCCAAGTACCAAAGAGAAGTAACTTTCCAATGAACAGCCAGTCAGTGACACGGATAGTGCACAAAACGTTTCCCTGTCTATGAAACTGTGCCTAGTGGTCTGTTTACCTCTTTAACTGTGTTCTATTGCATTAAATTATTTTTTTCTTTATTCTTCTTATCCTCCCATGGGTTGGAAGTTATATGTTCTATTTCTATTCATAGCACGTATCCTTACACTTTCAGCATGCCTAATTAATCTCAAGTCTAAAGTTAGCCAATACTTCTGTCCTCCTTTTGAACACTATAAGGGACTTAGAATGCTTAGGCAGGCAATTTTAGTTGCCTAAACAACAGGCATTGTCTTCTCTTCTTCATTGCTAACAGAACCACAGTTTTGTTCAAATATTGAGAAAAATTAAGTTCAAGGATGGTGAGCCTATCACAAGGTGATAAATCATTTGGTGTAAGTCAAACAGGAAAATCACATTCCTCTCTGCCAATGATTGGTTGTGGCCAATGGAATATAAGGGGAAGTCTGCTCTTGAGCTAAGGGAAAAGATGTCTTAACATGATAAAAAAGAAAGATATAAGAAAAGATAGTTTTCACTGTCTTTTCTCTTTCTGCCTGTGAATGTATTTGTGTGAGAACATTGTACTTGAGCTGCTCTAGCTATCTTCTATCCATGAGGGGAAATAGCAGACTCACTATAGAAGAAAGAGCAGAATGAGGAAGAGAGCTTATCTCCTCAATTGCATAATTGAGCTGTTGCACCAACTTGTGGAGTGTTGATCTCTGGACTTCTTGACATGCAAAATAATAATTACTTCCAATTGTTTAAGGCTCTTTTAATAAAGTAATTGATTATTTCCAATCAAAACCAACTTAATCATTTGAATCTTAAAGTCACCCTTATGTCTGACATATTATTTTTATATAACATTTTAGTCATTTTCAGTATTAATGCTTCTTTCAGTCAATGCTTATTTAGATTAACAAAAATCATAAGCAATTTATTTGTTAATCATTCGTTCTTGTGTCTCATTGTTTTCAGGCTTCAATTTTCTTCATGAAGTTCATCTTCTAGTATTTCACTGATAGTCTGTTAATGGAAAATTCTCTGTCTTTACCTGGAAAAGTATTTATTTTGCCTCACTCATGAACGATAATTTATGTATGTATGAAATTCTAGATCTAGGTATTTTCTTCTAGCATTTTGAAGATATTATTACATTGTCATCTGGCTAGAATTGAGAGTCAACTATTAGTCTATTGAGAGTCAACTATTAGTCTTATTTCCATTTCTAGGTAAGGATTTGTGTTTTAAGATTATCTCTTAGGCTTTGATATTCTCTAATTTCATTTCAGTGTGTCTACTTGTGGATTTATTTTTATTTAATACTCCATGGAACTTGATGTATTTATTGAATCTGAGAATTAATGTTTTTCAATTGTGGAAAATTCTCAAATATGATATCTTCATAGATTCACAATATTTGAAACTCTAATAAACATATGTCAGATATTCTTCTTCTTTTGAGTCTTTGAATTTCTACTCCATGAGTAGAATCTCTTTAACCTTCTGTACTTTGTTCTGGATAATATCTTCAGAACTATCTTTCATTTTTTAAAATTTATCTCCTCATCTTTAGTTAATCTGCTGCTTTAAAAGTCTATCGAGTTTTAAAAATATCTGTACATATAACTATAAAAATTATTTTTAGAAGTGCTCTTAGTATCTTTTCATATAAATATGAAAAATAGTCTTTCTTTCCCTCTCTGTCTCTCAAGTTTATTATTTTGAAATGTACTGATAACCTCTTTCATGTCTGTCATTTAACATGCTTATTTTATCAATTCTATCTGATAAATGTATTATTTGAAGCTCTTGTGAGTTTAATTTTCCTCCTTGTTGTGACTGCTGACTCTTCCTCAGTGTGTATTATTTCCTTACATGCCTTGAGATGTAGGTTGTAACCTCTCTTCAGCAGATAAATCCTGTGAGTCCTAGTATGAATGTGTATCTCTCCAGAGAAGTTTTGCTTTTGCTTCTGCCTGGAAGCATTGCTGAACTTGGACAAGTTTTTAGTGTTAATTTATCAGCTTGGTAGATCCAAGATTAAATGGATAATAAAAATTCAAACTCAAAGTTCATATGTGGGCAGGGCCATGGTTAGAAACTCACAGGGGAATCTTTTTCTACTCTTAGTCCAGGCTGAGATATACAAACATCCTTTCCATCTCCCTTTGAATATAAATAGAGTTTTTGTTATTTTTCACAATTTCACTGAGCTTGTTACCCTTTGGGGATTCCAACTTTATGTCACATTTTCACAGATCCAATTCCCTTCCTCACAAAATTCAATGATATCATTTTCTTATAATTGCTGGACCCTTGCAATACAAATACTGAAAAGGAAGAAACAAAGCTGTCAGAAAGGATTGTATATATAGAAAACTGAAAAGAATATTTGAACAAATTAAGGAAAAATACTAAAAGTGTGTCACAGGAGTTGGCTATATCATCAAACGTAAGAAGTCCATTGTGTTTCTATACATTAAACCTACATAGTTGGGAGGGCTGGCCCGGTGGCGTAGCAGTTAAATTCGCAGGCTCTGCTTCAACAGCCCGGGGTTCCTGGGTTCGGATCCCAGGCGCGGACCAACGCATCACTTATCAAGCCATGCTGTGGCGGCATTCCATATAAAGTAGAGGAAGATGGGCATGGATATTAGCCCAGGGCCAATCTTCTTCAGCAGAAAGAGGAGGATTAGCAACAGATGTTAGCTCAGGGCTGATCTTCCTCACACACACATACAAAAACACAAAAACTACATAGTTAGGCAATATAATGATTTTTCAAAACATACCATTAACAATATCAACAAAACCCATAAATCATTAGTTAAATAAACTATAATGAATTCACATAATGAAATATTATATAACTCTAGAAAAGAATGAGTAATTTGTATATAGAGAGTTATGGATTGGTTTACAGGATACAATGTTAATTGAAAAAAGCAAAGTAGAAGAAGTGTGTATAGTGTAAGTTAACTAATAAAACAGGCATGTGAATATGCACAGCTATGTTATATTAATACATTATCAATATAAGGATAAACAAAAAAGAATGTTAAATACCTATAAGGGGAGAGAGGAAGCAGGGCGGAGAGGACAGGAATGGAAGGTATACTTTTCTCAATACCTTATGTTGTATATCTGGCTTTAGAAGTGTGTATTTGTTTAAACAATTATAAAACAATACTGTATCAAGATGAGGAAGGGAAAGGAATAATTGTCAAAAATGAAGAGCAACATAAAAAAAGAACCCGTCTATATTGAGACAGTGACTTGGCCACATAAAAATTTGACTTTACATCCATAGTAGGATATACCCTAAGAACAAACAGACTGCCAAGTAAGTTTCATATGTTTGCAATAATGATATTTTTGGTAATAATACTGGTATTGGTATTGAGAGAAATTATATATATATATGTACATATATACACACATATATATATTCATATACATAAATAAAACAAGTTATTATATTGTTATTAAGAAAAACATTTTCAGTATGAAAATATATAAAATTATAAGTCAAAGAAGTAAAAATCCTATAACCCTAAATTTAATTGGAAATATCAGTATGAACTCATAATGTAGCTCTTAAAAATAAGATATACCCGAACGACAAAAAGAACTAAAAGAGTTTAAGTGCTTTAAAATTATATTTTTGGTGTTAGTGTTGGGTTTGTCATTCAAAGACTGTTCTGTGTGTATTGTGGGATAAAGAAAATGAATTGTTCACTTTTGTCTTTGAGAATCAGCGTTTTGGCATGGAAGAAAGATACAGATGTGAGATTGATCAGGTAGAGTAAAAAGCTGTGGTCCTGTATTTGATTTGGAAATATCAGTCTGAAATCCTGAAGTATTGTATCTTTAAATATATCTATTTTCTAGAAGTTCCTACTAAAGAGGTCTGAAAAAAGATGAAACACAGTGGGAATGAGTACACCTAGCACTCAGATAATAGTCTCTAAATAATATTTCAACCAAAAGGAAACAGAAATACTTGAATAAATGACTGATTCGAGGCTAAGGACAGGAAGGACGTATTAGACAACCCTAACACGTCTCATATCAGAAATCAAGAAAGCTAGCAAAGACTAGGAGGATACTATGAAAGGACTCAAGAACTGACTCAAATTGGATCCTGCTGGCCTAGGATTGAACAATTTGAGCATCCATAAGAATAATAACTGCAATTGATTTGAACACATCAAATATATTTAAGTTAATCTTTATAATTATACTAAATTTCATCATTGATTACATTTGGAAGATGCTTGGGAAGCAACAAATTATTCTGTAAAAAGGAAAATAAAAGGAAATATTCAAGCATTTGCTCTACTTTTCCTATATTTATTATACTTCAAGGTCTTAGGAGGACTGATCCCTGCCAGCACCATAATGACCTTGCATGTATCTACACACACCATGTAGGCAAGCCTTAACTGCTGCTTACCTAATTCTTGGGAGCATACCATATGATACTCCTTGAACATGGGATGACAGGTAATCTTGTAAGGAACCGCCACAAGGCTGTTTCCTACCCACAACCCTATCTTTATGGAGGCTGTCATGAGGCAGTTTCTCATCACCTCTCCCAAAGTTCTGCCTCACTTCTCCCTGCATTAGGGTAGAGTTTCAGGCTATATAACTCATTCACTGCAGCATGAAATTGACTCCTCAGCAGCCATGTGTCCCACCACTTCTGTTGTCAGCTGACTCCTTTTGTTTCAGTGTTGTCCCATGGCACATGGTATGTGGGGAGCTGACATCATTGCTCATTTTGTTTTTGCTGCCTGTGTAAGTAATAGAGTGTCTGAATCTATAAAGGGATAATTATGTCTTCACTGGTCAAATCTGTCAGCCTCTTGACAAGCAGATGATTGGGGAAAGTTTTGTCTTAAAAATATTATTCTAGTTCATAAACATGGAAAGAATGAAAAAAATTAGAATATCAGCATTGCACAACCCTTAAAGAAGTAATGACCAGGCAGTTATCATCAATGGCTGCTAATCTCACAAAAAAAGAGAGAACCAAAGATTGTGTGCCTTGATGGAATTATAGAACACCACCTATAATATAGTCTTGCCAAAAATAATTAGAATGTTTCAATCCATTGAAATTCTTCTTCTTGATGCTCAGTTTATCTGATCTGAGATTTGCTTCAAAATAATGCAGTTGGAAGAAGGAAAGTCGGGGAACACAGAGAAAAACTAGGCTTTGATTTGATATTTATTGGAGCTGGGTGATAAATACATGGGTGTCATATTATTTTTGTATATGTTTGAAATGTTTCATAATAATAATAAAAGATTTTTGACAAAGGAGAGGGGAAAAAACAAAGATATCAAAGGATATATCTAAATATGTATGGCATCCATAAATAGAATATTACAAAACTTTATTAGAAGATATAAAAGTATGCCAAATTTAATGAAGAGAGATACCATGTTCATAGATTGGAAGACTCAATATTCTAAACACGTGGCATTTCCCTAAATTAATTGATAATTTCAGTTAATTCAAATAAAAATTCTAACTGGGTTTTTAACGGAATTTGACAAAAGTAATATAAACTCTATATAGAAGTTGAAAGGGAAAAGTACAACCATGGCAATTGTGAAGAAGAAAAATTGAGAGGATTAAAGGTATAGTAATTAAGGTAATTAAAATAATTAAAGGCATAGTAATTAAGACATTGTGGTATTCTTGAAGGGGTAGATAGGGTTTGTTTGGTGTTTATATGAGAACCTTGAGTCAGCCTCTCAAGAATCTCTCGGCCTTCCCCTCAGTTTGCAAGATAGTTTACACTGCTCCTAATATAATATTGCCACTAGAAAGTGTCAAGATAAAAATTAACTGGGCAATCATACTGGCACGTATTGCCCAGGTGCCTGGGGTGTGCATCATTCTGTAATATTGGAGGCAGAACCACACAAGGAAGAATTACCCCACTCAAAATGCCAATAATGTCTTCACTGAGGAACACTAGCTTAGGCCAATCACAATTCATCCTCGGGCTGGGCATATGGCACCTGACTAAATTTGGGGTTCTGTTAGCAAGGAAGAAGAGAGAGAGAGATGCCTGGTGAGTAGATAAAGACTAGTGACTACAGTAGGCAGGATCAACTCTATTGAGCAAATGAAATATGTCAAATATTCTTCTAAGCAATCTATGTACATTAATTCCTTTTTTTCTCATAGCAAACTTGCAAGGAAGTTTATTATTATCCCCATTTTATAGATGAGGAGACTGAGCCTCAATCTGAGAGAGGTAAATCATTTCCCTAAGTTCATATAGCTAACACGTGGCATCATCCAGTTGCAAACAGTGTTCATAGAAACTTCAGGTATCCATCCGAAAAAAAAAAACAACTTGATTTCTGTGCTTATGAAGCATACACAGTGTAACAACTGTCTCTGGATTTCTTCCTTCAAGTTGATAAGTGATCAACAAAGAAAAATCCTTGATGTCCCTTGAAATTTAGTTCCTCATTGATCCTTTCATGAGTGATGATTATTCAATTCCTGGGGCCATCCTTGAACCACTTATAACTGGCTTTAGAATAAATTCTGACATCCAGCTCTGCTTTAAATAACCCACATTTTCAATATCTAGTGTAAACGGGGTACTTTTAATTCTGATACTTGAAAAACACTTTAAAAAGTCTCAGAGTATGAAATATGCTGTAATACTGTATAGATTGGTAAATTACATTTTCATTTTGTCCTCAATTTCAAGAAAATCTTCAGCCAAATAAACTAGCAAGCAAATAAATCACTTTAATTATAATAAATGGCAGTTTCTCTAAATATATTTCTGGCAGCAAATATCTTCTATTATTGGCTTTTGCAAGAGTAATTTAAGGGGAAACTATTCTCAATAAAGTTGGGATGCCTGGCTACAAACTCCTATTCCTCATCTATGTATATTACATTCCATTTAGATTCCTCCACAATGGAAAAACTAATTTCCAATTTTAAGACACTTAAGCTGATATATTTATTATGAAATTATACATCTTTTAAATTATGTTCTTCATATTGTCTTATTGGCTAAATTTAAGATTGTAATTTTCTATAGTGTAGCTAGAATAATCAAGGCTCAGGTCAGAAAAAAATTACTGCTTTTGTAGAATTACAATAGTATATCATAGTATTAAAATGAGACAAACTTTTGTTTCACTTTTTCCATTGGCATGGAATTTTTTCCCCATTGGGAACATTTTATACATAATAATAATTGATTAAGTATGGTAGATCTCTTGTGTGGTAAATAGAGCATAGGATTCAAAGTCAAGATGCCTTGGCTTTAAATCCCAGCTTTGCCATACTAGCTGTGTGACTTTTGGCAAATTGTTTAACATTTCTAGGCTTGATTTCATTCTTCTTCAAAACAGAGATACTATTCAACTTATAAAGTGGCTTATGAGTTCATAAAGGACCAGCGCAATATCTGGCACATCAGGGACATTCCATAAATGGTAGTCATTAATAATTGAATTTTAATATCATCATCATCGTATCATCATATACTCATTTAGAGTCTAGAACTGTTTATCTGTGTCCCTTGGTGGAATGCATAATCTCAACCAATCATAAGCAGATCCCCGCTGGACCTGCTAGTCTATGAATTTGCCTAAAGACAAAGGTACATGAGGATCCTCAGTAAGTGGGGTTTGAAAGCATAAGTAGAATACATAGGATTTAATGATTTACTGGAAATGAATGGGGAAGAATTGTTAGGACTATGTCTGTGTTTCTGGTTTTAGTTATTCAGTAAATGGGGATATCATTTGATAAGAATAGGAATTCTCAAAAGAGCAGATGTACGGAGAGAGAAAGACCTTTTTGACATTTCAGTTTTCAGTTTGAGGTGCCTGTGGGACATCCAAAAACTGACATCTTAAAGGCAGTTGACTGAAGAGTCTGGGGTTCAATAGAGAGGTCTGAGATAGATTTAGAAAAGTCAACATTATTAGTATAGTGCTAGTATTAGTGTTCGTTGCCCCACCTGGGAACAACTGGTGTGGATGAGATCGATTTGGAAGTATAAAGCATGAGAAGAGGACCAAGAAAAGAAAATATCTCCAGACCTGTATATCTAACTGCTCACTTAACAGCCACATACTCCCTTGATCTCTATGTTCTAACTATAATGTATTACTTATAGTATTCCAAAAAAGCCAGTATATATGATATTTCTTCTACTTAATATTACCTTCCTATCTCCCCCACTACTCCCTCTTGTTATTCCTTAGCTAATTCCTTTTCATTTTCCAGGACTCCATTTAACATCAACTCAATCTGGAAACCTTCCTACAATACCCATGCACGTCCCTATCATAGTACATGTTATAAGTTGAATTGTGTCCCTCCAAAATTCATATGTCAAGTCCTAACTCTCAGTACCTCAGAATGTGACTGTATTTGGATGTAAGGCCTTTAAAGAAATAATTTAGTTAAAATGAGGTCATAGGGGTGGGCCCTGATCCAATATGACTGATGTCCTTATAAGAAGAGAAGATGAGGACAAAGACAATACACAGCTTGAGAGATGACCATGTGAGGATACAGCGAGAAGCTAGTCATCTGCAAGCCAAGGAAAGAGGCCTCAGAAGGAACCAACCCTGCCAACACCTTGGACTTCTAGCCTCCAGAACTGTAAGACAATAAATTTCTGTTGTTTAAACCACCCAGTCTGTGGCACTTTGTTACGGCAGCCTTAGCAAACTAATACAGTACTTTAACACAAAGACTGTAATTGCTTATATACGTGACTGAAATGAACGCATCATCCCTAGAGAACACCAATATTTAGGGTAGAGGGGGAGGTAAACAATACTGTGAAGTAGAATGAAAAAGAAGTGGCGAAGACGCAGGAAGAAAATCAAGAAAGCTGTACCAAGGAAGCCAAGGAAGCAAAGAGTTGACCAGCATGGTTTCACGGGCATAAACATAGTCCAACTTCTCAAATTGTACATTTCAAATATGTGAAGTTCATTGTATGTCAACTATACCTTAATAAAACAGTTTTAACAAGAGTTGACTAACAGGATCACATAGTACAAAAGTGTCAAAATAAGAATTAAAGAATGTTCATTGCATAAAGTCAACTAGGACACATGTATAAACATCTGGGGAAAGTAGAGCCAGACAACATGCGGTGAAGAGCAAAATGCCCTTTCTAATAAATCTATAAGACAACCTGATACAAAAGAGACGCCTACAGGTCTATGGATGTTGTGGTTTACTTAGGGGTTCTTTTTGTGGATAACAGGCAAATTGGCAAAGTTCTCTGATACAGCAGATCTTTGAATTCACAAGGGACATATTTTGATTATCAATGATACGATTTTATCCCTGAGCTTCCTTCCTCTTCTGCAAGATCCTACAGTGGAAGCCATCCAGCTATGACCATATATTATAGCAACTTCTAAAATTTGAATTAGGTCTGTGACATCCTGTATGTTGATCACAGTATGAAATAGGTCTCTGGTCTCTGATCTTTTCACTTCACTAACACCTAGAATCAGCAAAGTTGTGCTGTGCCTGCATATTGAAGTGACCTGTAGAGCGGGTAAAAATACCAATGTCAAGGCCCCAACTGAGACCCTACAGGCACAAATATCTATGGGCAATATCTAGGCATCTAAACTACATTTTTAAAAGTTTCCCAGATTACTCCAAATGTATAGTGAGAGTTGAGAAACATTGATTCTCAGGCCTTGAACCATGAAGTTATTAGCAGAAATCCAAAAATCTATGAGGGCTCTAATAAATGGGTCGGTAAAATAAATGAATCATGTGAATCACACACACAAAATTGACACTACTGTTTAAAATGGACATAGATATTTTGGGGGAATATAAATAAATGTAACCATATTATTTCAGTCATGATATCTTTCTGTGAAGTATTTTCTTAATCAATCGATACTAAAATACATTAAAATTATTGAGGGCTATGAATAGTAACATTAAAAAGATAGCCTGAGTCTCTAAATGGTTGGGACCCATTTGCTACCCATGGTAGCATCCCCTAAATAGTTTGGTTCCAAATACATTTGGAAACACTGTATATGACATCCTTGTTTTAAACTTTACAACGCACAATAATACATTAAAAGCTCTAAGAAACCCTGTGATAAAAAAAAAAAATCTTTTAATTTTGTTTCCTCAGCATTCCCAAACTTATTTGAGCACAGAACCTTTCCTCCATTCCCAAGAACACATATTAACATCCCCAAAGACACTGTTTTCCCAAGATATTTCCAATCCCCAACTGGGATCACTGCAGAAGGGAGAGAATAATGAAACTCCAGATGTTTGCTTTTGCAGTGAGAGAACTGTTTCAAGTGGTACAATGATCTATACAATGAAGAATTACAGGCTTTCGTATGTGCTTTGCAAAGTCAAAAAGGATTGAATCTTTGCTTTTTACTTCTCAAAATACTATATACTGATAATAACAACAATAATGATAACTAAACTATATAATTGTTCCAAGTACTACATAAGCACTTTATATATATTAATATATTAATCCACCCATAGCCCTAGAAAGTAGTTATTGTCATTATCATTGTTATTTTACAGATGAGAAACTGAGCCAACTAGAGTTTATGAAACTTGTCCAAGGTCATAAACCTAGTAAGTGGCAGAGCTGGGTTTTTAACCCAAGTCTGTAACTTCAAACCCTAATTTCTGAACCATTTACATTCTACATATATGAAATATATAAAAATGTACTCAGGTACACACATAGACTAGGAAACTAGATCTCAAATTTCTAGCTAAATAAGATCTAGATTTTACAGTTCAGGAATACAAGTTCAGATCTGGTATAACCTGCAAAGAGATGAAAACTGCTATTTACTAACAGTGCTCAATGGCTGGATAAAATGATTTAAAGAAGCATTTCTCTAGCTTGCAGTGGATCTGTAGGTACATTAAAACCTAACGTAGTCCCATATCCAGAATTAATTTCTGTAGGAAGAGCAAACAGGGTGATATTTATACTATTAGAGGCTCAATTCAAGTGCTTGTTTAACATGTACTTCTCTTTTGATATATCAGTACTGCCTTCTACTATTATTTTTAATAGTCTTCTTATTTTTGGAGAAGAAAAAGCTGAAACTGTCAATTGTTTTATCACTCACTAGATCTTCTTATAAAGGGTTAGGAGGAGCTTAAAAACAGTGAATTAATGAATGATGAGGAAACAGTCCTAGAGCTATGAAATGACTTGCCAAAGGTTACACATTGAGTTTCTTGATCTATCCTCAAATTAACAACTATTGACTCTTACGTCATCTATACTTTTCCACATCCAATTACCGTATAGAATCCATTCCCACTAGTAAGATAGTTGATAACTAGAACATATTCAATTTGAATGAAGCACTGATTTTAAAAGCCAGGAAAATGTGTCAATATTTCTTCTAAATTGTATATTATGTGATCTCTCTAATTTCTCTAGAATGAGACCATAAAATCTGAGTAATCTTATTCACAAGT
The DNA here is from genome assembly GCF_057802395.1 of Ceratotherium simum simum. Classification (NCBI taxonomy): domain Eukaryota; kingdom Metazoa; phylum Chordata; class Mammalia; order Perissodactyla; family Rhinocerotidae; genus Ceratotherium; species Ceratotherium simum. The sequence continues at coordinate 9,554,077 of NC_141940.1, read as the reverse complement.
ATATCTAATCTGGCCTCAGTGTAAACTTTATGACTTCTGTATCAACTTGTGACGGGGTGTCCTCCTCATTAGTTCAGATTTTCCTAGCATTGTCTGAAGATGTTTTAAATAGGCACATTTTGAGGGTTGTATCGATTGTAGACAGTGAATAAATGACTACCTAATAAAACATTAAAATCCATTTACTTCTTTGAGATTCCAGTCATGATAAAAACCCAAAGACATTTAACTCACCAACTTCCTGTCAAATCAAAATAGAATGACAAATTTAAATCAGCAGTGAAGGTATATGTTTCTGGTGGGAGTATAAATAGGTACTATTTGGAAGGAAAACCGGCAATTCACTTTGTTTTAAAACCCTAGAAATATTAATACACATATCAATTGCACGCCTAAAAATTTATACTAAGGAAATAATACAATATGTTAAAAAAATAGAAACATTTCCATCATAGCTTTTGCTTTAGTCGGCTGGGGCTGCCATAACAAAATACCATAGACTGAATGGTTTAACCAATAGAAAATTTTTTCTCACAGTTCTAGAGGCTGGAAACTCAAGATCAAGGTGCTAGCCTATTTGGTTCCTGGTGAGAGCCATCTTCCTAGCTTGTAGAAGGCCACCTTCTCACCATGTGCTCACATGGCCTTTCCTAGGTGTGTACATGCAGAGAGAGAGAAGGCAAGCACTCTGTTATCTCTTCCTCTTCTTATAAGGGCACTAATTCTATCATGAGGCCCCTACTCTCATGACCTCATCTAACCCTAGTCACCTCCCAAAGGCCCCACCTCCATATACCATCACATGGGGGGTTAGGGCTTCAACATATGAATTTTGGACAAAGCAGTCCATAGCAGTTTTATAATAAAAAAAAAAGAAACTTAGAAATACTAAATGTTCAAATATTTAGCCAATTTATATTCTATTTTAGAACAATTACCATTGACAAGGAAAAATATTTACAATATTTTGGCTTTTCTCCCATAATATAAATATGTTTATTTTTGCATATTAGTATGCATAACTTATTATTGTAATAGAGTTTAAATATATTTTTTATAAATATTTCGTAAACTTGGACTCTGCCAAGATTTCCCACATCAGTCATACATTGTGAAATAAAGCAAGTATAATCTCATTTTTGTAATATGTTTGTGCATATGTGTGTTAGGTTAAAAATCAAGACATAGACCAGCATCTACAATATATATTAATCTATGTAAAATATTTTATGTACATTCATGTGTATGTATTCACAGGCATTTCCGTAAATGCGTATAAAATATTGTTGAAGATAGATTGGGGAATGGGATTGGAGAATTGCATTGCAAAGGAAACTCTATTTTCAAGGATTCCTTGAATTGTTTTGTTTTGTTTTTAGTTTTTTGTTTATTGCAGTAACATTGGTTTATAACATTGTATAAATTTCAGGTGTACATCATTATACTTCTATTTATGCATAGATTACATCATGTTCACCACCCAAATACTAATTACAACCCATCACCAAACACATGTGCCAAATTATCCCTTTCGCCCTCCTCCCCACCCCTTCCCCTCCGGTGACCACCAATGCAATCTCTGTCTCTATGTGTTTGTTTGTTGTTGTTATTATCTACTACTTAATGAGTGAGATCATACAGTATTTGACCTTCTCCCTCTGACTTATTTCGCTAAGCATAATACCCTCAATGTCCGTCCATGTTGTCACAAATGGCTGGATTTCATCGTTTCTTATGGCTGAGTAGTATTCCATTGTGTATATATACCACATCTTCCTTATCCATTCGTCGCTTGATGGGCACTTAGGTTGCTTCCAAGTCTTGGCTGTTGTGAATAACGCTGCAGTGAACACAGGGGTGCATGTATCTTTACGCCCTTGAATTGTTTCGAATTTTTAGCATAGGAACATATATTTTCCATCTAGAAATGATTGTATAAACAAACATATAGATTCAAAACAAAAACTGAAGAGACTCTTCCCCAGAAAGCCTCATAGTTTCCTCCCTAACCTCCTTCAGGTTTTTGTCAAAGGTCACCTTCTCCATAAGTCCCTCTTTGAGAACTCTATTTAAAACTGCAACTCTCTCCATGTATGTGCCATATTCCCAACCCTCCTCTCTGACTTAGTTGTTACCACAGCATTATAACCATATGGAAAGCTATATAGTTTACTTCTTTAACTTGTCTGTTATCTGTCTCCATCCTATATTAACACAAACTCCACAAGTCAAGGGAAAGGCTTTTGTCTGTTTTGTTCATTCTGCATCTCCAATGCCTAGAACAGTGTTTGACACATTGTATGTGCTCAACAAATATTTGTTGAATGAGTATATGAATGAATGGAAGGAGATACATTATATTAGTTTTCTTGGGATGCCATAACAAAGTATCACAAGCTGAATGACTTAAACAACAGAAATTTATTGTCTCACAATTCTGGAGGCTAGAAGTCTGAGATCAAAGTGTCAGCAGAGTTGGGGGGCTGGCCCCATGGTGTAGCGGTTAAGTATGCACGCTCCACTGCTGGCGGCCCGGGTTCGGATCCCAGGCGCGCACCGACGCACAGCTTGTCAGGCCATGCTGTGGTGGCGTCCCATATAAAGTGGAGGAAGATCAGCACAGATGTTAGCCCAGGGCCCGTCTTCTTCAGCAAAAAGAGGAGGATTGGTGTGCATGTTAGCTCAGGGCTGCTCTTCCTCACAAAAAAAAAAAAAAAAGTGGCAGCAGAGTTGGTTCCTTCTGAATGCTGTGAGGGAAGGATCTATTCCAGGCCTCTTTCCTTGACTTATAGATGGCTGCCTTCTCCTTGTGTGTCTTCACATTATCTTCCCTCTATGCCTGTCTCTGTGTCCAAATTTCCCTTTCACAAGGAAGTAAGTCATATTGGATTAGGACCCTCCCTAATGGTCTTACTTTAATTTGATTACCTCTGTAAAGAACTTATCTGCAAATAAGGTCACATTCTGAGGTACTGGAGGTCATGACTTCAACATATGAGTTTTTAGGGGACACAATTCGACACTTAACATACATCTATGTGTCAATGGCTTTCTTTTTTGTTTTTCTGTATTTTTCAAATTTTAAACAATGATGTGCTTATACATTTGTAATCGGAAGATACAATAAATAGTTTTATTTTCATCAAAATAATACACACCAGGGTAAAAAAAATCAAATTGTACAAAAAGCTTTCAATGAATAAAGAGTGTGGGTCCCCTTCCCTTCCCGTGGGTTTTTCCACCCACAGCTCTACTCTGCAGAAGCAATTAATTTTAAGCTCTTTTTAACAAGTTTTTTGGTGGTTACCTACATATCTCAAAATATAAGACTTAAATTACTATGCATTCATGTATCAACTTTAAACATCATCGATCAACTTCTTGTTATGATAAATGAAGTGTAGCACATTTATATCCTCTACCTACCCCTCTGACACTTCCCAATAAGAGTCCCTTTCTTTCAAGTCACCTTTGTAACTTTAAATAATGTACTTGAAACTAGATTTCTTATTCCACCAAATATAGTTTGTCTCTTTTTCATCTGCTTTCCTCTAACAATCACATACATTTTATCATTTAAAGCCAGAACTGAAGACATAAAAGCAGCTTATTTCCCAAACCACTGTACTTCTGTCTGTGTAAAGTTTGGGTCCATTCTGCTAAGATGTATAATAGGAGAGTCCCTAACTGTGAAATGTCCTGGGCATCTGTGTTTTACTTCCCAGCTTAGCATTTTAGAGGCTACTGAATAATGTAGATCCTTTTCAATGGTGCCACCTTTTCCAGGGTAGGTCTAGCATTTTGATGTGCCATATGTACTGCTGCTGGAAATTTCGGAGCTTTTCTATTGTACCATCCATCAGTGCATCTATTATCTGCGTTTGGCCAGATTCCTGGAATCTGCCCGCATTTGCTCCAGTCTGGCCTGGTCGCTCTCTACATCTGCTGCCTAGGGGGCCATTCTGGGCATCTCTTCACTGATATTCCATTCTGTGTCCACTGTTACTTGAACTCCAAGTCTTCTTTTTGCTAGACTTTCTTGGCATACTAGAGCACATCTTCTAGTTCCTTCCTAAGAAAGGGTGCAGGAGAGGTGAATGCATGAGTCCTCTAATTTCTGAAACTTTTTAATTGGCTCTCATACTTGAATATTAGATTGGATGAGTACAGAAATCTAAGTTGAATTTCATTTCTCCTCAAGACTTTGAAGGCTCTGGTGTCCTTGTCTGCTAACATCTAGTATTGTTTGGTAGAAGTTTGATGACACTTGATGCTTCTTCTTTGTGATATGACCTTCTTTTCTGTCCTCTCCTAATTTTTTCCCCCATATACTGAAATTTCACCATGAAGCTTGATATGGGTCTTTCTTTCATTTGCTGGGTGTTCAATGGGCCCTTTCAATCTGGAGATTTAAGCTCAACGAATTTAAAAAAATTGTTTTTGATAATTTCCTTCCTTTCATTCTTTATGTTGTCTCTTTCTGGGAGTCCTACTACTTGGATGTTGGACTGACTGGATGGATTTTTATATTTTCTCCCCTCTTTCCCACATCTTTGTCTATTTGTTTTACTTTCTGGGGGAATTCTTAGCATTCTCTCCAATTCTTCTATTGAATTTTATTTTTAAAATTTCAGTTATCACATTTTCAATACCCTTTCTTTGTTCTGTTCCTTTGTAATAACATCTTCTTGTTTTGTAGAAGCATATAATAAAAATAGCTTATTATATATCATCTTCTATATGTCAGATACTGTGCTAAATGTTTCACACATATTAACTCATTTATTCTTCACAAAAACACTATAAGAAAGATACAAATATTATCTCCATCTTAGAGATATGGAAGAGAGGCTAGAAGAAGAGGTCCAAATAAATATCCTCAGTAAATGGAGTAGTGCAGAAATACTGAAAGACACTATGTATGATGATAAGCATATGACCTCTGGAAACACATGGCCTGGTTTTGAAAACTGGCTCCATCACTGATGAGCCTTCCATGTATGGGGGTGAGGATGGAAGTCAACTGTCAGACATGTAGATTTTCAGTCTATTGCCCTGTCTTTTTTCCTGCAACTCTTCCTCTCCCTCTTGCTCTGCCTTACTTGGTGCCACTAAATCCTAAGTCGCCTCTGGCCTCCATGTAGTAAACCGGCTCTTCCTCCTTGATGTCTCCCATGCGTTACCTCTCTTCCATCTGCTTTCTAGCTCTCCAAAATGTGTTTAAGTTGCCTGCCCTCTGATATTCCTTCTTTTAGTATCCACATTCTTGGGTATTTGCATTTATATTTTTTAAATTCCTTTACCATAATTTTAATGTGGTCAGTCTACCATCTTCATCTTGAAGTCTGCAGTGAGTGTTTCTTTTAATCCCATTATTTCCACTGAAAGCTGATTATCTAAACAAAATCCCATGTCCAATATGAACCATGATTCTAAAGAAATAATTTACATTTCATATAACTGAATTGTTTTCCTTTAAAATGGTTGATGATACTTTTCATAGGTGATTTAAGTATTTTTAAAAAGCATACTTTTCCTTAATATCAGAATCTCTAACAGTTACCATGAAAGGAGCATTAAACCTCTTAAATCTAATAACAATTGCACTGTTCTTATTCTAGTGATGATACACAGAAATTAATAGTGGTTTAAAAAGGAAAACTTTAAAAAAAAAAACACTTTGTCCATTTTGGCCTACTCAGAAATACAACTTGCTTTTTTCCTGGCATGGTACAACTCTGAACTATATTTTACATCATGGGGTTTTGTGCTGCAGCAAAATATTCCCCAACATCATTAGAGTGCTAGAAAGAAACATTGACCACACCAATTATAAAAGAAAATAGATCAGTGTTTACATATACTTGGCAAGATATATAGAAGAAGATATAAAGAAGCATAATTAGAATTTGTCTAGTGACATCATTTTCCCCTAATGTTTGAAAATATTATCATTCTAGTTACTCATGTTAAGAACTTTGAAGTTGTTTTATAATTCTCTGCATGATTTCTCAAATTAATTTGGAACCAATTCTGCTTCCAAAACCCAGTCATGCCCTCTCTTCTCACATTCTCATGGCAGTACTCAAATTCAGCTAACTTGACTGGTCATCCCCTACCCCAACTGCTACCTGAGTGGTTTTTCAAAAGCATGTGCTTGCCCACATCACTCTTCTTTTAAAATATCCTAACCCTTTAATGATTCTGCAGGATGAAGACCAAATTCCTAAACATGATATTTGAGGCTTTTGAAGAAGAATGCTGACAACAACTTGAGTGCAGAGCGCAGAGTGAGGTTCAGTTGAGCAAACATTTTTGATGTATTTATTCTGTCCAGCATTTTGAGATGGCTGTTATTAATTCAAATATAAGGCATACCAATGTTTAGAGCAGGTATTTAGTCCCAGAAGAGGACAGAAGTACAATTAGTGTATGCCCTATGATGTTGTCTAGGTGCTGGAGATACAAGATAAACAAAATAGCTAAAGCCCTAGTCTCCCTGCATCATGTAGCTCACAGTATAGAAGAGAAGACAGACAAGTTAAAGAGACAACTACAATACAATGTAAGTATTATGAAGAAAAAGTAAATGAAGTAATTAAGAGATTATAAGAAGGGGGACTGACTAGGGCAATAAGGAGATTATGGAAAACTTCCTTAAAGAAATGATGTTTGAACTGAGACAAAAAGAGGAGGAAGAGTTTATCAATTGAAGGGAGGGAAGAAAGAGCATTCTAGTAAGAGGGAATTACGTGTGCAAAGGCCATGAGGAGGGAGAGAGTAGTGAGTCTTTGAGAACTAGAAAAAGGTCAGCAGGACTTGGAAGAAGATATGGAAGGGGCAGTGGGATGAGATAAGACTAGAGAGGTTAGCTATCGGGAGAGTGGATTGGACAAGGAGTCAAAGTGGATTCAGGAAGATGAGACATGAGGTTGTCACTGTAGTTCAGGCAAAAGACTAAAGGATAGTAACACTAGAGGCTGACAGATGTGACCAAAACTACAAAACATTTAGGAAGATAGAAAGTAGGAAATGGAGAAATTTAGTGATTCAGTGATTCAGTACCAAGTGTTCTTCCTGACAAACCAAATGTTGGGTCTACGACAGGATGACTAATTCTGATACCTCCAGATAGTGGGTTAAAGTTTCTGATATACTCTATGCCCTGCTCAGGATTGGTTTAGAAAATCATCTCGTACGAGATCACTGATGGCTCTTGCTGAGAAGGATAACAGAAGACAAAAACTGAAAAATGAAATATGAATTACTTGAATGTAGAGGATTTATCCAAATGATAATCACATGCTGAGAGTGCCTAGCATAGGACATAAAATGTGCTTAAGAATGCTTTTAGAACTGGATTAAAATTAATAACCAGGGGAAATAATGAAATAATTCATTTCCCTCTATAATAAAGAGCCTTACTCCATTTGTGTTGTTTGTTGCTGACTGCTTTCAAGCGCCACCTCCTGCTTCTCTGCCTGCCCCATATCTGGACAAGCTGACAAGAGAGCACACTGCTTCCCTCCCTTGCCACAATAAAAGTCAGGGCAGCTTACTCCCACTCTCTCTCAAGTCACTCAAGCCATTGTCAGACCCACTTGGGAGTCTGCCCCGCTATCTCCAGAAGCCTCATTATGTGAGTAATAACTGTCTTCACACGCTTGTGGTAAGTGTATGACATCATTAGTCTTGACATCTAAACTGATTTTCGAACGGGCGGTCTGTCTGCTCTCCACAGATTGAACATAACACCTTGGAAGTTGGAGAGAGTTAGTGCTTACCAAGTATTCTATAAGCTCCACAACAATTTCCAGCCTTTTTGAATTGAGTTCAGGGCCGTAGAAATACTTCTGGCCTAATGGACTGTGAGCAGAAGTGAATGTGTTATTTCTGGGCTGAGGCAGTTAAAAACCAGACTTCTCTTTCCATGTCAATGCAACCTGAGAGACCAGACTGTGTAGTGATGGAACAGGGCTACCTAACCTGAATCAGATTGTAATGTGAGCAAGAAATAAACTATTGGGTTAAGTCACTGAGATTTGGGGGTTTATCTGTTTCTGCAGCATAGATTATACTAATCTGATTAATGCATACCGAATTGAACCAATTCAGCAACGTACAGATCTATACATCCACTTCTACAAAGTGATGTTCAAAATATTTCATTAAAAACCACTTATCAAAAAACGTAGACGCAGTTCTGAGGTATGGTTATTTTCTTTTCATATATTCTCACTCAGAAAGGGGAACAATGATATATGTCATAAACTGGAAAATCTATCTCCTCAAATGAACTTTTCATTGATTTCCTTTGAGATATTGAGGACTGAAATTGTTGATAGCAGAAAAACATGTAACTGTTTTACTATACTTCATTGTCAATCTAAGTTCAATATTGCATTTTCCTACATAGTACTATTAGGCAGTAAGAAATACACTTATACTTCAATCTTATGCCCTTAAAATTTTAGATACAACATCAAAATTATTGTATAATGATTTACAAGTAAGATTTTACTCTTACTTTAATCTTAAATTTAAGTTAAAAACTGATTTTTAGAGAAGAGTAAATAAAACCAAACACTTTTTACCATGTAACCAAATCTATCATTTGCAGTATTCTGTCACAGTTTAAAGAAAATTTCAACAAGCATCTTCTGTACTTACTCTCTATTCAACATTGAACAACAGAAATCCTCTTTGCTTAAAGAGAGATTTTTTAAACTTCAACCTGAAGATCTTGATCAATGATCTTCAAAACGATTTATTGACTCAAACATATTGACATATATTCTGCCCCCAAGACAGATTGTATTGCTCAAGCTCAAAATAATTATTACAATAGAGTATATCTAATTATTCTAACCCTATTTCAACTCAACACCTTAATGAAGGAAGTAATTCTGCTTTTAAACACATATCACAAAAGAATTTTTTAAACATGATTGTTTTACCCTTCTGGTTGTATATTCTGGCATAATATTGATTTGCTAGTCTATTTCTTCTCAGCTTAGCAAATTTATCTTTTTATGCTAGCTGTCAATTCTCTTCCTCTGTGAATTACATATTTCTGCACAAAGAATTAATGTATCTATCCATGATGTCCAGCTTTACATTCCATTAATATTTTTTCAGCTCTTAGAGTCCCTGTTGTCTCCTCCTCTGACCTTGCCTGAGAGTATTTAAAAATCATTGTTTGTCTTAATTTCTATTATAATCATTATATCTTCTTTGATTGTCACAACATTTTTCTACTTCAATTTTACTTTGTCATCTTTTTTCTGCTTTTACTTTCCAAAATACTCACTAATAGCTAGCACGAATCACCATTGGCTTTTTGCCATCCAACACACTTCCATTTCTCTTATAAAAATTTCCCTTGTGCCTCTATGTTCATTTCTTAGCCCCATTCATATTCAAGGAACATTTTCAGATCCATCCACAAGGCACAGAGGTAAAATTAAACACCCTTATTATGACCCTATGCTTGGTAGCACATTAATTCTATTTACACAGTTACTGAGATGTATAACTATGATTTCTTAGATGTATTATATATGTGGATATCTTTACCTCAGTGTTTCTCAAACTAGGTCATCTTAATTTCTGGCTATTATGTTCAGAAGTCATCCCTATAGAAAAACCTACCCATCTTTTTCGGAGTTTCCCATAATCAACCCCTTTCCTTCATATGTCTAGATTCATTCTCTACACTCTCCCTGACACATATTTTAGTCGTCATTTGATCTATATGATATTTCACACCTCTGTGCCTTCACACATGCTGTCCCCGCTGCCTGGGATTCCATTCTATCATTTTCCACCCGAAAATACTCATCATTTAAGATTCAACTCAAATATCACCTCCTCTGGGAAGTGTGTCTTGTTTTTCCCTAAGTCTGGGTCAGGATGTCCTCCTCTTAACTCCCAATGCATCTTGCATCCTTCTATCACAACACTTGCCACATGGTACTCATTGTCTCCTTATCTTCTTCCCCACTAGAGTACACTCTTTCAGGGTAGGTACTGGGCCTTTTATCATTTATATCTAGAACATAATCTGGTATATGACTCTTATGAAGTAGTCACTAAATATTGAATCACTGATTTCAGATTATCTATTCTTTATTTACTTTGAAAATGCAATATCATCCCATTCTCTCATAAAAAAAATGATAGCACGTGTATTCACTTTTAAACTAAAGTAAATTAAATCATATTTACTTTTTTATTGCGGTAAAAAATCTCATAATATAAATTACCCTTTTAACAATTTTTAAGTGAACATTACAGTTTTGTGAACTATATGTACATTATTATACAACAGGTCTCTAGAACTTTTTCATCTTGTGTCACTGAAACTTTATACCTATTGAACAGTAGCTCCCCATTTTACCTCCCCTCTCCACCTCTAGCAACCATCATTCTTCTTTCTTTTTGTAAGTTTGATTACTTTAGATATATCATATAAGTGCAATCATGCAGTATTTGTCTTTTTGTGACTGACTTATTTCACTTAGCATAATATCCAGAAGTGGGATTGTTGGGTTTGCATTACTATGGTATATTTGTCAAAATTAATGAACCAATATTGATACATTATTATTAACTAAAGTCCACACTTTACTCAGATTTCCTCAGTTTTCCCTAATGTCCTTTTTTTGTTCTAGAATCCTATCCAGGATTCCATGTTATATTTACTGGTCATCCCTACTTAGGCTTCTCTTGGTTGTGACAGTTTCTCAGACTTTCCTTGTTTTAAATGACCTTGACAGTTTTCATTGAACAGTACTGGTTAGATACCTTGTAAAATGTCCCTCACTTGGTATTTGTCTAATGTTTTCCTCATGATTAAATTGTGGTAATAAGTTTTGGGAGTTTGGCCATTCTCATCACATCATATCACGTGTACATACTAGCAACATAACTTATTAATGTTGATGTTAACCTTGATCACCCGGCTGAGGTAGTGTTTGTAAGGTTTCTCCATTGTAAAATTACTCCTTTTCCCCCCTTCCTTTACATGATGCAATCTTTGGAAGAAAGTCGTTATGCACAACACACAAAGAGTATGGAGTTATGGCCAAATCCTTAAAGTATAATACCAATGCTGGTTTTATACAATCAGTTAGGAGGTGTTTCTTCTGCTTCTGTTTTCTCTTGAAATTTCTTCTTTGACCTCTATATTTTTTAAAAATTTAATCTCCAAGTATTTTGTGATTTTCCTTTCTGTGACAGTGTTTTTTATCTCTAGCATTTCTTTTTAGTTAACATTATTTTAAATGGGATAATTTATAATGTGTTACACATCTTAATTCCAATCCTCCAGGTGATTTCCTAAAATGTGATTAAGATGTATCCTATAGATAAGGAACAAATGAGCATGATAAAATACAAAATGCATAAAACAGGGGGGGAGATAAATTATCCATGTCAGGAATAAAAGACATAACTATATAGTCTACAGACATTGAGAGAAAAATTAGAAAATATTATGAACAACTTTATCCAATTAATTCAACAAATTAGATGAGATATACAAATTCCATGAAAGGCACAAACTATTAAGCATCAGTCAACAAGAAATAGACAACGTGAAAAGCCCTATATCTATAAAGACAGGGTATTTGTAGTTTAAAAAAATTCTCACAAAGAAAACAGAAAACTACAAAATTCTAATGAACAAAATCAAAGAAGAACTAAAAATATGGAGAGATATTCCATGTTCATGGATTGGAAGACTCAATATTGTCAAGATTTCAGGTCATTCCAATTTGATCTATAGATTCAATGCCTTCCCAATCAAAATCCCAGCAATTTATCTTACAGATATTGACAAAGGCTAAAGATGTAGAATAGCCAATACAATATTGAAGGAGAACAAAGCTGGAGAACTAACACTACTTGATTCAAGACTTATAGTAAAGCTCTGGTAATCAAAACCATGTGGCATTGGTGAAAGAATAGACAAATAGATCAATGGAACAGAACAGAGAGCCCAGAAATAGACTCCCATAAATATTGTCAACTGATCTTTGGTAAAGGAGCAAAGAAAAGGCAATATAATGGGGAAAAGATAATCTCTTCAACAAATGGTGCTGGAACAACTGGATATCCACATATAAAAAAACAATGAATCTAGACACAGACTTTACACCCTTCACAAAAATTAACTAAAAATGGATCATAGACCTAAATGTAAAATGCAAAACTATGGTGGCTCATAAATTTCTCTTCTAGCTATCTACCCAAGAAACATAAAAACGTATGTCCGCAAACAGACTTGTACAAGAATGTTCATAGCAGCTTTATCTGTAATAGTAAACAATTGGAAACAATCTAGTGTATACCAACAGGTCAATGGATAAACATATAGTGATGTATCTATGCATTGGTATACTACTCATCAATGAAAAACAATGAACTAGTGTGATACACAACGACATGGATGAACCTCCATATAATTACGCTGAATGATAGAAACTATACCAAAAAATAGTATATAATACATGATTCCATTTACATAAATTTCTAGAAAATGCAAACTAATCAATGGTGACAGAAAGCATGTTGGTCAGTGATTGCCTGGGAATCAGGCAGGGTCAGAGATGGGTAAGAGAGAAGGATAACAAAGGAATATGAGGAATAATGGGGGGATGATGAATATATTCATAATGTTGATTGTGTTGTTGGTTTTGTGGATGTATACTTATGTCAAAACTCATCAAATTGTGCACTTTAAATATGTTCCCTTTAATATATGTCAAATTTACCACTACAAAGCTGTTAAACATAAAAGAACAAAGTAAACATTTCAAGGAAATAATCAAATTCAGGATTTGTCACGTACAGTGGGAGTCTGATTCTTCAGCTATTTGGTGTCATTAAAACGTGATTGTTCTAGTGTTAAAAGGGGTTAAAAAATAGCATGCAGATAAAACATGTGGTCTTGAATAGGATCTTGGCTATAAAGAACATTTTCTTGCAAAAATTGGTAAATTTGAAGACAGAGTAATTATGAGATGATGTTAGAAAATTATTAATTTTTAAGTGTTACGGTGTTAATTGACTCCATAATATAATTTTCTTAGTTTTAACAGTTGTACAATGACATATTTAGGGATTGAATGTCAAGATATCTGTATGCCTGATTTTCAGGATTATATTACTGATGTTAAATGAGAGATGATTATTCTACAATACACATAATAAAGGTGTTATATTGGGCCCATAAACAGAAAGTGAGCACTTTAAACAGAATCTACAGCAATGGTGATGCCATTATGATGCTATGTCAGTACCCTAAGGCCTGACCTGCTATGCGTCATAATAAAGGACGATATAGTCAACTTTTATTTTTTCATCTTTTCTCTAAAAAATAAGATATGAGGAAAAGAGGCTTCTATTAAAAACTTCTCTAGGGCCTGTCTCGGTGGCATAGCGGTTAAGTGCACACACTCTGCTTCAGCGGGCCCCAAGTTGGGATCCCAGGCGTGCACTGATGCACCGCTTGTCAAGCCATGCTGTGGTGGCGTCCCATATAAAGTAAAGGAAGATGGGCACGGATATTAGCCCAGAGCCAATCTTCCTCAGAAAAAAAAAACTTCTCTATTCTCTTGCTCTATTTTTGGCTGGTATTTTATTCCCCTTTTATAGTCTTTGTCATTCTTTTCATCTAGATCCACTCTCTCACGTTATAGTTACATCAGAAAGAAACCTTTTCCTCTTATCTCATTCTAGAATCAAAAAGAATGAATCAATTTAATCATTCATTTATTCAATAAATATTTACTAACCACCTACTACAATGATTTTTAATTTTGTGCATTATAATTCCCTGTGGAACTTTTAAAAGCTAGAATTTTCTGAGCCCCGCCATTGAAAATTCTAACTCAGTAAGTCTGTTGTGGGACCTAGACAACTATATTAAAACAAAACAAACAAACAAAAACCTTTCACAGGTTTTTCTCACTCCCTGCTGGGGTTGAGACCCACTGGCCTAGTATGTGCCACTCTCTGTGCTAAGCACTGAAAATAATACCTCTGGATAAGAAAAATATAGTTCTTGTCCTCACCGAGCCTGTATTCTTAGTCTCTTATTCATGATTTAGACTTATGATTTTAGATACCAACAAGACATATCTGCTTGGATATCACATTTTCACACTCACTCAATATATTCAAAATGAAATTAATCTTTTCCTTTAAAAAATGGCTTTTCTTTCCCTTTCCAACCATTTGCTCATCCAAAAACTTCAGCCAATATGGAAAATCCTCTTGTTCTGGGCACAGTGCTATGGCTGATTGATAGAAGGCTTCTCTGTTGCTATGGTGTCATTGTTATTCTAGTTCCCCAAGCTAGATAACTTGGATGTATCTTCCAATTCTTCTCTGCCTTCTATTCCTTATGTTCATCTTAACAAGACCTACCGTTTATTCGTTCAAAATTTCCTTTGCATTCATCTAGTACTGTCCATTAAAATATTCACCATTTTGTTCAGGCCTTTTATTATTTAATATATTTACCACAACAGCCTCCCAGCTGGAACCACTTGCTTGTATGTATATGGGGTGAGGGTATAGTTTCAGAAAGACCTTCCCCAAAGAGATAAGACTTGAAGTGAGTTTTGAATGGCTAATAGGAATTAACTTGAAGAAGGAAAGGAAAGGTGTTCCAGGGTGAAGGAATCCCATGAGTGAAGGCAGGAAACTTCATAGAATGTGCAGGAAATGATGGTCAGTTCATCAATACTAAATAATAAATTTCAAGAAAGGATACAGCTAAAATTAGGGGTGAAAAAGTAAGCAGGTCTCATATCAAGGAAGGCTGTATGTGCCATCCTAAAGCTGTTGTATTTCATCCTTTATTCTTTAGTCAATGTGAAGGCATTGAAGTCTTTGAAGCATGAGAATGACATTATTATATATAGATCACTATGGCTGCAGTGTGGAGATTGGTCCAGAGGAGGACAAGACCACAGTCAGGGAAACCAGTTGGGATACTCTTATAGTAGCCTAGAATAGGGTAGGACAAACTGTGTAAAGGGTCAGATAGTAAATGTTTTAGGCATTTCAGGCTGTACAGTTTCCTTTGCAACTACTCACTTCTGCCCTTGTAGTGGAAAAGCAGCCATAGACAATAAGTAAATGAATGGGCCTGACTATAATCCAATAAAACTTTACCAGGGACATTGAAATTTGAATTTTATATAATTTTCATGTATCAAAAATATTATCATTCTTTTAATTTTTTCAACCGTTTGAAAATGTAAAAACTATCCTTAGCTTGCTGGACGTAGAAAAACAGGTCAAGGGCCAGATTTGGCCATGGAGCATGGTTTGCTAACTCCTGGTCTGGAGGAAAGATGTTATAGGACTACATTAAGGAAGAGATGGAGAGTCAAGGACATATTTTAGAGCTATTAAGAGGTTGAAATCAGCAAGACTTTTGATGTTGACATGATGTGGTAAATAAAAAGAGGTAAGAAAGACTCTTAGTTTTCTGCCTTGAGCAACTAAATACAGTAGGAGGAGTAGGTTTAGGAGGAATGTGATAACTTATATCAGGTATTTTGTGGTTGAATTATCTCTGTAATCATATCCCCACTTTCTTTTCTTCCTTAAGCTCCTTTCATTCTTTCTCCTAGTTAATCAGATAGACCTCATCCATTAAGGTCACACTCAAAGTCCCATCTCCTCCAGAAAGTCTTTTCTTAGTGCTATTACCAACACTGACTTCTTAGGATAAAGAATAGTGTAATGGCAAGAGTACTGGAGTTAGTAGCAAAGGAGCTGGCTTCAAGTCTGGGCTTTGTCATTTACTGCTGTGTGATACTAGGTAAGTTATTTAACATTTTGAGCATCAGTTTCCTCATCTGTGAGTAGAGGTAATAATAACTACCTGTGGTTATTTTTTAAAAAATGTCCACAAATTCGTTGTCACTGTTCTCATTAAGAGTTAGGGTCTATCTCCCTCCCCTTGACTCTGGGCAGGCTTGTGACAGCTTCAATAAATAGTACAGCAGACGGATGCTGTGTGATAGCCAACGCTAAGTCATAAAAGGCCATGCAGCTTTCACCTCTGTTTGTTTACTTGAATTTGAGCCCTGAGCTGCCACGTTAGAATTTCAACCACTCTGAGGCCACCATGGTGTGAAGAAGAGCAAGCCACATGGAGAAGCCACGTGTAGTATGACTAATTGATAGACCTCCATCTGGGATCCCAGCCAATAGCCAACATCAAACTGCCATGCAGATGAGTGAGCCATCTTGGACATCCAACCCAATAGAGCCTTGATAAGACTCAAGTCCCAGACAACATGTGATAGCAACTGCATAAGAGACTCCATGAGGCATGAGAAATGACCAGCCAACCCCTGGCCAAATTCTTGACCAGAATCTTTGAGCATAATAAAATGGTTGTGTTATGCCACTAAGATGTGAGATAGTTTATTACTCAGCAATAGTAACTGGATTACTATCTCTAAGGATTGTTGTAAAGAAGAAATTAAAAAATTATATAAAAGAGGTTTGTTAACTCTTAAGTATTGTGAATATTTAAGGCATTTTATTAATATCTACTGAATTTATTGTTAATAACATAGGTTACATATCAGTTGGTCATGATCTGTTTCATACACATTGGTTTTGTTTTCCCAATTATACTGTGAACTCATAACACCAGGGTTTAGGTATTACAATACCTTTGTATCACCTGCAGGCATTAGAATAGAGCTGGGTACAAAATCAATAAAATCTTTGTGAAATATTGTTGTCTTAAGTGTAATGTTGAAAGGTTCACTAAGACTTGTTTGATATATTTCCAAAGTATCTGAGTTTAAATATTTCCAGTATCCAAATTCTGTTCACAGAAATTTACTCATGTATCACTTTCTGTTTGTCGTTAAGGCTGGTTCAATTAGTCTACTTACTAACTCTTAGTTTAATTGATAAAAAAATAAGTTTAACCAGATGGCTTATCTCAATCATTTGCCTTTTTAAAGGAAAAGTTATACCTCAGCACGTAAACTATCTGAGAAGCTAATTCCTTTTGTAATTCTTCTTTTTACGTATTCTAATTAAGTTTCCAAGGTAGTGCAATACAAAATAATCAGTGGAAAAAAAAAAAGTCATTAAGATTTTTAATTCTCTTAACTTTTATTCTTAAACTTTTTTTTTTCCCCTATGGACTCTCACTTTTTACTCTCAATTTTTCTTTATCCTCTCCTTGGGAGTTTAAACTCCTACAGCGATTTACTCAACTTTTATTTCTTTATGAGCCAGATGAAAAACTGCAAATAAGTGCAAACCACTACAAAATATTGAGTTGGAGAAAAACTAATTCCATTGGAAGCTTGACTGAATCCACACCAGACTTGTGATTTAATTTCAACGAGGCCTTTCCTGATGCCCAGCAATCCCTCATCCGTTTTCTTATCTCATGTTGGCTTCATATCACATTCTCCACAGCTGTTGTTGCAAACCTCTCCACACTCCTGCCAGGCCACTAGAAGGAGCTACACTGCTGCTTGCTTTACTTAGAGGGAAGCTATCCAGAGTAAGCTCCTTCATCTTCTCACTTTAATTCACAACCTCCCCATATGTTCATTCATCTTTGTTATTCTTCCTGACTATCTCAAAGCAAGAGTAGTCCCTCTTCCATTCTAAGATTAATCTCTCCATCTTACCCTGGAATATCTTCATTCCTGCTTCTTCTAGAAACTTCCTCTATCAGTTATCCCTTTTTTTTCTGGCATTTTCAGTCTCAGGCCATTGGCTGCTTTTCCTTTCCCTAAAAGCATGCTAAGATTTCCTCATGTTTAAATAAACACGCTTTGCCATAAATTTCCCAACACTTTGAGTTACCATTTTGCTTTTCTATTAAACAGAAGTGTACAAGACATCCATCAGAAGAAATAGACCTGTTTCTATACTTTAAAGCCAACCAAACCCATCCAGGCCTGGGTGTACCAAGTGATAGTAGAAGAGAGCTGAACACTTCTTAAGTAACAGTGAACACTTCTTAGCATTGCCTTAATTCTTATATTTGCGCCTATTCCGCTCGACCTCTGCCTGACTTTTAACCTATGCATTTGTCTCCCATTTTAAGTCTATGTCTATCTCATGACCTGAATGATTTTTATTTCATCTCTGGCTGTCTCAAAGAAACCTCTCTGACTCTGCTTAATCTTTCTTTCTGTGGTAGGAATCTGCAAGGCAACACCAGGTATCAGTTTCTTTGGTGACTTTCCTTTGGAAGAACTGTTCTGACACAAAGCTGATAAAAGAGCATTTCCTAGTCACCTGGCCTGAGAGAGAGGTTTCTGGAGCATGGCCTATGGTGTTCTGACCTATGTGATACTACTATTACTACTAGCTAATATTTATTGAATACTAGCAGCCAGGCACCATCCTATGCCCATTATAGGTACTGCCTCATTTAATCTTCACAACAACCCTTTAAAGTAGGTACTATTGTCTCAATTTTACATAGGAGGAAACTGAGTCACAGAATTATTAATGTCCTTGCTTAAGGTCCCACACAGCTGGTTAATGAGAGAGAAGGGAGTCTAACTGGCCAGCCTTTCTCTAGAAACTATGCTATTCAGGCAAACTTTTCTAATGAGTTTGTACACAGTTTAAAGAAAAGTTTTTAACTGCTTCAATCATCATTTAATACGATTCTTCCAAAATTGTAGAACACCTCTTGGGAGCCTCATGTTGAAAGAAGAAAATGACTAATAATCAAGTCAAGATCTAACTAGTTTGCCTCTTCTACTGATTGAATTTCATAATTGATAGTCTCAAGTGATACCAATGTATCTAAGCCTACCAACCACAAATGAAGTCGCAACCACCATGATATTAACTATATGGTAGAAAAAATTTAAGTGTCAAGAACAACAATTTGAGGATAATCACTAAATTTTAAATTTGACGAACTTCATCCATAAATTAGATTCACTTAAATGGTTATGCAAATCACTGATGTCTTCCTCAAGAACTTTTTATTTAATCTGCAAATTGGTCCCTGATATAATTGGACATACAGTTACTGATTGAAAGAGCACTTCTGCAAAGGCAGCATGGTGAGTAGCTAAAGGAGTGAGCCCAAGAGACTCTAGAAAACATTTTCTCTACAATGTTAGGTTCATAAATGGTAATTCATAGCCAAGGGAAGGCCTGTTTAGTAGTTTCCCAAAGAAAGATGAGTTAAGACTTCCCAGACTCAGTCAAATCAATCCCTTACATTTGTATGGCACTTTATATTATGTAAAGCCTTTTTCCTTCTGTTTTTACAACTGAGACTCTCAATACCACTGGGGTACACAAACTTTCCAGGAAATTTTGTTCCTATTTTTAAAATGTATTTCTTTTTCTGCCTTGGCTTTCAGGAAGCCTGGAGATGAATTGAATGACCAAGCATAAAAACAAAAAACATAGAACAAAAAATAAAGTGCAACTTTGCATCTCTTACCACTATATTATTCTGACCTTTCTTCCTTACTCTGTTTTTTTTTTAAAAAAATATCTAGTTGCTTTAAATGTTTTGATTATAAGCTTTCACAAGTTCTTTACGAAGTATGTGGGATATAGATTTGAAATAAATAAAAATTGATAAATTATCTTCTTAGCAAAATGGTAGGCCTAAGGAGTGATCACCAGGGCACAAAACCCCATCTAATCCCAAATCGCATCCATCAAAAGAGCCTTGCTATAGCACGTCATCATAGAAAAAACCCCAGAGCAACATAATATGATATACAAGACAAATGTGCACTTAAGACTTACTAACATAAATTCATAATTCACATATTTGTTCTGCCGCTGGTTTTCTTAACTAAAAATATATCATGAACATATTTCCATGTAAGTATATAGAGATCTGCATTATTTGATAAAATGGATGTGTAGTATTTAATTTTAAGGATGATTATTTAAAGTTTTAACTTGCCCTCCATTAATAGACCTTTACAAGAAAGGTGGAACATATTGTTATTATATTGTTTGCATTTTTTAAAATCTGTATTTACTGTTACTCATTTCCCTATTTGGCTATTTTCAGTTTTTTTTTCCCCCCTTATTTATTTTTTTAAGGTATATATATTATGGATCATTTTATCTTTCTCTTGTATGAAAAATATGTTTCACACTCTATCAGAAACCCAAAGACAGGAAGTGAAAGAGGCATTCCATCTGACCGAAGAGCCTTTAGGGTACAGGAAAGAGCCAGTGCCTAGACCACAACAAAGAATTCAGTGTAATTTAAATTCAGTGATCTAGAAGAAGTGTGGCAGGTTATGAGGTCAGACAGGTAGTTCGTGGTAAGATCATGTAGGGCCAAGTAAACCCTTACAAGATGTTTGGATTTTACTCTGAGTAAGATGGGAAACCATGGGAAGATCATGAGCAAATGAAAGACATGATCTGACCAATGTTTTCAAATAACTGTTCAGACTTACGGATGGAGTATAGACTTGTGAGAGAACAGCA
This sequence comes from Ceratotherium simum simum, assembly GCF_057802395.1. Classification (NCBI taxonomy): domain Eukaryota; kingdom Metazoa; phylum Chordata; class Mammalia; order Perissodactyla; family Rhinocerotidae; genus Ceratotherium; species Ceratotherium simum. Next base: position 9,533,581 of record NC_141940.1, on the reverse strand, counting down.
GGGCAAGGGTAGAATAAGGGGGAATAGTTAAGAAAAAAGATGATGTTATTGTGGACCAGAGTTGTACTAGTGAGACTTTGTCAGATTCTGAATATATTTTCAAGATAAACCAAGTATGGTTTGCTGACAGATTGGATATAGAATGTAAGAGAATAAGGAGTTATGGCTGTCGGGGACCACTTGGACACCCAGAACTGGTATGAAGATTATTTTAACTACAGGCATTTTAGATTCAATAGATGCAGAAAGAAGACTTTCCAGAGCTTATCTGGAACTTTCCAGAGATTATCTGACTAAGGCACAAACTCCTGGGAGTGAGATGCCACAAATTCCCTCTTTGGAGCACCTTCACTCAAAGGAAAGAGATAGAGAATAAAACTGACATAAATCCCTTCTCCAGGGGAATTTTTCCTGCCAGGGAGAAGATGGAGAAGACCACTCAGACCTGCATAAGCAAATATTATGGTGAACTATCTTATCTCCTGTTTGTTCCTCTAAAAGCCCATTTGTCTTTCCTTATGAAATCATTTGACCGTCCCATAAAAGATTCTTCGCCCCCATTTCCCCTATTAAGTACATAAATCCCTATCTCTAATTATTGAGCTAGCTACTTCGATTGTGCACTACCAAATGCATATGAATAAACTTTGCCTTTTCTTCTGTTAAACCGCCAATTGTTAGCTAAATTCTCAGGCCTCCAACTACTGAACATGTCCGAAGTAGAAAAGTTTCTCCTTTCAACAGACTTAAGTTTTTTGGTCTAAACAACTTGGAGGATAGAGCTGCCATCAATAGAGATGGGGAAAACTTAAGATCAAGTGGGTTACACATAGGAAGTCAAAATCTCAGGTAAATTTAAAATGTTTATTAAAACTTCAAGTAAACCGCCACACTACTCATGTACCTGCAGTTGACGCTGGCCCCTACTGCTGGCCCCAGCCCATGCCACTGTGTGAGTGTCTGCAATTGGCCTCTTCTGCCTTGCAGGCACCTGTAGGCAGCCTCTGCAGAAGAGTATGTACACACCACCAGCTGGAGCCACCACTACCATCTGCTCTGGTTCTTTTTTTTTTTTTTGTGAGGAAGATCAGCCCTGAGCTAACATCCATGCTAATCCTCCTCTTTTTGCTGAGGAAGACTGGCTCTGAGCTAACATCTATTGCCAATCCTCTTTTTCCCCAAAGCCCCAGTAGATGTATGTCATAGTTGCACATCCTTCTAGTTGCTGTATGCGGGACGTGACCTCAGCGTGGCCGGAGAAGCGGTGCGTCAGTGCGCACCTGGGATCCGAACCTGGGCCGCCAGTAGCAGAGCGCGTGCACTTAACCACCAAGCCATGAGGCCGGCCCTGCTCTGGTTTTAAGTTGCTGGACATGGAGGCACTGCTAACGACCCAAACAGCCCTTGCAGCCACTGTAGACTCTCCACAGCTCTTGCCAAGGATCACAAGTCATCAATGTAGGGACCCCAACTGCCTGAGCCAATGAGACACCACACCCCCTGGACCCAGAGCCTCCACATGTCCTTGCATGTGGCATACCACATCACTAGACTCGGGGTCACAGCAGGCTCCAGAATGCTCTCACCTGCAGGTAAAGCTCTTTTCTTACCAAAGTCAGTCCAAAAAGTCTGGAAGAGATGATTGGCTTTTCAAATGTGCAGACACCTACACAAGGCTACAGGGATAATCAGGGAAACATGACACCACCAAACGAATACAGTAACTTTCAGTAAATGACCTCAAAGAAATGGAGATCCATTCTCTAGGATCAGATGTTAGGTTACAAAACAAGCCTCAGCAAATTTAAGAAGATAGAAATCATACCAAGTACCTTTTCCAACCACAATGGTATGAAACAAGAAGTCAATAATAGGAGGAAAACTTGAAAATTCACAAGTATGTAGAAATTAAACAACACACTCCTGAACAACCAATGGGTCAAAGAAGAAATCAAAAGAGAAATAAAACATCTTGAAACAAATGAAAATGGAAACACAACATACCAAATCTTATAGGATGCAGCAAAAGCAGTTCTAAGAGAGAAGTTCATAGTGATAAGTGCCTAAATTAAGAAACAGAAAGATCTCAAATAAACAACCTCACTTTACACTGCAAAGAACTAGAAAAAGAACAAACTACAGCCAAAGTTAGCAGAAAGAAGGAAACAACGAACTTCAGAGTGGAAATAAATGAAATAAAGACCAGAAAAACAATAGAAAAGATCAAGAAAGCTGAGTTGTTCCTTTGAAAAGATAAACAAAATTGGCAAACCTTTATCTAGACTAATGAAAAAAGAGAGAAGACTGAAATAAATGAAATCAGATATGAAAGAGGAGACATTATAACTGACACCACAGAAAAACAAAATATGATAAGAGACTACTATGAACAATTATACACCAACAAATTGGATAACCTAGAATAAATGGATAAATTCCTAGAAACATACAACCTACAAAGACTGAATCATTAAGAAATAGAAAATCTGAACAGAACAATAATGACAATCCCATGGCTTGCTGAGGAACATACATCAGCATAATAAAGGCTATATATGACAGACCCATGGTTAACATCATATTCAATGCTGAAAGTTTGAAAGCTTTTTCTCTAACATCAGGAACAAGACAAGGGTGCCCACTCTCACCACTCCTACCCAACATGGTACTGGAAGTCCTAGCCAGAGCAATGAGGCAATAAAAGGAAAGAAAAGACACCCAACAAGACAGGAAGAAATAAAATGGTCTCCATTTGCAGATGACATGATCTTATATATGGAAAATCCTAAGGATTCCAACAAAAACCCTGTTAGATGTAATAAATGAATTCAGTAAATATTCAAGATAAAAAATCAAAATACAAATTCAGTTGTGTTTCTACACTAATAACAAAATATCTGAAAAAGAAATAAAAACATCCCATTTGGAATAGCATCCAAAACAATAAAATACTTAGGAGCAAATTTAACCAAGGAAATGAAAGATCTATACACTGAAACAATAAAACATTGATGATAGAAATTGAAGAAGACACAAATAAATGGAAAGATATCCTTTGTTTATGGATTGGAAGAGTTAATATTGTTAAAATATCCATACTACTCAAAGCAGTCTACAGATTCACTGCAATCCCTATCAAAATTCCAACGGCATTTTTCACAGAAATAGAAAAACAATCCTAAAATTTGTATAGAACTATAAAAGACCCCAAGTCGCCAAAGAAATCCTGAGAAAGAAGAACAAAGCTGAAAGCATTATACTTCCTGATTTCAAACACCACCACAAAGCTATAGTAATCCAAAGAGTATGGTACTGGCATAAAAACAGACACATAGACCAATGGAACAGAATTGAGAGCACAGATAAACCCACACATACACAGTCAACTAATGTTTTCCAAGGGAGCCAAGAACTTTCAATGGGGAAAGGATAATCTCTTCAATAAATGGTATTGGTAAACTGGATATTCACATATAATATAATGAAATTGGATCCCTATTTTACACCATTTACAAAAATTAACTTGAAATAGGTTTATGATTTACACATATGATCCGAAACCATAAAACTCCTAGAAGAAAACATAGGGAAAAATCTCCTTGACATTGGTCTTGATAATGAGTTTTTGGATATGACACCAAAAGCACAAGCAAGAAAAGCAATATAAACAAGTGGGACTACTTAAAACTAAAAAGCTTTGCACAGCAAAGGAAACAATGAACAAAATGAAATGGCAACCTACGGAATAGGAGAAAATATTTGCAATCTGTATATCTAAGGGGTTAATATCCAAAATATATAAGGAACTTATACAACTCAATATTAAAAAATAATAATCCAATTAAAAAGAGGCAAAGGATCTTGATAGACATTTTTTCCAAAGAAGACAGACGAATCGCCAACAAGTACACGAAAAGGTGCTCAACATCACTAATCACCAGAGAATTGCAAATCAAAACCACAATGAGCTATCACCTCACACCTGTTGAGATGGCCATATCAAAAAGACAATTGCTGGTGAGGACGTGGAGAAAAGGGAACACTTGTGCATTGTTGATGGGAATGTAAATAGTTACAGCTGCCATGAAAAACAGTATATAGATTCCTCAAAAAAATATTTAAACTAAAACTACCATATGATCCAGCAATCTCACTTCTGGGGATATATCCGAAGGATATGAAAGGAGTTTCTCAAAGATTTCTGCACTCTCACATTCATTGCAGCATTATTCACAAAAGCCAAGACATGGAAACAACTTAAGTGTCCATCAATGGCTGAATGGGTAAAGAAAATGTGATTTTTATATCTACATATATATGTAAAATTGAATGTTATTCAGCCATAAAAAGAAGGAAACCCTGCCATTTGTGACAACATGGGTGGACCTTGAGGGCATTATGCTATGTGAAATAAGTCAGACAGAGAAAGACAAATACTGTACAATCTCATTTATATGTGGAGTCTAAACAAGCCAAACTCACAGAAAGGGAGAGGAGATTGGTGATTGCCAGTGGCTGCAGCATGAGGAAAATGAGAACACATTGGTCAAATGTTACAAACTTCCAGTTGTAAGATGAATAAGTTCTGGTGATCTAACATATAGCATGGTCATTATAGTTAACAATACTGTATTGTATACTTGAAAGTTGCTGAGAGAGTAGATCTTAAATGTTCTCACCACCACTACTACCACAACAAAAAGTGGTAATTATGTGAGGTGATTGATGTGTTAACTAATCTCATTGTGGTAATTATTTTGTAATATATACATATATCAAATCATCATGCTGTGCATGTTAAACTTACACAGTTTATATGTCAATTATATTTCAATAAATCTTGAAAAAATTAAGAACCATTTATTTTAATACAACTGTAGACTCAGAAACAGTTGGCATCAGGAACCTTCAATACAATTTTCCTACATAAGTTCTTTAAAGGACCAATTTCTCAAAATCAATTGAACAACAATTTGTTGGTTACTATTTTTACAGTATAGGAAAACTGTATAAATCCTCACAAAGTCAGAAGAAATAATGATCTATCAAAAAGTAAGTTACAACTTTATATATAATAGAACTCATCAAATAATTAAAATCATTTGAATACAGTAGGATTATAAAAAAATGGTCTTAAATGTCATTAAACAAATTAAAGATTATTTTTCTTTGTGAGAAAAAGAAAAAAGGAATGTTATGGTGGACTGAATTACCTTAAGAGTAGGAAATCAATTTAGTAGCCTCAAACACAGAATTATGTTCCTTTGGGTAACCATGTACTTTTTCATCCAAATAGGAACATTTTTGATAGTGAAAAGGAGCTCTAAAAATGATCAACAGTCATAACCCAAGATATATGGTCATCCCAATGTTGTTCAATATTTGAGAAATATTAAACTTGATGTTTTGTTATTGTTAAAAAAAAAGAAATCCTAGTAGAAAAGTCAAGTGAATTATTAGAAATGAGTGCTTGGAATTCTGGAGAGAGATCAGACTGGAGATATAAATTTAGGAGTCATTTCTATGGTACAGAAAAATTGAGAACTTTTAGGTGATATATAAAAATGTAGGGTTGAGACCCTCAGGGGAGTGAGGGTAAACGAAGAAGAGAAGAGGAACAAGGACTGAGTCTAGAGGGCCTCCAGCGGTTATTAGTAAGACAGATGAGGACAAATCGGTAAAGAAGAATAAGTGAACAATGAGGTAGGAGGATGTACCCTTGAAGCCAAGTGAACAAAGTGATTTGGGAAGGAGGAGGTAATTGTGTCAAATGCTGTTGATGAGTCAAATAAAATGAAAACTGAGAATGGACCATTTAATTTGGCGATGTGTTGCTCACTAGTGACCTTGACAGGCCCTGTTTCAATGGAGTGATGGTAACAAATGCCTAAGTAGAGCAAGTTCAAGGAAGAATGAGAGGAGTGGAAATGGAGAGGAAGTGTTGACAACTCTTTCAAAGAGTTTTAATTCAAAGCGGGATGTAGGGTCAAGGGAAGGTTTGTGTAAGTGTGTATGCATGTGCGTGTGTGTGTGTGTGTGTGTGTGTGTTTAACAATGGGAGAAATAATATCATGTTTACTGAACTAGAGAATGAAAATGGGATGAAAGAGAGAAAAGGGAGAATTGCTGGAGATATGTTCTCGAGTTGGTAAACAGGGATGGGGGTAGTGTACCACCGGACAGGAACAAAGTTCATACCAAACAAGAAGTTAGAGCACATGGGTACACATGCTGGTAGGTGGGTAGATGTGGTGGTAGGTATTTGACGAAACTCATATCTGATTTCTTCAAGTTTCTCATGAAAAAGGCAGCAAGGTCATTAGATGAGAGTGGGGATGAGGGAAGAGGAATTGTGGACTTGAGGTGAGACTGAGAGAGTGAATGGACTGAGAGAAATATAGCGTGATCGCCAGGCATATGAAGGACCTACATGAATTTGGTGGTCGTATATTTAATGTGAGCAACAGCACGGTGGTATGTTTTCCTCGGGCCGTGTTCAGCTTAGGAACAAGAGTCATAAATTTATTAATTCCACATGAAGAAAAAATTTTATGTGGGAAGACACAAGAAGTTCAGATTCCTGTAGCGTTTTTTTCCTTAAAATATTGCCTTGTATACTGAAGTGCATAATTCAATTGTTTTAAAATTCTTCTGCTTGAAATTTTCCATTTGTGTGGGGTCATTTTTCTCCTGCTCATTTATTTTTGTCTTTCTCTTAGAGTTTGAAGGATTTCCTCAAATACCTGGCTAACTCTGATTGCAAGTTTATATTTCAGAGTGAGGCAATAGATAAGCTACCTAGAAGGACTGAGTATTGGGTGGGATTTTTCTACAGTCAGTCTTGCTTTAGAGTGAGTGGAGACAGGGGCAGCCACTATGTCAGAATGGGTAATGATGCATTCTACAGCAGAAGTTCTTAATCCTGGCTGCACATTAGAATCATTTGGGGAGCTATTAAAAACTATCAATGCAGACTTTTCCTCCCGGAGATTCTGATTCAAGTACTCTCTTCCACACAAGAATGCCTATTAGAATGCAGATGAGTGTGATGTAATTAGAGGTATATCTGCAAATCCTTTCAAATATTAATAGTAAACATTTCAACACTCCTCATGATTCAATGTTTTAGACTTGGGATGTTATGTTACACTGCATTTGAGAGCTGTCTCTATCTTTCTCATATTATCCCACTGAAATCACTTCTTCTGAGCTTTCAGAAAAAGAAAAATCCAAAACTTAAAAATAAAGCAAAAATATAATTATATGATCTTTTAATACCATGTTAGACCATTCCCTATTGAGCTCATTGAAACATATTGACTCTTTCAGGAAATGCACTATTATCTGATCATCAGGGCCCAGATGTTCTACAGTACTTTAAAGTGTGGAACATTGAAGGTGAAATGATGTTTTTTTTTCTGTCTGATGGAGAATATAACACCAAAGGTTATGGTTTTATTCCCTGATAGAATACAACCAGTTTTGTATCTAACCCAGCAAACATATTTCAACATCTCTGTCCCTAATAATTCTATAAATCGAAGTTTCTCAAATCCTTTTGGAGATAGCTCTGTTATTTCTCTTGTTCCCTCAATAGTGAATTGAATAAAACTTTAACATGTGTTCACTACATATTTGTATGAGAATTATGCTTTTAACAATTGAGTTCTATGTTTTCTCAGTTTTGGGTAGTTTTACCTAGATATGTTCAGTGCCTGAATGTCACAACAGGAACAACTTTAGGATTGTATAACCTTTCCTGACCTCCCTCTTCCAGAGTTACTTAGACCAGCTATTGAGTTTGAGCTGAGAATAGACAACTCGGGCATATTTTCAGAGATTCTATATGACAAAGTCTGTCTTTAAGGTATCTTTATATTTTAAAAATTGGATTCTGCTTTTATATGTTATTACCATCTGGCAGTTGGAAACTGATTGGACCTGGTGATGGTCTTCCAAGAAGTTTGAAAGACCCGTTTTAGGTGCCAGAGGGAATCTGCAGATTGAGTCTGGAAGACCTCCATGGTCATCTTTCTTTCAGTGTTTAAAGACTGAGGGCTTGAGCATGATGTCCCAGCTGTGGCACCACTGTTTGTATCTGAAAATCTGTGAAATGTTGAAAGGTAAGGTAAGGTAGTGGCCTTGCAGACTAAGAAATGCTATGGGTTGCTGGCTGCAAAATCCCAGAGCGAATGGGAGAGAAATTAGTGTCATCCCGTGGTCTTTATCTCATATGTCTGAAGAATGGTAAACGCCTCTATGAAAAAAAAATGATTAGAATGAACAATTATACAGTCTCTCAGGGTTCTGTTTATTTGTAGCGGTATTTCTTCCTTTTTTGATCTGATTTTGCCTGCAGAAGTTGTTCACATGTATGTATTTGTACCTATTAGTTATTTTATATTTGTTTCTGTCTATGACTCTATAAATGAGGAGTTTTAACAACAACTCACAGTGGGGAAGTAATTGACCATTTCCAGTGATCTGCTTGTGTTCGTAGCCTTATGTATCTGTGAATGGCTTCCTGGTGGGCCCTCTTGGAAGTTAATTGAGCATGCAAGTCTGCCATTTGTCCACAATACAGGGATATAGAACTTAAAAGACAGATTTATGATCAAACAGAAAGAAAATGCAAATTGGTATCAAGCTAACAATTAATCGTCATAAAATTGTACTAATGAAAATTTCTGTGAATCATTTTTAATACTTGGCAAGTAAATGCAAAATTACATCTGAATCCAAGTTCATATAACATTCCTAATCAAGGTAAATCCTTGGATACATCAGACTAGTTTGAAAATTTTGGGTTATAAACATATGTATTCTCTATGATTTTATCGCACTGTGGAAGATAACACAAGCTGTGTTTGGTTGGGTCCCCCAAAAACAAATTCTGAGACAAAGAATTTGCCTGCAAGAAGTTAATTTGTAAGCTGATCTCAGGAAGCACTGTGAAAGAGTGGGGAACTGGGACTCAATGCCATTGCCCCACTAAGAACTAAGGAAACTGGAGTATTTATCAACTCTTTTCACTGCTTGGTTGAGTGCCGCTCTTAAGTATTAACTCACCAGAATATCCAGCTAACCCCACACACGGGCTGAGCATGCTCTAGAGGTTAGAAAACATCCTCAGGCAGAGAAATACAAAAAGCTGTCTGTGTGTACAAGAACTCTCTGTGGTGAACTCCGGGATAGGCCAAGGTGATATGGGAGGAGTGCCAACAGCATTTGCTTCCAAACTAATATTTAATTTTTTGTAAGACCTGGGTTCATCTTTTTCATAAAAAGCCTAATTAATTTGAACTTCCTAAGTATTTTTACACTGCTTTTTATGACAGATAAGTGAACATTATTTACACAATATATTGAATTATAATTAATGTCTTTCTAAATCGATGATTGGTTTATGTGAACCTCAGACAATTTCTGTTCACTATTGATGTAAATTTGTAAATGTCATCTCTTGAAAATATTTTTAATATCAATAATGTTTGTGTTGCTCTATTGTGTCAAATTAAATATCATTTCCAAGTTCACCAAATGACTTTAAATCTAAAACTATTATATTTACTTAATAGTTAAAAAAATTTAATTACCTAGAAACAATTTAAATAAATTAAAATTCATAGAGATAAAGAAAGCAAAGGTCATCAAGTAAAGTTTTTACTTATTTACACTTGTCTATTTTTGCTTTTTGTAAATCTTCAATAAATATGGAAAATTCAACGTGGTTTATGCCTTCCCTTATAATATACTTATAAGGTTATAAGGTTAAGGTTATAAGGTTAAGTATATTTTAAAGCTAAATATTAAAACTTCAAATAATATTACCATCTGATTATTGATTATATCTGTGTGCATGTGTATGTGTGTGTGTATATATATGTATTTTTACATTAATGAGCAAAAAAGCTTATATATGATGAGGCAGAAGGGACTGGCAGTTCACAACTGGCCTTGGAATGTTCAATCTGCTTTTAAGGAAAAATAGTAAACAGTATTTTCTTGACCTTTTGTGTAATAAGCCCATATAGCAGAGATTCTTTACCATGGCAGAATAATATCACTGGAGAGACTATTTTTGACAAATAAATATGATACTTGTTTTTCATAGATGTCTTTCGTCAGTTTGAAGAAGGCACCTACTATTCCTATTTTGCTGAGAGATTTTATCATGAATGGGTTTTGAATTTTGTCTAATATTTTCTTTGCACTTCATGAAATGATAATGGGGTTTCTGTTTTATTTGCTGAATATGATGAATTACAGTGATTAGCGTTTAAATGTTAAGCCAACCTTGAATTCTTGTGATAAACTCTACTTGTTCATGACTCATTAACTTTTTCATATACTGCTATATATTTGATGATATTTTGTTAGATATTTTTGTGTCTATATTTATGAGGGATATTGGTCTGAAATATTCTTTCTTTGAAATTTCTGTGTAAGGTCTGATTTTAGACTTATGTTAGCTCACGAAAGTGTTGAGAAGCATTCCCTCTTCTATTTTCTGAAAAAGCTTAAGGTTGGTGTTATTTCTTCCTTAAACTTTGAATGTTTGACAGCAGTTTCTTTTGGGGAAGGTTTTTGATTAGCTCAGTTTATTTAAAGAAAATGATCAACAAAATGAGATGTAAATTTTAGTTAATTGTCTTTTTCAACTAAATTTGCCAATTTTGTCACACTTATTCAAAATTGTTAACATAAGGTGTTTGTATTATTCTCATATTATCCTTGATCAGTCTAGCAAGGGTTTGTCAATTTTGTTAGTCTTTTGAAGTACTCAGCTTTTGATTGTGTCAATTTTCTCTATTCTTTTTCTGTTTTATGTTTCATTATTTTCTGCTCTCATCATTATTTCCTTCCTTCCACTGATTTTGGGTTTACTTTGCTCTTGTTTTTCCAATCATATTAAAGTTGAACCTTATGTCATTGATTTAATTTTTTTCAAATATAAGCATTTAAAGCTATAAGTTGTCCTCTAAGCACTGTTTTATCTGTGTCTCACAACTTTTGTAATACTGTGTTTTCATTATCATTTTGTTCAAAATATTTTCTAATTTATTTCATAATTTCATCTTTGACCCATGAATTATTTAGAAGAATGTTGCTTAATTTCCAGGTATTATTGGTTTATTGATATTGTCCTTTGATTATCCTATATTATTGATTTATCCTTTGATTCAGTTGTAGTAAGAAATATACTGGAAGTGATTTTGATCCTTTTAAATTTATTGAGATTTGTTTTATGGCCCTGAATATGGTCTGAATGTACCATGTGCACTTGAATAGAATGTTTATTCTACTGTTGTTGAATATTAGGTCAAAGTGCTTAATGGCACTGTTCAGATATTCTGTGTATTTACTGACTTTTTGTCTAATTGTTCCATTAATTGCTGAGATAGAGGTGTAAAAATCTCTTATTATGTTTGTGGAATTTTCCTTCTCTCTAATTCTGTCAATTTCCATTTCATATATTTTGAGGTTCTGCTATTAAGCACATACTCATTTTTCATTATTATGTCTTCTTAATGAATTGTCCTATTTATCATTATGAAATGTCCCTCTTTTCTTCTGGTAATACTCTTTATCTTGGACTCTATTTTACCTTATATTTAAAACCACTCCAGCATTTTACACTTACGGCTTACATGGCATGCCTTTTCCATATATTTCCTCTCAACATGGCTATGTTTTATAAAGTGTCTTTATTATTGGCAACATGTAGTTGAATTTTGCTTTTTAATCCATTCTGAAAATTTCTCCTTTTTAAAATGAGTTTTACTGAGATATAATGCATATACCATACAATTCATCCATTTAAAGTGTACAATTCAATGGTTTGGGTATATTATATTTTTTTCTGTGTTTAAATATACATAACATAAAATTTGCCATTTTAAGCACTTTTAAGTGTACCTTTCAGTGGCATTATTTGCATTCACAGTGTTGTACAAACATCACCACTATTTATTTCTAAAACTTTTTCATCTCAAACAGACACTCTGCAACCATTAAGCAATAATTTCCCATTCCCTCTTACCCCCAACCACTGGTAACATCTGATATATGTTTGTCTCTACAAATTTTCCTATTATAGGTATCTCATATATACGTAGAATCATATAATGTTTGTCCTATTATGTCTGGTTTATTTTACTTAGCATAATGCTTTCAAGGTTCGTCCATGTTGTAGGATATATCAGAACTTCATTCATTTCCTGGCTGAATAATATTTCATTGTATGTATAAATCACATTTTATTGTCTATTCCTCTGTTTATTGGCACTGGTTCTTTCTACCTTTTGGCTATTGTGAATAATGCTGCAATGAACATTGGCATACAAATATCTATTAGAGACACTGCTTTCAATTCCTTTGGGTAAATAACTTGGAGTGGAATTGCTGGGTCATATGGTGATTCTATGTTGAACTTTTTGAGTAATCAACAAACTGTTTTCCATTTTACATTGCCACCAGCAATGATGTACAAGTGTTCCGATTTCTCCACATCCTTGCTAACATTTGTTATTATAATTTTTTTTGTTATAGCCATCTTAGTAGGTGTAAAGTGCTATTTCATTGTGGGTTTGTTTTGCATTTCCCTAATTACTAATGATGTTGAGCATCTTTTCCTGTTCTTATTGACAATTTGCATATCTTCTTTGAGAAATGTCTGGCGAACCCTCTGTCAATTTTTTAATTGGGTTGTATGTTTTTGGTGTTGTTGAATTGCAGGAATTCTTTATATTTTGTGGATACAAAATTCTTATCAAATATATGATTTCTAAATATTTTTCCATTCCATAGATTGTCTTTTCACTTTCTTAATAATGTCCCTTGATGCACAATTTTTTAAAAAATGCTGATGGAGTCCAGTTTATTTAATTTTTCCTTTTGTTGCTAATGCTTGTGGTGTCATATCTAAGAATCTACTGCGAAATCCAAGGTCATGAAGATATACCCCTACATTTTCTTCTTAGAGTTTTACATTTTCTTCTTTACCTTATATTTAGCTCGTTGATCCATTTTGACTTTATTTTTGTATATAGGATGAGGTAGCGATCCAATTTCATTATTTTATATGTGGAAATCCAGTTGCCTCACAAATCCATTTGTTGAAGAGACTATTCTTTCTCCCATTGAATGTACTTGGCTCCCTTGTCAAAAATCAATTGAGGAGGTTCTGAGTTGGTAAACATATCAAGGTGCTGAAAAGGTAGTGCACCCTGTGAGGGCATAGAAGCTCCATGCCCCCACCCCCAATACATTGCCCTATGTATCTCTTCCATTTGTCTGTTCCTGAGTTGTATCCTTTATAATAAACTGGTAAATGTAAGTAAAATGCTTTCATGAGTTCTGTGAGTCATTCTAGCAAATTGTTAAACCTGAAGAGGGGATCTTGGGAATCTCCATTTTGCAGGCAGTAGGTCAGAAGTACAGGTGATCTGGGTCTTGGGACTGGTATCTGAAATTGAGACAACCTTGTGGAACCAAGCCCTTTATCTTGTGAGATTTGATGCTAACTCCAGGTAAATAATGTCAGAATTGAATAGAATTTTTGGACACCTAGTTGGTGTCAGAGAATTGGAGTATCAGTTGGTGTTAGAAAAAACACCCCACAATTGGTATCAGAAGTGGAATTTGCTATTATGGCCCTTACTCATGGAAACATGTGGTTTGAGAAGAGAAAGAATGAAAGAGTAGGGGATAAGGAATCTTTGATTCCTGGGTGGCCATGTGGTTATGCATGGTAAAGAGCAGCAGCTGTGTTGCAATCAGTCACTAAAGGTAAAAGTTACCAATGGAATTTAGAGATGGATCCAACTCCTGGGGAATTGGTTCACTAGATGTATAAAGAAATGCAAACTAATAAGAAAAAGGCAGAATATAAACTCCTTTGTCTGTTGTCACCTGTGATAGCTAAAATGAAAGTAAAAGAAAGCTCTAGGGCCAGAACTTGATGCTGGACCAAGCTCAGATTTGTCAGTCTGAGCTTCAGCCACCAGCCTTAAATCCACCCCCAAAAGGAAAAATTATGCTGGGACAAGAAACACTACTTATAAATTCTCTGGTCATCAAGAAGATAGTCCACATGGGAGAGGGCAAAACCAAGAAACCACTGAAACCAGACAGTATAGCATGAAGGAGTTGTCTAATTTTGTAGATACATACCATTAGCTCCTTAAGGAAACTTTACTGAAGTGGACTGTGAGAGTGATTGATTTAGGAGCAGTGTCTTTGATTTGAATGCTGCAGAGCGGAAGAACATGTTTGGATTGATATAGGAACCTTAGCACACTATAAAACAATTGCAGATGCTATATATGATCCATACACACAGCAGGTTATTCCTGAGGAAAGAGCCAGCCTGTTGGACTGGATAAAAGCTACTGTAAGATCTGTTTACTCTGAGAAGGGAGGTTGTCTAACTCTCCCTAAAAATGCCAAGCGGGACACCCTCAATGAAACAGCTGATAAGCTTCATATGCACGCCATGTGGGACTGATTTTATAATAATAGGCATATTCACCCATTGAATAGGCCTGTTACACAGGTCATCGTAAATACTGTGGTTAAGGGAGGGCCATTTTCATGGCACCTCATGTAAACTTACTGCTGAAAAATTGAGCAACAGTCTGTGAAGCCTTATTGAATTTGCTCTCAGCTTCTTCCCCTGGGTCTTACAGATGCTAATAATTAGACTAATTAGCAAGAGAATGTTGAGAGGCAGAAGGGAGAGTCAAGGGACTAGTCACAGTAGAGTGGAAATTTTTAAATGGTCATTAAGAACTAGAGTGAATAAAGAAAATGTTGATAGACTTGAAACAAAGAGGAAAAAGAAAGCAGAGAGTCAAAAGACTTGTCTCAGCACGGTGGAATTCTTTAGACAGTTATTAAGAAATGAGATGAATGAAGCGGAAATTGGTGGAGTTGAAACAAAGGTCTTAATGGAGCACTATCAAAGGTTAGCCAGACCAAAGGGACCTCCTGCTAGTTCCCCCAACATTAAAGAGTCCCCAGAAGTCTGCTCTTTGTGCCCAGATTTGGAGAAATTTTAAAAGCTGGAAGGCAAAAATTACTATGAGAAACCTGACCAGTAATTGCTTGGGGCCAATAATAGGCCAATTAATCAAGATAAATACTGAAAAAAAAGCCAGGATCCCTTGGCTCGACCGTTCACTAGGGATGCACAGCCTTACACACAAGAGTAGGTGAAATTGGTCAGGGGGCGGAGAAGAAACGTTTCCTGGAATTCTTTACACAGTAGCCCCATGTACTGTGGTACCAAAACCTGTTGGTGAAGCCGTCACTTGGGCTATCATTAAATTAAAAGGGTTGATAGGATTATGAAAGTTGGATCTTTAAACAGGCTTTATGTGAAGAAGATGCATCTCCTTTACCCAAATGTTTGTAGGCATAAATGTTAGTCTGACTGGGGAACAATTCCCCTACCTAGTATTATAAACCAAAACGTGTTGATGGATTCTGAATGGAGGCTACAGTTAGGAATGTAAAGGATGATGGAATTAAGGGGAAAGTTTGGAGGAGAATTGTTATGTTTGAACAGGCTTTATGTGAGGGAGTTGTGTCTCTGTATTATAGGGATGGACATTATATCTGACTGAGGAACTGTTTCTATAAAACAGAAGGCACGTAAATCTACCCTTCAAGCAATATTAACTGAACATGCTAAACTGGAACAAATAAAATAGTCCAAGTATATAGAGAGTGTAGAATAGAATTTGGAGTGCTGGCCTGGACAAATTTTCTGTGTGATTGTTCTATGAGGAGCTCACACTGGTGTTTATTGCAAAAACCTATGAGTGCTTCCCAGTGATGACCATTGGGACTTTGGTCTAGAGAATATCCATTTTAGGGGCAATTACTAGCCTGTTATCACATATAAATCAAAATTGTTCCTGTGACTAAAGGAAAAAAATAATCTTAAAACCTAATACCTATGACGTCTTGGGTGATGTTGGAGAAATATTTTATTGGAGATGGCAACGCCCAGAAGACTTCTATAATAAAATGAAAATGGTTTATACAGGATCATGCTACCGGGGGAAAAAAAGGAAGAGATACTTACAAGCAGGGAGCCTCCTTTCCTCTAGGACTAATTTTGAAAACCCATGAGGAGCTGCTGGATTCTGTTGTAACTTGGACAGTGCCCTATAAACAGCTCTTGGCTAAGTGACAAAGAGCCGCTTGGCTTGTGGACAGCAGTTCTAAGGTGAATGGACAACCTCCTATTTGGAAGGCCAGCACGGCGATCACAGAAGGCAAAAATATATCGGCCCAGAGGGCTGAATTACATACTGCTTACCACGATGCTTTGGTTGTTACCTACTCCTGGGTAGTGGCCAATGGTCTGTCCATATGATCAGGCAGAAGGACAACAGAAAACTGGCCTATTAAAGGGATACCAATATGGGGCATGGCCCTATGGAAATTACGATGGGAATTTGAGAGGTACATAAAAGTAGGAGTGTGCCAATACCCATCAGAAGAATCCCCTTCCAGCATCTGCAGGTGATTGGAATTGACAGATATTCCCGTGTGCTCTCTTAAGGAGGCCAACTGGGTCCATGAAATGAATGGATATATATGTACTGCAGCAAAGCAGAGAGATGTGCTGAATCTAGACATGTTCTTCTTGTACCCTCTGAGACATAAAATGCCAATAAGAACTGTTCTATCTGTCAGTAAAAGAGAGATTATAGAAAGCTATGTGGCAGATTCCTCAGTGGGAATCTGTGTTCAGAGCCCTGAACACAGATCTCAAGTGAGACTGATGCTGGTAGATCCAGGGGACTACAAATGGGTCTTGACAGGAATAAACACTGACTCTCAACTGGGCTTTGCTTACCTGGTGGTAGATGCAAATGCTCAGAATGTTATAAAAGAACTGAAACAGATGATATCACACCAATGTGGACCCTGAGTCACATTTCCTGAGAGCATGAAACACTTTACAGCCCATAATATCCAACAATTGGCACAGAGATATCCTCCTTAGAGGAAGAGTTTGATAGAGAATTGGAACGGGCAATTGAAACATTGGTTGTGTAA
Organism: Ceratotherium simum simum; assembly: GCF_057802395.1. NCBI lineage: Eukaryota > Metazoa > Chordata > Mammalia > Perissodactyla > Rhinocerotidae > Ceratotherium > Ceratotherium simum. Next base: position 9,516,505 of record NC_141940.1, on the reverse strand, counting down.
AATGGGGGAGAGATATAGGCACGAAGGGCTGGCTTACACACCTTCAAAGGTGTGTGCTGACACTCAACATGAGGGAGGCTAAGGAAGTGTCCCGGTTAGATAGATCCCTATGTTTTGCTGGTGGATTTGGGCAGGAGGGGTTGGGGGAACCTGCTGATAGGACTATAAAATTCTTTCCAAGGGAGAAGGACACTTGTATGATGACTATAATTTTTTCTTCCCCACGTTGCCTCAACTTCTTTTTTCCTACCTGATGCAGTGATCGCAGGACCAGGGCTGTAACTATAAGTGCTGGAGACAGAGATGATCCTAAACAAGAAACTGTAACTATATTTTTGAACATTTATGTCCAAATTCCTAAGGGCCTGATGGGCTAAGTTGTGCCTTCACTGTATCTGGAAAACTTGGAGTTGACAGTGAATACTTCTGTGTTGCCTAGTGGTTGAGATAAGCCACTAGTTACATGCCTAAGTAACCCTTCCCTATATGAACTGGAGCGGACTGAGCGGGAGGGACTTGCTAGACTAGTATTGCTATCTTCAATCTAGACCAGCACAGTGGCTGAACCGAATGTTCCTCCCAGACGTGGAAAAGATTGGGTATAAATGGAGAAAAGGAAGAATAGTAGCTGAGGGTATAAGAAGGAATAAATGGGTTATGTAATGACCGAAATGCAATATTACATCAATATCTTAAAAGAGGCTCAGAGGAAGAGATGATGTTGTCACTTACCTCAATTATACCAGATGCCTGAAAAGACGAAGCCATATATTGCTGAGACCGCTCGCTCTTGCTTTTGAAACCTGACAAGATCGAATGGAAGCCTGCAAACCTGAGTGACCTCTCCCTGGGAGACATTTTCACATGATATGATGATGTACTGTGCACATTAGTAATGGCTAAATAGGACTCTAGTAATGTGCTATTATCTTTTAATTTTTATGGTCCTTTTGTTATAAAGGATCCATGGTCAAAGACCAAGGGGAGGCCCATGGTATAATAAGAAATATATTTGGTCTTTGTCCCTGGCACAGAGCAACTAAAACTCTTGGAATTTCCTGAGTGACTAACGTCTCTTTCGTTATTCATAACAAGCCCCTTTTCATCACAACTAAATTAATGCTAAGGAGGTGACTCAGGGTGGGGCCCTAGATAGCCTCAGGATGGGGCTGGTCAGCAGAAAGACCAAGTGATTAAACTGTTGAAAATTTCAGCTCCACCCACTGACCTCTTAGAAGGGGAGAAGGGAAATCTGGGACTGAGCTGTATAAAAACTCTTAAACAATGAGACTCGGAGAGCTTCCCAGTTGGTGAACACTGAGGTGCTGGGAGGGTGACATCCTGGAGAGGGCATGGAAGCACCACAGCCCTCCCTGCTCCCCATATCCGGCCCTACGCATCTCTTCCATTTGGCTGTTCCTGAGTTGTATCCTTTATAATAAACTGGTAAATGTAAAAAAAAAAAAAAAAAAGTCAATTGGCCACAAATGCATGTGTTTATTTCTGAATTCTTCCCCAGTTTTTTAATGGAAGTGTTTAATCCATTCCAATGCAATGTGACACTGTATATATTTTGGTTTATGTCTACCATTTTATTTATTTTTGTGTTTGTTCTCTCTGTTTTTGTTCCTCTATTCCCCCTTTCCTGCCTTCTTTTGGATTATGTAACTATTCTTTAGTAACTTTTTTTAGTATTCCATTTTAATATGTCAACTGGCTTTTAATTATATCTCTTTGTATTGGAGAATGATTTAGATGTCAAATATAAATTAGTATCTTCCATATATGCTACATTATTATATAATTTTTAAATATGTATATCAATACGTAATTTTCCCTTTTAAGCTGATAACTTTGTTTCCTTTTTGTGGTTTTCTTAGGTTAAGTTATTCCTAAGAGTATTCAGTTGGGGCCACATAATGAGGGGAATTGAATGCCACACTAAGGAATTTAGATTCATTATTGACATTTGATAAAAGACTAAGATGCTACCTCCAAAGCAAATGCAAAACTTTGGACATAGTTAGAATAGAATAAAATGGGTGGGTGACCCACACAGAATTTAAAGTCATTGTTACAGTGTTTTAATTCTTATTCCAGGCTATGACAGCATGTGACATATGGTAAGTTGCTTACCCATTCTGAAACTCAGTTTCATCATCTGTAAAGCGTATATAACAATGCCTAAAACTAGTAGTACATTTGTGAGGATTGAAAAGAAAATTTATAGAAATGTTACTGGTGATGTTGTTAATAGTATTAATATTGTTATTATCTGAAGCCTTCAAGGAGGTAGAAACTATCTTTTCCCTAAGTAGGCAGGTGTACTAAGAATTTGTTAGGCACAGCCTCTTTACATTTTCCCAAGGCCTTTGGTTCACTAGGGAAAGAAATGGGACTTAGGTGAAGGGTAAAACAGAAAAAGGAGGAAATATCTATTTAAATTCTCCCTCTTGTCAGTCTATTAAGCCTAACCAAGTATCTCTCATTAAAACAACTATAAATCTAAGCTCCCATCATCCTTTAGTACCTCCCAATATCTCTCCTTCCCTTCATAGACAAACTTCTCCCAAAAGTTGCCTATTATCCCTGGCTCCATTTCCTCAATTCCTATTTATTCCTAAGCTTCTGCTGTCAGGCTCACCACTCCTTCATCTCACTGAACAGTTATCATTGAAGATCAAGATATTTTATGTTATATATTTTTTTCTCTCTCAATAACATCGGTAACCCTGGCTTCTGGGACTTATGAGGCTCTCCTATTCTCCTTTTCTTACCTCTCCTGTTCGTACCTCACTGGCTACTTTTCTGTCTCGTTTGCAGGTTCACTCTGTTTTACCTGAACACTCAATATTGGAGTTCTTGAAGTCTCAGACCGAGGTAATCATTATCCATATGCTGAATGTTCACACCTTGATATATGCAGTCTCTGAGTGCTAGGCCCATATAGAATATGCTCATATGACATCACGTCTCTTTCTGGCTTCATCTCCCATCATTCTTCCCCCCAATCTCTGTTTATGTGTTTTCTCCCCTCCTGCCACAAGGTTTTTGCATGGCGATTCCTTCTGCATGGAATTCTCCCTCCCTTTTTGTCTCCTTAACACTTGCTCATCCTTCAGATCTCAGCTAAAGGGTTATAGCCTAAGAATTCTTCCCTGACATACCTGTCTACGTGTAATAGACTGCTTAAGGACTCATTTTCCAGTTGCACTGGTGGACCTTGGAGCACGTTGTTTTCTTTCTAATGAGTAGGCCTTCAGCCAGAGAACAGAATCCTGGGGAGTAGATAAAGATTGTGCACACACAGATGTTGCCTCCAACTTCCCAAGGCCCTGTGGAGAAAAGAGCGGAGACTCCTTAAATGAACAGAGGAGTTAAGGATTACAAATATTCCCCACTCCAGGTAGAATTCGATACACACTGATAGCCAAGAAAGGTAAATAAAGCCAGTCTGACAGCCCATGGTTTCTCAAGGAAACAGTCTTTTCTTATCCCGTCAGGAGAAAGGGCCATCGGTTAGTCCAAGGGCTGCCACATCAACCACATGGACTTTGTGCCTTAGGCTATCCCAGATAGACGTCCATCACACCTGCCTCTTATGGGACCAATTTAGTGTCATCCTGACTCCTATCAGGAGTGACCAGACAAGCAGGGATGGCATTGCCCAGGCACAGCGAGGATGATCAGACATCTGTGGACCGAGTTTCCCAGGCACAATTACCCACCAATGTGTTTTGAAAACACATAGCTAGAGGTAGCATGAGATGGGCTTCTGGGAAACTGGTAATATTCTATTTCTTGATCTGAATGCTGGATAAATGGATGTGTTCAATTTTTGATAGTTCATTGAGATACATGACTATATGTGCACTTTTCTGTATGTATACTTCAACAAAATGATTTTTAAAGCAATTTTACAGTTTTATTTCAAACACAAGTTGATACCTGAATTCAAACTTTTATATTATAATTAATGTGTATGAACCAGTTTTATATATAAGGATTGTAATCTTTAACTAATTCAGGGATAGTTCTGATGATGAAAAACAGTCTTCTTCTAAAGTGACATTTGTTTTGGGGGCCCTAGCATTGAGAGGGAATTGTTTCTGGGACTCCTTACTAAGACCCTAGGTCAAATTATCTTGTTATAAGCTCTCCTAACCCCATGTCACTCGTCATCATGCCACTTGCCTTTCTTGTCATTTTGTGCTCATTCTTCTTTTGACTATTTAATTAATGCCAGCCTCTCCTACAAAGGGACAACTCCATTAGGACTGAGGCTGTATCTGTCATATTCACTGTCAAATCCCCAAGATCTGGCATAGTACCTGGAATATCATAGGTGCTCAATAGATATTTGTTGAATGAATCAATGAATCAATGAATGAGAAAAATATCTAGGGACAACAATGGCAGGGCATTGAGGGTGTGAAAGGGGTTGTAGGTGTTTAAAACAGGAAATGCTGCCCTCTTTAAACTGATTTAAGCAGATAATAGAATAGTTTTACTGTGATTGTGAAAGAATATCATTTACATCCTATCCTATCGTTCATGAGTTTTTTTATAGGAACACTTGGACACTTTCATAGTTTTAACTTCCAAATTCCAACTTGTTTTTCATCAAAAAACAACTTGAAAATGTACCATAAAAACAGTGTGCCACATTCTACTGCTGCACTGACCACATAAGAAACAGAAGCATGGGAATGTGCCCTTTATGTGGATTTTCAACCGAGACTGAAATATTGCTTTGAGCTTTCCAAATCTCTCTGTAATACACTACTGACAGATTGGAAAGTTAATTCATAACCTTGCAATCTTTTTGTTCCCAAAAATCACAGAAAGAAGGAACTCATCTTTAAAAACATGCCTGAACCATCCAGATAGCTTTATATATACTTGTAAATGGTTCGATCCCATCCTCTTTCAGCTATTCCTTGCTATCAGGTATCTCTTCATATATGTAATTAAAATAGTCCATCACTGCTGTGACATTAACAGCAGTCTGATACAGCTTTCTCCTTCAAATAAATAACATCTAATTTGTCAATCAGCAATATCCCAAGGTATGTGCTGAGCAGAACATACAACAAACCACACATCACCCCTATCTATAGACTAAACTTTCAATCAAGAGCTACCCAGAGCTAAATCATTGCAAGAATGACATAGCTTGTATTATGCATCCTGTTGAAGGTTTTCACATTTCTTTAAGCTTACTGCAAGGTTCACAAAACAGAATAAAGGAATAAGCCAATTCTTTTAGGAAAAGAAGGCAAAACTATCAATATGTAGTGACTGATACAAATGATAATTTTTTCTTTTAGAAAACAAATAAACTACTTCATGTAACAACATCTTACTAGAGAAAATGTAAGACAATGCTCAAATTTTCAAAGATTCCTAAATGATAGAGAAAATAAATATTTTGCTACCTGGGGCCAACCTGTTTTCCTGTCATTGTGATTGAAATGCCTATTATTAGAGCTGCTCATTTTGTTTATCAAATGGTAGCCTTAAAAAATGTTGTAAAATTCAAATGTGGTGTGATTAGGCTAACAAAGTAAATTGCAAGTAGAGCTAAGGAGTGATTAGTGTTATATTATTTAGCTTTCACATAACATAGAGAAAGGTGTGGATATAATGATGAGAAAGGTGACTTCTGATGAGGAAATGATCTCAAGTGTGGTCTAGGGAGGTAGCCACAAAAGACAAGAAGCAAGAGGGCAATAGGCTCTTTAAAAATGTGGTAGCAGACAGGTGTTAAAGGGAGGGCTGGTCCAGATGATATATATAGATGCTATCCCCTCCTGGAGGTCGAGTTTAATCCCCGACCCCCATTGAACATGAGCTGGATTTAGTGACTCCTTTCCAAAGAACAGAGTATAGAAAGGGGAAAATGGTAATCTTATAATGGAGAAACCTGGCAAAGACTACTGTCTTATGCAGTTCGGGCTACTATAACTAAGTACCATAGACTGCGTGACTTATAAACAACAGAAATCTATTTCTCACAGTTCTGAAGGTTGGAAGTCCAAGATCAGAATATGAACATGGTCGGGTTCTGGTGAGAGCCTCTTCTAGGTTGAAGACTGCTGACTTCTTTTTGTGTCCTCACGTGGAGGAAAGAAGGCAAGGGATCTCTCTGGGTTCCCTTTTATAAGTGCACTAATCCCATTCATGGGAGCTCTACTCTCATGACTTAATCACCTCCCAAAGGCCCACCTCCTATCACATTGGGAATTAGGATTTCAACATATGAGTTTTGTGAGGATACAAACATTCAGTCCATTGCAACTACCTTAACCAAATGATCAAGGTTAATATCACCAGTGATGAATCATGTTGATATCATGTATCCCCTGAAATGATGTGATGGAAAGGGCACTTTACCTTTGTGGTATTCCTCTAAAAATCCCTAACTCCCCTGTCTAATCATAAGAAAAACATCAGCAAATTGTAACAGAGGGACATCCTAAAAAATACTTGGTCATTCTTTTTAAAAACTGCCAATGTCAGGAAAAACAAGGAAAGGTTGAGAAACTGTCACAGCCAAGATAAGCCTAAGGAGATGTGATGACTAAATGCAACATGCTATCCTGGATTGGATCCTGGAACAGAAAAAAAAGGACATTAGTGGAAAAACTGGTGAAATATGAATGACACCTGGAGGTTTAGTTAGTAGTAATGTTGGTTTCTTAATTTTTACAAATGTATCATGATAACGTAAGATATTAACATTAGGAGTACACAGTATAAGGAAACTGTACTATTTTTGTATTATTTTCTGTAAATCTATAATTATTCCAAAATAAGGAGTTTATTTAAAAAATAATGTTAAAAATCTCTTTGGTTCTTTGTTACCATCATAAAGTAACTTATAAGTATTGGCATGGCTGCTTTCTTCTAAGGCCTCTATCCTTGGCTTGCTGATGGCTGTATTCCCCCTGTGTCCTCACATGGTCTTCCCTCTCCAGGTGTCTGTGTCCTAATCTCCTCTTATTGTAAGGACACCAGTCCTACTGGATTAGGGTCCATCCTAGTGACCTCATTTTACCTTAATTACTTCTGTAAAGACCCTCCCTCCAAATATAGTTGCATTCTGACATACTGGGGGTTAGGAGTTCAACATATGAATTTGTGGGGGGGGCACAATTCAGCCCATAACACAGCTCAACAAACCTGAGTTAGAATCCCTCATATTAATATAGAAATTAATATATAAACTGTTCCTGCACAAAGTAATGCTATATAAATACATGTGAGTTGTTGTGGTGCTTATAATTACTATTTTCTGGGCAAACTCTAAAGCCATCCAGACTCTCCTATTATTCTCAAAAGGGGAGAGCTTCACACTAAGGATTGAGATAGAATTTCATACCAACCCAGAAATATGTGGCCTCAATGTCAGCTTTAGGCTGATTTAAGAGAAATAAGGAAGGTAATTTTTCTTGCATACTTGTTTGGACTGAGATTTATATTTGCTACATCAGTTTAGGCTAAAACAGAACAGAATTCTTCCCTGAAAGGCCTGATAGCTAATCTATAGGTATAATACACAACAAACCATAGAGACAACTACCAATTACTTGAAAAGTGAGCTTACAGTGGGTTAGTGCTGTGCAGTCAAAGAAATGGCAGTATTGACATGCCAGGTGACTCTGCTGCCTACTAAGAGACATCCAGAGTTCGAGGATTTATTTCAAATACTTTCTGCAATCTCAGGGCTCAGGCACAAGCGGGAGACAAGACAAGGGCCATACATTCTATTCACTGCCGAACAAGAAAAAAGGGTTAATTAAATAAGGCAGCAAATATATAAAATAATTTTAAAATAAGTTACAGAGAAAGGATTAAAATGCCAGGATGAATTTTCATGTTCACCTCTCTTACAAAGTAATTGAAAACCAAAAGCAACAAGTAAGCAAGATTACATGCAGCTCTTTTCTAGGAAAGAAAAGTGGGTCACTAAGGGCCACCAGCCTTTCGTCAGTCCTTGAAGAAAGTGCACCCCTGCCAACAATTCAGCACCAGCTGCAGATAGATCCGTACTGTATCTATTGTCACTCTTACATTTTTTGAGCGGAGAAAACAATGTGACGGTGTCAGGAGGGCAGTTGTAATAACAGTCTAGGCCCCTGTATTAGTCATGATTCTCTAGAGAAACAGAACCAATAGGAGATATATATACATAGAGAGAGAGAGAGAGAGAGACAGAGAGACAAAGAGACAGAGAGAGAGAAAAATATATGAAATATTATTTTTGTCAGTTCTCACACATTTGTTCTTCCAGATGATCTTTTGAATTCAATTGTCAAGTTTAAAAACATCCGTTATGATTTTGATTGGGATTTCATTAAATTTATTGATCGCTTTGGAAAGAAATAAACAGTTTTATAGTATTGAGACCTTCAATTCAACACCATAATATGCTTCTCTATTTACTCGTTTTCTTAATGACTTCAATACACCTTATAACTTTATTCTTGTAGGTCTCATACATTCGTTGTTAAGCTTATTTGTTATTTATTAAACTTTAGAGTTTAGGTTGTTATTATAAATGGAATTTTTAAAGTATATTTTAAACTAGCTACTACTCATACGTGGGGAAAATATTATTTGTGTATCTTTATAATGACCAGTTGATTAGTTCTGGAATAAAACTAAAAGGGCATCCTGATTAATATTCAGTACATTGAATATATATTAATTATAAAAATATAAATTATAAAATATATGTTAATTATAAAATTCAGTTATTTTGCTTTCTTGATCCACTTGTTAAATGGGGTTTAATCAGTAGTACTGAAGTTTTTGGTGTCAAATGAAGATTAATTTGTGGATAAAAACTCAATAAATATATCTGTGTTGCATGCTGGACTACCCTGGGAACGATAGCAAAGTTTTGGAGTCCGTAGTAGAATATCGATATTCTGAACTTTTCTTAGAGACAGTGTATATCACCATTGTGGGTCAGGTCCTGACATGTAGTAGTCCCAAAAGAAATGTTTACTGTAATGTAGACTGTGAGGAAGTGTGGCGGAAGTATTAGATCATGGTACAAAGATCCTATCGTTGGATGATAGTGTACCTAACGTGATTATACTTCTTTATCACTTTAACCTCTTGGAACATATTTTGTCCTCATAATTCTCTGTATGATTTGCAATTTCTTGACATTTCAAATAATGTCATGCATAAATTATAGCTATCTCTTCTAAGAACTTACTATTTGTACTAATTATTAACTCATTTAATCCTTACAACAACTATATACAGTAGGTACTAACGCTATATTAATTTTACAGATGAAGGAAACAGAGATGTCTCAAGCTTCTGGAGAAATGAAGCGACTTCTCCCAGGCCACACAGTTGGCAGTAGAAGAGACAGATTTTCACCCCCACGCAGCAGTCTGGCTCTAGAGTCTCTGCTTATAGCACTCCAGCTGCCTCCTTTTCCCACTGGAGTCATCTCTTCCATTAGGACTTTTTTAAACTCTCTGCAAGGTGTACAAATTAAGTTGCCCACATTGATAAAGAGAATAAAGATGAATTCATCTATGAAGAATTTACTTCTAATGAACTTTAAACTGTCAATATTTTCCCCATGAGTCTTAAGACACAAAAGGAGGCTTTAGATTTACATAATCTTAGTTGGTATCTGTTCTAACACACACAGGAAACTAAAGACTTAGAGAGGGAAGATGATCACCCACGGTCACACAAGGAGTTAGTGGCAAAGGAGTAGGATTTAGGCCTCCTGTCTAGGGCTACTCTTTCTAGCCACTTGGGAGAATACACAATTTTGTTCTTAAAACCTGAAACATCAGGAAGTGCGCTACCTTTTGGATAAGCCAGGATATGGCTGGTTAATCATCCTTTTCATGACGTAGGATTCTGATGCTGGGAGTCAATGCATGTCTAAAAGCAAAATGTGTTCTTCTAACTAGCATCAAGCCCAGAAACAAAAAAAAAAAGTCAATTCACAAAAGCTAAACATCTGTTTGTATTTGGCTACCTCCCAGCAAGTGAATACTCATTTCAGTTCAGCCTTTGTGTTTTCTTGAAAATGGAAAACCTTGGGAAAATGTGAACATTTGTTCCTTTCATTATTGTGGTGAAACAAAGGTTTGGAGGGGACAGAAGGGAAATGCAAACATTTTTGCAAACATCTCCCACAGGCCAGCTGGTAAAATTATTGCCAAAAAGCACAGGCAGGACTAAGTAAATGTGACATTTTTAAAAAAGTGATGTGTGTGTGTGTGTGTTTCCAGGAATCTGTTTATAACAGAAATTATCTCAACTAAATATGTCTGAGAACTATCACTCATCATTATCACTCCAGCTGTGACATAGTGCTAGTGAGGCCGACTATTCCCTATTATTGACCTAACACAAAGTAGTTGTCTCAGTCAAAGTAGTTAATGTGGTATGATGCCCATCACCATGTAAATCAACCTCCTCTTGCAGGTTCACACAATACACTGGTTTCCAGCTACTGAATGTATAAGTGAGTGGGTCTTGTTTACAGTCCCAGAGAGTTATAAACAAAGCAAGCACATATTTTTAATTAAAAGGATCTCAGTGATGTCTCTGTGTGGAATACAAAGAATTTTAGGTTACTTTGCTTTCTTTATGTAACTACATATGTTAGATGTACATGGCACAATGTGAAATGGGGGTCCTGTGTTTTACTTTTGGAAATAGCCTCGGATTGGTGAGGAGAAGATATGAGAATTTTTGTAAAATGCTTTGTTCTCTGCAAACCATATTCTCTGACTCACAGATTTAAGTACGTTATATATCTTTTCCAAAATACAATAAAATGATTTTATTCTTTGATGTCTTATGATAGCATACAAATTCTCTATAAGATGCCTGAATAGGGAGCAGTATCTGTCCGGCATATGGCATTTTTTTCATGAATTAAAATTGCTATTGAATTAGTCATATGTGAAAATTCTGATCTGCAACAACCTGAATGCAAGCATGGAAAACAAACTGTGCCTTAGGATGCAAGAATGCTGCCATTTTAAAAGGTACTTTTTCAAAAGGGGTCTTTTTAATTTTGAGTCATTACCTCACCTGTGAATGTATGAGACACAGTCATGTGCCAAGATCACTATTTTCCAATACTCAGTAAGAATAAACATATATAGGGACCTGATAAAAATCAAACAAGTCTCTCCTTCTCACCCTTTCTTTTTTACGCTGTTCTCTGTCCTTGGAATCATATTTTACTTCAATATGCTTCAAAATAATTTGTGTTCTTTTCATTTCGTTCACAAATATCCCCATTCAGGTCCATGGGCAAATAAACACATATAAAACAGAAATGTACATTGGTTTAAATAATTATTTCAAATTACTCTGACTTCATGACAAATAGTTTCATTATACCTAATTAGGAATTTAATATTATAAAAAGGTTTTGTAATAGGTAAGTTTTTTAAAATAAAAACAGACTAGAAATTTTAGGACAGTTTAATACATGAAAATTATTTTACACAGCATCAGAGACCTTATATTTTAATCCTTACTGTGGTTCTATAAACCATAATCCCAATTCATATTTTAATGGCAAAATCACAAGACAGCTATAAATAACTACAAACACCTACATCCACACACACATCCACACACACACACACACACACACACACACACACTAGCATATACATTCTCCCTTATACAGAAAGCAGAATGTTATTACTAGATATGATATTAGACAAAGGAATTTACCATTCTGAGTCTCAGTTTCTACCTTGTAAAACACTGAAGAAAATGTTTTTTTCATGGTATAGTTAAGATAATCAAAGAAAATAACATGAATGTTCATTATGTAAACTACAAAGTGCTTTCCACATGTAAGATTTTTGTTTTTGTTGGCTTTCTCTTCCAAAATTCTGGATATGGAGTCAGCTCAAAAATACTTCTAGAATGAATCTATACATTCACAGGACATAATTTTATTGACTATATAACTATGATGGAGTTTCCCACATCATATGTGGACTTCTGATTCTATTGTAGTTAATAAGTTTTATATACTGTGTAACAGATGTGTGTTAAAATAGTTACAGCCCTGGTAATCTGTTGAGAATATAAGAGAAAGAAAAAAGCATTACACATTTTTAGAAATGAAAAAATGGGCATAATTATAGTGTTAGAGAATTGAGGAAGTAAAGAATATATAAAATTCTATGCTAATACATATGAAAATCTCAATCAAATGGACAATTTTCCTATAAATTAAATGACCAATGTTAAAAAGAGCTAGCAAACCCAAGTAAACTAATAACCATGAAACAAATCAGAAAATAAATGTTAAATAAATATTTCAGTTATTTTTGATTCCTTTCTGTCTCTCATAACTCACACTTACTATGTAAGGAAATCTTATTGTCTCTACCTTCAAAGTATATCCAAATTGTGACCAGTCTTTCAAGCTCCACTACTGCAACCCAGATCCAAGCCATCATCTATTTTTGCATAATAACCTCTTAATTGGTCTCCCTGCTGCACCCCTTATCCCCTTCAGTCTGTTCTTAACACAGCAGCCAGAGAGATCTTTTCAAAACCTAAATGTCAGTCAAGATGAAGTAACAAGAATCAGATTAACCCTTCTGCTTAAAGCAGTAGGAAACCAGAAAGAAATATGGAACAAAGGTTTTCAGGCTTTAGACAATAGATAGTCAGGAATGTGATCCCTGACAGAAGGACAACAATGTAAGCACTATTATTTCACCAGCTTATATCTTGGGAGCAGTTTCTAGGCCACATCTCAGAGAAGGGAAACTCAATCAGAGACTGCAGTCTTGCTGAGCTAAGAAGATATAAATAGGAACCTGGGAAGACCAAGGGGATGAAAATCTGTGGGACATATTACTGGAGAATAGGGAGCTGCACAAAGAGAATGAAAGAGCTCTGGAGACATGTGGAGGAGAACCCTCAGGCCTTTGGCTGAGTACTGATTTATGCATGCATGATATAAAATTGCCTGAGGTCTTGAACAGAACAAGAAGAAAGGAGTAGGCAGAGCAATTACTAAAGTTTACACACATCTAAGAACAATTCATGCCTCCACAAATCAGAGGAGAAAGAGTTTGTAATATATGGTCACAGGGTTGAATCCTCAGAATGGTATCACCTTAGTAGTAAGAATAGATTAGATTAGCTCTAAATTAAAAGTTGCTATGAATCACACTTAAGAAAATTAAAATCAAGCCTTGAAAGGATCTAACTGATTCCAAGCAACTAAACTGCAAGCCAAAATAAAATCCAACACTACTTTTAAATTACAACAAATTCTAGTGTCCAAAAATAAAATTCCCCAGGCATGCAAAGGAGCAGGAAAATACGACCCATCACAACAAGGAGAAAAAATATTAATCAATAAAAACATTTCCAGAAATAACAGAGATGATAGAACTAGCAGAGAGAGATGTCAAAACAACTAATATGTGTATATATATATAGATATCTACATATACATATATGTAGATGCTACATATGCTCAAAAAGGTAGACAGAAGTAGGAGCATGATGAAAAGATAAAAAAGTGCCAAGTGAAACTTGCAGAGATAAAACATATCTGAAATGAAAAATACACTGGATGCAATTATTGGCAACTTAGACTCCGCAGAAGAAAGTATCAGTGAGCTTGAAGACATAGCAATAGAATTTATCCAAATTGAGTCACATAGAGAAAAAAAGAATGAAAGATAAATATGAACGGAGCGTTAGTGAACTGTGAGAAAATAACAAGCTATAATAATGGCTAGAGGGGCCAGCCCGGTGGCGTAGCGATTAAGTTTACGCACTCCAATTTGGTGGCGGCCCAGGGTTCGCCGGTTTGGATCCTGGGCGTGGACCTACTTACTGCTCATCAAGCCGTGCTGAGGAGTCATTCCACATCAAGCATCTAGAAGGATGTACAACTATGATATACAACTATCTACTGGGGTTTTGGGGAGAAAAAAAATAGGAAAAAAGGAGGAAGATTGGCAACAGTTGTTAGCTCAGGGCCAATCATACTCAAAAAAAAAATAGTAAAAAAAAAAATAATGGCTAGAAATTTTCAAAATTTGAGGAAAACTATAAAGTCATAGATCTAAGAAACATTATGAACTCCGAGGAAAATAAACCTAAAGAGAGCCACACCAAGGCACATTATAATCAAATTACTAAAAACCAGTGATAAAGAGAAATTTTAAAAACAGCCAGAATTATATGACTTATTACATATAGAGGAACACAGATAAGAATTACAATGCACTTCTCACCAGAAATTATGAAGACAGGAGAGTAGAGAAACATCTTTAAAGTAGTGAAAGAAAAAAAACCTGTCAACCTAGAATTCTTTATCTAATAAAAATATGTTTCAAAAATGGAGGCAAAATAAAGACATTTTCAGTGTCTTTATTTTTTCAGTATCTCATTTACAGTGACAGAATTCATCACCAGCATATTTATATTAAAAGATATGTTAAAGGAATTTCTTCAGGCTAAAAAAAAAAATGATACCAGATAAAAATGTGTATATACACAAAAGAAGAAGAGCCCTGTAAATATTAAATGTGGTAAATATAAAATACTTTTTCCCCATTTTTAAAAAGCCATATTAAAATATAATGAACTATTTAAAGCAAAAAATGGTAATAATGTATTGTGGGGTTTAAAATAAAATTTATGATAAAAATAGCACCAAAAAGACAGAAGGTGGAAAAGGGAAATATACTATTGTCAGGTTCTTTCACAGTACTTGAACTAACATACTACTATTTAATGTAAAAAGTAATAAGTTAAAATGTTATGTTGTAACTCTAAAGCAACCAAAAAATAAATTTTAAAAAAATGGAGAGGGGGAGATAGCAAGCCAATAGTGGAGAGGAAATGGAATCATAAAAAATTGTCCAAGAGAAAACAAGGAAAAAGGAAAAATGAAACAACAAGCATGGGACAATCAGAAAATAAACAGCAACATAGTAGATTTAAACCCAAAACTATCGATAATTACACCAAATTTAAATGATGTAAACACTACAAGTAAAAGTCAGTTTGTCATACTGGGTAATAAAGCAAGACCCAAACATATTCTATCTACAAGAAACCCACTTTAACTATAAAGACACAGAAAGAATAAAAACAAAAATATGAGACATATATATACCATGGAAATACTAATCAAAGTAAAGCTGTAGAAGTTATATTACTACCAGAGAAAACAGACACTGGAACAAGGAATATTACCTGGGGTAAGGAAAGTCATTTCACAGTGATAAAGGGGTCAGTACATGAAGCAACAGAAAGAAGTGAAAGAACAAATACACCAATCTACAAAGATGGTTGGCAATTTAAACACTCCATTGCAAGTAATTAATAGAACAAGTGAATACTTCCTGAATGGTAGAGTGAGAACCTCCATAATCTGCTCCTCCATAAAAGCAATGAAAATACTGGCAAAATTGTCAAAACCAACTTTTTCAGAACTCTGAAAATTAACCAAATACTTGCAACAATCTCAGGGTTTATCCAAGAAAAACTGCTGAACCTTGGTAAAAATTGCTGGGTTTCTGCAATTTTAACTTGGTCTCCTCCAATCCCCTTCTCTGCAGCTCTGTTTTAGTCATGTAAACCAGCAGCCCAGAAATCATGGTAGCTGTGAAAATCGGCAGTCTTGCAGCCACTGGAGGGGGCAGACTGGATTTGGAGCTCCACAAAAGGACCCAACCTCCAAGCATTGTCAGTATTTGTCCCGTTTCACAGCTCCCTGGAAAAGTCCGATTTGCACGGCGTTGTTATTGTCCTGATCTGCCCACGTCGTGGTTTCCTAAAAGGCCCTACATGATCTGCTCTATCGCCTGCCTTTGCCCCTCTTTTCCTCTCTGACCTCATCTACTACTCTACCTCTTCCTCAGTATGCTCCAATCACGTTGGTCTTCTTACCTTCTCTAGAACAACTCTGGCATGTTTCCTCCTCAGAATGTTAGCATCGACGTTTCCTCCAGCCAAATAATTCTTCCTTCAGATACCTCACCTCTCCCATGTCTCTGCTCAAATTTCACCTTATCAGAGAAGTCTTCCTTGACCATCCTATAAGTATAGTTGATAATACTGTATTCCATAATTTCAATTTGCCAAGATAGTAAATCTTAAGTGTTCTCACCAAAAAAAAAAGGCAACTATATGACATGATGCATATGTTAATTAACTTCATTGTGGGAATCCTTTCACAATGTACACGTATATCAAATCACTACATTGTACACTTTAAATATATTACATTTTTATTTGTCAACTATACCTCAATAAAGCTGGAAAAAGTTTTAAAAAATAAATTGCAACCCTTCCTCGACCCCTGGCCTGCACTATGCTCCTTTCTCATTTCGTTTTTCTCCATAACACTTATTGTCATCTGACATACCATATATTTTACTTACTTTGTTGATTTTCTGTCTCTCCTCATTAGAATATGAGCTCCTTGCAGTTAAGACTTTTATTTTATTTGCATCTGCCCCACCCTCAGCACCCAGAAGGGTATATGGCACATAGTAGATGCCAATAATATTTATTGAATGAATCAAGTCATTTCTCTGCTTTTAAACACTTCTAGAATATGCAATATGGACTTGCCTAAACATGCTAAAGCAAATTGACAAAAATTGCACAATTCTAATACATCCACCTATTCTATCTAATCACATCACATTTAAATATAACATGCTAAAAATCTAAACTATAAAATGATCTTGACAATTTCACCAATGAGTTCCATCATTGCCAAACCCAGTTCCCAGTCTAATCCTTTTGATAGAGTTGATCACTTCCTTGTTAAAATATTTTCTTCATTGGCTTCTAGGATATCAAATCTACCCGTTTCCTCCTACTTCATTGCCACTCCCTTTGTCTATTTTTTTTATTTCTTCTCATCTCTTTTAGATATCTAAATGTTGGAGCATTCCAAGGCTCATTCCAGGACATCTTCTCATCTCTATTTATCCTCCCTCCCTACTTGAGGTCACCCAACCCTATGATTTATATCCCATCCTTTCACTGACAATTCTCAATTTTTTATTTCTGACTAGTACCATTCCACTCAAATCTGGGTCTCTGTATCCAACTACCTAACATCTTCATTTGAATATCTAACAAGCATCATAAATTTAACATGTCCAAAATTCAAATTCAGAATTTTCTCCTCCTCCAATAGCAACTCCATTTTATCAGTTGCTCTAGCCAAAAGCCTAGGATTTATCCTTGACTTCTCTTTCACTTCTAATACCCTATGACCAACCAGTTATCAAATTCTGTCAACTCTACGCTCATAATGTGTCCAGAGTCAGCTCATCACCCTGCTTTCAACTTTGCTCCCCTTTGTACTACACAGCAACCAAACTGATCCCTTTAAAAATATCCATCAGACTATGTCCCATGCCCATTTAAAGCTCTAGAATGTCTTCCCATTAATACTTAAAATACAAAGTCCTTAAAATGGCAGACAAGACACTACATAATCTGGTGCCAAGTATATTCCAGATTTCATCTCTTATTAGTCTTCCTTCACTCACTGTGCTCTAAACACACTTGATTTTTTACTCCTCCTTAAACATAACAAGTTCATTTCTATCTTTTTGTGTTTTATTGATGTTCTCTCTGCTTGCAGTGCCCTTCCCTCAGATATAGACATGGCCGTGTCTCTCTCTTTATTCAAATCTCAGCTTTGATGTCACCCTTTCAGACAACCCTTCCTTGACAACTTTATCTAATATAACTCCCTTTGCCTTACTTTCTATTCCTTTACTTGCATTAATCTTCTTCATATCTCTTAGAAGTTATCAAATATTTTTAAATATATGCCTCATTTATTTATGGTTTGTATTCATCTCTAGAGTTTTAAGTTCCGTTAGTGTAGGTGCTTTGTCTGTTTTGTTCAATTGTCTTTCTCCAAGACCTAGAAATGTTCTTGGCACATAAATATTTGACGGATGATTGAATGAATGATGAATGAATGAGTAAATATATGTATATAAAGGGAAAGGATATAAAAAATTGTATTTATCTCTGGGTAGATGAAATGGTAGGTCATTTTTGTTGCTTCCTTTTGCTTACCTGTATCTTTGCTTTTTAGCTAATGAGAATCTATTGATTTTGCAATGAGAAAAATGTAATTAAAATTATTTTCCACTAAAAACTGCACACTCCATGCTCCCAAGTGGATAAAGTAGTTGAGTCCAAAGGCCAATGTATTGATAACCTATTTATAAATCAATTTTCTGTACTCCTAAAGCTGTCACTGTAATAAAAGAGAGTCATGCTGATTGACCAACTGACAAAGATAAGGAGCAGGAAAATGAATAATGTTGTCTAAATTGTTTAAATATCATGCAGACGTCAACAATAACTAAAATGGAAGGGGGCATAAATGAATTATATGAGCCTGGATAAATGCCAAATTGCCTATGAAAAATATTTTGTGATATAAAGAAATCTTTATCAAGTTCACTAAAGATATTTAATATCACATTGCATCATGGAGTTTAAAAAATATCCTATTTGAATACATAAGAAAATAATCAGTATACAGTTTTAATAAGGGAACATTTGTTTTGTTTCAACATTATTTTTCCCTTTGCATTTAAAAAGTTTTCAAATATTTGCACCATGATAAAATCATGAGTCCATGCTTTGTCAGTCCATTTTAATCCAATTATTATTATTATTATTAATCATTTTCTATGGTACAAAGCATTCTTTTGGGTGCTGTGGAGGAAAGCAAGATGAATATAATACTGTCTCGTCTGTCCAAATATTCACACACTTGTAAAGGAAGCAGCTACGTGCATAATTAAACATCAAATAAGACCAACAATTCTACCTGGTTTAATGAGAGGGACAAGGGCTCTGGAAGTACAGGGGAAGAGATACATTTCAGGTTGGTGGTTGGGGACGGCTATCTTGTAACACTCATAGGAGGAGAATTTGAGTTAGGTCTGAAGGATAAGTAGGATTATCATAGAAAAGGATGGACCAGAGGTAGGAGGAAAACGTTCCTGACAAAATTAAGAGATTGAGCAAAGACCAAGAATTGGGAACATTAAGTATTGGAAAAGAGAGCAGAATGAAAAAGGAGAAGTTTCATTGGGGAAGTAGAATGAGAGATAAATCTCAGAAAATAAGTTGGGGCAATGGTGTGCTGGTAAATTAACACCTGTCTCTCCAGAAAGCCCTGATATGTAAAATTTGCCGATTGAAGTGGTATAAATATTCTTACCATGGCTGATCTCAAGCTTCTAACTTATGTAAGGGAATACAGAATTAGGAAGAGATGTTCATAATGGGCTCCTACAAGTTGGTATGAGCCAGTTCCAGCATGCTCCTGCATTTGGGTCAAATTGTGCAGATATTAGAATCATGTAGTAAGAAAATCTCTTATAGGGGATGAAAAGTCACTGAATGACTTTGAACCAGGTAATGGTGTAATCAAATTTATATTTGGGGACAAGGATTGGTAGCTGGGTTTTCAAGATCTGGAGAGAGAAAACCTCGATTGGGAAACCAAACAAAAGAACAGGCTATTTAAAAAATTCTGTTGAGAGACAATGAAGCCCTGATTCAAACTAGACACAAAGAAAAAAAAAATCTGCCTGTCAGAAAGTGTAGATGACTGATTGATGTTGGATGACAAGGACAGAGGAAGTGAAAATAATTCTCTGGTTTCTAGCTTAGGTGCCTGAGTGGATTGTAGTGCCATTAGTCATTATAAGGAACAAAGGGAGAATAAATGTTGCTTAGGGTTGGTTAAAATGGGGGTTAGGGAGCAGAAGAAAATTTTCATGTGCCGAATTTGAAACATTTTAAATAACATTAAAATGTCACTGAGTAAGTTCATATTTAAAAGCCTCTAAATTATGAGCCTTGTGCCAAAATGTTATTAATCACCATATTTAATAACTGCATAATATTCAGTCTATTAATTAAATGCACTATAAGTTACTTACCCATTTTCCTCTGGTTGGACATCTCGATTGGATCTTTTTTTCCTGTTACAACTGATGCAATGTTACACATAATCAGACTTAGAGCATTTTCTTTTTATTTTGGATTATTTATTTAGTTTACATTTCTAGTTTACATTATTAAGGCAAAGGGCATGCATATTTTATAGCTTAATTAATATTGCCACTTTACATTCTGAAAGAGTCATACCAGTTTACACCTCCACCACTAAAAGTATACCTGCTTCACTGAGTTCTCTTTTTTCCCCCAGGTTTATTGAAATACAATTGACATATAATATTATGTAACTTTAAGGTGTACAATAGGATGATTTGATACATGTATGTATTGCTAAATAATTACCATGATAGGGTTAGTTAAGACCTCTATCACCTCACATGATTACTTTGTATGTGTGTGTGTTGAGAAAATTTAAAATTTACTCTCTTAGCAACTTTCAAATATATAATACAATATTGTTAACTGCAGTCATCATGCCGTATGTTAAATCTCTAGAACATATTCATCTTATAACTGGAAGTTTGTACCCTTTGACCAACATCTCCCCATTTCCCCCACTCCCCAGCCCCTGGAAACCACCACTCTATTCTCTGTTTCTATGAGTTTGCTTTTTCAGACTGACTTCATATATAAGTGAGATCATACAATATTTGTCTTTCTGTGTCTGACTTATTTCACTCAGCATAATGCTCTCGAGCTCCATCCATCTTGTCACAAATGACAGGATTTTATTGATCTTTTTCTATTATGTTTCTGGTCTCTATTTCATTTGTTTCTGCTCTGATCTTTATTATTTCCTTCCTTCTGCTAACTCTGGGCTTAGTTTTTTCTTTTTCTAGTTCTTTGAGATGTAAAGTTAGGTTGTTTATTTGAGGTTCTTCCTTTTTCCTAATGTGGGGTGTTTGTTGCTATAAACTTCCCTCTTAGAACTGCTTTTGCAGCATCCAATAGGTTTTGATATGTTGTAATTTCATTCTCATTTTTTTTTTTGGTGAGGAAGATCAGCCCTGAGCTAACATCCATGCTAATCCTCTTTTTGCTGAGGAAGACCGGCTCTGAGCTCACATCTATTGCCAATCCTCCTCCTTTTTTTTTTTTTTTCTCCCCAAAGCCCCAGTAGATAGTTGTATGTCATAGTTGCACATCCTTCTAGTTGCTGTATGTGGGACGCGGCCTCAGCATGGCCGGACAAGCGGTGCGTCGGTGAGCGCCCGGGATCCGAACCCAGGCCGCCAGTAGTGGAGCACGCGCACTTAACCGCTAAGCCACCGGGCCAGCTCTTCATTCTCATTGGTTTCAAGATATATTTTTATTTCTCTTTTGATTTATTCTTTGACTCACTAGTTGTTCAGGAGTATGTTGTTTAATTTCCACATATTTGTGAATTTTCCAGTTTTCCTCCTATTATTGACTTCTTGTTTCATACCATTGCGGTTGGAGAAGATACTTCATACGATTTCAATTTTCTTAAATTTGTTAAGACTTGTTTTGTGACCTAACATACGATCTCTCCTGGAGAATGTTTCATGTGTACTTGAGTAGAATACGTATTGTGTCGCTGTTGTATGAAATGTTCTGTATATGTCTGTTAGTCCCATTTGGACTAGAGTGTAGCTAAAGTCCAACATTTCCTTATTGATTTTCTGTCTGGGTGATCTAGCCATTGTGGAAAGTGGGGTATTGAAGTCCCTAATATTATTATGTTGTTGTCTCTTTCTCCCTTCAGATCTGTTAGTATTTGTTTAATATATCTAGATGCTCTGATGTTGGGTACATATATATTTATGATAGTTATATCCTCTTGATAAAGTGACCCTTTTACATCATTTAATGACCTTCTTTGTCACTTGTTACAGCTTTTGAGTTAAAGTCTATTTTGTCTGATGCAAGTATAGCTACCCCTGCTCTCTTTCGGTTTCCACTTGCATGGAATTTCTTTTACCATCCCTTCACTTTGAGCCTATATCTGCCCTTAAAGCTGAAGTGACTCTCTTGTAGGCAGCATATAGTTGGGTCTTGTTTTTTCAATTCATCCAGCCTTTTTATTGGAGAATTTAATGCATTTACATTTAAAGTAATTATTGATAGGTAAAGACTTACTAATATCATCTTATTAATTGTTTTCTGGCTGTTTTGTAGTTTCCTTGTTCTTTCTCCCTCTCTTGCTGCCTTCCTTTGTGAACTGATGATTTTCCATAGTGGTATGCTTTGACTTCCTTCTCTTTATCTTTTGTATATCTACTGTAGGATTTTGCTTTGTGGTTACCATGAGGCTTACATAAAATATCTTACAGATATAACAGTCTATATTAAGATGATAACAATTTAACTTTGCACACAAAAACTAACCTTTTACTCTCCCTTTTTACTCCCACCCTTTTATTTTGTTGATGTCACAATTACTTCTTTTTATATTATGTATTCATTTACAAATTGTTTTAGCTCTAGTTATTTTCAATACACTTGTCCTTTAACCTTTATACTAGTGTTAAATTGTTAACACACCACCATATTAGAGTATTAGCGTATTCTGAATTTGACTATATGCTTACCTTTTCAGTGTGCTGTATATTTTCATATGTTTTCATATTACTAATTAGCATTCTTTCATTTCAGTTTGAAGAACTACTTTCAGCATTTCTTGTAACTTTTGTTTTGCTTGGGAAACTCTTTATCTCACCTTCATTTCTGAAGGAAAATTTTGCCAGGTAAAGTACTCATGTTTGGCAGTTTTTCTTTTAGCACCTTGAATATATCATCCCACTCTCCTGTCCCATAAGATTTCTGCTCAGAAATCTACCGAAAGCCTTGTGAGGGTTTCCAGCTTCACTGAATTCTTGCCAACAGTGAGTAAAAGGTCAATTTTTTTTTACTCACCTTATAGATATAAAATAATGCCTCATTTAAAATTTCATTTTACTTACTAACAAGGTGGAATAAATATTGATTGTAATTAGTGTGTTTATCTATCTGTTGGAATGCATTTCCAAATTATTTTGGTGAATCTTCAAGTTTCATGCTTTTTTTCACATTTAAGCTATCACTTACCATTACTAACTGATCTTCAGGTATGTTGTCTTTGCAACACCAGTATATTTTTCATTTATTTGTTTATTGATTTTCAGTTTCTACTTCTATATTATAAACTTCCATGTAAGCAGAAAACTTGTCTTTTCTTTTCTTTTTCCACTATTATACTCTCAGTGCTGGGAATAATGCATGGCAACATAGTAGGCACTCAACAAATATTTTTTGAAGAAATGATGAAACAATAGTCTAAGTTAGGCATCTCAGGGCATAATTTCATCAGCTATTTCCCGTGAGAACTGCACTGTGGCTTCAAATAGTTAATGCTCTTTCTTAAAAACCTCATTACTCTTAGTGAGACTTTTGGACACTAAGAAATAAAATCGATGTGTCCATATCTTGTTCAATCTTGTTTCTTTTATTCTTAGTGAGTCTATATTGATGCTGCCTTAAAAAATGTAGGTTGGAAGGACAGGGATGTGACTTTTGATTAATCTCTGTGTCCTCTTCTCAAATACCTAGGGCAATATCAAAGACACACTGGAGACTCAAAAATTATTAACTTATAACAATAGTGCTGATAATCTGGCTGTTACAAAGAAAGGATGCCATTCTAGAAAGCTCTATAGAATTTTATTTTAGTAGAATTATAACATTGTGATAGTAGATATATTACAGACTTAGGGCTAATTTCAGCGTCAGAATGTTATTGACATACATTAAAAAACAAAAACACTGAATTTGCTCTTCTACACAAATACATTGTCCTGGAAGGGATAAATCACAACAGAAACAAACATTAAGAATGTATGACAGCACTTAGCCTAAAGAACCAAAATAATTTCAAGGCATCCAGTTGTTTGAGGAATATTCAAATAAGCCTGTACGCTGCCACTCACAACACATAATCATTTATTCATATATATATATGTGAATATATACACACAAATATGAATATACGTGTACATATATACACACAGACTTAATACATTAATTTTTTGCATAGTTTTCAAATCTGCATCAAATATCTTCCATTTAATTAAGCATTATGCTTATATGTTGCTCAACGTAGAGTCAACCACTTGAAAAGATTTCTATATTGCCTACAAAATTACTGTTAAAATATTGACTTAATGGCCTTTATAAAAATACTCATGCAATACAATTTTCTCTTAGGTCAAGGAACACTTAATGTCTCCTACCTACAGTTCAGTGGTTATATTAATGATTTCCACTGATAAAGGATTTTATAATTCACAAGGTACTTTTCCACATTTGATCATTTGTCTCTTGCAACACCCCTTTGCACTCTATAGAAATTGGGCTTTTATTATGATCAATTCTCCTGTTGCAAATTGCAAGCTCAGATCGTCAGGTGACTAGCTCTAGATCATTTAGCAGGTGAGGACCAGAGATAGACTTGCAGAATGCAGGCTTCCTTATTCGTGAAAAACTTCTCTGCTTTTCAATAATCAGGTGGTGAGAGCTATAGTGTTTTCTTTCCATTTTTAACTCTCAAAAAGTATAGAACTGAATGTAATGCTTACAGTAATTTTTTCAATCCTTGTACACTTATCTCTCCTTTCTTAATGGTTTCTTTTATCATTATTTTAATCCATGTTTTATGTACAAGTTAATTAATTGTAGAAGTAGATGGGATAAAAGATATTAACAATCACCAGGCTCTCCTAATCCACTCTAGCCCTCTCCACTCCCATCTCTGGTAACACTGACCAATTCCACAAGACAGACTTGGTGCTACACTGGTGGCGTGGGGATGGGAGATGTTGTGAGGTCTACCCTTCTCCATGTAAGGACATGCCTGTCCTGGTCAGACCAAAGTGTTCCTTATCCTGTTCATTCTTTAAAGAGAGGAGGGACCTGGATCAGGGATGCCTCATCTTTAAGAAATACTTTCTAACAAGTAGAAGAAAAGCTTTTGGACAAAAATAAAAAGTGCAGCAAATATAAGGCCCTGCATAAAAACTTGACAACTGTATAAAACTCCATAAATCCTTTCTACACATGTTAGAAACTGGGTATCTAAAGTCTTAGAATTGAAAAGTTACCAAATGAGATTTTAGAAAACAAGAAACTGTCCCAGCTATGTTTTGATTTATGAAATGTATAGCATTTGCCTTCTCTACCAATGGTAGAAAGTTTTGTGACTCTCAGGAAGCAGAATCCGAAGGGTCAAGCACAATGTCCCACCAACCTGTGCTATTGTTCCCCAGGTATCGATACGTCTTGGCCTAAAGCATGCAGTGACTTTGCAAATGTAGTTGTTGAAGGAATTCTTTGAGGGAGCCAGCTACTCCAATGTAGATTGGAAGTGGGGACTCATTTTTTTTTCTGCACTCAGCTCTTCTCCCAGTGTGTCCCATTGGCTAAACTCAACTGGAAGCCAGATATTAAGGGAGTCTCAATAATATGGTTCTCAGAGGTTAGCACCCCAGAGTACAAAGCAGAGCAGAAAAAGGCAAAGAATAGATTTACAGTAGCAAACAGAGCAACATCACAGAGGTATTCAACCGTTAACATTGATTTTGTGTGTGTGTGTGTGAGGAAGATTAGCCCTGAGCTAACATCCAATGCCAATCCTCCTCTTTTTGGTGAGGAAGATTGGCCCTGGGCTAACATCTGTGCCCATCTTCCTCTACTTTATATGGGATGCCGCCACAGCCTGGCTTGACAAGTGGTGTGTGGGTGCGCACCCGGGATCTGAACCTGTGAACCCCAGGCCAGTGAAGCAGAGTGCATGCACTTAACTGCTATGCCACTGGGCTGGCCCCAACATTGATTTTTAGAGCTCTTTATTTATTAAGGCTCTTACTACTTTGTCATCTTTATGATACCTACTTTTTCATTTTGTGATAACTTATCTTGGCCTTTGCATAGGCCTAGGATTATTCTGTAAATTACTATTGTTTTTTCAATCTCAGTTGCTTTAGATGATAAAGTCCTGGAAACATTCTGTACCTGCCAATCATTTATCTTTCAAGTTATTTTGCACAGTCAGAGAGGCTCTGCTAACAGTGCTTCTGAGTATATGACAACCAAACTCTTATGATGAGAAGGTGATATGTAGATTGATTGTCTTACATGGTAAGAACACGGAGAACACACATTTTCTGTTTTCCATGCCTTCTTTCATGACCAAATACACAAAAGCTCCTGTAGCTTACTCTCCATGAGGTTTTCCTACATAAAGCAGATGCAGCTTCCCAACCTGGCAAGGTTTTACTACTTCTAGCAGTAATTGTTTTCTCAGTGAGTTGTAGGGTTATGATCATACTTTGCCTCTGGTCTCATGGCTGTTCTGGCTGTTTCTTGTCCTATGTGACATATCTGTGAGAGTCCTTCTTCTTCAGCCAAAGATATCATGCAAAATGTCTGAGTGGCTCAACATTCAGCAGCTCACTTAATTATTCTTTTAACTTTATTTTATTGTGGTAAGAACATTTAACATGAGATCTACCCTCTCAACAATTTTTTGAGTGTACAATACATTATTGTTAACTACAGGTATGATATTGTATAGCAGATCTCTAGAGCTTATTCATCTTGTTTAACTGAAATGGGGAGTTACTATTCAATGGGCATAAAGTTTCAGTTTGGCAGCTCACTTTAAACCAAGTCCATGTTCCCTTAATAACACTGCTTGGTGGTAAGACAATAAAAACTTCAGCTTTTTTGGTTCCACGTCATATTGTCTCAAGTGGAACGAAACACGGAAAGCCGTCTTGGGGGCATAGTGAAAAGAATTCAGCCCCAAAGATGAGAGAGTTGACAAGATTAGGTAAGGGCTTCTAGAATTGAAGCACCCAGGCTGGGGTTCAGAACACGGCCCCACGTTCCAAATGAATCATAGTACCTGTAGAATACCAAAGCAGAGCCCAGTTGTTTTGATAGAGCAAACAAGAAAGACTGTTTTGGTGTGCAAAATAGGGCCTTGGTGCTCACCTGTGGTACATTATAAGTCAGGTTTAGGGCAACAAAACTAATTCTGGGCCATGACCCCTGGGGGCCTGGGTTAACTGATGTACTCCTTGCCTAGGTCTAATTTGATTCAAAACTCAGACAAGGTTAAACATTTAGGTTACAATCATTTTAAATTTTTTCCAGATGCTATTAAAATGGAATCACACTGCTTTAATTTATACTTCTTCCGTTATGAGTAGAGTTGTCAGATAAAATGAAGGATGCCCAGTTAAATTTGAATTTCTATTGACAACAAATAATTTTCAGTATAAGTATGTCCCTTGTAATGTTTGGGACATACCTATACTGAAGAAGTATACATTGTTTATTTGAAATTCAAATTTAACTGAGCATCTTGTATTGTTATTTGCTAAATCTGGCAACACTATGAGTGCTATTAAGCATCTCTTTATATTTTTATTGTCCATTAGTATATCTTTTTCTGATATACTGCCTGTTTATGTCTTTTGACCATTTTTCTTTTAGGTCGTTGGTGCTTTAATACATATTAGTAAGAAAATTGTCCTCCGTATACCACATAAGACACAATATTTTTTTCTAGTTTTAATTTTTAGTCTTTTTGGCAGAAAGTTTTACATTTTTAATTACAGGACATATCAATATTTTCTTATATGGTAGCAGGGGTTTTCTCATGATTAGAAATGTCTTCCCAACTCTCCGATGTCTGTATGTGTGTGTATATGTGTGTGAAAAAAATATATGTATGAAAAATGGTCCCTCAAAAATGTCCATGTCCTAATCCCCAGAACCTGAGAATATGTTAGAGTTCATGGCAAAAGGGGAATTAGTCAACTGCTAATCAGTTGACTTTAAAATAGGGAAGTTATCCTGGATTATCCAGGTAGGCTCAATGAAATCACAGGTGTCCCTAAAAAGTGGAACAGGGAGGCAGACTAGGAGGTCAGAGAGAGATGCAACTACAGAAGAATGGTCAAAGAGATGCAATGTTGCTGGCTTTGAAGATGGAGGAAGGGGATTATGAACCAAGGAATGCAGGTAAACTCTAGAAGCTGGAAAAGGCAGGGAAACAGGTTCCCCTCTAAAGCTTTCAGAAAGGAATGCAGCTCTGCAGACACCTTGATTTTAGCCCCATAAGATCAATTTTCAGACTTCTGACTTCCAGAACTGTAATGTAATAAATTCTTGCTGTTTTAAGCCACCAAGTTTGTGGCAATTTGTTAGAGCAGCAATAGAAGGCTAATGCACCATGTAATCATCTAAACTTGTTCTTTTTTGAGGAAGATTGGCCCTGTGCTAACATCTGCTGCCAATCTTCCTCTTCTTTTTTTCTTTTTTCTCCCCAAACCCCCAGCACATAGCTGTGTATCATAGTTGTAGTGTTGTAGCTCTTCTATGTGGAATGCCTCCTCCGCACGGCTTGATGAGCAGTGAGTAGGTCTGCACCCAGGATCCGAACCGTTGAACCCTGGGCTGCCGAAGCAGAACACAGGAACCCAATCGCTATGCCACTGGACTGGCCCCCTAAACATTTTTTTTTTTAATGTTTAAATACACCCCCACCCCCGTCCTCACCCTACCCATAGCTCACTGATTGTCTTGACTCAAACAAACAAAACATGCACCTATCATACTATTCCCTCTATACTGAATGCTTTTAGCAGAGATATCGTCATGGTTTGCTCTTCACTTCAGCTGGTGGCCCAGACGTCACCTTGCAAAGACTTCTTTGAGTGCTCAATTAAAAAAACTATACAATATCCTCCTTCCACCCTCAGTTAACATCTGTTTCCTTACCCTAATTTTTATTTTTCAAATACTTATCATCTGCCATATAATATGTACTTGTTTATAATTTTGTGTGTGTCTCCAACCACTAGAATATGCATTCTACAAGAACTGGGACCTCATGTTCACTGCTGTTTGCCTAGCCCTTAGAAAGCAGTAGACACTCAATACGTATTTCTTGGGTGAACTAATGTATTACTTTAGGTCTCATTAGTTAAACTGAAGGAGTTTCCCTAATATTTCCAGATTACTTTCTGTATATATTACAGAGTATGGTCTCATGTGCCAGGAATCAAAATAAAAAGATAAATAGTAAATATAAATGAGACACTATTCTGTCTAGAGGTGGAGACAAGTCACCTGGAGGCAGATTTTTTTGAGGTTGGGGAACCTTAAGCTCCCTACCATTGTTATAGAGATTAAAGGCTTATAGCTACCTGATATTTTAAGGGAAAGATGTGTTATACCTGGCTTAAAAAAGTAGCCCCTCCCAATATCCTAATAACCTTTGAAAAACAAAAATTATCGAATAAAGAGGTCAACCAATTTGCATAGAGATTAAGTAGACACCTAAGAGGAAAGTGCTATAACTCTTATCCCTTACTTTTTGAGGTTCAATATTATATGAACACTCTGGTTGATTGGACTGATATTTACTGAGATTCATTGGAAAGATTGGATGCCAAGACTTCTAAATTAGATCTCACCATGAGTTTAGAAGTTGTCTAGGCTGATGACCAGAGCTGACACAGAACTATGGGACAGGATGGGGCATAGGAAGAATTTCCTGATATCTTGAAGCAAAGATGATCTCTTTGGACTCAATATCTACCCCTGGGTTACTGGGTATTGAAA